>NC_071120.1:7730000-8459166 GCF_024256425.1 Clarias gariepinus
AAAGGTGTAATCATGGTAAAGGTAAAGAGCAAAGAGACAACAACAACAACAAGAACAAAAACAACAACAAAATTTCCCTCTATTTAAGACTAAAGTAAGTTCCGAATAGGGGCACACACCCGACAGAGCAGGTGAATGGAGCAGGTTTGCCCTGTAAATCATTTGTGAGTTATTTCCAGAAGAAAAAAGATTGTCTGTTATGCCAACCATATCCTGACAGATGATATCTGAGGGGACGACCATAAACTACAAATACATTTCTGTGCCCAATAAATGAGAAAGTTCAGTAAACACAAGCAAAACACAATTTTGTTTTCCTTTGATTACATTTTTACACATTTTACTAATTTCCCCCCACATGATTTCTTATGATTCATTCTTCAAATAAATAAAACTAACCTTAATGATTTTGTAAAATGATTTTGTAAAAAAAGTGCCAGACCTGACTCGCTGTATTCACACTACAACAGACCTGCAAGAAGTCACTAGACAACCAAATTTTTACAATAAATGTTTGCTCAAAAATTGGTTACAATTTTTAATTATTATTTGTTCATTTCATCCTCTTTTCATTTTAAAATGGATTTATCTTTAAACATTTTAAAAAACATATATTAAAAAATTGGTCAGTCTGAGGGTGGACTGTTCCATAGACAAATAGTTAGGGATCTTAAATTCTGCCTATCTAGTGTCAAATCACATAGCTGAAGAAAAGCAGGGAATGATCTACAGACATGCTGCCAGGAGCAAACATTTTCTTTATACAATTTTTTTTTTTTACTTTTTAGCCATGTAAACATAAACCACACAAAACATGATCTGATCTACATTCAGCTCTTTTCTTGGACACTTGCCATGCTTGGTTTTTTTTTAATTCTTCACCCACAAACCACACCCATATTGGTTTTTTGGTATGAACATGCGACTGCCTTTCATTGTTCCTACTATTACTACTAATATATATATAAGTATTTCTAAGTGTTAAAGTATTAAAGTATAAGTATGTACCTGCTGACATATTATTAGGAACACCCGTGCCCCTGCTTGTCTGCCAGCAACATTCAAGCCACAATGAAACTCAAGAAGATATGGGGTTTTCCCCTTCTGATTCTGATGTTTAATGTGAAGGTTATCCGTTCCTTAGTTATCATTTATACAGAGTCAGATATTAAAGTGTGCATATAAACATGCATACACTCAGATGCTTCAGGAGCATCTCATAGCAGTTCAGTTCAATGTGTACATTCATGAATTAGAGAAAGTGAAACTAAAGCAGTGAAGAAACTAAATAAAACATATAACTTTACCATGCTCGTTGTCTTTCTGTTTTGCTTCTGAGTTCTGTCCCCCTGTGTCCCTTGAAAAGTTCTTTGCTCAGAACACACTCCCAGTCATCTGAGCCTACAGCTTTGTCTGCCGCGTAAAGGAAACTCCTGTGATTCTTACCTGTGTATGTCACAGGTTGTCAGATTGAAGGTAGCAAACCTGATCCAACTCGTCATCTGATTGCCGAAGCCACGTGATGTATTTATAGGCTTGGCTAGCACATCGAGGTAAACTCAAACACTGGTTATGCTTGAGTAGTCCATTAACCTACAGGACGGTTTTTGCCATATTAATCCCTTTTTAATATTTTACCTACTCCAAGGTATCATGTATTTATTGTATTATTATTTTTTTCTATAAATTAATGAAAATGCCTAATAGTTCAAAATACAAGTCTGTAAAATAATAAAACTGTATTTTGCTGGAAAATAAATGCTGTAGATTTTATGTTTTTTTAATTAATTTATTTATTTTATATAATGGAGAACAAACATCAAGTTTTCCAAACCTGTTCGAACACTTTACAACCTGGCTTTTATCTTTAAAGCTGTGTGACAGCGAACCTCGCCGAGCTGAAACAATTTGCAATGGAAATTGCAGGTATATTACAGCTGAGTATCCTGCTGGCTATAACTGCCACTTGTACCTCCAGCTGTAAAGTCACAGCCCAGATTTACTCTTTATTTGTGTTTCACTTTTATTTAATATTAACTTTTAATATTAAATGAATTTTTGGTATTAAATTAACTTTTATTTATTTATTTTATCAGTTATCCGTGAACTGTTTTGACATGCACAGTGTGGATTTCTGCAACATTGTGAGTCGACTCCTGCAGCATCCGTCCTGCATGGTCCAACCAAAGCAGAAACCATATCGGATTATCTTGTTTGGTGTTTCGTCCAAACAAACTGGAATTATAAAGCCCAACAATGTTTGAGTGACCATGGTGTGTTCGGAGTCCCTTCTTAACACAGTGGGTGTTGAGCTCTCGCAGCCATGACAGTGACTGGTGCAGGACACAATGATGTCACTAGCCTTTAGATTTCACCAGGAGGAGCTTCTGTCTGTTCTGTCCAGACCTTCACAGAGCTGCTTCATGGTTGCTGTACCCTGGTGTTGATCTGCCAGCCCAGTGGCCTATTAACTCGCTAAACCTTAGACATGTTTTCTACCAGAAGTGGGAAGTTGGGAGTGGGAGTTTCACCTACACAAAAAGGATAGGAATCATTTCTGGCTCCTTTTATATTCTAGTTTGATTTTCATCATATGCCATCAGCTCATCCAATCATTTTTAAACGTCCCATTGCAGCTGCACCATCTGCCTCATTAAGATCAGCAGCACCTCAAAGCCTCAAAGTGAGAAGTATGGAGATCTCATAGCTCACTGCGATCACTTTCTCTACGTGTTACGACATAGATGATGCATTTCTTGTTAGACGGCATATCTGGAAATCATCGAACTACAACCGTATCTGCCTCTGAATGCGGGTTGGCATGTGATGGACCGGCGGGGTGTGGTTCTTTTAAGCAGCTCTCATTAAATTTTACAGTGCACTGCCTCAACATTAAAAAGGTTAGGTAACAAGTTGCACAGCTTTTATAAGTTTACGCAACTTTTAGAGAAATTTGCTGGTCAAACTATATATTTCACATTGCTGTTCAGTTGACACAATGCGTTCCCACTTTAAAATCTTAAGTTGACTCAAAGGTAATTTAAATATTTAAGTCAGTTCAAGACGTATTGGTTGTAGGCTGACTCAAAAAGGTATGTTGTCTCCCATTTAAGCCCACTGATATAGTTGGTGATTTTTTTTTTATATAAAAACAAGTTGGTCTAACAATACCCTAACAATTAAAACACACAAACATTACCTAAACCTTTGTTCTTCCAAAACTAATTAAAGTTTAAACAGTGATCTGGATAAATTAACTGGATAACAACAGATGCTTACCAGTATCTTTCTGATTCTTTTATATCACAACATCATAACCGTTTTTTTTAAGACTAGCAAAGATGAACAGTTTTTTTTCCCTAATGTGTCAGACAAATTGCATGTAGTATGTAAATGAATGTGTGAATGTTGCCCGGAGGTCCGGCCACGATCATATAATAGGAATAAATACTATGGTAATCACTATTGTCCTTCCTGGTCACTAGTTTGACTAGATGGATGGATGGAGGACTAAACTAATTCCTGTGGTAGGTCTACAGAGGTCAGGGGCCAGCCTTTGTAAGTCAACTGTTTTCTTTTATTAATAATTATGCATACCTCCTTACAGAGCAATATGATTGGGATTATACAATGTTTTCTTTTTATTTAATTTTGTCCTAGTTTGGTCATTTCCATGGCTGTGGAATCCATACTGGTACAATCCAACCAATAAGATGAACATGGGAAATACTGGGCTCAACAGAATGTCTCTGTGCTCCTGGAGAAGTACTGGAACTTGTGGATGATGATGAAGAAGCCTGAAAGTTCTTAGGCTGAGCTCCCCATTCCTCAATTTTATTAACCATAAACATTCAGCCAATCCAGGACATAAATAGCAGACACTTCATTCTTACTTCATCGTGTACTACAGTTAGAGGTGGGTAGTAACGAGTTACATTTACTCCGTTACATTTACTTGAGGAATTTTTGGGAAAAATGTACTTCTATGAGTAGTTTTACTGCAGCATACTTTTTACTTTTACTTGAGTAGATTTGTGAAGAAGAAACGCTACTCTAACTCTGCTACATTTGGCTACACTCGACTCTAAAAGTTTATTCTACACATTAGATATTCTTTATTTTTGCCAGAGAAATTCAGCTGGTGGATCTACCACATGACTGTTTCACCAATCAGATGTAGCAAAAATAATCACATGACTCCATTTGACCAATCAGCTAGAATAACAATAACCAATTTAGTCACATGACCACACAGAAACGCTGCATAGTGAGAAAAAAAAATCTTCAGCCGTCGTATACAATAGTGATGGGAAGTTTGGATCATTTTAGTGACTCGGTTCTTTGAATTTTGTTCATCAAAATGAACAAATCTTCTTTAAAGATCTTCTTCAAATCTTCTTCAAATTCTTCTTGTTAAAAAAAAAAACAAATAGTATTGATACAAATGGTATGAACAACTCATCACTAGTAGACAGCAAAGGAAACACGTCGCGGTTAGTTTAGCTGTTTTATTTAATTTTGCAATGTTATCATATTTATTTAGCTAGAGGTTAAAAAATATAAGTTTCTTACATTTGTTCAGCTGGAAACGGTTTATGGTAAAGTGAGACCTCTTGTACATGTGCTAATGTTATTTTCTATCTGCTAAGCCATTTGAAAGGGCAACTGAACATAGTGTATATCTGTATAGTTTACACTGTGCAAACATACATATGTCACAGTTTTTTTTTACAATCGCTATGACAGTTTTTTCAAAACATTTAACAAGTTTCCTTAACTTTTAACGCACCATCACACACAAAACACACAATTGGCAAAACAGTTAATTTTATGCTCAAAATCACACATTGTAAACTAAACCCCAAAACTAATTTTCAAAATGCATTAATAAACTACTACAGTACACTATGTTTAGCAAAACACTGCAAACATGTTTTAAAATCAAATAATTATTCAAAACAGTAACACATGTTCTCTTCCAAGAGGAAAATTTAGTCAATCATAACACATTGACAAAAAACACTATCATCAGCTGAAATTACAGAAACTGTCCTTATTTTTGATGCCTTTTTACATTTTTGTTTTGTTGGGTTTAGTAAATGCATGCATTTTGTTTCTTTTGCTGCAGAAATTCAATACAAAAAAGCGAATGACTATCTCAGAGTAGCTTTATAAAATGTACTTTGCAAAAGGACATTACTGCAAGATATACAAACAGAAAAAGCACCGGAATAATAATAATAATAATAATAATAATAATAAAAAAGTAATCTTTTATTCTTTAATCTTTAATTCTTGTTATCTTTTATTATTATTTAAGTCTTCTGCATTTGGCCACATGTTCTCATCCACATCACACCTGATATCTTTTCTGGCAAGGCATCGTGAGAGGAATCTTTAGGCATGCCTTATCCACCCCTGGTAGTGTTCAGCTGTGATGTCTTGGCATGCAGCATCCATTGCATCCAGGAGGGACATTTGGTCATGTGGACGATGGTCAAAAACCTTCCATCTCCATGACTCACAGTGTATGTAAATGCTGTGCTGTACTGTACTCCAGGTTTATAGAGTAGTTTACTGCAAAACACACTGTGTATAGTACAGTAATGACTGCATTGCATAACATCTTTGATGCACTCACTGTTCCTTTCAAAAGAAATTTTGTATAGTTGTTTCATTCGGACTCTGTGTTTAGCTAGAGTCCGAGAAATGGACGTTATGCTGATTGCTGCAACGTTCTCAAAGACAAGGTTGTCCTCTACAACTCTGGAGTAAATGTCCTTCAGTTTTATTTCATTGTCAGCAATCACCATGTTGACAATAGCAAATTCCTGTTCTTCATTCAAGAGCTTTCCTCTGCCCCCTGAGAGAGGTAGACGTTGAATCCTTAGAGGGACAAAATACAGTTACATATTAGAGACCGGAGGCATACAGTCACTCTAATACAGTAAATGGTAAAATAATTTACACTTTGCTGTAGGAGAAGCAATATCCTACCTGTTGGTTTCTCTGAAAATATGGACAATGGATGCCACTGTGTCCCGGCTGAGACTTGGCTGTACTCGTTCACCAGCCTCTCTTTATGATAGTCCTTGGTTTATGACATGGTCAATGATAGTAGCTCTTATTTGATCAGTTACCCTAGCTCTGGTCCTTCTTTAAGCGCCACCACGCATTCTAACTCCTCTCCCTCTACCTCGCCCCACTCCTCACAATTGTCCTGGTACTCGTCTTCCTCTCCCTTGTGCAGGCATTTCTTTCTTTCTTTCTTTCTTTCTTTTTTTCTTTCTTTCTTTCTGTTGCTCTCTATTGTTCCTTTTCCACACAAGCTTAGCCCAAAGAGTCCTTTTTTAGAACATATGATCATGTGATTAGAAAAACCTCAACACCTGAGTGTGGTTCCTACTGTAGATGGGAATCAGCTGTGATTTATATATTTACATAACTGCAATAAGCTGTTTCTCGTTGGCAATGGAATAAAATACAGGGAATACATTTGTGTTTCAATTCACAATATGAACAGCTTCACTTTGACTTTAGCCTATATAAGTTATGTTTAGAACATAATGTTCTCTGTTCTGACATACAGTGTGAAAGCATTTGTAAATTTGACTGTAAAATTACATTGTTTTGGTCTTGGTTGAGCTTGTGTGTGAAAGAAGTTCAGGCATTTTAAATTGGTGTTAACTGCATTTTGTATCAAAGCAACAAGAAATGTGTTAATTGTATAGCCTCCAAATGTTGAGCTAACCGTGTTAAGAGTTTAGGAAACTTGTTAAATGTTTTGAAAAAACTGTCATAGCGATTGTAAAAAAAACTGTACCTACAGTAAGTATTTGTTTCATGTTGCGAAAAAGGTGAAATTAGGAAATTTGTGTTTCATTTGTTCATTAATTTACTATTTTTGTAAAGATATTTATTTTATTTATTTATTCATTTGATTTTATTTATTTCATTTTTTTATAATTTGGAAATTGTATTAAATTTGTACATTATTTTATCATTTAGATTGGCTGCTTACATAATAATAAAAAACAACATCAACGGACATTACGATGAAACGGTTACTCAGTACTTCACCAAAATACTTTATTACTCTTACATAAGTTATATTTTGGATAATTACTTGCATACATGAACATTTAAGCTTTACAAATTATTTAATAATAATAATAACAATAATAATAATAATAATAATAATAATAATAACAATAACAATAACAATAATAGCTGAAGCAGTGGAAAGGATTTAACACCATCAATCAATGTGCTTTTGCAAACATGTGAACACACATTTTAACAAGAAACAAAAAAAGCCCACTTCCAAGCCATTAAGTTCATCTCTCCTTCTTCTTCTTCTTCTTCTTCTTTTTCTCTTGCTTTGGAGCTTGGAGCCATGGTTCTCTTTGCCTCACCTGTTAAACATGATGACAAGGCTGAGGATGATAATGGACAGAGCAGTGATGACCACAGCAACAAGCACGATCACCTTCCAATTCTTATACGGCACTGTATCTTTATTGTGTTTTTTCTCCCTGCATTCATCTTCCTTTTTCTTTCTTAATTTTTTAGTTGTCTTTTGAAACTGCTTGGCCTATGAAAACATGAACAGAATACTTTGACTCAACACACAAATCCTAAACACAGCAAATCATACCTTTTTATACAGCTAACAGCGTTCAGAATGGTTATAGTTACCTTTGCAAGAAGCATTTCACATCTTTCGTTCAGTTCGTCTAGATTGTCACTACGCTCTTGGATTTTATTCATGTTCTCTTCCACAATGACCCGGACTTCCTCTACACCCTCCTGAAGATGCTGCAACTGGTTTTGTGACATCTCCTGAACACAGCCACAACACACACACACACACACACACACACACACACACATTATGTGTGTTATTATTATAACTTCCACATTATGGAAGTTGGAATGAAATGTGAATGTGTATGAATCAAAATAATAATATTGTCTTGATGAACAAGCCGAGGGCGACGGCAACAGTGGCAAAGGAAAACTCCCTGAGATGGCAGTAGGAAGAAACCTTGGAATGAACCAGACTCAACATCATCATTTGGGGGCCTTTAACAACAATAACAAAAGTAACTATATTCCATCATATGCAAAATGTCTAAGAAAAATACAGTATGTCAAAAAGAGTTACTCTCTATTCTCAGAAAGACACCAGCTCCCATCATGCTTGGTGTATTTATGTATAGTCTGTGTATCAACTGCTTAAAGTCTGGACGAGAAGCCAATGTAGCAACAGAAAAACTTCTGGTGAGGGTTGTCTTGTCGACCTCAACAGTCCTACTCCAAGTGGTGGTAAACATGGCGACCTGCACAGCCCTGATCCTAGCTGAGGTCAACATGTCCAAAGTCCCAGTTCCACCAGGGTCTGGTGTTTAATTCAGCTATACAGTATGTCAGTTTTTATAACAATGTACAGTGAAACCTCAGATTGCGAGTAATGCGGTTTGCGAGTGTTCCGCAAGACAAGCAAAAATTTTTTTTTTACTTTGACTTAGGAGTGCCGAGTACCATGAATCACTCATGCGCTTCTTGTTTTGACGCCAAGCGTCACGTGATCACAACTGAGCCAGCGGTTTTTCTCTCTCTTACGTTGTGGAATTGTGGGTAATTGTCTCCTCTGCTAGGTCTTAGTGCGCGTCTCTCACTGGTATAATCAACTTTCGTGCACGCGTGTACAGTTTACTACAACACTGTGACCACGTGTGTGTGTGTGTGCGTGTGCGTAAAACATTTTATTTTCTGTTTGTTTGTGTGTGTGAAAGTCGTCGTTACATGCGCACGTATACTAATGTATACTATTAATTATAACACACGTGTATGCAAGCGTGTAAAGCAAAAGCAAGTTTCATTAGAGAGGTTAAACATCCATTTTTTCTCTCTCTCTGTCAGCCTGAATTGACTTCATTGGTGTGTGTGTGCACATTATTAGTTAGCATGTCTCTTCCCTCCTCCTCTCGCTCACACACACACACACACACAAGCACGCACGAACGCGCACACACACACACACACACACACACACACGCACACACACACACACACACACACACACACACACACAAACACTCTAACAGACACATTGCTCTTTCGTGATTCTTTGAAGTGCAGGTTAATTTGTTTTATTTTTACTTCATATTTTGTATTAATAATTTTCAAGGAATTATGCTCGTAATCCAAGGTTCCACTGTATTGTACTGAATTTTAAATATCTATAAATATAAACAAGCTTGATCATTGCTACAACATTAGCTATTTCACATTACATTTTTATGCTTTTTTTCCCCAAAAAAAAAAAAAAAAAAATCATTTTTTTTGATGAATGTTTAACATTTTATTCATTTCCTTCCATAGCATTTTTCTTTTTATGCCTTTTTTTTTAAACAATAAAGTGCAGATGTTCACTCCAGTGGTATATGTTTCCTGAAGGAGAAGTAGAACCAGAGGTCATGGCACACAAGACACATGCCATGTAAATTAATTTCAGTATTTATCCACTTTTTTCCCCAAAGTAGCTCAGACACCATCCTCGGTCCCAATCCAGTAGGGGGCTCATAAGGGTTGACAAAATAATATATTATTTATTAGATACTGCTGATGAATGCTGGTTGGAAAGGCCTAATGGCCCCAATAGCCTCTAGAATCGCCTCTGAAGCTTTAAGACAGAACATGTTTACTTCTGAGGTTATAGCACATCAGGACTGGATGATAAAAAGAGAGAGAGAGAGAGAGAGAGAGAGTAAAGAGCACCTCCTTCAGGCAGAAAATACCCTTATTTAATATCCATTAATTTATCATTAAGTCATAAAAAAGTGTTAATATTCCCAGGATTAAGAAGTGGCTAAGAAGTAGAGCTTAATCCTATATTAAACTAAATCAAATTAAATAAAACTTGATACTAGAAAATATATTTTCTTACTTTATGAACGTTTACACACACAGTTGAAACAGAGAGTTGCAATGAAATGTGCTATGTGGAACAACTTGCCTTTCAAGTCTGTAGTAATGATTAATACTGACGAGGACACTTTTGGTTTACATTTAGTCCCTCATTTTATAATATCATAGCCTGATATAATATCTGAAGTAGCTTTGATATGGATTTGCAAAAGTATATGATATAAATGCGAGCGTTTCTGAAAGTTGCAAACCTCAATTTGTTATATTTATTCGCATTACTTGTAACAGTGCTAGGCAAATCAGGTGGTTCGCCGCAGCAACAATCGCAATTCAGGGATTTTTATAGGAAATGGTACTGTTTTACTTTCTTTTTCTTTTAAACGTGATTCACATTTATAGTATGTCCCTCCTTTTCTCCACATGCTTCATTCTGCATGGTTCATTTTTCATTTGATTTAAATTTCACATTCACATTAATGATGTTTTAATAGTTTTTTTAATTCACTTTATACATATAGATTTCTCATAATTCATTCTCATTTATTTATTTCTCCCCCACATGATTTCTCATATTATACATTTTTCACAGTATTTAAAGTGTTTTTTAATATAATTTTTTATATGATTTTTCATATATTTTTTATTTGATTCATGATTCGAACATTCATACATAATTAATTTTATATATTTTCCATGATTCTTTTTGCAAGATCAAATTCAAATTCAAATTCAAATTAGTTCAAATCAGATTAATTCTTAATTTGATTACATTTTTTACATAAATAACATTTTCTTTGTGATAGTTTACATTGGTCATTGTTTTCTATAAGTTCTTTAATGGGCCACCTTTACTTTGACTTTTTCTACATGAGATTTCTCACGATACATTTTTCATTTTATTATATTTTCTCACCTGATTTCTTATGGTGCATTTTTCATATAAATGAAAATCACTTTGTGTTTTTTTTTTTTTTACATTAGTTAAATCGCTTAAAATTTTTTAAATCTGCTTTCTGTTAGCTGATGTTTAAAAATTGTCCAAAAGATTTTAAATAAGCTCAAGAATAGAATTAAATGGTTTTAATCAACTTGGTCATGATGGATGTGCTTCCAGGAGAAAAACCCTTTACGAAATTTCTTCTACTTTTTACCTCAAACAAAGCATGATAAACATTCAGCTCCTTTTTGGGATACTTGCCAAGCCTGTATTTTTTTTAATACATCCACAAACCACAGTCTTTTGTTTTTGATGTGAACATATACCTCTCACAAACTCAATTAAAGTGTTTGGTTTTATCGTTTAAATATACCCTTGCTGGTAAATACCCCTGTACCTGTCTGTCACTAACATCCAAGTGTTTCTAATAAAGTGGCTGATGGGTGTCATTATTTTATAGCATGGAGTTACCACAAGTTATTCATTCCTTAACTGTAAATTTGTCATTCAGAGTCACATATTAACATTTGCATATAAACATTTATACACTCGAAGGTTTCAGGAGCATCTCATAGCATTTCAATTTACTGTGTAGATTTACGAAGTAGAAAAAGTGAAACTAAAGCAGTAAAAAAAGTGAATAGAAGATTACTTTACCATGCTCATCCTTGTTTGTCTCTGTGTTTGTTTTCTTGTTGGGACAGGTTCGTCTTCTGAAAGTAGATCTCTTATCTCGGAACACACCCCCAGTGATTTGAGCACAGAATGCCCTACGCCTACCAATTTAACAACAAGCCTGTAAAAAAAAAATTTCTACAAAGTAAATACTGTAAATTTCCACCAATATTTACATAATGGAGGCCACCCTGACCCAACAGGAAGTACAACATACACTGAAAACAGTTTTCCAAGCTGCGGGAATAACCTACAAACAGTTTTTTTTTATTATTACTGTGACCCTGAAAGGAAAGTTTGCAATTTGCAATGCAAAGTGCAGGTATATTGATGCACAGCTGAGTAGCCTAGTGGCCATATCTGGTACTTCTCCACCTCCAGCGGTGCCAGTGAGCCAAGAGTAAGGTCATAGCCCAGATTCATTTTTTATTGATGATTTACCAGAAATCCTGCTTATGGTGTGGCAATGTCTGGGACGTCTCTCCGCTCTCTACCACCCCCGGCTGCTGTCTCTAATGTCTCGGCCGTCCTTATGCTGTCTAATTCTTTTGAATAGACAGAAAGAAGTGTCATCTTCTTTAACCCAGTCAGTCCCAAACTGCCCGGAAATTACAATGCCAATAAGAGAACCGGTTGAGTCTAAACAAAACATCTAATCAAAATTGCTTTTCTGCACTCACTTTCCACCCTTGAGTAATCATCTGCATCCGTCCTAGATACAATCATTCATTAGTAAACAGTTTGGACATGCACCATGGGGATTTTCGAAACACAGTGCGTTGACTCCTGCAGCTTCAGGCCTGCTTGGGCTAACCAAAGCAGATACTATATCAGATTGCCAACTGCAGGGTGTTCTCTTTAAACAATGTGGGAATTTAAAGGCAGTGATGTAGACCTTTAAATTTCTAAGTGAACCTGTTGTCTAGAAGAGCTTTGGAGTCTCTTCTTAACCTCGAGGATGTGGAGATCTCACATATTTTTAGGGGCCACAGCAGTCACTGGTGCAGGACATATTGGTAGCACTTTTTTTTTCTCTGTTTTGTCCAAACCTTCACGCAGCTGCTGAATGGTTTCTGGAGCCAGGCATTTATCTGCCAGCCCAGTGGGCTATTCTCTCCAGTGGATCTGGGACCTAATACCCTGTTCCTATACATAGAAAGGATATTAAGTCATTTCTGGCTCCTTTTTGAACACACTGCATTATATATTCTGGCTTGATTTTCATCATATCCCATGACATTATCATTATCATTTTAATGGTCGAGACCTTATTGCAGTTGGAGTGACTGCACCATCTGCCTAGCCAAGATCAGCATCACCTCAAAGTCTTTTCAATTCTTGAATAACTTTTCGAATTGCATTGAACAACTTCTGAATACACTTTGGGCGTTTCTTCAGTGACCTCGTTTCACACATGGAGTCTATTACCTCTGCTTGTGATGTGTTCTGTCAGGTATAAAAACCTGCAAAACATCTGGAGCTGTCCTTAAATGATTCAAACATTTAGTAGTGCAGAATTTTCTCCTTTCTGACCCATTTAAAGCATTTTTTAATCTCATTAAATTATGCACAAACTAAATATTTAGAAAAATTTACTTTTAGTGTAAAATTCTTCAAAGGCCCATTTAAAGCATTTTTTAAATCTCATTAAATTATGCACAAACTAAATATTTAGAAAAATTTACTTTTAGTGTAAAATTCTTCAAAGGCCCGGCTAATTTTGTCTAATTTACAAAATATTTTATTTTTTTCTTGCTAGTTGCTTCATTATAATTTTGCTAGTCCTCTGTGCCATCTTTTGACACTGCTGAGCACTAAACTAAATCCCATGGCTGGTCTACAGGAGTCAGTGCTAAGCTTGTTTGTAGATCAACTTATTTTTCTCCATTAATATTTTCACAAGACTCTATATTTCATACTTTTTTTACAGAGCAATGGCATTGGGATTGTACAATGGTTTCTTTTTATTTAATTATGTCCCAATCTGTTCATTTCTATGGCTGTGGCACTGCTGGAATTTTATCCATCCATAAATCCATCCATCTAGGAACCTCTGTAGTCCGTCTAGGGAGTATGTAGGCCAATGGTGACCATTGTATTGTTTGTATGACTGTGGTAGGACCATCACTGATGGAATTTATACTGGTAAAATTCCAACAATGGGATGAACACAATGAGTATCCGACTTAGCATAGACTTACAGAATTTATCAGCATTCCTGAAGACGTGCTGGAACTTGTCTATGATGACAAAATACTGGAAGTTCTCAGAATCTTCCCCTTACTTACCCTGACCAGGAAAAAGCTGAGGAATATGAATGACTGGGGGAAAATACTATAGGCTTTAGACCATGGGAAGGTCTTCAGGATAGAAAAGTTTATATAGAAAAGTTATATACAGTATGTAATGTGCTCTCTCTCTCTCTCTCTCTCTCTCTCTCTCTCTCATAGCACTGACATGATCTGTCCATGTTAGTTTCTAACACAAACCTCATTAATTTAAATCTTTAACTCTACAAAGATAACATAGTCAGTAACAAATAGTAATACATCAAACATCATGCAAAATCTTTGGGACAAAAATAATTATTGGTCTAACTAATTAACTGACAACAAAATAAACACGTACTGAATGCTTTATTTTATTTTTTATTTCAGCAGCATAATTTCAGACGCAACTTCATCCGAAACATCAAATACTAAAAAAATACAGCTTGGAATTCTGAATAACAAAATTGCTTTTAATTGTTAATTTTTAGAGACAACTATAAACTTATATAAATCACAACTGCAATATTTTCAATATTAATAATTATGACAAGTTTGCACATTTATAAAAAAAAAAAAGAGAGAGAGAGAGAGGGAGAGAGAAATATTTAGCAGAGGGTAACACTGCCTGAACTTGAATATAAGTCAGAGTAATTCAACCCTGGATAAATTGAGCAAGTCACGACATGTGTTCTAAGTCTGCACATCTCAACTCACCACCAAACAATTTCTTTTGTACATTTTTCTGTCAAAACCAAAACTGAGTCAAAAACTATATATAAAATAACAAGCAAGAATTAATCCATTAGGGATTAAAAAAACAACAACATTAGGGTGTTATGGGGAAGTTTATTTACTAAGGCAATACTGTGCACTGACTGTGTATAGATTCTATAAGGATTCTGATGTGACATATCAATTCCATGTAACCAACTGAAAAAGGTCTCATTCTTCAGTTTGAAGAGTACAGCATGAAAAAGCATCAACAGTTCCAACAGAAGAGCTTGACTCGCAGCTCAGCGTCCTCCAGTATCTGTCAGTTCCTCCAACACCCATCCGCCTGTCTAGACATTGAGCTGTTTGCGCATGGGCCAGTTACTTATGTAGAAATGAAAGCAAAGGCAGCAGCGTGTCTCAACGGTACCGTCAGATCTCTGTACACACATCTGAGTTGTTTTTTTTTGTTGTTGTAAGACAGGATGCACTGCTTTAGGACGAGTCCCGAGGCTCACGTTTAACAAATGAAGCGACTCCTGAGCAACCATCGATAACAAAGCAGTTCAAAGCAGTTTTTCTTTTTTTTGCATGTCATTAGGGACCCTCTCCCTCATTTTTCTTAGAGCCGGTTAGCGAAACAATCAAGACGATAATGATGGCCAACACCACGACTCCAACGATGATGGCCAGGATCACCTTCAGCTTCATGTTCTCCCACTGCTTTTTCTGCTTCACTTGGGTGGCAGTTTTGGAAAACACCTTGCTCTGTAGGAAATCAAGCACAAAAATAAGATCCATGAGCAAACAACGGAATGGTGACATCATTAAGGGCCTTTATCAGCTTTTTATTATCAGCCTGTCATTATGAGAAAGTGAACGTTTTTATCTCGAAACTGACCTCAGAGCTTGAACTCCCCAATCTAGACAATATTTAGCTTTTTTTTCCCTAAAGGAAGTAGAGTTCTAAACTTAACCCTGTCAGCAAAAAATCAGGATGTAAATTCTACATTCTTCTGTTCCCATAATCTCCAGCCTCCAGGTTATTTATAGTGCGTTCAATATGACATTTCCTGTTAGGCCTTGGAACTGTGGAAAGCATGATTAGTGTTTTAACTGCCCTTCCTGATTTTCATGGAGAACGCTGTTAATAAAATAAATAAAACTTCTATTCTAAAACACGGGCTAACAGGATGTGGCCTATCTTACATAAAAGAAAGATAAAAAAAAAATTAAAAAAAGAGTTACACATCTCGAGAATGTTATGATGTTATGAACCATTTAGTTTTTTCCTATTTTGTTCACCTGTTCGAGCAGCTGGTCAGCTCTGTCCTCCAGTTCTCCCAGTTTCCCCTCACGCTCACTGGCCTTGTTCAGGTTGTCCATCATGATATCGCAAACCTCGTCCACGTCCTGCTGAGCCTGCTGCAGCCGGCTCCGCCCGTTCTCCTGAACACATACAGAACACGTAGCTCAGGATCAGCAATCAGGTCAGGAGACTGGGACGTAACAAGATAGCAGAAATTGGGAAAAGACTAAAGGTCGACTGATATTGGTTTCTCTATGACCAGCGTCGACCAGATCATTAGAAATCAGGACAGCTGATGGCCGATATATGATGATTATTTATTTATTTATTTTATTTTATTATTTTTTTTTATTTTTTGCTGTGTTTGGAGTAAACAATGCAATTTTTTCCAAAAAAAAAAAAAGAAATACAACTTTAATAATAATGATAATAATGAATGTTACGCAAATTTTTTTAACTTAAAGGTACATTTATTAATTATTTAAAAAAATACAAGGCAGGTATTTTAAGTGATTCATTCTATAATTCCGTTATTCCATGCACATCACAATCTATCTATACTGTGTTGTTGTTGGTGAGGTAGCATAAGCCTAGTCTGACAGATAACATTAGCTAACAGCTCCTAGTAACCTGAAGAACTCACATAAAACATGTTCATAATCATTCCCCTTTTCATCATCATAAATAAGATTTAAACATTTCACATAATTATTAGCTAAACTAGTAGGTAACAACAGCTAGAATTTAGCACATTTTAGCTAGCGATTCCCACTATGCTAACATAACATTATAAATCCCATAAACATGCTAGCTCAAGTCACATCATACTGTTATAAATTCGCTACAAGACACAAACAGCTGTTTCTATGTTCTTTATTAACTATGATGATTAGTGGGTGTCACTGACAGGCAAAGAGTTTGTGGAAATAGTTAAAAGGTTAAAGCCAAAAATGAGCTGATCAGCTGTAATGTAATCAGTGATATTATCTCTGGTTGAAGTCCACGTAAATGTCTGTCTGTCCTTCTGTATTGAAGAACTTTCTGTCTAACTTATAAATGCAAAGAAATAAAATTGCGTAATTGTGAATATCTTACACCTTGTTTGTGCTAAGCAGTAATTCTTTTATCATCAGCCAAATCCACTCCCTGTTCGGTAATCGGAGAGTGAATCACAGATGAGAAATAAAATTTAAAAAAAACGACTCCAGCGTGTCAAAATTCACTTTATTATTTAAATTCACTTTTTTACACTATACGTTATTTAATATAAACTAATCCCAGTAGAAAAAAATATCCAGTTTAGCTTTTCTAATTAATATCTATTGGTGCAGGTGTTTGTTTACATTGAGCAAGCATTAATGGTCATTAAAATCTGTTCAGCCAGTTTTGCATGATAAAATGATGTTTTAATAGATTTTACAGCTTAGTGTCCTCCAGTATGCAACAGTTTCTTTAACACCCATTCACCTGTTCGCACAGTGGTCAGTTACTTATGGAAAATTGGTACTGGCACATAACTTGTCATAAAGTCACGTCTACTTAACTTATTTTATTTACTATATAGGAAAAAAATGTAAGGAAAAGAACATCAGTTAATGTGCCACTCAAGTGGCTTAATATTCTGAGGTATTGGCTGATACCAACTATTAAAAAAAAAGGCCAAAATCAGCCCAGTCAGTCAACCTGTAAAGAAGACAGTAAACATAAACAAAAATGGGAAAATATAAGTATATACAATATTATTTTTGTAAATTGTCCAGCTAAAGTTTTCTATATCTGTATAAATTTCTCTTATTTCATGTTAAATTTCTTTATTTGAATAGTCTATTTACCTTTTATTTAAACTTTTAGGTCACTGGTGGTTGTGTAAGCATTTCACTTCATATCATACTGTGTATTTGAATTTGATAAGAGGAACATTTATAATGAACTGGAAATTAGAGGTAAAATATAAAAGGAAACTAAAATGAGTACATAAGAGTCCAACAGGAAAGAGGAGAAGAATGTAAAGTGTGAAACACAAGGGTGTAACAGGACACAGAAGTAGATTGTAAAAGGTAACAGCATACAAGGAAACAGGGTGCAACTATAATAGGATGAAAAAATTTTATGTCGAGGCGGGACGAGAGTGTAAAGTGTAACAGTATTCCAGGGAATGTAACAGGAAACAGGTTCGGACTGTGATGTGAAAAAAACTTATCAGGAAAGTGGAAGATAACAACATACCAGGTATTGGGACACAATCACCTCGTATGTTGTTTTCTTACAATAATATTACCAAGAAATTGATAATGGGTTGAGATGGTGAAGGGAAAGAGCATGTCCAGTTTCTTGGTATATTGATGCCTCAACCAGTTAGCCATTAAGTTAAACTTTACAATATTTTGGACATACTAGTGTAAACATGCGATACAATGGAATGTGAATAGGAAGCAGGAAATGGGATGGGATGGAGGCTGACAGAATAAGTCATCCCCCCGAAAATATAGAAATCTGAAGATGTTATTAAGACATAATACAGGAAATAAAAATCAGGGAACTCATCAGGAAACTGCAATTATTACAGGATGTTTGAGAGGACAGGAAAAGAAAATGGAAGTCTGCGTGGATGTTACGATAGGATAGGGGTGGAAACCAGGCAATAAAAATATGACAGGATCAGGATGTAATAGGACAGCATTACAAAAATACCAAGAAATGAGACATAAGTGAGAAACAGGAAATTCTAAAAATCTAGTAAGGACTGGGAAACAGATGTGAGAAGGATTTTACAACAAGCAAGGCAGAACAACTTGTGAGGGATTATAACATAATACAAGCGAGAATAGCAAGTGAGCTGTCATGTTTCATTAACATGTTAAGTCCAACATTAAAAAATGACAAAGAGTATGACATCTTGTAAATTAAAATAATTTAATAATTTGCAAACTGTTTAATTAATTACGTTGTTTCTTAATTGTGATAAATGTGTGATAAATAGATTTGTAAGAACCACTGACTCAGTCTTGAGTATTGTGGCGTGGGCGGGGCGGCGGCTGACGACCAGCATGCCTTGTCGGTGTGTGTTCACCATGTTGGGGAAAGGTGTTTGGGTTGGTGGCTTCGGCCCTGTTTGTGTAAGGGGTGTATGACGTGTGATATGTGCTCCAGTTCAAGCTAGTGCTGAATTGGATGTAGGCTCCTGAGTGAAGGTGCTGCTCATGCCTTACATGCTGTGTGCTTAATAAAGTACTCCCAGCCATTGCATTGGGTAGCAAATAAGCTCACTCGTCTCTCCAGCATTCTTCCCGGCGTAAAAACGCTACAATATTAATATCTACATAAACTCTGTTCTGGATCATATTAACAGGGGTATGGATTGGGTGACCACGCAAAGAAACATAGTAGCATTCCCTAATCAGAAGCCCTGGATGAGCCGGAAGGGTCTGCCTTCTGCTCAAAGCCTACAGCCTTCAGGTCTGGAGAGCGGGAGGCCTACTGCGTCGCCGGAGTGAAGGGGAATCTGCAAAGCCAAATAAGAACACAAACTGCGGATTGAGGAGCACTTTATCCCTGATGACCCCCGACACATGTGGCAGGAGATCCAGGCCATCGTTGACTTGAAACCACACAGCTGGGTACCTCCAACCAGCTCTGCGTCACTTCCAGACGAGCTCAACCTCTTTTCAGCTCATTTTGAGAAAGGGATAGAGCCAATGGTCAAAGCAAAGCTACTACCAGGTGAGAGGCGCTCACAGTCTCCACCTCTGAAACTTGTGCTACTCTGAGAAGAGTGAATGCAAGGAAATTCCCAGCCAAGTATTCAGAACATACGCGGAGCAGCTGGCTGAGGTCTTCACAGACATCTTCAACCTGTACTTGGCCCCGTCTGCTAGTGTCAGTGCCAAAGCACTTCCCTGCAACAACACTCAGTGACTTTTGACTCGTAGCACCCATCCTTGCAAAGTGCTTTAAAAGACTGGTCCTCACCCACCTCAAAGCCTGTTTGCCACCCACTCTGGAGCCAAATTAGTTTAATGGTCAACTGAGGATGCCATTACCACGGCGCTCCGTTCTGCCCTGACTCATTTAGACAACGCTGACACCTACGCCAGGATGTTGTTGCTAGATTGTTGCAACTGGACCCTAGACTTCCTTTTAAACAGACCACAATCTGCAGTCTCACCTTCAGCACTGGAGTTCCTCAGGAATGTGTATTGTATTATACTCCCTTTTTACCTATGACTGCTACCTGCCTTTGTCTTCGACAGCACTATCAAGTTTGCAGATGACATCACGGTGGTGGACCTGATCAGACATAATGACGAGACGGCTTATAGGGAGGAAATCAAGCATCTGGTATCATGGTGTGAAGACAACAATCTGGAACTAAACATTAAGAAGACGAAAGATTTTCGTCATTGTGGATTTCCAACGAACTGGCAATCACACTCATCCTCTCATTCACATCAACGGAGCTGCCGTCAAGAGTGTAACCAGCTTTAAGTTCATTAGAGTCCATATCTTTGAGGACCTCACGTGGTCCCTGAACTCTTCTTTCCTGATCAGGAAGGCACAGCAGCGTCTGTACTTCCTGAGAAGACTTAAAAAGTCCCACCTGTGTTCCAGGATACTGGAGAACCTTTAGCGCTGTGCCTTTGAGAACATTCTCACAAACTGCATCTCTGTGTTGGACAGCAATGGCACTGCTCAGCACCCTAAATATATACCATATCTCTATTACCAAATGCATCTTCTGTTTGTGTAACACACTGTATTTATTTACTGTAATTAGGACGCTTATGCACTTCTGGTTAGATGCTAACTGCATTTCATTGGTTCTGTACATGTACTCCGCACAATGACAATAAAGTTGAATCTAATCTAAAACGAATACACAACACTGAATGATGTGTTGACAAGACGTGATAAGATTCTCGTCAGTGGTTTAGCTGAGCTAGCTTTTAGCATGAGGCAGTAAACTTTCCTTTTATGTAAGCCCTAAACTTGTTGAGAACAGAAGGGGGACAGTTTGTTTGGAAGGCATCCAGTCTGGTTGCTGTAGCTCTGGGAATGCAAGTCTGGATCCTCGCCTGTGTGTGGCGTCTCATTTTCGCAAGCTAAACAAAAGACAAAGTGGGCCAGAGCCACTCTGTGCTACCCAAAGCTCACAATATGCTCACTGTGAGTGTGGTGTGGGTTCATGACTCTAAAAAGGAGGCATTTAAAGATGTTGACCTGCCGTGACCTCTCTCAATTCCAGGGAACATGATTCATCAGCAAGACTTGATTAGATGGTCAAGCACAAATGACCTTTCTCATGTACAAATAAAGATAACAGTGCACAAGGATGAGCAGACGTGCAAGGAATTTATATATCCGTGCTGGAAAACCGTCATTCAGGAGATCAACAAGCTTTCTGATTGAACCTCCTTATTTTTCATTTTTAACTGCCTCGCTACACATAAATGACGGACACCTCTGAGCCTAAAAACAGGAAATGGCCGAGTGTGAGCATTACGATAAGGAAAACCCTTAACGGGACAATGACAGTAAAAGATATTAAAGGTTTACTCAAGGCACAGTGCTGCATTTTTATAGATATATAAAATTATTGTACAAATATTTTATTCTTTATTAGTTAAATTTACTTCTATCTTCTTTTCCATATATATTTCCTAATAATAGTCTTTTATTTTAAGGTCACGGGTGGTCGTCTAAGCATTTTACTGCATATCATACTGTGTATGACTGTGTATGTGACAAATAAAAATTGTAATTTTAATTTGATATATATATTTTTACTGTTCCCTACAATAGTCTTGATAGTCTTCCCATTGTCAGTCTACATGGGACATGATAACTAAATATTAGAGCGGCTTTAATCCACACACACACACACACACACACACACAGTAACTTCCAAACCGGGAACTTAAAGGTTAATGCGTTCTAAATTAAACACACTAATCACTATAAAGGGCACCAAAAGCTGGAAGTGTTCCAAACCACCAAAAAATCATCACTATATATGGCAATATGAGCTGGAACTGCAACAAAATTACACACCAATCACTATGTATGGCACTAGAAGTTGGCTGTGTTCTAAACTTCACAAACTACTAAATATATCAAGCACTATGAGCTGAAAGTGTTCCAAATGTCACATTTATTACTACATAGGACCCTATAAGCTGAAGAGATTCTAAACTACACACATTAATCACTATACAAGGGACAATAAGCTGGAAGTGTTCTAAACAACAACACAAATCACTATATTAGGTATTATAGGATGGAGGTGCTCCAAACTACACAAACTAATCACTGTATGGGGACTATAAGCTGAAGGCGTTACAAAATGCAGACACTAATCACTATATAAGATCACTTTGAGATGGTGTTATTAACTACATACACTAATCACTATATAGGACAGTATAAGATGGTGTTATAAACTACACACACTAATCACTATATAGGGCACTACAAGATGATGTTTAAACTGCACACACATCAATTACTATATAAGTCACTATAAGCTGAATGTATTCCAAACTACACTAATCACTATATAGGACACTATAAGCCAGTTTCTAAACCATACACCCTAATCGCTATATAAGGCATTATAAAATGGACGTGTTCCAAACTACAAGCACTAATGACTTTATGTGGCACTATAAGACAGTGTTATAAACTACACACACCAATCACTATATAAGGCACTACAAGATGATGTTTAAACTGCACACACTAATCACTATATAGGTCACTATAAGATCATGTTTAAACTACTTCCACTAATCACCAAATAAGGCACTATAGGATGGTGTTATAAACTACACACACTAATCACTATATAAGGCACTATACGATGGTACTATAAACTACACACACTAATCACTATATAGGGCACTACAAGATCACGTTTAAACTACTCACACTAATCACTATATAAGGCACTATAAGATGGTGTTATAAACTACTCACACTAATCACTATATAGGTCACTATAAGATGGTGTTATAAACTACTCACACTAATCACTATATAGAGCACTATAAGATGGTGTTATAAACTACACACACTAATCACTATATAGGTCACTATAAGATGGTGTAATACACTGCACACACTAATCACTATATAGGTCACTATAAGATGGTGTAATACACTGCACACACTAATCACTATATAGGGCACTATAAGATAGTGTTATAAACTGCATACACTAATCACTATATAGGACACTACAAGATCACGTTTAAACTACTTACACTAATCACTATATAAGGCACTATAAGATGGTGTAATAAACTGCACACACTAATCACTATATAGGGCACTATAAGATGGTGTTATAAATTACGTTCACTAATAAATATATAGGACATTATACAATGTTGTTATAAACTACACACACTAATCACTATATAAGGCACTATACGATGGTGTTATGAACTACACACACTAATCACTATATAGGGCACTATAAGATGGTGTTATGAACTACACACACTAATCACTATATATGACACTATACGACGGTGATATAAACTACACACACCAATCACTATATAGGACACTATACGACGGTGATATAAACTACACACACCAATCACTATATAGGACACTATACAATGGTGCTATAAACTACACACACTGATCATTATATAGGGCACCACAAGATCATGTTTAAACTGCTCACACTAATCACTATATAGGGCACTATAAGATGGTGTTATAAACTACACACACTAATCACTATATAGGGAACTATAAGATGGTGTTATAAACTACACACACTAATCACTATATAGGTCACTATAAGATGGTGTAATAAACTGCACACACTAATCACTATATAGGGCACTACAAGATGGTGTTATAAACTACACACACTAATCACTATATAGGGCACTACAAGATGGTGTTATAAACTACTCATACTAATCACTATATAGGGCACTACAAGATGGTGTTATAAACTACTCACACTAATCACTATACAGGGCACTACAAGATGGTGTTATAAACTACACAAACTAATCACTATATAGGGCACTACAAGATGGTGTTATAAACTACACACACTAATCGGTATATAAGGCACTATAAGATGGTGTTATAAACTACACACACTAATCACTATATAGGGCACTACAAGATGATGTTATAAACTACACACACCAATCACTATATAGGACACTATACGATGGTACTATAAACTACACACACTAATCATTATATAGGACACTATACAATGGTGCTATAAACTACACACACTGATCATTATATAGGGCACCACAAGATCATGTTTAAACTGCTCACACTAATCACTATATAGGGCACTATAAGATGGTGTTATAAACTACACACACTAATCACTATATAGGGAACTATAAGATGGTGTTATAAACTACACACACTAATCACTATATAGGTCACTATAAGATGGTGTAATAAACTGCACACACTAATCACTATATAGGGCACTACAAGATGGTGTTATAAACTACACACACTAATCACTATATAGGGCACTACAAGATGGTGTTATAAACTACTCACACTAATCACTATATAGGGCACTACAAGATGGTGTTATAAACTACACACACTAATCGGTATATAAGGCACTATAAGATGGTGTTATAAACTACACACACTAATCACTATATAGGGCACTATAAGATGGTGTTATAAACTACTCACACTAATCACTATACAGGGCACTACAAGATGGTGTTATAAACTACACAAACTAATCACTATATAGGGCACTACAAGATGGTGTTATAAACTACACACACTAATCGGTATATAAGGCACTATAAGATGGTGTTATAAACTACACACACTAATCACTATATAAGGCACTATAAGATGGTGTTATAAACTACACACACTAATCGGTATATAAAAAGAAATCGTCTAGTGAAAGAGAATCTCCTCTGTACTCTTCATGCTAATTCTGCACGTCGCTCATCACCCCATACATATTCTAGGTCAACTAGCTGAGGCGGGTCTCTGTGTCGTAAAGCCTGGTTGCATTCTGGGACTTTAAGTGAGTACATTTTCCACTGGATCTGTGCTTTCGATTCCAATGTGACATCAGAGTGAAACACAACAAATTAATAAAATGATCACCAGCATGACCAAGCCCATGAGAAGAGTCCCACTGATATACAGTTCAGCATGTCTCTAGGTGGAGGTTTGTCTTTAAATACATTCAGGGAGCACAATGCTTATAGTAAGTGGGCAAAGGGAAGGATGTACCAGTCTAAGCACTTCCTCCCGGAGCTTCCTTCCTTTCTTTCCTCTCTCTCTCTGTCCTTCTCTTTCCTGAAGCTGGAATTTCCTCCGATGCTCTTTATTCTCCTGTTGCATGCGATTGCTCATCTCATCATCATCACGCGCCATCTAAGAGGCGCTTCGACACTTTCAAGAAAAGGTTTTTTTCTTTCTTCCACATGACTTCTCTGTGGTATAAACCTGTGGGTGTCTAAATATGATACATAAATATCCCTCAGCATACAGAGTTATCTGGCGAGGACCAGCTGCAGGAAATAAACCATGTGGCGTGTGCGCGTCTGTGTGTGTGTGTGTGTGACTTGTGCTAGTCCAGTCCTTATGTAACCCCAATTGCTTAGTTTTATCTTACACCCATGCAGCAGATCTGCTCAGCTGTCACATCTTTTGTGTGTGTGTGTTGCAATCAAGTTAAAGGAGGGTGTGTTTAGACACACAGAAGAACGAAAAAGAAGAAAAAAAGAAGAAGGAGGAAAAAAACTTACCATGTTGATCAGGGTTTCTGACTTCCTCTCTGAACTTGTGTCACTGAAGTCTTCTAGCAGACATCTGACAAAGAGCCTTAAACATCCAGCTGTTCTCTCTGTCTTGGGAGCTCTCTTTCTTTGTGTGTGTGTGTGTGAGAGAGAGAGAGAGAGAGAGAGCGAGAGAGAGAAAGAGTTCTTGCCTCTCGTCAGGACCTCTGAGCTCAGTGCTCTGTGCTTGGTTTTTAAAGGGACCTTCTCTGCTCTGTGGTTGCACATGTGGGTGAACAAGCCTGTCCCTCGCCCTGGGTTGCCAGATTGACACAAAATAATTGACAATCATAATCATCATCTAATGTCATACACATATACAGTTCATAATGCATTTTATTAGACGGTAGATTAGATTTCGGTGTCTTGGTGTTATTATGTTTATATAATTAAAATAATAATAATCTTAACATATTTATAATGTACAGTATATTATAAACAGTTAGTTCCAACCGAGTAATCTGATTGGACGAGTGGCATTCCATAAGTGGTGATATAGGGAATACGGTGACAGCACTGGGATGTTTAATATGCATTACTGGTGTTCCAATAAGCGTTAATTACACTAACTCCCTGTCGCAGTATGTGTGGAAGTAGGTCGGTTCACCCCGTAATACTGAGGAGAGAGCAGCTGCCTGCCAAAACCCACATGCCAAACCAGTCACCAGCACTTTCAGCAGGAACACACATCTGATAACTTTATGTCATCGTAAACAACAATTTGTCTCCATTTTGTCTAATAATTGCTTCTAAGTCATTCTGAACTGTCCATGATGTTTATGGCTTAAGCAAGCTACAAAGCGAACCAGCTTCTAACACAAGGCTGAATCCCAACTCCCTCTCCAACCCCTGATCAATTCCATTTAACGCTATTCAGGATTCAACCCAGAACCCGCACGTTAACGGAGCTGATATTCTAAAGCTGAACAAGTGCAAATCTAAAGTAAATTGTAAGTTTCTCAGGACCATCACCCCCTCCATGGTTTATTCCCCTCACCTTTTGGCCACAGAGTATCAGGAAGAATTGAAAACTACTTTTACTCCAGTTAATTACGCTAACTGTCAGTCGCCGGGCTTCTGCAGGCTAGAAGAATAATAGCCCTTTCTTGGGAAAAAGTGGACATATTTGGATAAAAGAGATGACAACTTGTATGACACTAGAAAAACTAACTTACATAGTTAAGAGGAAGGCAGCAGAGTCGGCAAGTGTGTGGAATCCTTTTATTCAATTTCTTTAGCAAAAAGGTTTACAAATATTTCAAGCTTGTTATGTTTTTTTTACTATTTTCATTTTGTTTATTATTATTATGATTATTATTATTACTATTATTATAATTGTATTGATTTATTTATTTTGCTTAATGATTGGTTAATGATTCTTTTACGTCTGTATGTAATTGGTTGTTTGTTCTGTATATAAATATGGGAAAGTGATTTTATTTCTAAACATTTGCAGAAAGTGGACGATATTCTTTATACTTTAGTTTAATTCGTATTACTGTTATCATCTACTGTTATGCATAGAATTATTTGTAAAACTCAATTAAAATATTGTAAAAAAAAACAAGCAAACAAAAAACCTGTCAGTCACATGCTCCACCAGTCACGGTTAGTTAGTTCCACCAGTAAGGATATGTGTTGGTGAAGCAACATAACCAATTAAATATTTAAATAAATCATACTCATAATCTACGACCACATCGTAGCTCTGCTAAAATTCTGTCCAACAGCACTGATTTGCTTAATTATATACTTAATTAGATGCTGTATATAACATTTTAATTCAATTAAATATAAAAAAGTAAACCCAGAGAAGTCCTGTAAATTATACTATTTTATACATGTTATAATAATATAGCAACTATATAATAAATGTATTATTTAAAATACAAACATCTGTGCATTATAAGTGTAAAAACTTAAACATAACTTTAAAATTATTTTTACTTGCATTGTTATTTAGCTACAGTTATTTTTATGAGCTGCTATGAAAATGTAAATATTGTAAATATTAGTAAAAGTGTAAAATAATATACAATATATTCATAATAAAAATAAAAGTCTGTCACCATGTGTATAAATATTTCTAAATGAAATTATTATTATTGTTAGTAGAAGTAGGAGTAGGAGTATTGTTAGACGTTTAAAGTGGCTGGACCTGGCAACCCGTGTCCCTGCACTACAGTTTCCATCTCGAGCGTCAGCCCCCTCCGCCCTTCCCCTCATGTGAGCGGGGTAGTAAGTGGGGGCAGGAAGAGATTTTCATATTCGAGCAGCGATATCCACCCGGCCCTGATCCGGTTTCATCTCTCCAGCTCTACAGACCACAAGGATTATTGTAAAGCGTTACAGAGCAGCAGGATGACAGTAACTGCACCACCAGTGCTGAATGTCTGAGCAGTTGCACTTTCACTTTTGATTTCCTAACACAATGGAAAAGACCTAAAACCCTCAGTGAAGAGGGAAAGTGTTGCATTAAATGTGGGTGTTACTGGGTATTCTGGTATTTCCTGCCACACTTTTTGGTTCCACTTTACATGTAGTTATAAAAAACAAAACAAAAAAAACAACTGGGCACAAAACTTTCAGTCTTCAAGTCATCCTCGGTTCCAGCAGCACTGAAACACAGCGTGTGTGTAAATACAAAAAGAACTTGCTAATGCTAATAAAGTCAAGTTGTCTTTTACTATCATTTCAACCACGTACGGTCCAGAACACAGTGGGGAAAAAAGGACCATATGTTTTTTTGGTTTTATGTTTTTATGTAAAGTGGAACCAGAAAGTGAGCACGCTGCAGGAAATACCAGAATACCCAGTAAGAGAGAAGGTCAATAGTGGTGGCAATATTGTGCAAAAAACATTTGCAGGTTGGTGTGTGTGTGTGTGTGTGCATGTGGTGTGGGTGTGAGCGGGTGTGTGTGTGATGTGGGTGTGTGTGTTTATCAGTTCAGTCCAGTTGTATTGAGGTGACTGTGATCATCTGTGTGTGTGTGTGTGTGTGTGTGTGTGTGTGTGTTTAGAAGTTTACCATTCCCACAGTATTGAGGAGTCGGATGTCTTAAACTGTTACACAGTGTGTATGTGAGGGCCCGAACACTTCCCTGTACCTTTCTCCAGATGGCAGGAGAGTGGAGAGTGTGTGTGAGGGGTGTGTATGATTTGGGATACTTAGCTTCCCAAAGAGGTTCTACATGGAGGCCTTTCTGAGAAGGAAACCTCCTGTTGTGAGAGTTTAGTAATGTAAAGTAAAGTTGGAAATGATGCTGATCGAGCTGCATTATAAACCACAGTATATTAAATATATTATTTAAGTTAAAAAAAAAAAACATTGAAAAAACAGTTTTATAACAAGTCAGCATCACAAAATCAGTGTCGCGCCATTTTGTAATTTTGACACATGAATGCCTTGAAAGAAAGCGATTTCACGATATCCACTAGGAATTCATTTAGGACAAAAGAATTGGCCCCCTTTATGTTTCTATCACACGTCAGGACAGTACCGCTCCTTACCACCAGAGGTCATCACATATATTTCCTGGTTCGTACACTGTATAAAACATCTTATCTGCTAAGGAGAACGCTTGGAGGCTTGATGGTGTCACATCACATGCTCCATCAGCCCCATAACCCCATGACTCCGCCACATGTCCTTCCACTCACACTCGTTTTTAAACGTGAGTTTTCGCTGTTTAGCTACGAGGCCTCTGTTGTGCGTTTCTTCCTCCTGATTTCGCTCAACGTATGATTTTTATCTTGAGCATCTTTGTTTCAGCAGGCCTGTGTTTACTGCAGCCTCGACGTCCTGACGGAAAGCAGGAGCTCTTGCCTAACCTAAGTTGATTAAATTCCAAGGCTTTTGACTATTTAAATGTGAACTACTCTTAAGATGTGTTTAAAAACATAATTCATTTATATACTGCATCAAAAAAGTATATAACGGTTTCCATCCATCCATCCAGGAACCTCTGTGGTCCCTCTAGGAGGACTGTGGAGACCAGTGTGGACGCCGGTATTTATACACATTTTACAACAGTGGTGCAAACCTTCAGTCAACATTCACACACTACATTTGGGAACGCCAATCAGCCCAATCTGCATGTCTTTGAACTGTGGGAGGAAACTGTAGTACCCGAAGGAAACCCACTAGTTGCAAACTCCATGCACACAGTTTCCCAAGGTGGGAATCAAACCCTCAACCCTCAGGTGCAAAGCGACAGTGCTAAGCACTACGCCACAGTGCCGCCATATAAAGGTTTAAGCGTGTCCATTTAACGGGAAAACAGAAGAAGCAAAAGTCCCACTTGCTTAAGGAGGGAAATTTGTTCATGTGGACACATTTTTACCAAAACTTCTCCTTTTATTAGTTGTAAAATAACTGACACGTGTGTTTCCTTCACATTGCGGCTGTACCGTATATTAACATGTGATGCAGGAAGTGTGGAAATGTAGGGGTGCACGCGCTAGATACGCTAAACTAGGTACTACCATTTAGCCAAAATATACAGCTTTTTTTTTTTTTTTTACTGATTCGATAAATCTAGATCACGGATTGTGATTGTTTACTTATTTATTATAAATTGTTATAAATACAACAAATTTGATCCAGTATTTGTATGAAGTCAAATAGTGTGAACCTGGGAATGAACAAAACAGATTCAGGCCATAACAAGAGCACCGGAAGTGTAGAAACACAAACACACACACACACACACACACACACACACACAGTGCGTGCAATTAATTTATCTAATGGGATTTCCATGCACATCAGAGTCTTACTAATAAACGTACAGTTAATGATCATCTTGCATTACGTTTATCTGAGTCACGATGTTATGCACTCGAACAATGGTGTATTCATTTTCTTTGATGGGAAACACACACCCTGTCACTTACACACACACACACACACACACACACACACACTCAAAGCAATGTGTGACAGCAAAGCTTTTAAATCTACTTATCCTCCTGAAACAGTAGGTTCGTTATTTCTCATCCGAGTGAATAGATGCATGACGTCTCCACCACACGTCTATTATCTTCCTGTCATGTGTCTGTCTTTGTCAAAGACAACTTTCACATGCTACACTTACCGCGACCACATCCTCCATCCAGACTGCATACAGAAGTTTGTACTGTCTTTAATTAAGAGTGAAAATGAGAAGAAAAATGTAATTTATTGATTCCTGAAGTGTGACAAGTGTCACAAACCCTCCCTAATTATAATAATTATATATAATATCTATATAATGTATAATATCTATAATTATTATTATTATTATTATTATTATTATTATATATTATCACCAAACCAACACACACACACACACACACACACACACACAATGCTTAAATATCATACCTTAAGTATAATAATAGTGAGATCTATGAATAAAAAATGGAATGTGACCAACCAGAAGCTTGGTCTTGGTTAGAAGACGTTCTGCAGATTAACGTTTCGCTCCCTCTAGTGGAAACCACCCCTCAGTGCAGATATTTTGGGGAAAAACAACAATAAACGCATAACCAAGTTACTGACATTAGTGTCCTTACACTCAATAGCTCTACCGGCTTCATGCTTCATTCAACAGAGAATTAAAGAAGACAAAACCACATTCTCTAACACTGTGCATGTTACGGTGTTCAAACTCCTGATTGCTGAGTCCCCACTTTCATGAATGTCCTTCATCAATTAGATAGAGATTAGCATTGTTTACTTCAAAGAAAAAACGAGGTCCATTTTCAGATATTTCCCATTTTAATTATTTAGTGTTTATTTTCAAACATTGATTCATTTTCATATAGATGTCAAATTGACTTTAAAATTATTTCAATTTCTCACCTAAAGGTCAGCTTTTATCTTCTTATAATTTCCATATATGTTTAAAATGCAACTTCTAAATATTTAAAAGTTTTCAGAAAAAATCTAAATCCTAAAACCTATCTATTTTAGGCTAATTCTGTATAGAATTTCTTTTTATCTCGTGCTTTAACATAGGTTTTCCCAATGTTTGCTCATTTAACTTTCATTTCCTAAACATTTTTTTATATGTAGCTTATAATATCTTTACTTTACGGTTTCCAGATAAGTTCAACATGCAATTGTGTAAAAACCTCAGATTCCAGTGATCTGTGCGAAATTCTTATAAATCTGTTGAAGAACCAGCAGAGATTTTCAAATATTTCAATGAATTTTAGGAATAAAAAAAAAAAAAATGCTGAGGAAAAAAAAAACAAAAGAAAAAAAGCAAAAACAGTATTGTGGTTTATATACAGTACAATTTAGTGATTATATCAAGACTGAATACATTATTACATGTAATTGTATATTTAAACAACAGTTCATGATATAGTGTTTTACACTCCTTTTGACTTACACCATACTGCTGATTGATATCAAATTTTCAGGAACCGAAGCTCTGACACTAATGTAGATCACAAGTTTTATATTAATGTACTTGTTTAAATGCAATATCGGTTCTATTTGAACACCAAACACACATGGAAGACTCTGAACAAAAACAGATTACAAAATGTATGCAATTTTCTATAAGAGGAAAATACAACACAAGATTTCGCATTAATGACGCAGTTTATTTTTAAAAATACAGTAGCTCTACAGGCTTTCATGGTTTAGTTCTTCATTACACTTGATTCATATTCAAAGCCCCAGCACCAGCAATTAATCTGAACATGAAAAACACCACCCTTTCATACATGCACAAAAGTTTGTGACGAAGTAGCTAAATAAATGCAATGGGACATTGGGGTGCATGGTGAAAAATAAATACACATGCACAGTTTAGCCCTTAACTAGAATGAGACTAGTGATTTAAAATGAGGCAGTGTGTATTAGTTTAATTTAATTAAATATTTTTTTTTATGATTCAAGTCAGGACTAACATAATAAGGGCCCCAAAAACAGCTTTAGTATGGAACAGGAACAATAAATAAACTTAGATAAGTAACATTTCAATGTTATTAGATGCAACTGAATGAGATTCGTGTAGACAGAAAAAACTAAAATATTTACAGAAAGAAGAAATTTGGACTTTGCTAGATTTACATAGGTTGACAGCAAAACCACAAAGAGCTAATTTAATAGAATTTAGAAAAAAATAGGCTAAGACTAATTCTGAGTTTACTATTGCACATAACCATAGTTTTGATACTGTATAAGATTCTGTATAAAATTTATTCTAGATTTTTCTACTTGGAAAAAAATGATATTAATAATGGTACATGGAGCCATGAGATTATTAAATCAAAGTTGTGCAAACAAAAAACTAAAAATAAAAAAAAGGAAAAAAAAAGTTGGAATCAAGACTGGCCGCTAGATTTGTAAAGAGGCCTTGAAAAAAAAAAAAACACACAAACACTTGCGCTATTGTTCATATAGATTTTAACTGTAACTCAACAGTTAAACACATATTTAGACAAACCCTTTTGAAAATTTCACACATTCACTGCATCACTAATATACTGATATTTGTGTTGTTGTTTTATCCAATTTACGTTTGTACTTAATGTTAACCAAACCAAACACCAAAGAAATTTCACTTGCATGTAAATGTATATGCTGAACAAACTTATTCTGATTCTCACTAAATTAATTATTTTGCAATTATTATTAACTTGTAACATCTTGTCCAGCATTATGTAAAAATATTTTTTAAATATAACCTCTGATATTCTCCTAAATTGTTTTGTGACTTTCATGAGGCACTTATGATCAGTTCTTAAGTTTCATCTCCAGACATTTATAAATGAACAGATAAATCACCAAATGCTTTCATTGTATACTTCTTATAAAAATCTAAACCCATTTTCACATAATTTTTCATTTCCATTATTCAACGTGTTAGTAATTTATTTTCAACCTAAGTGTAACTTCAAGTTCTCACATTAATAGTTGAGGTTCATATACATGATATCAATCAGTTAATTTTGTTAATGTCTTTAAACTCAATCACATTATCTTGTGTTCTTTTAAATATTTTATTTACTGTCCTATTAGCTGTAACTTGTAATTTCTTAAAAATATCCTTAAACTTTTTGTTTTCAAGGTAAATTTCTGGATATATTCAATTAAACATTTAATTTTTTTTATTTGTGGTTAATTCAACATAGAATTTTTGAATCCTTTTAATTTTATAGATATTTTCAGTACATAACATTAATATGGTTATTATATCTAGGTAAATTATCTGCACATTTTCACTTAATAAGATGTAAGTTTCACAATATTTTCAATAAACAATTTTATGAAGATCTAAAAATTCCAGCGATCTGTGTGAAATTGACAATATTTTAACGTTGAAGTTGCAGCATTCGGATTTTACTTTTTTTCATAAATTTTTGGAATGTTTAAAGAACTCTGGGGGGTAAAAAAAAAAAAAGTTGGAACAGTGTTGTGGTTTGTTCCAACATTGTTTTCCTGCCAATAATAATTGAATTGTGTGCCAACATTATGGTTTCACAATTAATTATTCAAGAGAAGAAATCTCAGTGTTTTGTAAGAATTTGCAGGTAGCAAGCAGGTCGAAAACAAGCACAACGCTGACAAACTTCATTGTAAGCAGCGTTAAAAGTTGGGTGATGAGCATGATTGAGCTTATGACTGAGCTAAACATTAAAATACAGCGCGCATCACAAAACTGTGCAGTCATCCAGGTGAACTGCTTCTGCAAGATTTATTGGGAATCCTGATCTGAAATATATTATATTATATTATATTATATTATATCTTGGGGTTGTGTGTTATTTAAATATGTCTCAATATCACTGTGTTCGAATGGGACTTTTGTTTTTAAGAATTAAATACAAGTGTATATCTGCCTTCAGGTTTCTGCATGAAATTGGTCTGTGCGGACGAGTGTGAGGGAGTTATGGCTTGGGTGTCGTTGGAGGCGGCGTTTGGGAACTTGTCGGGATGACTCCTGTAGCCAGCAGCACAATGATGAGGATAATGATGGCAACGATGACTATCAATACGACCATCAGCTTGACGTTCTTCCACCAGTAGTGGCGGGCTACTTTCTGCGACGTGTGCTTAAAATTCTGCGCCTGTAGAAAAACAACACTGAAGATTATTATCGCTAACTTTTACCACTAGTTTTAACCCTGTATAAACCCTGTGTAACATTGGGTCCTACATCAAGCGACATTGGGTCAGTCAGAAAAAACATGACTTTGGTGTTGTAACAGTTACTCGGCTCCATCACACCACCCTGACGTCAGTACTTTTACTTCACGGTTTTCTTTGGATATCATATGTTTAAATCATTGATGTAAATGTATTAATCACAACAACAGTCTTAACGGAAGAAAAATAAAGCCTGTTATTTACGTCTGGGCTATATTTGTGTCTAAACAAGGCCTCACCCCAGCCTGCAGGTCCTCGGATTTGTCCATCAGATCATCTAGGCGTTCTCCACGTGCCAGGATTCGCTCCACGTTCTGGGTCATGATGTCCTTCACGCCATCCACCTGAGACTGCAGAGTCTTCACCCGGTTCGCGTCCTCCACCGGGGCTGCTGCGCCCTGCTCCTGCACGACAGCGAGATTCAGGAGAAACAAATTAAACTGATCATGAACATCTCAACGTCACATTTCTAATCCAATCCAATCTAATCTACGTTTCAGGTCTGTTGTCTTTAAACGGTCCACCTTCTTCTTCACAAAAACTCAATATAAAAGGATGATGTTCTTGGTCCCCGAGTCCACTAGGGGGCGAGTGAGACCTGAAACGCAGCTTACCGGGGATCCACGAGAAAACCAGGAATTTAACTGCAGTTTGGTTTGCGGCAAGAGCATAACTGTTAGCGCCTCTGCATATGACCCTCCCGACACACGCCATGTTCTGTTTGTTTCTTACTGACTACAGTAACACCCAGGGCAGTGTGTCAGCACAACGGAAACACTACTGTTCGAGTATGTGTGTGTGTATAGAATTACTACGTTTTGAGCAACAGTATTTCGAGACAGTGTGTGATGATGTGCTGTACAAGCGTTAGTAGCCACAGAGCTCAGAATTTCACACATCACGTTTCTTAACTCGCATTTAGAGCCACCCGATACTTTTCCCCTCGGGTCGTTCTGTGGCGACACCATTTAGCACACACACACACACACACACATATATACACACACACACACTTGATCAAGACCACCTGCTGAGCCACAAAGATGAGCGCTCATGTTACACTCCACACCACAACACGCCACACAAAGCTCATTTACCAGGTCAGCTGCAGCATTGGGGTTCTCCAGGTACACGCTGTGTGAGAACATGACTGCGCGCGTGTGTGTGTGAAAAAGTGTGTTTAAACACTCTGTACAGGCCGAGGCTTTATAAACAACAGAGCTGGGTAACCGGGATACCAAATGGCTCGAAGACGTCACTACCTGCAGCTCTGTGTGTGTGTGTGTGTGAGAGAGAATAGCAGAGCGCTATCGTGTAACATCAGCTACTGAGAGAGAGAGAGAGAGAGAGAGAAAGACAGACAGACAGACAGACATACAATATCACACTGTCTGTGTATTAAAAGGACAATTGGCTTTAAATAGTGATTTAATATTTACTATACAGTGTGTTTTAGCTGTGAAATGTAGAGAGAGAGATATCAGAGTTTTGTAGGAACTTGATGAAGTAATGAATATAAGCAGGTAGAAAACAAGTGTATGCTAAAACTTCATTGCAAGCCACATTGGATGTTTTGTGTTAAGCATAATCTCGAATCAGAGAGTGTGTGTGTGAGAGAGAGAGAGGGAGGGAGAGAGAGAGTGTAAGAGAGGGAGATGCAGCTCGTCCACATTTTTTGCTTTAGTTCTGGTCTCTCACATGCCTGAGCCATGTGACCCGCCTCGACTCCTCGCTCCTTTTGTTCCATTGCTGGTGCCCTGCAATCTCACCTCACACTCATATCTTCTCCTGCCCCAGCATCTGCATCTGCATCTGCCCCTATTTATGGCCCTGCCCCTACTGGTGCTCCTGGCCCCTCCCACCCCGCTCCTGGCCCCTCCCACCCCGCTCCTGGCCCCTACCCCTGCATTGACCCCATTCCTACCTCTGCTCCTGGTCCCTACCCTACTCGGAATGATGGGAGCTGCTGAAGAAAGAATGCTGTGAAGGACAACCTGAGTGAGACCTCCTTATTATCCAGACCTCCTCCTTATCATCATCATCATCGTCGTCGTCGTCTCATTCCCTTTAACGTGTGATATGTAAAGAGCAAAACACAACCCCAAGTTGTCACTTACTTACGAATAAAGAACGGTACAAAAATCCCATTAAACTTGTGACCTGCGCTAAAACTTTCCTTCCTGTAGATAACAGTTAATCAAACCGCAGCTTTATACCGTCACGGAGCAGCGGGAAACGCTAAGCCCCGACACCGAAAACTCCTTACATGAACGTGTCCTTACAGACGAACTTCAACGCCTCAGCTAGGTTTTATCTGTTAAATAACATCAGGTGGGTTGGGTTCATGTGGCGCGAGTCCCGTGTATAAGCTGTTACCATGGAAACCATCACGTATTAAAACAAGAACGTCATCTTGAGGGACGTAAGAGCGTCCGGGGTGAGCGTCCGAGTCACGAGGTTAGACTTCATATCAGGACAAAAACTATTTCATTTTATTAAATAAATGTAATAAATTTTATTAAATATAAAGTTGAATGAAATGCTGTGGTGGTTAAAAAAAAAGGTAAAATACAATAAAATTATAAATAAATAAGTTTAATAATGATAAATACTAATAAACAACAGTTTTATTGTAGGATTACAAAAAAAATTATAATACAATAAAAATTCACTTGCATGGAAAAAATAAAAAACATAAAAATAAATCTTAGTTCACATCTTTTGTTGTGGCACGAAATCCAAATATCACGCTTCACTTCATGATTTTGTTTTTGTCCCCACGATCAAAACTGTCATGGTATTTGATTTGATCAAACATATTTGTGTTTATAAAGGAAAAAAGAGAGAGAGAGAGAGAGAGAAAGAGAGGGGTGGAGCGACGACACACAACAACAAGCAGCTGAGTCACATTTCTTTTTACGGATGGTTGCTGTCATTAGTTAGGACTCCGGTCAGATACAAACTGGCGCAAATTAAGCTGTGAAGCGCTCCTTCTTTCCTTCTGTACAGTCTGTGATTCATCCAGCATAATGTATACAGTTACATACACTTTAACACCTCAGTCATGACATTTTAATTCTATTTTGTTAAGCAACCGTGTAACTATTGGACATTTCCCAGCGTGAACGTTACATACTTATTACACTGTGGGAAAACACTACTTTTTAACTAAGTAAAATTATTGTAATTCTTCTTTCTAGGCAACTTACAGTTCTTTGTATAAGCATTTCACTTCATATCATACTGTGTATGTGATAAATAAAAAGTGTTGCTGCGTACAGGTACGTGTGAGTGTTTTTCTAATACGAGGACATGTTTATGTTGCTTTGTACGAAACAAACAAACAAACAAACAAACACAAACAAAATGAGTTGATAATCTGGCACTAATACAACCTTATTGGGCAACTGTTACTAATCTTCTGGACTGCAATCAACTAAACACACATACACACACACATACACACACATACACACACACATACACACACACATACACACACACATACACACACACATACACACACACATACACACACACATACACACACACACACACACATACACTTCAACCGTATACAGTATAAATCATGACAGATAGGTGTTTTGGTTTGTGCACTCAGGCGCTGTGTGTGTGTGAAGCTAAAGAAAGGAGCCACAAACTCAACGAGCCACTGACACAACGAGCAGGCTGAGCCTTGAGCAGAGAGAGAAAATGGATCTTTAACCTCTCTAATGAGACTTGCTTTTGCTTTACACACGTGCATACAGACACAAAATAAAATGTCTTACGGACACACACACGTGGTCACAGTGTTATAGTAAACAGTACACACGTGCATGAATGTTGATTATACCAGTGAGAGACGCGCACTAAGACCCAGCAGGGAAGACGATTACCCACAATTCCGCAGCGCAAAAGAGAGAAAAACCGGTGGCTCAGTTGTGATCACGTGACGCTCGGTGTCAAAACAACAAGCGCATGCGTGATACATGATACTCAGTGCTCGTAAACCAAGATTTGTTCGCTTTCCAAGTCAAAATTTATAAAAAATTTTGCTCGTCCTGTGGAACACTCGCAATCCGCGTTACTCGCAATCCAAGGTTTTACTGTATCTGTGATTAGAGAGAAAAAACAACAAGCAGCTGAGTCATGTTTCTTTTTTTGGGTGTATGTTGTCACGCTTTAGATTGAACCGGCGCAGGGTCAGACTCAAGTGTGAGAGGTGCGTGTGTGTGAGTGTACGGGTACGAGTGGAGTCCAGATATGAGGATGTGATTATGATGATTTGTACAGAACAAACAAACAAGCAAAGAAACAAAACTAGTGAAATGGTAAATCTGACAATGATACAGCCTTGTTGGGCAACTTTTACTAATCTTCTGGTCCACAATCACACACACACACACACCTTATTCTATTGTACACCTGTGATTAGAGAGAGAGAGAGAGAGAGAGAGAGAGAGAGACTTTTCTGGCCTTTCATGCTGTAAATAATCCCTCAGGGTTTTTCTTTTTTCTTCCCTTTTCCACTAAATCTGTCTCCTTAATCAAACCTCTCTGAGAAAGTGTTGAAACTGTCAGACTGAATCGAGGTGCAGATTTACTCTCTCTTTTTCCAGAAACATAAAACATAAAAATGGAGTCTCTGGACTATCTGACTGTTCAAACCTGTTGAGCACAAAAACAGGAACTTTAGTGCAGCTTCTCTAAAACACTAACTGTAGACTGAAAAACACCTTCACAATCACAAGCAGAAGCACAACCAGTAAAGCTTAAAACATGAATAATAAATGAATAAATACACAAATAAATAGATAAAATACTAAGAAGGGAGATTCTGTTCTAGCTCCACCAGCATGTTGTATGTTTTAGACCCAAACTCTTACCATACTGTTCGGATCTCCGACTCCCATCGTGTAAACCTGACGGATGATTCAGTAAAACTGCCACCAAACCCCACTTTAATCCTCCGTGTTTCCGTCAGACTTTCCGCACTTTATCACAAACACACGAAGCGTCGGGGACTTCCTGAAATACTTCACGTCTTTTCTTCTCTTCTTTTCTTTCCTCGTTTGAATTCCTCCGCTAAACGGGTGCGATCCTGATTTCAGCCACTAGGGGGAGAGAGCGCCTAACAGAGCAAGTCCCGCCTTCTTCCTTCTCTGTGATTGGCTCAGCGTTCGCACTCTTCGCGGACGACTGGTTGCCTGCACAATCATATTAGCCAATGGGAGCGCAAAAGCCGGAATACGGATAGGACAAGAAATCGTATATACCCGAGCAACAGGTTGAACTAAAAAACAAATAAATAAACAAGAAAAGTGAAATCTGGGACCAACTGTTTGAAAAAAGAAAAATATGAATGTAGGAACATCCTACATGGTGGTTTTACGTTTCAATGTTTGTAACAAATGTTTTATAGTTGTTATAACTTTTATAATACATGTTTTAAATATTTTACGCGGTACGTCAGACCGACAGAAAGCAGAAAGACCTGTCTCACAACCTAAAAAAAAACACATCTATTTATTCATTGTTCTTCATGTTTGCGTCACTGAACCTGAATTCCGCCCCGCCCAGGACAGGTGAGTCTGTGACGTCATCGCTAAGCCACACCCACACGCTGCCCTTTTCAAATTTGCCTCGACATGTTCGCTCACGCGCGCGTCTGTTGAACAGTGGAGGAAAGCCTGAGAAATATGCAAATCAGGCGCCGCGCGAACAGATTCCTATTGGCTGTTGCGATGAGGGAAATTAGCATATGTAAATACAGAACGTTCTAGTGCTCATTCTGTAAACACGCATGTTGAGGATCTTATTAGAATATGCAAATGAGTTGCTGTCAACCGTTTCCTGCCTTCTATAAGGCTGTAGCAGGACCTAATTAGAATATATGCAAATGAGCTGCCACTAGCTCTGTTTTGGACATTAGTGCTGTGTTAGCATTTTATCTGAGTGAATAAAATAACTGGTATCATGTCAGTAATGTTGTCTTGCTAGTTAAGCAAAAATATTTTCTTTATATTAATTAACAAACCTGCACAGCTCACTCTGAAACTGTAGAAACTAGCTCGCTAACGCTAGATAGCTATTAGAGATGCTTTCAGTTATGAATCACAATTCATTTGTGTAGTGATTGACGTATCACCCCACCGACTACAAAATAATAATAATAATAAATATTCATATGTTTATAATAGAGATCGATGAGAACTGTCTGGTTTTCAGTTTGATTAGCCATGATCGGTGATCGGCTGATCAGACTCGGATATAAACGATGCAAAAGCTTCTGACTGGTGCAACAGATTTTTATGGCGTTACATTTTTAAAAATGACATGCATTAGAAACCCTGCGTGCCCTTGTTAGAAGCCGGACACACTCCACACTCTTACAGCCACTCAACCCACCCGTCACGGTCATGTTGAGTTTTGAGAGATTGGAGGCATTTAAGGCGGTAAAACGTCGCTTTATAATCCTACAGGTGGTGCACTCTTTCATTCCGTGTGGTAGGAGTGACTTATTTGCTAAGTTTGTGTAGAAATAATTATGGCAGATGATAGAGATACATGCTGCTCCATTAAATGTTAAACTCTTGCATTTGAAGTTAGTTTGTATTGTTTAAATGCTGCGCATGGTTTTTAATTGAGAAAACTAATGTTATTATGAACGGGCTACATTTAATTACTCTTTTAACTTTTATAAAGATGTAAAATTGTAACAAATTTATACAATCACATTTTTAATAAAATCAGCACTGAGGTAACATATCAGGAGCTGACTGTTGACTCCAGGACATGTTTAGATCGTTCGTTCACTTAAATTAGCTAATGAATAAGTATATGCTTTGAGCATTGCACTGACAATCTGCATCATGGCCACAAGCAATCAAAGCTGTAAGGAAGATATTTATGCTTTATAATCCAATCACACTGATTTCTATATAAAAAATATTGAGATACTAGTGATGGGGGTGGGATTGATTGTGTGGTATCACGATTCTTTTGCATGACAATTCATGCATCGCCACACTACGAGTCCAGAATAGATTTATCCTTAATGGCACAGGAATATTCCAGGCCTCAGAGCGAGAATGAGGAAGCAGTTTCACACATGAACTGGCCAACAAAGTGTTTGCTGTAATCAAACCTGAAGGTGACTGAATGAAATCTTACGCTGCGTGACATTTTGTCCCACTGGCCCATTTTAGCTGCTTAAATGCTAAATCATCCATCAAGTTCGCACAAATGGCTGACAATTATCATATGCAAATAAGATACACACTGGATTCTAAACATAGTTTATCTGTGCTGATTTAAGGATGAAGTTATATACACACTTTAAAGACGAGAAATACTCAGATTTAATGACACAAAAGGAAAAGAAAACAAAAAACATCTAAATAAAACAATGTTTAAATTAAGTAGACAAGACATAAAAGAGGTCCATGAAGCTGAGTGAAATGTCTGAACAAGATCCAAGCGCGAACATGACGACCCGATACAAAAAAGGCTCATTTTCATGCATTATTTTTTTTCACATGATTCTGAACAACAGAATTACCACAGTTAAAATATTTTATTACAAATTTAAACCAGAGGAAATATTCTTTACTGTAAAACAGCTGCTTCTTACATGTGGAATAAAACATACTGTACACTGTTTATATATATATATATAAAAAAGGGGAAAAAAAGAAATAAATCTAAAAAAAATTCTTCCTTAAAACACTGGAAAATAAAACAAAAAACCCTGGCAGCATGTGCATGTCCTTAATGTCCCTGCTTGATGATGATGTCCGACATGTCGTCCACTTTGTGAAGCTCCAGGTTCTGCAAGTAAGAAAACACATGACCTTCTCATGACCAGGAAATGTTTTCTGTACATAGACTTACAGTCACTTTATTAATAATATACCTAACCTATGCGAACTAAATGAAAGTGAACCAGTGTGACTGAATTGTACATGTTTGGATATATTTATTGTGTCATAAAAAGACAAATGAGTAAATAGGACTCACCTTCTCGTTGGCCAGATGAAGGAGAGCGACAAAGGCCAAGGGCACAGACAGGTTACTGGCCATAGTGCCAGGCAACCTGGGATAAATTCAAAGAAACAAATTATTATATAAGGGTCGTTCAAGTCAAACAGAACTTGTGATGAAATTTCTGGTGAATCAGGATGTGACATTTACAGAAGACTTCAAGCGCATTACAGTGATGAGACTCTTAGTCACAGTGGAACATTTAAAAGGTGCAAACGTTTTTAAAGAAGGCCACGTGCACGTCCCCCCTGTACTTGAAACTGCAGTTGATCGTTCTGATGTCTGTACACATTATTCAGTTCACATGATAAGTCCCGGTTTGACTCGAACACCCCATGTATGATTCTTTGTGAGCAAAACAGAGGAGCTGAGTGTGCTGACGCTCCGTGGAGGTACAACAGCTGGATGAGGATGGGATTTATCTACGAGTAGAGCTTTCTGGACGAGTGTCGATGGCAACAGGTTTTACACCATTTCCTTTTTTCTGATCTGTCCAGTGAACCGGTGATGAAATCATGTGTACATATGAACCGAAGAACTGACCTAAAATTACAAGCATGTGATGCATGTTCGTGTGTCTTACTTCTGTAAGAGCGTTCTGGTGGACTGGCTGAAGGATTTCTCTCCCGGGATTTCGGAGGACTTCTCAACCTCCTGAGGAGCAAAACACAGAGCAAGATGAAGCTCGACACCTCAGATCAACAAGAAGGCAGTATTAAGATTACTGTTATTATTACTGCTATGCACTCGTCTATCGTTCTGTGTGTATATATGTGTGTGTGTGTGTAACAGAGAGAATACCGTGGCTGGTTTTTCGGGGCTGTCCGTCAGGAGGCTCCACATGCTGCTCTTCAGGCGCTTCATGTCCATCTTCTTGGCCGTCTTGGCGTAATTAATCTCGATGATGTTGACCTGGAAAAAAGAAAACAGAGACGGTGTGAGTTGATGCGTCTCCAGAGGACAACCGGTCTTATTCGCATTGCTCAGCTCTTTTAGGGCAACGTTTCCCGCTCAGTAAATATTTTCTCTCCTCACGGGAACCCGACTCGGACCGTTTGTCACTCCCAGTGGGATCGTATTCACAATAAACAAGTTGTAATAATAAACATGACGGGGGGAAAAGCAACAGTGAGAAAGCGAGCTGACTCCAGGACTATTTGTATATTATTATTATTATGGGGTAAGAGTTACTTTATATGGCTCGGGCACCAGGCAGTCTTCTCCGTACGTGGAGACACCGTCGCCATCCAGCCTGTCCGACATGGGCTGAGAGTCATCCGATCCTGGGAAGCCTTCGACATCATCGTCGCTGTCCTCGAGCTGCCAGATTGTCCACAACAGGGGTCACATTACTGATGACATCATAAAGAACGAAGAAAATCATGTCCTGTGTGTGTGTGTGTGCGTGCTTGTGTACCTGCAGCCGTGGGCAGAAGTTAGCAGTGTCATTGGCGTTGTTATAGTCGTACTCTCCGATGTCCTCAGCGAGCTCACCCGATATCCTCTTCTTGTCTTTTGTAATCAGCTACAGCGCACAAGCGCAAGAGGCACAATAAGCCGTTAGTGTTCGTGTAAAGTCAACAGGAAGCAACATTTCGTCTGTGTATTGTGTAACAGTGCTGAGTCACCGTGCTGGCAGGTTTGAGGCTGAGCTGAGACAAGTTGCTGAGGGGATACTGGAAATCTGCAGGCAGAGTGGTTTTCTTGTTGCTGGTGTTCAGGGCAGATTTACTAATGGTGGTCGCCGCCTGGAAATGACAGATGAGTCATGGACAAAATGGAAAAATAAATAGAAATATAAATGAAAGAAAAGCAAAGAATGATAGTGAAAGCAGGAGTGCAAAAAAAAAAAAAAAGGATTGCAACATTGATCACAATGCCCGTCATATACCCTGAAATAAGTAAGAATTAGAAGATCTGGCAACTTTTTAACAGTGGGAAAAAATAAGGATTTTTAATCCTACAAGTTAAAAAAAAAAAAGTTTGATATTCATTAAAATCTCTGTGTCTGTGCAGCTGTTATTATTGTTTCAATGATTCAGTTGCGTGTTGTGTATTCCTGCACTAAAGTGACCCGTGAATGAGATCTCACTCTGGTGGTTCGGAAGTAGTTGTGAAAGTGGACGTCCTCGCTGAAGTCGATCACCAGGGGGTTTTTCGGCGCTCGCTTTTTAGTTTCCTTCTCCGGCTTGTGATCCTCTATGAAACGAACACAAAGAAAAACACATTCTTATCAACACACATGTCACATGACGTACACTGCTAACACTTTACTGCGCGGTTGTGTATGTATGTGTGTGCGAGCGAGAGAGCTCACGTTTGTGCGTGGGTTTGAAGAGCCAGTATCCCGGGCCGACCCAGGTCGCCATGGTGCGAGGGCTGAAGTACGAATACTCTCTGGGTTTGTCCGACAGCTGCAGGCACATGGTGGTGATGTCCCCCTGTCCGATCGGTATCACCCCTCTGCACAGACACGTCATTCATGTTCACACGACCGGGAAAATCTATGAAAAGCCTTGAGCGCTTTGGAAACACTTTGTATCGTCTTTCTCACCGGATTTTCTCGGGGCTCCTCTTAGAGCAGGCGTCCTTGCGCTCGTCGAAGGGGTCCGCGCAGTCTCCCGGTCCGTCGTCGTCTCCGTCTGCATCAAAATGGTCCGCGAAGTCCGGCGCCTCATCTGCATCCGGCTCGATGTCAGCGTTGACATCGAACGCATGCTCGCCCTGCTTCATTTTCTCCAACAGCTGGTTCAGACTGGTCGTCTGTGAACACGAACACGGCCGAGGGTTAGCAATTACTTAAACAACAGAAGACTGCATCGTGTTTGGACACAATTTTTTTTTTTTAAATAAACCTGGTCAGGCGTCCACTGGGTGAAGGAGAAATCTTCTAGTGATGGGCAGATGGGCATCTTTTCCTCCAGAGTCTTTAAACTGACTGCAGGTAAAAACAAACAAACTCTGTCTCTCTCTGCTCAGACTTCACGTGACATGTTAAGGGTGCTGAAGTACCTGTAAAGGGCGAGGCAGGTGTGTGCTGTACAGGTGTGGGCGAGCTGGGTGGTCTGGAGTGCAGCAGGGTCATGTGGGACGGAAACCGGAGCTCGCAGCGGCTGTCCTCGCTGAACAGCACGGACAGGAAGACCCCAGCCGTACTGTTCTCGTCGAAAGACGCAGCCATGCGCTGGAACATGGGGTCCACCTGTAACGGCACGCGGCGTTGAGACGAGAGGTTTCGAGACTGTTGGATCTTGTGCGAACTCGGCGTTCTTTACCTCACACTTCATCTCTGACTCTGAGAGGTTGATGTTGCTCAGGTTCTGCTCCACCGTCTTCTTCGGAGGCCGCTTCTTCGGCGCTTGCTTTGTGGCTGCCTGCTCACTCGCACTGCCGTCTTCCGTCTCCCCGTCCACTCCTGCCTCCTGGTCTAGTAAGTACACAAACAAACAGATTTGACTCTTTATCTAAAACACGGATGTAAAATGTACCGGTGTGCTGGTATGACACACACACACACACACACACGTACCATCCTTCGGTTTGGTCTCGGAGCCCAGGCCGCCCAGGACTCTGTAGGCGTCGGCATGGACCGCGTCCACCCTCACTGCGTAGATCTTGGTGCTGGCGTCCAGCGTTCCTGCGGCCACCTGAACACACACACAGCATTGCGTAAAAAACAGACATGAGTGTCGTTAGATGATTTCCTGACAGGAGCGTATGAAAACATTGCTGAAGTCACCCTGACCTTAAAGTTGAGCTCGGAGTCTTTCTCCTTGAGGATATCTGCCATATAATCGATGAGGTGCAGGCCAAACGCGTTCTTCGTTGTGATTTTCTACAGACATGTCGATTAAGAAAAACAAAGATTATGAATTTACATAATTATTTAGCTCTGTATGTATGTGTGTGTGTGTGTGTGTGTGTGTGTGTGTGTGTGTGTGTGTTTAAGTTTTCCGCTCACGTTTTCCGTTGAGAGTTTGATACAGGTCGAGTAATGCTCTGAGATCTGCGCAGATGACAGCTTGGGCACGGCAGCCGGAGTTCCTGTGCTGCTGAAAACACATTAAACACATTGTTTTAAATATTATAAACCCTGCTCGCAATCAAATCTCCATTATATCAGAATAATTACATAAAACAACAAGATGAGGATTAGGGCTCGGCTCACCCGAAGGCTTCGTTGATGGAGGAATCGGCTCCTGCGTGAAGATCTATGACTCTCGACCTGCGCCTCTGCCGTCGCTCCTGTTCATCATCGTTGCTCTGGATGGAACCGAGAAGCGGCGTGCTGGTGGCAGACAGGGCCGTCTTGTGTCCTAGCGCCGGAGAGGACCACTGCCGTGGCCGGGAAGTCGGTGTGCTCACTACACTCATGCTGCCTGTCGATCAAATCTAGAGTGAGGCATGGAAAATATTTACTGATTACCAGAGGTGTCAAGTAATGAAGTACAAATACTTTGCTACATTACTTAAGTAGAAATTTTGGGTATCTATATTTTACTGGAGTAATTATTTTTCAGCCGACTTTTTACTTCTACTCCTTACATTTTCACGCAATTATCTGTACTTTCTACTCCTTACATTTAAAAAATAGCCTCGTTACTCATTTTATTTCAGCTTATCATTCAAAAAACAAACAATGATAAATCGCGCCATCCAGATGGAGCGAATTTGGTTGTGGTTGGATGAGAAGTATAAACATACCATTCCGACACCCTATTGGTTGGTACGCGATCCATCGCACCTGCACATGACGTCACGTCACACACTCCAGCAAGGACGTTTAAATAAAATAGCATTTCCGGTTGATAAGGTTGTGATAAGTAGACAAAGATGTCCGTGATAGAGACTCAATGCGAAATGTCAACCAAGCACCAGCGAGGAAGGTGTGTATATATATATATATATATATATATATATATATATATATATAAATAATTAATCACTTGGATTAATCATTCATTCTGACAGCACTAATGTTTATTGTAGACAACCATACAAGGGTAACTGTTACTAAGCCTGCCCTGGGTAAAGTAATTTTCTTGTATGTTGCCCTCACAGATTCCTGCAGCTAAGCTTGGATGTACATTTACATTCCAATAAAGGTTACCGATGACATGCCTCTGAGGTTTTACTTTTTGCACAATTAAAATACTTATAGGCAACTAGTTTTCATATCTTCTTCTCTATAAAACATGTTAATGCTCAGTAGTACACATATATGATTCTTTAATGTATTTGCACTGTACTAAAATGCATTCTTTTTTAATTGCCATATACAGTATCCCAAATAACTATGGCCTTAAATACAACAACAAAAAACAACAATAAATTTTGCTTTTTTTTTTAATAAGGCATTAGTGCAGTATATAGGCCCGTGGCACAGCCTAAGCTTTTACTCTTAATGATTTTTTTCCCCCTTATGTTACTTTTACTTTTATACTTTAAGTAGTTTTGAAACCAGTACTTTTACACTTTTACCTGAGTAAAAAGCTTGAGCTAATACTTCAACTTCTAAAGAAGTCTTTTTAAACCCTAGTATCTATACTTCTACTCAAGTAATGAATGTGAATACTTTTGACACCACTGCTGATCACAGAGTCCATGAGGGTCTCGTGCTCTCTCTCTCCCGCTCATCGTCAGTACCGCTGTATACAGGAACATCTATCCTGGGAGACTCAGGGCATGAGACAGGGGTGCCGATCCATCACAGGGTGACACACACAATCACACACTATGTGCCATCTGTGAGAGGCAGTTAACTTAACCTGCATGACTTTGGACTTTTAGACTCCCCGAACTCAAACATAATTATGACCTGAGTAAGACTGAGTAGAAATAAACACATGAGGTGAGGAAAAACTGTTCTATTTAATGATCGAATCATCTGAGTCGACTCTCTTAAACGATTCATTTGTGAATCGTTTGATTTAAAAACACAAATAGCCCGAATATATTCGTCTTTTCTTATTAAACTGAATCATAATTCACGTTTTATTTTTCAAATAACTATACACCTTGTACTTTGAAAGATGAAGAATTATTCACTTTTATTCTGAAAATCATAATTTGTTTTGTACTTTAACATGTATAAGTGAGTGCTATCCTGCAGTTTTTCTTAGCTATTTATTTAAAAAATCATAATTTTTATGTCCTTTCATGACAAAAACTTTCTCTAAGGACAAACCTGAGGCGAAAGACATAAATAAAGCATTACAGCTAGCATGCTAATGCAGTAGCATGCTAGCTCGGGTTGCTAATAAACAACACGAACACACACATTTCAACAAACGCGAATAGACTGAAACACTCACCCTGTTCCGCCGCGAAACTCTATAATGAATATCCAGTTACTTGTTTGTGATTAAAACAAATATATTTATTAAAACAATAAATCCTGACTTTACTAGAAACTAAACCGAACACGGGACCAGCAGCGTCTCTTTCTCCTCTATTTGAAATTTAGCGCCGGACGGTTGGTACGTCATGCGTCCGTGATGACGACATCACGCACGCACCCCACGCACGACGCCTGAGCATAAAAGCTAACTGCTGATCCCGGATCGGAAACGTAAAGTTAAAATTGCAGCGCATTCCAATCAGTGGAAAATCAAAACTGTTTTGAGATCAGTTTGAGCAAGCTTGTCACTGTTCCAGTCAAAACTGTAGTCAGTTTCTCTGTCTGTATGTAAAATTGAGTTTGGACAACAATGTGTGGAAGAAAGTGTTTTATTTATTTTATTCAATATTTAAAAATAACTTCTTTAACAAACACATATAAATATTATATGCTTCCAAATTAATCATACACACCATGGTGCAGTAAAAAGAGCTGACATGTAACATATTTAGCTGACTGTTTCAGGATATACTACTGTTGGACGAAACCAGAGCACCCAGAGGAAACCCAACACACACATGGAGAACATACAAACTCCAGACAGGAATCAAACCCAGATCCTGGAGGTGCAAGGCGGTAGTGCTAAACACTACACCAGCAGTCACTTTCAAGCTTGTAGGAAAATCGAATTGTGAACGTTTTAGGAACCAGAAACTGTTAGGTCGGTTAACTCAGGATTTCATTACAAGGTCAAAATGATGATCGTGTTTGAATTATAGAAATTAATATGCAAGTCATACAAGGTGGCTATTTGTAATGTTTCCTCTAAGGGACATGCACAGAAAATTAAAACCTGTGTTTAGAAAAGTGATGCAGAAGGCAAATGTGTTTAATAATAAAAAAAAAAGGTAAAATGCACTAGATGGCAGTAACGTTGCATGACCTCAGGATGAATTCAGTCGGGCAAATCCATAAACCGTAAAATGTTTGAAACTTTTACGATTGAATTAACTAAAACTCAGTTAGGCAATAATTGAAAATGCTCTGAAACTCAGTTAGGAAATAATTGAAAAATCTTTTAGACTTTCATTATCAGCCACATCTCTCTCTCTCTCTCTCTCTCTCTCTCTCTCTCTCTCTCTCACAGAGGCTAGTATCCTTCCCTGTCACACACAGACACAAACACACAGGGGAAATGAATGGGTTGGACTGTGTCAGAGTTCACTGCTGAAGGCCAGAGAAACTTTTTAAAAGGTCATAAATTAACAAGGGATTGTGTAGCGCAGCCAATTATCTCTCCACTGCTGGGAAATGAGCGTCACATCACTACAGCACCTCATTCCTCATCAGCTCTCATTAATGCTTTGAAGTAAGCGCAGTCTCGGGCTATGCTCCAATCCTCTAATAAGCCTCGGTCGAGCGTTCCCCACCGTTTCTTACTGGTGGATTCCCCTCACCATGTTCAATTCCCTTTGGGATGTTTATAGCAGCTCTAGAGGTTCATCACGTGGTGCCTTGAGGAAGCGTGACAGCGACTGTGGGCTCTCATGGGTACCAGTGTGGCTGGGATGGTGCTATCACGGCTGCATACTGTGAACCCTTTTGGTGTATGTTTACCTGGAAAAGGTCATGTGATTCTTAAGGTCCAATTGTATCCTTTAACTTACTTTACATTTTCATGCACACAACAAATTTAGTTTCTTCTATCAGAATGACAAGGAAAACAGGACGAAATGTGACCGTGTTGAATTAGAAACCACATCTGTTTCTGTGGAACAGGTTTATCTACGCCGCTGCACCTTGCCTAAATTCTGTGCACCATTCAGAAACAGCTAAAAGCATCTGTTATTGAGTACCGATGTGGGAGGATTTAATAATGCATGCAAACAATTGCTCCTGGTGTAGCGTGTATATGGTCAGGAAAGCAAAAAGCTAAAAATTCCTAAACTCTATGGCCGATGACGTGCTTTTTATTCCCGCTAAACCAAACACGCCTCAAAACGCTCCTTTTTTTGCAAGTTGCTTTCAGGCCACACTACATTCTCACAGAAATACATTCTCATTGAAATTGGTGTTGAACTAAAGAAAAAGAAAAAACTGAAGATTGAGTTTTGGAAAGGGTTACGCGAGATGAAATATTTATAGATATGCGGTCCTGAGGCGACAGCAGATATCAATTTCACCCACCTCATGCTACGTGAACAGATATCAAAGGAGTAAAAAAAAGTTGTCATGTGTCATGTATTACAGAATGCTATGCATAATCATAAAAAGAGATGAAAAAAGGCAAATTATGCCTTTCTTAAATGAAACAATGATGGTGATGTAGAAGGGCAAAAAATGGTAACAAATACAGATACAGTTTAAAAATCAATCGTTTATGTAACAACCTCAGCAGCGACCTCATTTCCCCTCTCGTCTGTTCCAACCACCCAGCATCCAGCATCACCAGTACACTAATCACCGGCCTGTTCATCTGTCATCATCTGCACCTGTTTCTCACTGAATCATGCCTTAAGTTGGATTAAAAAAAAAAAAATTTATGCTTGAATAATTCATAGGTCACTGTGTGGCTGAACAAACAAAACACACTCCTCTGAAACCGCTCAGGTACAAGACTGGACTGAAAATGACAGGTAAAAAAAAAAGTCCTTCAGGAAGCCTGTTCCTACATTAAAAATGAATACAACCTAAGCAAATTGCCTTCACATTATCACCTTAATGCAAATATTCTGATCCACATGCACAGCAGACACTCCTAAACTCTACACAGATGGGATCAGTTTTTTTGTGTACCGTATGTCTATAAATCACTGAAAAGGAAGTGGTTTAATAATGTATGCATGAATGCATTTCATAACTCAAAGACCTTATTTTTCGCCAAAGCTCGATCATTTACTAGGTCACATGACCGGGACCTAAGCCGGGAACTTCATCTACAATTTACTGTACATTTCACTTAACAAGGTTTCCTTGTACTGAAGAAAAAGCCTAAAACATTTCTATGTAAATACTTCAAACTATTTATTTCCATCTCCATCATTCTTCCGTTATAATTCCCGTTATATATTTTTAGTTTTTGTCCAAACATACATTTAATTTTTTTTTTTTTCAAAAAAGATATACAGGATTAATGTGGAACAGATGAATTTTTTTGACTGACAGATATGTTTGATGTTCCTCTGCTGTGGGCTGGAGGTTTGTTTTATTCCATGTTCCATCTGATAACTGTTGGCATAAATGCATTTAGATGGCAATCTCACCTTCTCTGATTACAACCAGGTCTTACAGCCATATTTCTTCACAAAAAAGGGAACCATTAACTCAAGTAAATAAAAAAAAAACTTGTTTCACAGGATTTAATGCAACTCTAACCAGATAAAAATATATGACATGCCATTCAACTGAGAGTCCGTCGCTCTACACTGTGGTGTTTTCATTCTTTCTGTGTGGAGCATGCAGAAACATTCTGTACACCTGCTTCATAACCTCATGTAGTTTCTCTCTCTCTCCCTCTTGCTTTTCTCTGGAATCCGAGCACGATCATAATGCCAGATCTCCCTCCTTCGGTGTCCTGACTTCGCCCTCCGCTGCTTGCACAAAGGTCTTAAAACTCAGGCTTGTTTTGCCCGTATGCGCTTGTGTATGTATTTTTTCCAGATACACTTCCTCCACTGTGTTTATGCATGGCCAGCACACCCCTGGACATAAATGAAATATAAAGTGGACAGGTACAAATCTGTGCGGTGTTGCTCAGCTAGGCTTATATCACACTGTTTGTGACAGTTTATCAATTGTAAGCACTCTGTGTTTGCCTCTTGTTTGACAGCACAGCAGTAACGGAATGATTTACATGATGTGCTACTGACTGGAAGGGTCAAAGTTCAAATCCCAGGACTGCCACTGCCATATTTTTTTTCCACTTGAATGCTCAGCTCAGGGTTTGTATTGGATTTGAAGTCTATGAAATGAGTTTCGTTACTCACTCACTCACCGTCTGTACTGCTTCATCCTGTATACAGGGTCGCGGAGGGCCTGGAGCCTATGCCAGGGGACTTAGGGCACGAGACGGGGTACACCCTGGACACGGTGCCAATCCATCACAGAGCACACACACACTCACTCACACACTACAGGCAATTTGGGAAACGTCAGTTAGACTAATCTTCATGTCTTTGGACTGTGGGAGGAAACCCACCAAGCACAGGGAGAACATGCAAACTCCATGCACACAGAGATGGGAATCGAACCCGGACCCTGGAGGTGCAAGGTGAAAGTGCTAACCACTACACCACCGTGCCGCCCAAGGATATTTATATTTTAATATTAAACATTTTTTCTGTGTGCTATCTGTGTGCATTTTCTTCTAAGTGCTAAATATGTGCTCTAAAATGTACTTCAAGCACAAACCTAAACCAGGTAAACCACAAAGAAACTGTTTTTTTCAGGATATCTATGGATATCTGGATATGTGTGTGTGAGACCAAGTTACTGATAAACAGTATTTTGAACATTATTGAAGTTGATTCTGTTGATAACATTAATGTGCAAAGCTAGTAGATTTTTTTTTTTTGCAGAAATATTATTTTATTTTTTTATTAGAACAAAAGTATAGATTAATAATGAATAAATAAATGTGCACGTCATCAGCTGTGTTCAGGTTCTTTACAAGTTTAAGAATCCTTACAGGCATTAAAAGCGTTATATTAAAATGCATTAAAGGTGATGATTTCCCTGGTTGGTTTAGTCATGGCTGGACAGAGAGGAGTGAACACTGTGTAGGTTTTCAGATAAAGGCCATTACAGCCAGAATGTAGAATAACTTTCAGCACTGCTGAGTTTTATGGATAACGATGGAATCACATTAGGATGATGAAAGTAGCGGCTCTGCTGCGCTTGTAGTTTCATTTCAAATGAGCTGTGGCTTTTCAAATGATATAAATAAATCATTGATTAACTTGGTTAAATATTAAAGGTTTCAGCTTCTAATAGCCTGTGCTGTTGTGGTTGGCAATATGCCTTGAAATAAAAAAAAAACAATAAATCCTGAGAAATGTGCTTTGTTTTTATTCACAAAGGCAGATGGAAAAAAAATGATAGCTGAGAGATTATTGAGTTACTGCAGCTAAAGGACAGGAGGCCTGGACAGGATGCCATGACTTGTTAATAGACACAAGATCTGACATTAATTAAACGAACAATGAGAAGAACTGATAACGTCTTTCATTCCTTTGGTGGTCAAACTTTTTAGCATGGCTACCATTATAATCCTCTAAATGGATTTATAATTTATATAATATGTTTTATATGAATTTATATAGTTTTTATTTTTATATGATTTATGATTTATATATAATTGTCTACACAATTAAATATGGGCATCCTGTTCTTTTCACCATTCGTTTAACACAACAAAGGTTGCTATTGGCGTGAAGCACGATCCATGAAAAGTGGGCGGGATCTGAAAAAGTGGGCGGGAACCATTGCTCAGTTAACCACTTTTAATCACTTTCTCTGCTAACCAATCAGCGCTTTCGCAATGACCTGCCATTCATTTCTGTAAACTGGGACTGGTGGAATTGTTTCGTTCCTGTCCTTCCCACATGGAGGAGCTCAGATCGGAGCTCAGATCAGTACGATGTGAGTGACAGTGTGAATGTGTTTTAGAAAAATCAATGCATGCTAAACAGATGAGTTTTAAGCCTCGATTTAAACGTGACTAATGTTTTAGCACATCTGATCTCTTAGCAGTCATAGAAGTGAATACATTAAGTATGATAATGGTGATCAGGATGAAACCTGATAAATCTTCTTAAACACAAAGAGCTCGTCCTTCTTTAATGTTGTTCTTAATGATCAATCCCTATTGGTTATTAACAATGATCGAATGAAAACAGAAACATACTTTTTAACCGTAACTGTATGAAAGCGCACAGCAAAAAATGAACGTTTTGCTACAGGAAATGTTTCCCTGATTGACAAGTACAAAAGCACTCGCCTTCAAATATACAAAATAATTTAAAACAAATAAAAGTACTGGGATTTATAAATTAATTTGTTTGCTCATTTTAGTTGACAGGGCTCTAATGTCACTCTGCACACACAGATTAGTTGATACAAGATCAATAAATTAGCCTGAGACTGATATCAGTTAACATAATTCTGAGGTGAAGTTTAAAACTTTACATTTCTGTACATGGCATCGCCATGAAATACGTCACACTGTCTCTCTTCAATTAATATAAACCAGTGGTTTGTATGCTTAGGGTGTAATACGGTGCTGTGAACAAGTTTTTGCCTGCTTCCTGATAAAGTAATTTTTTTTTTTGCACATTCTTTTTTACAGTTAAATGATTTAGGTTATCAAACCTATTTTGGGCCTTGTTCGCACGGGCGTTAAAATCGAGTGTTTTTCTTGCGTTTGTAGCGTCCGGTGAGCGTGGATCAAGCGCTGAGTGTTTTCTACACATAGCAGTTAATGAGAGTGTTCACACGGGCTTCGGTGACGTGCGTTTGTCCGGCTGCGCGTTTATACGGCGTCAAAAAAACGTTACATGCAGTTTTTTCTTGGTGTTTAAATCCCAACGAACGCAAGGAAACCGTTTTCTGCGCGTTCATTTTACGCTTCAGAGGACCGGATATATCCCATGATCCTACATGCTATACACAGGGAAATGCGGGAAAAAAGCAAAATAAAATAAAGACAGAGACAAACGAATGCCGGTGTAAAAGTCAATCAAGCGCCACCACAAAACACAACATAAACGTCTAGGATGTTCAGAGCACGTTCATTTATCCAAAAATTTTACACCCGTGTGAACAAGGCCTAAATCTTACAAGAAGATAAACTAAATATAATAATACAAAGTACAGTTTTTAAATGATGATTTCATTTATAAAGGAAAAAAAGCTGTCCGAATCAACCTGGGAAAAAGTAATTGTGAAATGTTTTCACTGCATCCAAGCTAACTAAAGAAAATAGCTAATTATTGAAAATCTGCTAGCTAACATTTAAAGAACAAGCCTGGAGATGCAAACTTATGAACGCACGTATGATCGTATGAACGCACATCTACATGCATAAATTAAACCTTCTCAGAATGTAGTTACATTAATCGAAACAAAGTAGGTGCATCAATCATTGCCATGTTTCATATATACCATTATTATTTTTATTTCCAGAAACAGATGTGTCTTCTGTTAAAACGCCTCGAAGTTGATACAGTATTACTTTGATATTTCTGTGACTTTTTTTTTTGCTAAACGACTTAAATGATTATCAACTTTTTCCCCTCAATCCATAGTGCATATGTAGAGGTTTTTATCACTCAGAGCCACTCTCTTGCTGTCTTTGCTGATGATTTGAGATGGATTTAGAAAAGGAGAGAGAGAGAGAGAGAGAGAGAGAGAGAGAGCCAGATGGCAAAAACAAGCCGTCGGGAGAACATCTAATCACAGTGCTCTGCGCACACTTTTATCGCTGTAGTCCTCCATCGCTCCTCTGTCTTTTTCCTCTTTCAGGCCAGAGCGCTGACTCGAAATGCCACGTCTTCCTAATGAGAAGATTTGCCCTGACACAGGTCAGAGATTGGTGGAATTTACCAGAGCAGAGCTTACGCAGACGCTACCGCCCTCGCAATCCGCTCTTACTGTGTCTAATGGACGCATAATCTTTTAATGCCAATACGCAGCCGTTATCAGAAAACCACCATCTAATATGGCACGGATACGACAGAGAAAGATGGAAACAGAGCGGAGAAAGCTGGCAGCAAGAACATGACTAGTGCCGCTTTGGGGTTTGTCTGTAATGCAGGGTCTTGGAAAGACAGCTGTCTTCCCACTGCCGTCTGGATGGGATTTTTTTTTTATCTCAGCGGCACAAACGCTGCCTAAACCGCTGACAGCCATTTCTCGAAATCCTGCCAAGTGATAGCCTTTCGTATGTGTCACGTCGATGGAGAAACACTGTGGGATGAGAGGTGCAGGAGGAAACTGACAGGTTTTCCCAGTGTAGTTTCACCTTATAAATTTATTTTACACTCGCACATGTCCGCTTCAAATCTCTGCTCTTCTACAGAGGAAGGAATGAGAGATATCTTCTTGGCAAATGATGGTTTCAAGTCCAGATTCAAGTCCAACACCTTAAATTCTGTTGACACACACACACACACACACAGCTGGTGTTGGCAATGGTGGACGAAGTACACAGATCTTGTTTGTGAGTAAAAAGTAAGTAAAAAGGTACCCGAGGTAAAAGTAGAAGTCCTTCACTTACATTGTACTTGAGTAAAAGTACAAAAGGACACGCCTTCAAACTTACAAAAAACACAATAAAAGTACTGGGATTCATTCATTAGTCTGCTTATTTTAGTTAGAAAGGCTCTAACGTCACTTTGCACACACAAGATCATTAAATTAGCCTGGGACTGACGTTGGTTAACGTTATCCCGAGGTGAATCATTTCCGTTTAGAGAGATCTGAGCGGCTGTGAAGTAACTTAAAGACAAAAGTTTCCTTTTAAGATCAAAACCTTTTTTTTTTAACAATTTTAACAATTAAAAAAACATTTTAACCAAATATTAACTATTAGACTATATAATATCTCTATATATATTTATCTGTCTTTATTTAATTAGTTTAGTGTTTTGTGTGTAATACAGTGCCATCAAAAAAGTATTTGCCCCCTCCCTGATTAAAATTTCATTATGCATATTTTTTTACAGTTAAATGATTGAGATCATTAATTTAATTTTAATATTACACGAAGATAAACTAAGTAAATGCAAAATACAGTTTTTAAATCGATTATTTCATTTATTTAGGGAAAAAGTCATTGCCTGGTAAACCTAATAACTGGTTGTACCACCCTTGACGGCAACAACTGTAATTAAGCGTTCGCGATAACTGGCAATAAGCCTTTCACAACGCAGTGGAGGAATTTTGGCCCATGCTTCTTTGCTTTTTTTTTTATTCAGCTACATTGGAGGCTTTTCAAGCACGGGCGGCCTGTTTTAGGATCTCAATGGGAACTGCTAACTGCGTACCTTGACTAGGCCACTCCAAAACCTTAATTTAGTTTTTTTTTGAGCCATTCAGAAGTGGCCCTGCTGGTGTGTTTCAGATCATCGCCTTCCTGGGTCACCCAAAGTGCATTGAGCTTGAGGTTATTTTGAGCAGGGTGTTGTGGTAGAGCGCAGTATTCATGGTCCCATGATTTATGGCAAACCGTCCAAGTCCTGAAGCTGTGTTAGTTGTACACCAGACTTAATGAGACACAAAAGTTCAACTTTTGCCTCATCAGTCCTTATAAGACTTAAGACTTATAATAATATTTTAAACAATAATCCAAAATTTACGATAATTGCCGTCTCCTGGGCCAAGTATAATGAGACGCATATGTTTGTGTGAGATGTGCCTCCGTGTTCTACATTTTGTTTTACTGGGTTGTCTTTGTGTAATGCTGGATTGTTTGGAGATTCTGGATTGGTTGAACATTTAGTTTCACCATCTGCTGCAAAACTAGTCTAGATAGATTTATTTCCCTTTCCTGCCCAAGAGTTACAAATTACCTAGTTAACCCACCAACCACACACACGACGAAATTGTAGAAATGACTGGTTTGATTTAAACATTGACACAGTCAAAGATTTCGCTGCTGCGAGCTAACATTAGGTGTCCTGTGAAAGGAAATGATCGCTAGCATAAAAGCAGACTGGCCTCCATGTGTTTGCCCAGATTTAAGTGAGGATGCTGGGAAGAAGAAATCATATGAGAATGTAAAATCCACACCTTAAAAAAAATTTTCTATACTGGCCATGGGTGTTGAAGTGTCTAGTTGAAGTCAGGATGTTTTTCCTGACATTTTTGCAGGTGCAAATATTGCAGGCTGTTGCGTTGATTTTGTATTAATTATCTATGTTCTAATAGGTGCAACCAAAAGGTCAGAGCAAATCAGGCAAAATTAAACACACACTGTTCCCTGATCAGCGTTGCTTCTATTTATTCCATTCCTACTCATCACCCAATGGCGCTTGAGCTTGAGGTTATTTTGAGCAGGGTGTTGTGGTAGAGCGCCGTGTTCATGGTCCCATAAGTTATGGCAAACCATCCAGGTCCTAAAGCTGTGTTAGTTTTACACCAGACACAAAATTCAACTCATCAGTCCTTATAAGACTTAAGGATAATAATTATATTTTATATAATAATCAATTTTTTATTTTTGGCAAATATCAGTTGAGTCTCTGTGTTCTTTTTGTTTAGCAGTAAAAACTACATTTTGTATTTACTGGGTTGTCTTTGTGTAATGCATTCTAGATGCACTGGGATACTGGATCATTTAATCCTTTTGTGTCATCATCTGCTGCATGCAAAACTAGTCCAGATTAATTTATTTCCCTTTCCTGCCCATAAGTTCCTACTCATAAGTATGAAAGATTAACGGATGTCACATAATGTTGTAACATAAAGTATGATGTTTTCCTTTGAAATACAGAGAAGTTCCCAAAAATAAAATACTAGAGGTGTTCAAGTCAAACCAGGACGTGTGAAGAAATTTCTTGTGAACGACGACGTAAAACCGATTGATGTTTACAAAAGGCTTCTAACACAGAAACGGTGATAAGACTCTTAGACTCTTCATTAAAACATTTAAACGTTCCAAACCATTCACTCACAATAAAGAAGGCTGTATCTCCATGAATGAGGTGGCTCGAAGCCCACTGCAGTCGCTCCTGTGAATATTCAGCGAGTGAAACACCTGATCCTTGAGAACAGACAGATAACTCATCACCAACTTGCAGAAGAGACGCATATGTTTGTGTGAACTGTACACAAAATCATTCACCAGCACCACTTGCACGTTACAGGAACTCGGCTGGGAGTTATCGCCTCATCACTGTACATCCCTGACCACGCTCCAAACCATTTGTTTTGTAAAATCAAAGGAGTTCCTGGGAGGCCAGTGTTTTAGACGTGAAGCAGGCCCAGATGATCGTGGCACCTTTTTACCTTGATGAAACACTGGGATAAGTGCAGATACTTAAAAAAAAGTACTTGACTGTAGTAATGGATCACATTTTCTTCATTACTTTCCACCGCTGTAAGAGTGTAGTACTGATATTTGTGAACAATCCAACCTTATTACATGCGAGTCTTCATTTTCTCTCTTGCAGTGTAATTTAATTGAAATGGTTCCGGTGAAACCTTGTGGAATGTAATGAAACCGTTTCAGTCATCTTTAGACCAACAGGAATGTGCTCTGACTCGAAAGAATGAGCCGTTTGGGAGGGAAAAGGAGTTAAATGATCCGACTCACTGAGACGAGCTGCTTGGTAGCATCGCAAGCAGTTAAATTTAATCAAAGTAATCAAAAACGATTTCTAAAGTAATCTCCAACATCCGAGCTGTTCTTTAGTGTGAAACGTGAGTTGGGTGTTATCGGTGAGCTGAGTCAAACGATCTGACTCGCATAAAAGAGCCGTAATTTCCATCGACAGCGTGCTTGACATCATTTATATGCAAATGGCTATAGTGTGGGAAATCTAAACGTCAGGCTCGAATGATTCCTCGGGCTAATACTATGAGTGATCCGACGGTTCATCAGTTCCCCGCTCACAACCTGGAACTGGTTCCTATTTACTGTAATGCATGAATGTGGAAGAACCATGGTTTCATGTCACATTATGTACAACCTCCAATTAAATGCCTATAGCATCATAACAAAGGAAAAATAAATCCTGGAAGGAAGTAGCACTGACCGTTGGTGCTGCTCCTATAGGACTATAAGTACTACACTCTTCAGGTTTGGTGCACGCCTGAAAGATTCTATGTAGAACCTGCCAGCAGAGAAGGTTCCATGATCAACCTCTTTAGAACTATTAAAAGGTGAAGGGTTTGTACAGGTAAAAAAAAAAAAAAAGCCACAAGTCATTTGGGATTAAAAACCATCTGACTCAGTGAAAAATAACTGAAAGGCGCAATTCTCTCCCCTTGACACCTCGTATCGCACATCCTTGGGTTTTATTCGTTATTTCCTCTCTTTCTACGGCGCACAACATCACAGGCAACGCGATTAGATCAGTCGTCTCTTCTAGAGCTTAATAAAGTAATTATTAAGGCTCTCTCAACCCCTTTGGGATGAAAACGCTGATTAGTGAACAGTCTTATTAATATACGCAGACTTAATTAGTAATGTTCAGGATGACAAGGACGAGAGATAAATAGAGCTAGAAAATTAACTGGTATTAAATTTGAAATTTCACATGGTGACGTGTGGATGCGCTTATCGCTGTCTCAGGGGCTCTTTTTGCCGTGTTTATTAACATTTCATAGAAAAGCGTTGAGGAATTATCTTCTCAAAGATTGACGCATACAACACTTTTTCTTTAAAAAAAAGTCCTTTCTTTAAAATTATTTCATTTTGCAGAAATGGCTATTATTTGCTTAATCTGCTCCAGAGTCTGTATCTGATTAAGTAATGATGTTTTAAAAGTTTCAGTATAAAATTTACCATAGAAAATGCTTGAAAACTTTTTGGTAAAAAAAATCAGTTCAGTGTTTCTAGGGCAACTCGCATTTCTAAAATGTCAAATCAGTTGTGGAAATTGTTGTTTTTCCATCCAACATGCTGTCCAGTAAGGTCAGATCATCAGATCATCAAATAGCACAAACCAAACAGAACACTCAGCTTTTCCTGTCGTGTGGGATTTGTATAATCCAGTGATAATCCCTTGTAAATATGGCTACACCACATGCATTCTGTAGTGTGGGGAAACGCTGACTGTCATATAGATAGATAAATAGAAAGAAAGAAAGAAAGAAAAAAAGAAAGAAAGAAAGAAAGAAAGAAAGAAAGAAAAGACTGCATAAATACTGGAAACCCAATAAACCCATTATTTATGGACTGCCATGACACCACTTCAAAGAACACTCATCATTCGCCAGCTTCAGAGTCAAGTGCAAAGACACAAAATTCAGCTCATTCTGATTCATGAGGATGGTCAAGAGCACTTTTGCCCAAAAATGGACTGGATCTTGGTGAAGCGCTGCCCATGTTTATTCTGATTTTTATTCAGTTCTTGTTATTATTTGTTTCTTAGGCAGTGCAGAGTTTTCGCCCCCCCAGGAGAATTTATCTGGCTGCGCTGAGCATTTCTCACTAAGACTAGCACGCCGGGCTGTAACTTTATGAACTATATTAAGGCCAGTCTTTGAAGTTTAAAGCTTCTAACGAAAGATTATATAGCTGTTTATACAGCAAATTAAACATTTAGTTTTAAACAGCCTCATTCGCTGTTTATGCAAAAATGACATTTTGATCATTTTCGTACATCAACATGGCTCTAGAGTGTGTGTGTGTGTGTGTGTGTGTGTGTGTGTGTGTGCCAGAACCAAAATATGGAAAATAAATGATTTACTCCCAGTTTTTGTCCAGTAATGTTCTTGAAGACGCTGTTCAATGATCACACCTGGTATAATATCATTCTAAGCAAGAAGAAATAAAAGAAGACACTTGACTAACAAGTGGACATCTGGATTTTCTTTTTTGAGATACTGCCTTCTCAAGTTCAAGTTCAAGTAGGCTTTTATTGTCATTTTTACCTTATACAGTTCGGTTCACAGTGAAACGAAACAACGTTCCTCCAGGATCAAGGTGCTACATACACCATAAATGAATAACAAAATTGAATAAAAAACTAATTAGCTAAACTAAGAAATCTAATTAGCTGACTAGCTAAAACAAGACAGATTGACATTTTATGTTAACAGAAAAGAGACAACATAAAGTGCACATACAAACAAGAGTGAGAAAGTGACAATGTGACAACATGGCAGATTTCAGTACTTTGTGGTCATGAGGTAATGAGTTGAGGTAGCGGGTGGAGAAACAGCAAGCAGTAAACGTTCTTTATGAGTAGCAGCAAAGATAAAAATAGTTTGTGCAAATGAATGATTGGCTAGAAACGTACACTTCCACAAAGGCTCTCGTCCCGAGCTGTATTTCAGCTGGAACATTAACAGATCGATTTTAGAGAGATGATGACCTTTAATGTCGCCTCACAATCATCTCATCCTAAACTATACCGTATACACATACTGACCCTGTTTTCTCCTCACTTAATTTTAAGCTGGCACCACAAAACGTCCATCTGCCACCCGTCATGTTGGGATTTGTTCATGAGGAATTTGGCGAGATCCTAATGTGCGAGTGCGTGAAGCAACGGTGACAAGAGAAACGAAATGTCACTTATGTGTCATGGCCTGGGAAACCTGTCACGCTGAGGTGATTCTCCTGACGGATGAGAGACTATTTTCCCTCTTTGCTACCTTGTGCAAATGAAAACTAAGATGATACACAACAAGAATGCGATTTTGGAGATTCATGTGACATTAGCGAGCCGTTGGTTCGGAAACGTAGCATGTGTTACTATGGAGAGAGCGAGCCGTGATGAATGAGTGCAACCTTAACGTCTGTTTCTCTTCCGGCTGTTTTGTACAGGCGTCCTAAATACTCCGTCGTCCTTATGTGATGAAGATACGTCTTTTAAAGTCAGCACTCGCTTCACATGAACCGTTTAATTTTTTTCTCTTACTTTGTAAGAGCATTATTCATGTTAATTGGCAATAGAAAGCATAATAATAATTAATAGGTGACTATGAATCAGCCAATAAAAAGCTTGCACTTGGTGTTTTAACACCTGCAACAGAGCTTTCTGTCAGCCTGTAATTACACCTGAATGGAAAGAGTTTTTTCCTCTTTGTTAACATTTATATCTAAAACCGTTCCATTATTATCGCTATTTCTACATTCAGAAAGAAGGAGATTTTTTTTTACCGTACTGTACTTTCAATTCCAACATCAACTTATATATTATATTATATTATATTATATTATATTATATTATATTATATTAGACGTTTATTTGACCTCATAATACATTGTGGTTTCTATAATAACGGCTCGTTTAAAGTGATTCTTATTGAATTCTTTTTATTATTATTCTTATTAAGTCTACTCATTGACATGGTGAAGTTAAGCCTTTATTTGTTACTTATACAATACTGCACAGTGAAATTCTTACTTGAAAAATCTCAGTGTAACTGGGGTCAGCCATGATACAGCGCCCCTGGAGCAGAGAGGGTTAAGGGCCTTGCTCAAGGGCCCAACAGTGGGAAACCTGATAGAGCTGGGGCTTAAACTGCTAACCATTTGATCAGTTGACTCAGCACCTTAACCCCTTGGAGCCACCACTGTCCCTGTCTCTGGTATTCTTTTCCTCCCTCTTTACAAACACATTGTTCATTTTCCTTCACGTTCTCCTCTTTCAAATCTCCTCCAAATTTCTCTGTTTTCCATTCTCTTTAATCTTCTTTATAAATATCAGAAGGGTTTTGTCTGTACATTGGCCAGAACTCAATCTTTTTTGTCATACGTATGTTTAGGTTTCATACATTGGAGGACCCGAAACCAACCCGAAAATATTATCCAGCGTTTTTTTTTTACATTTTTTACTCATTCAGTGGTTTTGACTCGAAGGTGGGCGTGGCTTCATGCATCACTCAACAGAGCCAACCATCGCAAAAGTTTACCGTGTATGTGGAGGACAGAAATGATGGAAATGAAACCTATATGACACATGAATCCTACTGCGATTCATCATGGAGTAGATGTGAAATTATGAGCAGTTTTGTGCCAGATTATGAACCGCAAGTTTTGACAGCATGCTGCGCATACATCAAACTGTGGCACGTTTTACATCAACTGTCTGGGCAGAATTTAATAAAACATTTGCACTACTTGGATATCTGCCTAAAGTTTAATCTGCACCATAAATGAAATCAAAATGTTGAGTAAAAGTGATGTTATGAACAGTTATGTGGTGGATTTAATAATCGACTTTAAAATAAGTTACTAATGCGCTACTTGCTCAATGTGAACCAGCTCCTGCACCCATAGATATTCATTAGAAACGCTAAGGTGAACATTTTTATTGGTATTAGTTAATATTTTTACTGCTAAAATAACGTACGTGGGCTTCAACCTGAAATAATAATATCACTGATTACATTAAAGCTGATCAGCTTATTTTTAGCGCTAACATTTTCACTACTTCTACAAACTCTTTCCCCGTCAACCACGGACAGGGTGCTAACGCTAATCTTCTCTAAACGTAGCTCCAGCTCCAGTTCCCCCGGGAAAACTTTCCCAGCTCTTCTTTATGTGCATTATTGTCACGTTAATAAGCAGAAGGTAAGGGCTTCTTTTCGGTCAGTGCTTGCTTAATAAATGTTGTGTGGCGGCCAGACTCTTGCAAATTGCCTCCTTTTATATTCATGGAGAGCAATAAGACAAAAAAAACAAGAAAAACAACAACACATGCCTAATACAGCAGGAGGCCAGGCTACAAAATTACACCTGACTCTTTCCTTCCCATTCCGCATGTCAGATTTAACAGCGTATGCGGCGCTCCACAGCCATGCCATTTTTTTTTTCAGAAGTATCATTTTGCGCGTAATGAAACGTAGCAGAGGAAATGGCCGAAGAGCATTAGGGGATGCAGAAAGCGTCGATTTAAAGCTGCCAGGGTCACTCGTGCCACCTGGCATGACTGAGAAGTGCCTAAACACTTGATGGATGTGGCAGTGGATGAATACTGACATACAAAAGTGTTTCCTAAACAAACAAGCTGGGCAATCCTCTGGAAAAAAAAAACATTATCCATTTTAAATTGTACTGGATGGCTGCATTTGGAGAGCTCCTCCAGCTGGACGAGGCAGAGGAAGCTTCACTTTTCTGCAGACTGAACCCATATAGAACATTCCTGGTTTTTAGACCTCACCTGAGACAAAGAAGTAAAGGATTTCTTAAAAGAAAATGAGTCCATGAATGGACTGTAGGATATCGGAGGGGAACACACATCAGGTCCTACTGGCGCTCTATTGACCACCATTTAAAAAAACATGCAGAAATCACCTAGGCAACAGTGGTGCAGCGATTACCCGGCCCTCACGCCAGGACCCCTCACATCAGGCACACACAATGATGCTCTAATTACCAACAAGGAGAGGTGAAACTACTGATTTCAGCCAACGGGGGGAAGCGTCACTGTAGCCGGGACCGTTCGGTACTTGTTTGGAGCGGCGCTTCACTGGTCATGACCGCAATCCGGCACTTAAGATAATGATGAGAGGGAAAAAGATGAAGTAAGGTTAATGAGAGCAGGAAAGGTTGGGACAGAAAGCGAGTAAGAGAATGATTGCTTAACCACAACAAGGCTACATTCTACGCTCCGATAGGTCTGAAGGTGCTGATTCTTTTCCCGTAACAGTACCTCTGAGAGGAGCGCAACTACAAATCACGGGTTTATACAGTATTGTAATACGTTATCGCGATGTATAGCGCATATATGATATGACATGAGATGAACAATTCTCGATCTGGGTAGTAAATGAACGTGAGGTCAGATGCATGTAATCATGAAGATGACACTAATTATGTCGGCTCTGACCTCATGGCCTGCTGGAGCGTATTTCAATTAGTGCTCGGGTATCGCGCAGGGCAGCGTAATTGTGTGGTGTTCGTACTGAATATCAGCGCGGGCGGGTCATGAGTCGGGTTACTGTTTCATTTCGGAGAAGATGTGATGATAATCTCCACGCACCTCCACTCACATTCTCTCTCTCTCTCCCACAGACACACACACACACACACACACACACACACACACACACACACACACACACACACACACACATCATTACCAATGGTCTGATCTAATGTGTTGACTGACACACTCATCTATATCACTAACAGTAGGCTATGTACAGATAGATATTCTCAGCTCTTTCAGTGAACACTTTTTGGTTGGAAAATTCCATTTCCAAGCTGTCTGAGAAAACCATGTGGCGTTGCCGACACATCATGGTTGTCACACCGCCAACACAAAGTGTTAGATTTTGACATCTTTCAACCCCCGACCCTTGATATCAACTCAATTATCACATCAATCTGCACTATTTATAACACGCCGCTCTCGCATTCTCCGTCCTGATTGGTCAGAAGGCGACAGTTTGCCTATTGTAATGCGGCTGAAAATCACAGGGTTGCGCCGCGCACTGTGTTTATGTGTTTCGTTTCTATAGAAACGCCTCGTTCACGAAATCTATAATTTGGTGTTATTAAGCAGCCGTTAATCTCTTTGAGTCATTTGTATGTATAGTACGTATAAACAATTATAGCATTCATATCATCTGTCTTAATATTTAATTTGGAGCTGATTCTCTAAAGCTCATTAGACACAGATTTATATCTAATCACTTAAAGATCGCCTTAGAAAAAAGTACGAACAAAGTAGAACAAATTCAGTCAGCAGGTTATTCTGTACCGTTCTGGAGCCTGAGGCTGGGACCAAGCACTTCACGTCGAAGGAAACTCGCCTATTAAGTCAATTTACATAACAAATGAGGCGGTTAATAATACACACACCGGAGCATGTCAACTTAACAACATTACAGGCTAACAAGCGTAAAAAATATGATTAGCATTAGTCTGGTTTGGAGGTGGTTTGCTTAACATAAGGCAAGGAAATTGTGAGCACTGGCTCAACCCACACACTCACAACAGCACCCTTACATCTGGATTAACTAGCAAGGAACTGGTTGAATGCTTGCCTTGTAGCATCAGAAAAATAAATCCAAAAGAATTTGTACATCCAAGCTATTTATTATTGGTATATTCAATATATTGGTAATTTAACATGTCACAAATCTACTTTGTCTAGGTTTTATTTTTGGTTTGTCTCTTAGCTTGTGATCTGATCGCGGACTGTATGGAGTCATTGCTGGACATTTGATCAGACAATAGCCGTAGTTGGCTTCGAAGTTAGGAGTTCAAATCTCACCTCCGGTTTTTATGCTCTCCCTGTGCTTGATGGGTTTCCACAGGGTACTACGATATTGGTGTTGCTAAATTGCACATGGACGGATAGATTCAGACAGACCTAGCTTAAAGTATTAAAGTATATATTGAATATACACACTTATTTCATTAAATTTTTACTCCACTAAATGTCATCATCAACATTGTCATCCATTCATTTTTATATTCATTTGATGAATACAACAACACTGGCTTAAATGAAAGAAGGAACACTTCAACAAAGTTTGTTCTCAAACGAAGGATCTGGCTGCAGGGGTCCCAATCTTCACTGTTCTGTTTTATTCCTATCATTGTAAAGCACTTTGGTCCACTTCGGTTGTTTTTAAATGTGCTATAAATAAATTTGACTTGACTTGTTCACCAGGACATTACCAGCAGATCCTTCCAGTGCTGTGTGTTGTGGGGTCAGGCCTTCATCGGTCAGACTTGTTTGTCCAGTGAATTCCATGAGTGCTTGATCTGGGGAGTTTTAGGCCAGAACAACAACCTTGAAGTCTTTGCCTGTTAAGCCTCAGCTCTGATTTTTTTTTCATGGCTGTTTGTGCTGTATTGGCTTTTCTGTGGGATTGGGCAAGCCTTTGGTTCCCACGGGAAATGGGTTTTGGGTGACCGTGATCTTGTTATCTATTTACTGGTATATAATTGATAATCATTTTTTTTATTTATTCATTAAATCATGAGGCCTGTTTGAGAAGAATTGCGCACAATTTGGTACATCCTGGACAGGGTGCCAATCCATCGCAGGGCACACACATACTACAGGCAACTTGGGAATAAGCCTAATCTACATGTCTTTGGACTGTGGGAGAAAACCAGAGTACCTGGGGGGAAACCCACCAAGCACAGCTAGAACATGCAAACTGCACAAACACAGACCGGAGGCGGGAATCAAACCTGGACCCTGGAGCTATGAGGCCACAGTGCTAACCACTACACCACCGTGCCAGCCTTCGATATTCAGTATTATTTTATTTAGTTGGTTTGGCTTAATATTATTAATATTGTGTTGTTTCTTGTTTAAGTTCTTAATCAGAATGTGATTGTTCATGTTAACAATGATGGAAGGGAAATCCAATGGTGACTGACTTACATAAAATGGTTTTGATGATGAGACCGTGATTGGTTAAAAATGTTTTACATCTAGTAAGTGGCTGAGGTGCTACAGCTAGTGGCAGTCTCTCTTAATAGCATTTTGCCAGAATTCTGAAAGCCAAATGTCATTTGGACCAAAGAAATTGCATTTTACAATCAGGTTTGGGTAGATTTTCATCAAAAATGACAGGCCATATGGCACTTTGTAGAAAATCTGTGAGTCATTAGTTGCAAACCGGCTTGCTTTTAAATAAACTAAACCCAAAAGACAGAACGACAAACAGGCTAAACTCAAAAAATGATAAGCAGGTGTTACATTAATTAATAACCATAATCAGCAGCTCTTGAATATTGATATGTCTAGTGGTTATTTTCTGTGTGTGATCTGACATTCGTGTGCATTGTTATGGAAAACACATTGTTGGTTTGCTTGATTAAACAGGACCAGACAATCCTAACCACCAGCATAATCAACATGAGCTGAGAAAACCCCAGAGATCTGATGTGGTGTAGCGTAAAGTGGAAGCTCTTCTCAGCTGTCCTCCGTCCTTCATTAATATATACAGTGCCATGAAAAAGTATTTGACCTCTTGTCTATTTTATTTTTCTTTCTATAGTAGTCACACTTAAATTATTGAGATCATCAAACAAATTTTAATATTAGACCAAGATAACCTGTGTAAATAAAAAAAAAACAAAGATTTTAACAGTATTTAAATGATAAGTTCATTTTAAAAAAAAAGGGAAAAGAGCTGTCCAAACCTTTCTCTATTTGGTGAAAAAGTAATTGCCCCCTCACTAAATTATGAATGAAGTGTAAAATTTTACTTACCACACCCAGGCCAAATTGTTGCCACACCTGCTGAATCAATAAACCACTTAAAGATACCCTGTCTGACAAAGTCAAGCATGCCTCAAGTCAGTTCATGATTCAATTATAAGAAAGAGACTGGGGACAAAGGTTGAACTTTTTGAACGGTGTGTGTCCTGTTTCATCTGGTGTAAAATTAACACAGCATTTTATAAAAACATCATACTAACAGCGAAATGTGGTGGTGGTGATAGAATCATGAATGAATTCTGCGCTCTACCAGAAAATCCAGAAGGAGAATGTCTAGCCATCAGTTTGTGAGCTCAAGCTCAACAATGACCCTAAACACACCAGCAAATCCACCTTTGAATGCATCAAACAAAAAAAGATACAAATTAAGGTTTCAGAGTGGCCAAGTCAAAGTCTGGACTGAAATCCGGTTGAGATGCTGTGGCAGGATCTTAACCAGGCTGTACATGCTTGAAAATTGTCCAATGTGGCTACTGTAAATTAAAAGAATTCTGAAAAAAAGAGTGGGACAAAATTCCTCCACAGTTATGTGAAACACTCATTGCAAATTAGTACGCTTTACAATTGCAGTTGTTGTCGCCAAGGGTGACACAACCAGTTATTAGGTTCAGGGAGTAATTACTTTTTCACATAGGGCCAGGCAGGTTTGGACAGCTTTTTTCTCCTAGTAAATAAAATCATCATTTAAAAATGTATTTTTTTACTCGGGTTCTCTTTGTATAATCTTTGTGTAAAATGGTCTCAATCATTTTAGTGTAACGGTTAGACAAAAAAACAGAACATCAACATACTGTTTCATGGCACTGTATACATGAGGATGAGGAAGAGGGAATAATGTTCGGTAGTATGTGCTGTCCACCTTTCTTTTCCACATGTTGGATTTTTTCTTAGAAATCTCATCAGCATACTCGGAGTCCCATAGGACGTCGCTGATGGAGTCCTAAATAACGGACAGAGCATCAAGCATTCCATAGGGTATGACGGAATTATTAAAAGGGATCACATACTGTATGTTAGTGAGGACCCTGCTTCTACTTGACTTGACTCTATACTTATAATAATGAGGTAATGTGCATTGTGAGGGTCAGGCAGCGTGATCATTGGAACGGTTAGAGACGCCAGTGGGACAGCTGTGTCTGATGTCATTCTGTGTGTTTCTGAAACCTCGCTGCTGTATTCAGGCACTTATTAACTCCCAAACATGTTCAAGATAAACGCACGTGTAGCTACTTCAATCCACTTTCTTATGCACTCGATGTAGGGCCCCCTGCTCGCTCAGTTGATTAAGGACACACATGTACGTCAGGCGTAAAACATGTCCCAGCATAAGACGAAACGGGCTTTTGCCAAACGACTCGTTCTTAAATTGATGAAAAGAAAAAAAAAGCACTTGCCTTATGGGGACAGGCACACTGCAATTTCCTTGTTTTCCCATCACAGCATGACATCACACCCACGCACCCACACACACACACACACACACCATCACCACCATGAGGATAAGGGAGAATGATAGAAAGTGACAGAGAGACACAGACACAGATAAACAGCTAAAGACAAAGACGAAGGCAAAGATAGAGATAGAGTGGCTGAGACGGAGAAAAAGAGAAAAGACAGGCAGAAAGAAAAGAGAGATGAAAAATATATAGAGAGAATGGCATAGAGAGAAAAAAAGAAATGTAAATAAAGAGACAGACAGACAGACAGACAGAGAGAGAGGGGAGAGAGAGGCATATAGTAAAGAGAAATAGATGAAGACAAACAGAAAAGGAGACAGATAAAGACAAGGGCATAGACAGGCACAAGGAAAGAGAGACAGATATATATAGAGAGAAATCTAACTGTAGATTCCGAGAGATAGATAGAAAAGAGAGAAAGGGATGTAGAGAGACAGAGACTAATAGTGACAGGGAGAGACAAGGACACAGGCAATGAGAGGGAGAGCGATAGATAGAACAGAGAGAAAGAGAGATAGACAGACATATGGACATAATGCTGAAGAATATAAATATGAATGAATATGAATATCTTAACGTTCTTTTTATTATCTTGTTACTTTTGATGTTGTCCTCGTCTCTGAGAGGAGAGAGAGAGAGGGAGAGAGAGAGACATGAGACATACAGAGAGGCAAAAGGCCAAAAGAATGAAAGGAAGTTACATAAAGGGACAAGGCGTGTATCGAGATAGAGAAACAGCGCGAGAGAAAGAGAGTGAGACAGACAGACTGATGGACGGGATGCTGAACCATATTAATGTCTCATAATGGTGTCTTTATCATCTTGTCACTTCCGATCTTGTCCTCGTCTCAGCAGCAGCAGCACGCGGCGCTGAGCGGAGAGACGAGGTGAGGCGCGAGATAACGTGAGCGAGCGAAGTGAGGTGTGAGGGAGCGCGCGCTCTGGAGGAGACGATAAGCTTCACACACACACAAGTGCGCGCGCGCGCGCTGACAGGATTTCGCTCGCGCTCCACCCTGCTGTGAAGCTGTGGAGTCAATCCTGGAGTTTCTCTTCTATCATCTTTTATCCTGTGTTTAGCCACACACACACACACACACACCTTCACACTAAACCTTCCACCAGACTGAATGAGTGTGACAGTGTGTGTGTGTGTGTGTGCTGTATCTCAACACCCAGCTGCTCCGTCTCTCTTCTCTGTCTCTCTAAGAACTCGCCGTTATTGTCTGCGCTTCACTCCACTCCAGAGCAGACACACACACACACACACACACATCGATTTCTCATCACCTGCGCGCCGCACGTTATTACCGAATGATCGTTAAGAGAAGCAGCTTGTTATGTGCAGCGCGTGAAAGAGGCGCGCGGCCGCTCTGTTAACGTCCGACTCGATTAAACGGGCCGTTTCGTCAGCGTCACCCGGCTCGAGCGCAAATAGCCTTTTTTAATTAATAAAAGCGGTGCAAATCCGCAGCATTACAGATTTTAAATGAGGTCCTCGGGATGGATTGGAATAGAAATAAAAACAGAATAATGCATTGAAGATGGCTTATTATGTACAAGTTACCTGTGTGTGTGTGTATGAGAGAGAGAGAGAGAGAGGGAGTTTGCTGTGTGTGTGCAGTAGTGATGGGTCGTTTGTGAACGATTCGTTCTTCTTTAATGTGACTCAGAAGAGCGAGTCGTCTCAGAGAGTGATTCGTTCAAGTTCTACTGGGCGCGCATGCGCAAAGCATCGCAAAACCACCGTAGGTTATGTACAGGAAACAGAAGTGAGTAGTTACCACGTGAGTCTTCTAGTCCGAGTCGTCCGTTCCTTTGTTACGTGACTCCCATAGACGCCATGCAGTACAAAGATTCAATAGAACGAACGACTCAGACCAGAAGATATGAGAGGTGAGCTACTCATTCTGTTTATTATAACATGTCCTTAGCTGCACTGTAATATTTTCATTACTGGAACTATAGACAAAATTTGTCTATGTAGATGTGTTGGGGGTCTGTTAATTGAAAATGTAACATTTTATTTTATTTCTGAAGAAAAGAAAGAAACATCACTAGTGTGTGTCAAACAAAAAACCTAAGTTTTGGATCGTCCATGGGCTTTAACAAGCCAATCAGATTTTCCCCCTAAAATTACCACATATAAGAAGAGCCCCTCCCCCAACTTGCGGCTCAGCTCTGGGGTTCTCTGGAGGGTGAGGTGGCTTAGCAGTAGCCCATTCACATAGACACGAAAACAGCATTTTTTTTGAGGGGATTAAAATAAAGGGAGTTTGAGGTGTATTTTAAATGGAGCATGAACACACACTTTTGAGGAAGTCTAAAACCTGGGGGGACTTTTTGTTAAAAATAATAATATACATGACCTTTAAAACCTCCATGCTAAAGTTAAGTCTTTATTTGTCAAATATACCTTACTGCACTGTCGAATGTTTTCTTCACCTATCCCAGTTTGGGGCATAGGGTTAGCCATAATACAACACCCCTGGAGGGCACAGGTTTAAAGCCCTTGCTCAAGCACCCACAGTGACAGCCAGGTAGAACAGTGGGTTGAACTGATGACCTTCTGATCAGTAACCCAGAGATTTAACCTGCTGAGCCACATGAAATGCATGCATCCTCAAATATTTCTAATGTTTTAAGTGATTTTGGAGTTGAATTTAGTATTGCGAGGGCAGTTTAAAAAATGCACAAGCTATAACAATTGCATTTTGATTTTTCTGGTTAGCTCCTAGAATGTCAGATCCTGTAAAGACAGTATAAATATTGGGCTCAAACACCCAATGCAATGCAGCTTGCTTTGGGCTAGTTATGGAATGAGAAGAATGATGGCGCTAGTAGTGGAATTAGCACCGAAAGATGGGGTGGAGGATACAGAGGAAGAGATAAAACAGCTGGACAGACTAAAAGATTAAAGCTCTGCTGCATAGTTTTTTTGCAAAATGTTTTCTTTTACATTTATGGAAGGAGTCTCCAGTGTCAGAGCTTCGTAATAACCGTGCGTTTTACAAACTTGAAAAGTTGACCTAACTTAGAAGACTGTTTGTCCGCGTTAACCACAAAGTGAATTCCTTCATTCTACGGTCCGCATTTAGATAATTACTTTCGGAGAGTTCTACACAAGCTGCCTCTGCACTCAAAGTGGTGCTGCACGGATGATCTCTGAATTATTACTGCATTTAATCTCCCGCTCTAAACCTGCCACAGAGAGAAGCTGAGACGTGAAACACGGCTAGATTAGCACAGAACGCGCCTAACAAGATTATTTTAAATGGATTGTTTTATAGAGCCCTGCTGCGAGGCCCATTCTTCACAGAGAGAAAGAGAGATGGAAGAGATTGACCACTGAATAGCGTTCATTATAGAGCAGAGTGAGAGATGCAGCGGGGAATAGACCACGTCCACTGCATTTTGTATCAGCACTCCTCATAAGGGCTGGACGTAATCACTTACAATTATATCTCAATCATAATGAGCTTGGGGGTTACCGCGCGCAACGAGATAATCAAGCGGCACAGAAAGTTTCTGTGCAGCTGCATTTTGTGCATCCAGAAACATTTACATAGAGACACAGTATGAGTAAACAACGCTCTATGCACCAGAGGAAACTACTGTGTCTGACTGCTTTTTCATTATAAGTGTGTATCGGAGCGTGTTTGAGTGAGGTGATGTTTATGACAATGATCTTGCATAAAAAACTGTCACATAAACCGTTCTTTGTTCTGATAAAAATGCACACAAAATTCTGACAACATATTTATGCTTAAAAAAGCTCTCAGATTCAAACAGAACGCTCTCATATTCATATAATGTTTTCGCATTAACAAAAAAAATTATGTTTAAACAAAAATATCTCACATTTACACGAAAAGTAAATTTAAACAGAATTGTCACATATTCAAACAAATATTTATGCTTTAACAAAATGTGCTGAGATTCATACAAAACACTTTTGGATTCAGGCAGAATGTTCTGAAATTCACGAAATTTTTAGGAATAAACAAAATCCTCTCACATTCATACAAAATATTCATGTTTAAATAAAATGCTCTCACAAAAACAGCTTTCACATTTACAAGTCTTTCCAAACTTGCTCCAAAATGAATATTTTCACTTCATTTAAATGCTTTTGCATTGACATATTATTTATGTTTAAATGAATCACTTTTACACAAAAATGCTTTCGAATTCACTAAATCGCTCTTACATTATAACACAAAATGCTCTTATAATTATTCAAAAACCTCCCAGTTTCACACAAAACACTCTCATGTTTGCACAAAATGTTTCACATTCATAAAAGAAACTCGTGTTTATCTCTAATGTAAAAAAATCTCACATTCATCTAAAATGGTTGTCCATTCACCACTTTTCCACAAGGTCACACACAATGTTCTCACATTCACAAAAACACTTTCATCTGGCACAAAACCCCTCCACATTTACACAAACCCCTCTCACATAAATTTGAATAGAAAGTGGCCGTTTCATTTCTTTGAGAGTGACATGTCAAGCTTGTGTGTGTGTGTGTGTGTATGTGTGTGTGTGTTTATTGCTGTATGTTTTCCACAATGCTGTTTGTTAGGCTTCAGGAACAGCTCTTTGATTCCATTAAGAGGCCACCAAGAGGGCAGAGTGCTCTTCCATCATGATGTCGCATGCAATTTACAGCAAAGCTCAATCGCGACCCCCTCTACCCAACACACACACACACACACATACACATATACACACAAACATCTAGTGGTGCGCCAGGTTTTTAATTTAGTTACACACTCGCACGGTGTCTCACTGTCAGATAAAAATGCTTCAGTGCGAGCGCGGTCATCACTCACTCACACTCTACTCCATCTCTTCCTGTCTTTCTCACACATTGATCATAAAGCTCTGACGTCTGCCACCTCGGGAGTAACTCGTGATGCAGGTTCATAAGCAGGGTCGAAGAATTATCGACCAAGACCAGGAGGATTACGAACAGGAGGAAGACAGAAACATCCCAACTGTAAATTCCTCTTTCCATCAAGTCAGGATAAGACTTAAGTTCTGCAGCGACGTGTTTGACTGGCAAAATATATCGGTGTATGCGTTCAGCCTGATTGATCATATATCATTTTTAATAACAGCAGCATTGACAGTAGTGTAGCTGCAAATCATAGGCTTTTATTAACAATACTGAAGTGTTATGATTACCATAGTAACAGCTCCTTTATAGGAATCAAGGTAGCTAAATTTAAATAATAGAAATGATGCTTCAGCGTAAAATGTGCGTCAGGTTTGATTCAATTTCTGCAGGTGAGTCGATTCGCCTGCTTCTTTATAGAGTTCACTTCCTGAGTTTGATTCAGCGACGAATGATTTCCTCACTAGAGTTTGCTCTCTCTGCATTGATTCTGAGTCAATTTCTGAGTGATTTTGAGTCGATTCTGTAGAATTCACTTCCAAATAAGTTGATTCAGAGCCAAATGCATTTCCTATTAGAGTTTACATTCTGCAAGTGAGAAAATGTTACGTTTAATTACTTTGTCACTGAAGTTGGCTTCCTTCAGCTGAGTCAATTTAGAGTCAAATCCATTTCTCACTTAGAAGAGCTCACTTCCTGCAGGTGAATCAGTTCAGATTTGAATCATTTTCTCACTAAAGTTCACTTTTTACTGGTGAGTCAATTCAGAATCAAATCACTTTCTCACTAAATGCAAATAAATGGTTTCAGGGTCACATAAATTTCACAGTTCACTTCCTGTATCCGAGTCGATTCCTAGTCTAACCCACTTCTTACTAGATTCCACTTTTTGCAGGTTAGTCGATTCTCAAATTCATTTTTTTAGTAGAGTTTACCTCCTTCAGATACGTAGATTTAGAGTCAAAAGGATTCCTCGTAGAATTTACTTTCTACAAGTCAGACAATTTCAAGTTTAATCAGATTGTTACTTAAGTTCACTTCTGTCAAGTGAGGTGATTTAAAGTCAAATAAATTTCTAACAAAAGTTCACTTCCTGCAGGTACGCTGATTGAACAATGAATCACTTTGAACAATGAACCTCGTTCATCAAAATGAACAAATCTTTTTTTGAGTCATTTAGTGCATTTCGCTCTTTTGATTAGAAATAAAATAAAATGTTACATTTTCAATAAACAGACCCCCAACACATCCACATACACACATTTTGGCTATAGTTCCAGTAATGAAAATATTACAGTGCAGCTAAGAACATATTATAATAAACAGAATGAGTAGCTCACCTCTCATATCTTCTAGTCTGAGTCGTTTGTTCTTTTGAATCTATTGAATTGAATCTATTGAATTGAATAGATGAATAATGAATAATGAATATATTGAATAATGAATCTATTGATTGAATAATGAATCTATTGAATTGAATAGTTACTTAGTTATTAACCTAGTTAACCCAGTGTAAGTATGTATCCAATGTTGTAAACATTAAAGCACTTTTTGTAAGTCGCTCTGGATAAGAGCGTCTGCCAAATGCCTAAATGTAAATGTAAATGTAAATGTAATAGCGTTCATGGGAGTCACATGACAAAAGAACGAATGACTAAGACTCATTCAGAAGAATCGCTCAATTCTGTTTTCCTGTGTACTGCACTGCATAAGGTCTATAGGAGTCACATGACAAAAGAATGAACGATTCGGACCGAAAGACTCAGAGGCACCCATTCATTTCTGTTTCCTGTACATAACCTACGGAGGTTTTGCAATGATTTGCACATGCGCGCCCAGTAGAAAATGAACGAATCACTCTCTGAGACTACTCGTTCTTCTGAGTCACGTTAAAGTCTCGTTCAAAAAGAACAAATCGTTCATGGATGACCCATCACTAGTTCACAGTTGATTCAGTAACAATCCAGTTCACTTCCTGCAGGTGAGTCAAGCCAGCGGTCACTCGCTAGCAGGTTCAGACCAGCTCGCTCAGGCGTTCTTGGACACGAGAGTGATTACTGTTTTCTCACGGAACCGCACTGACAGAGAGAACACACCAGGTGTCGAATCAATTTGTCTGACGGTCAGGTCAGGAAATTTAAACACAGCTGTGAGTTTATTAATGTGGTGTAAGATTTTAACAAAAACACCTGCACATCTGTAATGAACATAACAGATTACCAAGGGTAAAATGAACAACTACAGCAATGCCATAATGACTCAAGTGTTTATAGATAAATGAATTCAGCTGTCAAGTTTCAGTATAAATGTAGCACATTTGCATTTATAGAACTAGAATGCTTTCTTTATTCTAAGGAAGTGCAACAAATTTCCTTCAAGCATTAAAAACTCTATGAATATTGCATGAACCATTTTTCAAGTTTCCTATTGCGCCAGATGATGTTGCGTCTCGCTGAATCCCACGGCTGCACAGCATTTTTTTGTGGTAACTAGATTATAAATCGACTTTATAACTTCAGCTGACTGCGTGTTCACCTCTGAGTGGTGATGCCCTCCTGAATGTCACCATCCATCCCTGTGAAATCAGGAAGAGACAGAAAGATTCAAGTGAGCGGTGTGGTAATGAGGATGGAGTCTTTTACTCTTTCCTGTCTCGTCCATAAGCAAGCTGTGGAACACCAGAGGGGAAAGCCTGGGTCTTATTCTGATTCTGATAGCAGCGTGGAAAAACACCATCAACTTGTCTTCTGTGGAATCTCGTGAGGTACTGTAAGACCAGGAAAAAAATTTATACATGACTCAGAAAGCTGATTAATGTGAACAGTCCTGCTGTGATCGATTTGCAAGTGATGTGATATATGGCTTATGCCTGTGATTGATTTTTTAACCAGAGGAAGCCATATTATGAAAACAGGTAAAATGTTAAACAATTTTAAGGGAAGGTAAAACCAACCAGGCGAACCATAAGAAATGAAAAGAAGACAGATAGACAGAAAGAAATTCACACAAATATCAGTTTATGATTGAAACCAGAAGAGTTTCGAAGAGCTGATGGAGACTGGGAGAAGATAAAAAATTCATGAAGGTCAGATGGTAATGGTGTGGTGTTCTGGTGGCTTTGGGTGAAACTGCCAGGGAAAACGAATAAATAAATAAATAAATATTTCTATTTTTGTCATTGACATAATGGGACAGTAATTATGCACTCTCTATCATCATGGTGAAATTGGATGTAGAGCATCATTATGAAGATGGCTTTGCCGTACTTATGTTCCAGCAGCGGCCCTGCTCACGCGCTGATGGATATCAATTAATGTCGCTCCGAGGCGGTTACTCATCGTTGCCCGTGCATTAGATTTAATTACAGATACGGCGGCGTAGCCCCTTTCATGACCTGCTTCCCCCATAGACAAGGGCTCGGTTTTGGGATCTGGATTTTGAAAACGCACCAGAGCCAAAGCTCTGAGTTTACCAAAGTAATTGAGATGTTAGATAAGGGTGGCTTTCTGGAAATAAATAAATAAATAAAAAACCTGATGATATTGCAAATGTAAGCCTGAACATCTGTTAACTTGGGTTTGGCTAACAGGGTCTGAAAGCAAAAGTCAAGCATATAAAGTTATCAGGGTTTACTCAGATTGTCATTTAGTTTGTTGTAATCTCTTTTGCTTGACATTTTGCTGCACTAGTTTTAGAAAATAGCACTATAAAAGCCATAGATGCTTGAATCATTTGCCGGAATTCTTCAAAAAGACGAAAGGTAAACACACATTTCTGAGTTATGCTTTAATCCTGAAACGACTGACTCGGCGTCTAATAGAATCATACGGCTGAGCGGCTGAGGTTAAAAGTCTGCTCGAGGGTCCAGTCCTGGCTTCGTGACAGTGCTGAGATTTGAACTCGCATCCCTCCGGTCATTAGCACAAAACCCCAGGCTCGACCACTGCTAATTTTAGCTGAGACGTTATTGCCAAAGCTTCTGTTCATTAAAACGAGCCTGCCAGCTACTGGGGCTACTGAATGGAAACGTAAATCACTGGAGCTTTTATGGGAGTCAGCGATTATAATAAAATAAAGGAAAAGGTATTGTTTTATTAAACCTTGGCCAGTGCATACATACATACATACATACATACATACATACAATATATATACACAAGGGTGAGTCAAAAATTATCCTCACTCCAGTTATATTAAAACTTCAGTTGGCCGCACTGGTTTATAAGCGCTTTCTGTTCAAGACTACACGTGTAAACATCAGTAACTGATGTAAACACGTGTTACATCAGTTCATTTGTAACTGCAGTGTGAGCAAAAATGGTTGCTCCACTTGTGATTTTGTGTTTTGGTGGTCTGAGGGTGTGCCTGGTACCAAAACAACTAAGGGAAGAGATAAAGTTTCCATATGAACAAAATTTGAAACAGTGAAAGTTTCTTAAAGACAATCATTACTGGTGACGAGACTCGAATTCATCACTACGAACCTGAGAGTAAACGGAAGAGTATGAAATGGAAACATCCCCGATCATCTGAAGGCAAGAAAAAATTTAAAAGTCAACCATCAGCTGAAAAATTCTTAAAAGCTTATAGTTTTCTAGGATTCTCAAAGGCCAGAAGTATTGGAACAGTATCACTGCTATCCAAGGACGTTGTGATGACGACGCATGTCCATGACGACGCACACTTCTGCCCACACTGTCAACACTCTGCAAAAGCTTCATTTTGAAGTGTTAAAGCATCCTCCCTATAGTCCTGATCTCACTCCATTGGACTTTTACCTGATTGGCCCCCTGAAAGCAGGCCTACAAGGACAAGACTGGGTCTTATTGTAATTCTGATAGCAGTGTGGAAAAACACCATCACCATGTCTTCCGTGGAATCTCGTGAACCACTTCAAGACCAGGAAAAAAAATTATATATGACTGATTGATATAAGCTGATTAATGTGAACAACTCTGCTGTGATCGATTTGCACATGATGTAATATATGGCTTATGCCTGTAATTAATTTTTTTAACCAGAGGAAGCCATATTATGAAAACAGGTATAACATAAAACAGTTTTAATGCAAGGTTAAAAACAACTGGTTGAACAATTAAATATTGTGGAAAAGAGACGGATATACAGAAAAAAAATTGTTAGATGAAAAATTACACCAATTACGGAACATAACTGCAACCAGAAGGAAGGCAAGATGTTTTGAAGAGCTGATGGAGACTGGGAGTAGATGAGGAAGTCATGAAGGTCGGGTGGTCTTCTGGTGGTGTTGATGAGGAAGTGGAGGCAGCGGTGCATTCCTGGCTTGCAGCTCATCCTAAAAAATTTTTTTTAATAAGGCAAAATGAAAGCTTGATGACAGATAGACAAAGTTTATTGAAAAGCAAGGAGATTAAAATGAAAAATTGTTCTAAAAGTTAATTCAAATAAATTCTACAGTCAGAATGTGGATTGTTTTGACATATATACATACGTACTGTACACACAAGCAAAACAACTTAATAAGGAGACTACCTGAAAGCATGGAAAATCCTATTATTTGATATGGTAATGCCATGGATAATGGTAAATACTTACTAATAGCTTTATGCTGTTTAAGTGGTCTATGGATTCTAACAAAGAGACCTATGATAACCTCTGGAATCGTTGGCATTACATGGCATTCAGGAAGAGGTTCGTAGCACCACCGTAGCTGTTTCTATAGTGTCATGGCAGTTCCATAGTGTCATGGCAGTTCCATAGTGTCATGGCAGATGTAGGTCTCCCAGCGCTTCTGTATTATGGTTGACTATGATTTTATACAATTGACAAAAAGTCTACAAATGATCAAGAACTTTCCTATAGAAACATAGAGTAGACCAGTATGCCAGAACTACCATAGTCATGACAATATGTATATCGATTCCGAGCAAAAATTGTGGAGGTGGAACTTGGGCTTTGTAATAAGAAGGAAATTTAACTTGATCTTAGTGAGAAACCACGAAAATGTAAACTCCTCCTTCCTGATGATGTTGGAAAACCTCAAGTTTAAAGACACAGGAGATGCCATCCATAAATATTATAGAAAATGTTCTTACAGAATACACAACACTTAGCACTGATTAATATCATTTGAACTTGAACTAAATTTAAAGAAGAAACAATGAAGAATTTAAGAGGGAAAATGTTTTCCATTTATATTATCTAACTATTTAGATTGAGGAAAATACTGCTCAACAGTGATGGTCTCGTAAAAACACTTACAGTATATACTGGATATATATAACACGGTGTATTTTTACATTGATGGCTACAGTGTGAGTGTGTCAGCTTCAGTTGTTTAGTTTGTACTGAACCACCTGTTTCCTGTCTTCCTGCTCCGGCTGTGCGCTGAATGACCCTCCTGACCACAGTTTACACTAATCCCCTGTCTTCTGTCTGTATCATTAGTGTGTTTGTGTTTGTTTCTTCTTATCACATGTTTATATGAAACCCGAGCATGCCGTATCACGTTTCGCTGTATTGAGTTATTTTTCTTCTCCCTAAATTTCTTTTATTACTTGACATCTTCTTGGAGTATACAGTATGTTTTGCTGATTTACATTATATTATATTATATTATATTATATTATATTATATTATATTATATTATATTATATTATATTATATTATATTATATTATATCATTCATGGCGGCACTTAGTGGTGGTTAGCACTGTCGCCTTGCACCTCCAGGCTCTGGGTTCAATTCCTGCCTCAAGGTCTGTGTGTGTGGAGTTTGCATGTTCTCCCTGTGCTTGGTGGGTTTCCTCCAGGTACTCTGGTTTTCTCCCACAGACTGGGAGACTATGTCAATGTTGACTGAAGGTTCTACCATGGACTTAAAATGGGTGGTCACCACTGGGCTCCACATTGCCTAGTTGGACTACAGAGGTTCCTGGATGGATGGATAATGGATATTATATCATATTATATTGTATTATATTATACTATATTATATTATCACATAACTAGGAAATTGCCAGTTATACTGCAATTTGAAAATATTAGCAATATTGTTCCAAGTGGGTTCCATTACAATTATTTCCCATTCAATATATAAAGCTCAAAGACAAACTTTACCCACATCGCACTCTGTTATTTTGGACCCAATTTTTGAATGCTTCTTTTGTAGATAAAACATCGCTGCTGAAGAAAAGAAAATCCCAGCTGTACAAAAATGATTCCAGTTAATCCTGTATAACTGTTCCTGTCCCAGCTAGTTATATGGATTCTGCTCCATTTTCTGAGGTTCTACAAAGGTTCTTTAAAATCATATTGGGTGAAAAAGACTAGCTTCTTAAAAGCCCAGCCTTCCTTTTCTGATATGAAAATGCTGTTTTGAGGTTCTACTTGAATGAAGTATATGACTTTTATGACACTGACTTTTATGACATGAACCATATGACATTATGAGTACAAGAACTCTTGAAGAACCTTTCCCTTTAGGAGTGTTTATTGACACAGATCCATAACAAATACTCTTTGGTTGTGCTCCAGTAATCTGTTAGGTGCTCTCCAGTTTCGAAGAATGTATGGCAAATGACACTGGTGCTAGCCAACAATGATCTTGTCCTAGTTTCAGATAATCTTACACTTCAGCCTGTGTTGTACCATTTTAAACAAAGTGTTTGCCTTTCACATGGAAACATCACTTAAACAAAGTTTTATTTTCAAGAATCCTTAATTATGCAGGAAAAACCCTTCTTTTTTTTTTTATAAGAGAGTACTATACTATACTTTAGATCCGGTTCTCTGGCAAGTACCTTTAGGAGAATGAGCTGAATCCTAAAACAGTGTGTTTCCATTTCAAAGTGTGTTCTAAGTAAAAACTACCTCTTGGGAAATCCTTTATTTTCTACACATCAGAATGATCCATACAAACAGCTCATGAATGAAAAGCCCTTAAGGAATCATTTTCCTCCCACACATGGATAAACTTCCTGAATAGGAGATGAACCCCAAATGATCTGTAGAAGAAGTCTTTATTTAAGAAGAATATACAGCCAGAAGCAGGAGCTTTAGTTTCTGCTCTTTGGTTTGTCTATAAAAAAGCAGAACATGTCATTAAATAAAACAACCTTATGGAAGAATCCATCCCAGTATAGGGATTATATCAGCATTAAGGAGCCTAAGAACCTTCAACTATTCTTGAAAAATGCTTCTTCTTAAAGCGGTTTATGGATACGACCATGTTCTTTAGATCAATAAAGAAAAAAAAAAATTATTGTTCTTGTTACTGCCTCAGGTTCCAATACATCAGAGGATTTTGAACATGAAGCTGTTGGGCTGAATATCAACATATTCTTTATGCCCTGCGGGTTCCTCAGGGACAAAATATCAGCAAGAAAAAGGTTCCTCCCTGCCTGAGATGAACAAAAGAGGCTCAGAAACAATGTTAGGAAGGTGTTTTGTCTACTTTAATATTTACGTCTCTTAATTTAGTTTAGATTGTGGAGATTTTTTTCCCTCCTTATTTAAACTCTGACCGCGTCCCCGGCCGCCCCGAACGTTCTGAATAATCAGGCCATGACTTCATGAAGCGCAGATGGTCCGGTTCTCTCCTGAGCAGTTGTTGTCTTGGAGACAGATTTGTTCTCATGCCTTTGACTTATTCTTAGCTGTAAAGATAAACTAATTAAATGAAGGTGAAAGCTTTAATTATGGTCAATTAAAACATAACCCTCTCTATGATCAGCCTTCGAAGACTTTAATTCTCAGCAGTTCTTGAATTTTTTGATGCGTGAATTAGAGCAGGGTCTCAGGGAGATGTTCCTTGCAAAATTGAATTGAATTGAGTTAAATCGATATGGTTAGCTCAGCTCAAAGGTTAAGGTGCTGGACTGCTGATCAGGAGGGGGTTTAAGTCCCAGCGCTACTGAGCTGCCACTGCTGGTCTCTTAAGCAAGGGTTTCCTCTGGGTACTCTGGTTTCCTCCCACAGTCCAAAGATATGCAGATTAGGTTAACTGGCATTTCCAAAGTGCTCATGTGTGTGTGAGTGTGTGTGTGTGTGTATGTGTTTATGCTTGTGCTGGGAGATGGATTGAAACGCATCCAGGGTTCACCAAACCAGGCCTCTGTACAGTATAATCAGTATGACTGAGTGAATTGATGGAATTAGTTAAATAAATCAACATGTTTTGGCCAAAGTAGAGCTTTAATGACTACAAAACTAATCACTGTCTTCTTTTAAATTGATTTGTCTCCGAACAATAAAAGGAGTCTACAGTGTACTTTCGTAAGTCACTCTGTATAAGAGCGTCTGCCAAATGCCTAAATGTAAATGTCAGCCGAAGAGGTGTGTTTAGACTTTTCCATGCCAAATGAACATGTCTGTGGTCATGGAGATCGATTTAAAATGGAGATGGAATGAAGTCACCTCCAAGCTCATGATGCTACTGGCACTTGGATCCAAGACTAAAATAATTATAGCACTTAATCTGAGCCATTTTTTCTCATCTGTGTCCCAGCTGTTTTATGACGGAGGATCATGGAACAGTTCCAGATTGGGAGATCACCAGCAGCCGCAGCAGAGCCGCCTTGTTGAGAGCCGAACAGTCCTCTATTCGTTATTCCTGTGTCAACAAGAGCCAGTTTCATCTGTCATGTCCAGTGTGATGGCTGCAGGCAGAAGCCATCACCTTGTTCTAATTTAATCAAGTGCTTGCTCAGAGAGAGAGGGAGAGAGAGAGAGAGAGAGAGAGAGAGTGGTGTCTTTAGCCTCATCCTGTTCTCCACAGCAGGTGAAGAAAGATAATCAGCGTCTGTCCAAGTGCTCCTGGTGTTAGGAGAACATTAGGTTCAGAAGTTCAGTGAGTTTGTCCACTTGTAAGTCCATTTCTGGAATTGACATGGCCGAGGGACATGTAGCTGTTGTCTCCGACAGCTAAAGACCACAGAAAGAAAGTGCTGACAAAGTGAGATGGAAAATGGGAACTGAATGGAGAGATAAAAGGTGAAAAGGATATTGTGGCTAAAGAGAGAGAGTGAGCGAGCAAAATGGATAGAAAGGGAAAAAGGGATGATAAAGGTAACATGAACTGAAAGTGAAGAGAGATCTGGAAGCTGAAGTGAAAGATGGAGGAAGAGAACAGGAGAAAAACAAATGGAGAAAGAGAAAAATGGATGGTGAGGGGAAAGGGGCGGATAGAGACAGAGTGATGGAAAAGAGCGAAAGAGCATCAACAGAAAAGATGAAGGTGGATTGAAGAGGTGAGAGCAAGAAGAGGACAAAGAGAGTGAATGAAACAAAGAAAAGACAAAAAAAAGACAGAGACACAGAGTAAAAGTGGGATAAATGGAGGGAATGAGGTGGAAAGAGGGATGGACAAAGTAAAACCTAGAGAAAGCATGAGTGGGATAGAGGATGAGAAATATGTTATAGAGAAAACAAGCAAAGGATGGATGGAGAAGGAAAGAGAAAACGGCAGATGCCAAGAGGAGGAGAAAAATAGAAAGGCAGGGAAAAGAGGTAGTAGAGAAAGAAACGTAAAGAAGTTGGGTTACAGAATTAAATTTCAGGTTAACAACATGGTAAAGACAAGTATATGGGCTGGTACGGAGAGCAAAAGAACTATAAATTGAGTGTAAATAAACAAGAAGGAGAGAGAGTATAAAGGAGACAGGAATAGAATAAATGGGATGGGTGGAGAAAAAGTAGATAAAGGAAAGGGGATGGATAGGGAGAGTTATTTAAAAAAGAGAAAAATAAATCGATGCTCAAAAAGCAAGAGATGAATGAATGGGGCGGTACGTTTTGTGGACAAAGATGATAGAAAAGATAAAGGGGTGAGTTAACAGGGAATGTATAAAAGGAAAACAGCATGCAAGAAAAAGAGAGTGAAAGAAGAGAGGAAGTGTGAAAAAGGGAAAGGCGGGAAGGCACAAATAAAAGGAAGAAAAATGATGGGAGAGAGAGATCGAAATGCATGAGAGAGAGAGAGAGAGATGAGGGAAATTTGAGGATGACAGAACATAAGAAAGAAAATACATGATGGCGTGAGGAAGAGAAGAAAAAGAAAGGATGAAAAAAGAATAATGTGGAAGGACGAAAGATAAGGAAATGAGAAAGACTAAAAAAGATGACAGATGGATAAAAAAAGAGGAAGAAAAGACAGAGAAGGAAATGAGAATGATGGAGACGAGACAATTTTTTTTTTTTTTAATATTTCGTAAAAAAAGGGAAAAGAGTTAAGGAAATACATGTGTCTTGTTTTTAATTTTTTGGCTGACTCATTCTATGCAAGGCATAAGTCCCGCCCCCGCTGGCATAATCTCAACATTATTGGCTGTTGCATAAATCAGTGCACTATAGAATGCCGTCACTCGAACGGAGCACAATTACTCTATAATAACGTGTATGAACAGACTGAATATAATGATGGCAATTTTTGTTTATATTTGAACCCAAACCAGGCTTTTTCCTGAGGTAGAAATTATTTTATCACTGTTTTAACCTTCAGTCGATCAGTGCAACCTGTAATGCGTTATTGTTAAAACAACCCAGTGCCGCTATTCTCTGTCCTACAGCACTGGACTCCCTCTTTATGCTGTCCATTCGGATGTTACATGAATTTAAATAGTTTCCCGAAAAAAAACAAGTCTACTGTCTCCAGTATTAACGAGAAAAACAGGTATGACTTGCTGTCAGTCAAACCCCCAAACCCTCCTCATCTTTAGTTTAGCAGAGCAGTCCTATTATTCTTCATTTGGCGAGGAATAGAGAAGGTAAATAAGCCTAAGTGGCCCGAGCTGCTGCGGGATCCCAGCCAATCCGTCCTTCCTAACTCGCCTTCCTCGCTGAGGCATCCATCAGTTGTTTTTTTTCCTCGCATTTAACGGACTCCTGGCTGTTTGTCAAGTCGAAGCTATTCATTTGGGTCTCTTTTCCTGCCAGAACTCAATTGACGTGAATGAAATTGATTCTCTGGCCCTTCTTCCCTTCTCACCTCCTCATAATTCATGAGTTTACTGTGCAAGGGATCGAGTCAGTCAGAATAGTTTTAGCTTTTGCTGCTTACTGAGACTGGACTCATGACTTAAAGCTCGCACTGAGATGATGTCTTAGGCACGATCTTGTCTATATATTTATATAAGCTGAACAGGGATTGGTTGCTGTCAGTAGGTATAGACTGAGCAACGGTGTGGTGCGAATGATAGCACTGCCACCAATTAGTGATCCTGAGCTCATTATAATGCCCTTCCTGATTCCATGTGGTTTTTCCTGTCTATATGATGACTTTCACTTGCCCCTTGCACTTGCATGGCCCCCATGTGACCTCATCCAGGAAGCATTCTCATCCTCACGTCCGGTGTTCCTGGTGGCCTCTAGATCCATTAAACCCCTGACCAGGATAAAGCATTTTATGAAAATTTAATTAATCCTCCCACCACGGACGTCTACTAATAAGCACGGAGCGGTAGGGTGGCTTTAAATAATTGTCTTGCTTTGTGCCTCCTGGGTCTTTTGTAAAATGACTTATAAATAGACAGATTCATCATAAATTGAAAATACTGTAAGTGAAAGTAATTCCAGACCAGTTCTCACCAAAATCTCTTGGAGCAAAAAAGGTTTTTTATTATCGACATTTATTGATTTAGATAAAACCTCAAGGGTGCGCTTCAGGTAAATAATTCTGGTTTAAAGGCTTCGGCTGACAAAGTGGGAACTCCCGCAGAAGGGCACCAGGGGGATGAGATGATGTTCGCTGAGACTGTATAATGAAAAATTGATGCCTGTCAGATCTGAGCCCAATTTCGAAAAGCAGCAGATGATTGAGATGAGATGCGGAGAAACGTCTCCATTCAAACAAAGAACAATTTTGATCTGATACTAATTAGATTTCACGCTTTCTTCCTTTTAGGTTTTCAATGCATGACGTTACTGTGCTTAATCAACCTGAAAGTTTAGCCATTTTATTAAAGGTACTTTTCTTAAACTGAATGTCATCAACCAGACACTTGCAGAAATGCATAATTAATTCAGGACAAGAGTTTTCTACAAAAGCAGGGAAAAAAAGAGACAGAAATATAAGCAGTCATAATTGTATCAATATGTAACCAATAAGCTTTAACAAATTGCAAAGGGCAGATAAAATCATATACAAGTTAATACATCAATTTAGCATAATATAACCGATTAATGATATTGAAAACTAATTTCCACAATTATCGCATCTCAGCAAGAATGAACCTTAATGTTGGATGATGGTTATAATATAGCTGCAAAGACGTCGCGATAACGTTCACAATCGAGACAATGTTGTATTTAAAAGGTTAGAATGACTTTGTTAAATTTACATTGAAATAAAATTGAATGAACGGCCTAAAGACAATTTATACCAACTATATATAAAGTACTCTCTTCTCAGAGCCTCGAGTTCAAATCCCACTTAGGACACTGGTTTGGTATAAATACTGTTTTAAAGTAATTCTTGCGATAATGTGTTAAAATAATTGAGTCAACGTTATACCAACATCATATACTCAACTTTGTTCAGATGGCAAATCATCAAATCGGTTCATTTGAACGTTTTAAAACAACGTAACACCAACGCTGTATGTAACACTGAAAATAAACGTCATTAAAATTTATTCAACAACCAAAAGCTCCCACTGAGATGCCATGTTCTACTCAAACTACAAGGTTAATGTGTTAAAGAAGCTACTTAACAAGCCACTTTCCAAATATATGAACACACATAGGCACACATATATGTATATATGTACATACTGTATATACAGGCTTTCCCAGAGTTACAAACATTCGAGTACATTTCTGCAGATACAAACAGATAAAATCTGGTATTTTTGTTTGCGCATGTGTGTGCAGGAGAAAGGCCTCACCGGTTTCATTAAATCAGTCCGGGAGCACAATGATAGAAAATGGCTGTCCTGTAAATCTGTCCTGATGGTGAATAATCCCAATTTCGGAATATTCTCTAGACAAAGTTCACAGTCCAATACATATAAAACAGCTCTTAGATAAAATGGCATCCGGGATTCCCCTAGAGATTTAAAAGCATTTCACATTTCATTGTGAGATTCATTTCCTACTCATGGTTACAGTTTTTGGTGGCATGATGGCAGTGTGGGGAAAGGTGATAAAGATTTAATCAAGTGGATTGGTATGCTTTACATTGTATATTTGTGTAAAAGGCGTATAAGACTCACTTTGTTGGACTTAAGAACAAATCCGATTTAGGAACATGCTCCCCGAAAAGAATTTGTGTGTAAGTCACTACCTGTATATACAGTACTGTATATTTACATTTACATTTAGGCATTTGGCAGACGCTCTTATCCAGAGCGACTTACAAAAAGTGCTTTAATGTTTACATATATGTGTGTATATGTGTGTATGCATGATATGGGGTCATTCTGCCCTTAAGCCCCCCTCCGAAAATTATATGGAATAGCTATACAATAAAATTCATCTCTTTTAATTACTTATTTAAAAATAAAAATTTGGGTGATGCCTCCATTATTTGTTTATCAAAATTAGCTTTATCCCACCAATACAAAAGTAAATAAGCAATACAATGAAAAAAAAAAGTGCATTCCTTTAATAATGAAAGCCTGTATTGGATCAGAACTTAAAATGAGTACATCACATACTCTGCAGTTTTATATCACAATATTATACAAACATCTCGGCTTATTAAACAAACGAAAAAATCTTTAGAATACATTTGGAATACAAAATTAACGAGGCAGTAACAAACCTTTTTGTGAAACACACTTGTACTGGTCACCCATATATATATATATATATATATATATATATACAGTATGTGTACAGAAGTCTAATATGTAATATCCGGACTGTGTGGTTGCTGCAGCAGGAAAGCAAATCAGAACAGCAAAACATTAGCTTCATCAGTTGCTTAATCATAAGCTTCATCGTTAATTAAAGAGTCTTAAACTGTATTATGTGTGAATGAGTGTATGAATGTTGACCAGCGTTCCCACCACACTCGCCATTACCGTCCACAGTCCCTAATTGGACTACAGAGGTTCCTAGATGGATGGAGTAGCTTTCGAATTAGTGCTTGTCTTTCTCACCGTACATACACATTAGATTATGACACTTGCGTGCAAAATGCAAAATCATTAAACAATCGACCACTGGTTGTTTGATTTGCACTATGTGCTCACCTTTGGACTAGCACTGTTCTTTGATTTAAATTAGCAACGCTAGCTCATTGCACTAGCTACACACAACCAGCAGGGGCACCAATAGTCTCTGCTAGTTCCTTCCAACTAATAAACAGGATTCCTTTCAGGTGTTTAAATGCTTCCAACATGAAGAAATAATTCTACAAAACAGTTGTTAAACACAACCGATGACCAAGTTGACAGATGGTTGCAGCTACTAACCCGAGGCTACGGTAAAACCATGGTACATAAGCGACAGAACTTATGCTTTATTTCTGTAGTTGTAAATGTGAACAAATCAGATCTCAGATCAGCTTTCAAGTTCCTTCCTAGTGCATTGGCACGGCATCAAAGCCCTGTCCTGACGCTGAGCTACAACCTCTGGACGCACGTGGCATGGAAACACACGTGTTCGCCATACACTCTCAAACACAGGTGCGCACATATTACGGAACAAGCTTCTATGCATACACACGAGAATATGAACACAATAGAACCTTTAAACAAAAGGATGACTCGTGGGTATTGTGCGGTTCCTCGGATTTTACAAAAAAAATCGCTTACACAGCGGAGCGTGAAATACGGCTGCCCTATCGTATTTTAGGATAGAGTTGTGAAGAGTGTGTATGTGTGTGTGCACGCGAATAGCACAGCTGTTGTTCTGTCCGCCGCGCTGTCGTCTCTTGGGTAATTACTCTTATTGGAGAGAGATGGAGCTGATGAGAACATCCACCCAGGCTCTCGCAGTGCGCTGTCCTTTAAACATACACACACACACACACACGTATGTTTGCAGTTCCCCTGCCAGCTTCACTTTAATGTGTTTATATTTGTTTTTACACTTAATTTTTCTCCTTGCTACTCTTCTTAAACATTTCATCTTGTCTAAGAGCAGCCCTAGAAGCGACTGTGCGTGTTTAATAGGTGTTTAGGTTTTTAAGGATCTGTATCACCGAGGCTCTAAAAAAGTAAGTCTGTGTCTGGAAGGTCTGGATGGTACTTTCTGGGTTAACACTGTTAGCCGTCTTCATCTTGATGTCTGGGATATTCTCACACAGCAAGAGGTTTAAGTGATTATAGCATGACTTTGGACCTTTCCATGCTAGCTGGATTTGTACCAGAGTGCTAGTCGGTTCAAGGTGGCACGGTGGGGTAGTGGTTAGCACTGTCGCCTTGCACCTTCAGGGTCCAGGTTTGATTCCCGGCCAGGCTTGAGTCATGTCTCTGTGTGCATGGAGTTTGGATTTTCTCCTCGTGCTTGGTGGGTTTCCTCTGGGTATTCCGGTTTCCTCCCACAATCCATAAATATACAGATTAGGCTAATTGGCGTTCCCAAACTGTCTAAAGTGTGTATTTGTGTGTGCCCTGTGATGGATTGGCACCCTGTCCAGGGTGTACCCCGCCTTGTTCCCTAAGCCTCCTTGGCTAGGCTCCAGGTCCCCGCAACCCTAAATACAGGATAAAGCGGTATAGAAGATGAATAAGTGGTAGTCGATTAAGTAGCGACAAATTTTATTACTTTATTAAATTAGACACAAAGCACTGTTCAAACAGCACATTTTAAAATGAAATTTTAAAAATCATGAAAAAGTTGTAAATGAAAAACTCTCAGACGGTTTGATGTTTCAGTGGGTTTGTTAGTCCGGTCAAGCGAAACCATGCTGGCACAATTATCCCCAGAACCAGATGATCTCAAAACCCTGAGACATTGTTGCGGGAATCGATGGATATTTTATTGTTGCCCCGTCTATCCTCAAGTCTGTGAGGCTTTTAACAGCTTTAACAGCTCTGCATTTTTCCAGTCAATATCATCCAAGCTGAGTTTTAGCCAGAATGATTTCACACTCGTGTGATCAATGGCTGATCTAAAACCAAGACCAACCAAAAATGAGGAGGAAGCTTTATTTTCCTCTAGAGCACCCTACGACACTGGAAAACCAGTCTAGCGATAACGTTTGTGCCATGTGTGTAGACGCTTCTTTTCTTTTTCCTCTTGGCGATTTGCGTTTGACTCCACAGTGAGGAGGTTGTGAGAGATTTCATATTAAACCCAAAGCTAGCGATTATTTCTTCACAGAAAATCTAAGAACAATGCCTGGCAGTCATCGTAAAGGCGCATGGTAAAACGTGACTAATTTGGAGAGACACAATTGCAGCAGGTGGCCTGAAATTTGGAAATGGCAAAACACCAGAAGAAGAAGGAGGAAAAAAAATCTCCCTGATAATTGAGCTTATTTAGGATTTGTGGTGTTTGGAGGAACTCTGGCGTGAACCTACTGTAGGACGCTCTTCGTTGCTGGTCAGCCGGTTATGATTATGATAGACAGGCAACACACGGTTCACGCACAGCAGAGGCGTTTTACAGCACGTCCACGGCTCTCAGCAGGTGCTGTGTTTAGACAAATGAGCTGTGATGAGAGTTTTATGTCCCGTAGAGCGCATACCGACAAGAGACTCTGCGTGCAATACGGCATCCCGACTTGGCATCAACGAGCTAGGCAAAATGTACCGTACATCCAACATCAATCTAGAATATTTGAGTTAAGGGGATATGTGAATTTGTACTGTGATATCTGGAAATGTTTATAACCAGGACAGGGATAAACACCATCTAGCTAAGGTGATGCAATCATATGAATATCAAATTCAGGAAGAAATGATACATTCTTGGACACGGAGATACTGTTGACACCCTGACGTTGATTAGTTGCCTGTAATCGCATCTACAGTATTATATTTTCCAACTATTTATATTTATATAAGTAGGACAGAAGAGAATCTGCAGAGGTTCTTGTCTAATTAAGTCTCAACAGGCTATTGGAAGGATTATGGTGAAAATGCTGAAACTTGCTTTGGCATCCCAGGACAGAATGTGTTTACAGACATTCAGACTGTTTGGGCTCTATTCTAGGACAAGGACAAGTCTGTATTGAAAAAATAAATAAATAAATTACACCACCTGGAGACCACACACTGCTTGTATACTTGTGTGATTATTCATATTCCTTGAACTTGTAGGTATTTTGTAGTGTTATAATCTGGAACAGTGGTATAGTGGTTAATGCTGACTCCTTCTTACACCTCCAGAGCTGGTGGTTCAATACTTGCCCGCATTTGTGTGTGTGTGTGTGTGTGTGTGTGTGGAGTTTGCACGCTTTTCCCTGTGTTTAGTGTCTTTCCTCCAAGACATGCAGTGTAGGCTAATTGCCATTTCCAATTGTGTGATTGTGTGTAATTGTGTGCAAGTGCATTGCAATGGGTGGCACCTCCACCTCGTGCCTTGAGATCTTGGTGATAAACACAGGATAAGCAGTATACAGATAATTGATAGACGTGGATGGATGAATGGATGGAACCTAGACCATTCCAGGAGCTGCATAATCTTCCTATTTAATTTCTGACAGTTCTCCATTAGTGATGAAATTCAACCAAATCTTGACTAGAGGACCAGGCCCCCGGGTGCTCTGTCCAAACTTCTCCACATCTCCTAAAATCGTCCTGAGCATTATTCACCATTCATTCTACCAGTACAGTTTGATCCCTTAAAACACTCCATGTCCTCTTCCTGCCTCGAAAACTGATACTACTGTCACATACCACACTGCATAATATGAAACAACAGGTGCGCTACCCCTCCTCCAAACCCATCCGTCCTCCTTTCTGTCTTTCAATGCCACCCAACAACAGCACCAGCAAATCCCTTCCACTCCTCCGCCTCCCCTGTCAGATTCGTGCACCATGTGTTGACGGGAGGCTAAAATTAAAACTCCAGGGCATGACTCCAGAGTTAATTTTGTGCGTGAACGCTTAAGCCGAGAACGGCCGAATGGTGGTGGGGAGGGGGACGCTGGCTGAGCGCTGAAAAGACAAGACCGATTAAGACAAACAATCGTTTCTATTACAATTCTTTTTCCGAAACGCAGTGACAAAGCCAAAGCCACATGGAATCAGAACTGCTAGAATTTCTAAACCAAAGAAACCCTTGATTACGTTTTGGCAGTGCAACCCTAAGCGTTATCAGAGATGAAGCTTTCCGGCCACATCTACAGTATAAATGCAACTGAATATGCATCTGTTGCCAAGTTCAGATATTATATTCAGGGCTTTTTAATCTACCCGTAAGTGACTGGCATGGATTCATCCCCCATACTGCCTGGTCTGATTCTGTATAATGCCAGAAGCTATTTTACTCCAAGATCTTTAAAGTTAGACTCCTAGTCAATGATTGCATATGGTCCAGGAAACTCTGGATCCCATTTGGACTTGAAATGTACTTCCTGCGGATTTCAAACCAAGCTGATCAGAGACACAGCAGCTTCCCCAATACCCTGATAAAAAGAAGAAACACATTCACAGAGACATACAGGCAGAGAGATTGTGTTTAGGCATTGTATATGATACACCAAAATCCACAATATTACATGCTAGTAAAATGTAAACGGTAATACACTGCAGCCGGTTCTCGTACTCTGCACCACAAAACGCTTCAGTGACGGTGTTCTCATCCCATCCCAAGGGCTCTGCTCACGTCCGGGGAGTGAAGCATGTGGTCAGTCATTTCATTGATAAAAGGGTGGCCAGAATGCAGCTTCAGACGAATTGAAAAAGCGAAGAAATAAAAACTACCCACACCGGATTATAGACACTGTGAATGCTTTGTGAGGCACTTACACAAACACAAACCATTTCCATGTTTCCATGGTGCGTCACGGAGAGTATAGGGTCATAGGCAGATAAATGCACCCATCAGTTTTTGGTACGGGATAAACGTATGGCTCGCTGAAAGTCAACCTTTTAACACATTTAGCTCAGCATGGATTTCAACATGTTTCTTTGCCATCTAGACCAATTCCGACTAACAGATCAAACAGAGTGTCTATTTACACTTAATTATCTAACACATACCGGTGACGATCGAGTCCTTCACGGGTTTGATCGTGTACCCCATCAGCGCCAGTCTGGGAACGCTCAGATTTGAAGAAGAAACGTCCCGTCTAAGCAGTAGCCCCAACCACTGAGATAAATGGATCCATGAACATTTTATAACTTGGAGCATTTCATTAACTTTCTCTGCTTTTGGCACTTCCCTTATAACAAGTGCTTCTGATACTCACTCAGAGTGCGTCATAATACATAAAACTGATATGATTCGTCTATTTCTTATGTAGGTGAATGGATCCATCAACACTGTACTGTCACTTCACAGCTTACTCCATTTCCTGGCTGCTATACATAGGATCTGGTCATAATTCTGAATCAACCTTGCTCATAACAGACACAATAGATTAAAAAAAGGAAAAAAAAGAAAAAAAAGACTGCTTAAAATGGTCTGTCAAAATGATTCTACAGAAAACAATTATACACGGATGACGTTTTGCAGAGGTCAGTAAATCCATGGTTTTTACTCGTTCCGTTACGACTGGTTCTTCGTTATGTTCCTCTGCTGATGGTAAGAGCTCCTAGGCAGGCAGGTTGTTGGCGCAGTAGAAGCTGGACGTCTCCGACACCGTCTTGGACATGCTGCGAGATGACGAGCCGTTGGACGCCAGCTCTAGAGATGGACTGTTGACGACCGGCACGGTAGGCTCCGCCCGGCTCGTCTTGTACAGACTTGTTTGTGTTTGCAGGTAACGCGTCGACTTGAGCTCCAGGCCTTCGTAGGAGTCGGCGTGAATACATGGGCACCAGCGGAATGCCTGCTTGAAGCCAGCACGGAATCTGCCGAATACACACACACACACACACACACACACAGGTTTAACCAGGTCTAAGAGATAGATGTGCCTGGTGGATTGTGGAAGTGAGGACAAAAGTACGACATCGAGCCACAAAGAGCGTTCGAGTGTGCAGAAAAATGAGCTTGATGAGTACAAATGCTAAACCCTCCACGAAGAGCAGAGAGAGAAAGCAGAGGAGAGGGAAAAAGAGTGCGAGAGAGAGAGCTCAAACTGCTTTCAGAAATAGTAATTTCCACTGTTGAACACATCCTTTCCTGTGCGTCTCTTCAGCATGCACGATGCACCTTTGCTGTTATTTCCCAAATGAGTATAAAATCATGAAGAGTCTGAGAAAAGTGCATATGAGATGAATTGAACTGGATTTCTTTGTTTCTCACCGGTTGGAAAATGCAAAGTGTCAAAGGTACAATACGACCTCTGGTCCTTTAACGCATTAGCAAAGATTAATTGAGCTGCTGAAAAAAATGCAACTCAATGTTTAGTGTTGGGGTGATGATACCACGTAACCATGGCGACCAGCAAGTTACTAAATATAGCTTGGCAGGTCGGACAATTAGCATGTGTCCCTAAAAGTGTTAGCGATGTCTTCCCTTTTTCGAACGTCACAGTTATTGTTAATACAGGTGGTCATTTACACGTGTAAAATTGTGGAAGCAGTCACTTCTAATCACTGCTTTCTTGGTGAAGATGATGAACGACTGAAAAGAATTTTCAACAGTTTCATTTGAACTTGAACCTATCATTTGGAACGTTCTTGAAACAGCAGCATAAAAGCATTCAGAAGGCCTTTAACAAGTCCGCGGACCTCAGTAACCATTCCCCTCTTCAAATAAACTGTAGGTGTGGTTTTGGGTTTGAATAGTTTGGAGGTAGGTAGGTTAATCCTAAACATTTCATTGCTATAATAACTAGAAAAACTTACTGATCAATATAATAACTTCAATAGCTTTGTAGAAGCTTGGACGTATCTGGTCTCCACTCTGAGAACCATAGCTCTAAGAGGACCCTTACAGGCTCTGGGTAAAACCTGAAAACGTTACAAAAACTGGTCTATAAGATGAAAACCACTATCAGTTATAGAATAAAAAATTTCAACTGCACGTAATTCTAAGCATAACTGACTTTATACACCCGTTATTATTTAAGTGCCATTACCTGTCGTTCAGGCAGCAGTAGATGATGGGGTTGTACATGGTGGAGCTCATGGCGAGCCACATGACAGCCAAGTAGACCTGCTGGATGAAGGGCTTCTCAAAGAGCAAAGGGAAGAACTGATGAAGGAGGAAGTAGACGTGGTACGGCAGCCAGCAAATGGCGAAGGTACACACGACCACGATCATCATCTTCACCACCTACACACGCACATCCACATGTGCAAAAAGAAAAGAGAAAGGGAGTCAGCTAGTCGGGGCAAGTGAGGGCTGAAAGTAGCGCTATATACAGAAGAATATCTGAGAAGAATATCTGAGGGTGTCAATGAAAGTCAAGAATGACAGATGAAGAAAAATGAGCAGGGGCTCCTGAGGAGAGGAAAGAAACACTCAAGTATGTGCATGTGTGTCTGAGATTGATATTGAAATGAAGAGCCATTTTGGTCGAATGGAAATCTCATATAGAATATTTCATGACTACCGTCCTTCCTGACCCTCATCCTCTCCTGAAACTGACTCTCACGAGTGGAGAGCTTTCATCATCCTGTGTTTATTCAAACGCTCAATCTTAAACATCAGAGATTTCAGAAACGGTTCCACATTTAGCCAAGGGAAAAAAATATATGGCATATGCATAAGAGGGAAAAAGAAATCAATGTTTATGAAAGTAATTGTTAAGACTTTTGTTTTGTCTGCATCATGTTGCTCGTCTTTATTAAAACAAAAAACAACCAAACATTTGCATCTTTTTTGACTTTTGATTATTTTAATCTGGAAAATGTTTGGATAATAACCTTGTGACCTCTTACCTAACACCATGTGTGTGTGTGTGTGTGAATGCAGGAGAACCTTGCGTTTAGCGGTAAGCTGCTCCTGGTAGCGACCCGAGGAATCTCCGGGAATCTCGCTGGCCCACAGGTTGAGCCCCACCACCAGGTAAGCACAACCCATCACCAACAGCGGCAGGAAGTAAATCAGAACAGCCACACAGACGTAATATCTGTCGGGAGGAAGAGACGGACAGGAGATGAAATCAACAGGAAAAGCAACAGGATCTCTCCGGTTGTTCTCAGGGTCTCACACTCGTTGTAATAGTGACATTAATAGTCAAAGCATCAGTGCTACTTTACATTCATATTAGTTTAGAAGTTCTACACAACCGGCTCTGTGAAAGTTTTATTACTTGATTCATTGATTAATTTTTTTACGATTTCCAGCACAGCGCCAGTGTCAGCACTTTATAACAGAGTTAGAGCTGAAACTTTCGGAAAATCTTTAAAGACTGAGAGAACACCAGTAAGATTAGTGAAAGGAAGGACAAGAACTACCTTGTCTCATCCATCCATATATGAACCTCTGTAGTCCAACTAGTGATTTTGGAGGATTTTTTTCTATTTATTCCCATTTTTACGACTGTGGTACGACCTCTGGTCAACACTCACACACACACTACAGGCAATTTTAATGCCAGTTATCCTAATCTGCCTGTCTTTGGACTGTTGGAAGAAACTGGAGAACCCAGAGGAAACCCCCCAAGCACGTGGAGAACATACAAACTCCATGCACACAGACCCCGAGACGGGAATCGAACCCGGAACCTGAAGGTGCAACGCGACCACATTAGTGCTAACCACTAAACCACAGTGCCACCACCTTGTCCATAATAGTTCTATAACAGTCAATGTAATTATTTGCTAATAAAATGGACGACATATTATAACCTCCATTATGTGAAGTTAAAGTTAAGTAAAGCTTTGGCATACTGTATCAAACTCACAACCATTTGGCTTTGGGTTGCTGATCAAAAGGTCACGGGTTCAAGCCGCAGCTCTGTCAGACTGCCACTGTTGAGCCCACGGCCCACGGCACACGGCTGACCCAGCGCTCTGACCCCGGCTTCCTAACAAGCTCGGATAAATAGAGGAAAGAGCTCTGCTGTGCTGTAAAGTACATGAGAAAAATAAGAGTTAAGTTTTTTAAAAACAATCAAACACCTGCCATCTTCACAAAAAACAAACAAACAAACTAACAAACAAACAAAAAAAACCCAGCCCTGGGGTAAGTGTTCCACTGCTGGAGGTAAAAATCAGAGCGTTACTTCCATAATCCCCGGCTAATCCGGGCTCCACGGTGGCACAGGTGGTGCCCGAGCAATCCCGAGCCTGCCCTCTTCTATCACTATAAAGACAGAGGCAGAGAATAAAAGTGGTTGGGCACAGAGGAGCTCGGCAGGACTACAGGATTAATCCATTCGCCCCGACTGGGCTCTTAGCAGCTGAGACCTTTCAGTCCGTTTCTCTACCAATTAACCACAATCAGAGAGAGAAAGAGCGAGTAAAAGATCGCCTGTGGAGTTAGACCACAAGCTGCTGATTAAAGCTGCTGCTGATAAAAAAAATGACTAAAACATTAAGCCATCGTCCTCCACCAGGCTCTGGCTACACACACACACACACACACACACACACATGTAAGCCCTATGATAGATTTATCATGTATCAGACAGACCGGTCAGTCAACCCGACGCGGCATTTCTTTCTCTCGCCGTTATGTAATCAAAGCTAATTGATGTCTTCCCTCTGGTCTGTAATTACTCTCCGAGGAAACGAGAACGCCATATGTCCTGACAAAGGCTCCATTCATCGCCCAAGGTGAGCAAAGCAACAGCAGCAGAAGTCATTTCCGAGACCGAGCTCCTCGGGTTACGCCGCGTCCATCCACTCCAAAGAAATGTCCCGATGAAAAAGAGTGTGGTGGACGGACATCAGATTTCCTGTCCTGGCTTTTTTAATTCCCAGCTCCTGGGTTCGCAGTCTAAACAGAAGTTGTTATTATAAGTTTAAAGAGCGAGACCGCGAGCTGAAAGGTGATCAGTTAGGAAAACGTCTCTGAAGCGGACAAAGTTAATCCGACCAATTTGCAAGGTTTCAGTAAGAGGACCAGACGTCTGGGAGATTTCCCCAGGTATTAAAAATGTCTATATTATTCTGCCGTCGGTTAGTCAAGACTGCGTGTCCATGAACTTCCACATTACCATAAAACACTTAAGTAAATATTTTTAATTAAAAAGGACAAACCAAGGCTTTCCAATTTTTTGGCAGCGCCAGCTTTTGTTAATCTTCGTATGCATGTGTGGAAAATCGTTTTCTTACAAGGAATAAATTCTTGAATTTAGCAAAACTATCTGCCAACAGTACAAGAAACTTTTGCTTAAACTTTAAGTAAGAGTCAGCTCAATAAATCAGCTTAATAAACGTATTCATCATTTTAGGAAAGAATAGATAAGGTGAACTGTATTTAAGATCTTTTCAATTGCTAAGATATCATTTCTGCAGTGCGCATTCAAGGCAGATTGTAATTGTAATACAGCCACGCCCGCAAAACTCTATAAAGCAAAACTGCAGCTCAGCCACTGCAGTGCCTTATCTATCACAGATACACATTATCTCTAACTCCTCTCACAAGGCACTATGACTGTTTCCCTCATAAAAGGTCTGGAGTCATTTGTATTCATTTGTGGATTTGTTTTGGAACGCGTTCTTTTAAGTGTGCAACTAAAATAAATAAGCAATAAACGTGCCAGCATGATATGTACAGTATATCAACTCAGGGACAAGTTTATGGATTTTTTAAAACTGGAACATATTGATGATTATTGCAAATTAATATTGAACTACATTTACAATCATTCAAGTCATTCAACTCTAGCTTAGGCGGCATGGTGGCTTATTTGTTTACACTGTCGCAGTGCAGCTCCAGGTTTGGGGGTTCGACTCTCACCACTGCTTTGTGTGCTTAGAGTTTGGACGTTCTTCCTCACACAGTTCAAAGACCTGCGCTGTAGACTGACTGCTGATTCCAAACTGCTTGTATATGTGTGTGTGTGTGTGTCTGTGTATGTGTGTGTGTGTGTGTGCTAGTGATGAGTCATCATGAACCATTCGTTCTTTTAGAATGAGTCTTTAACGTGAGAACGAGTAGTATTAGAAAGTGATTCGTTAATTTTCTACTGGGTGCTCGTATACAAAGCATCGCGAAACCTCCGTGGGTTACGTACAGGAAACAGAAATGAGTAGTTACCTCTGAGTCTTTGGTCCGAATGGTTCGTTCTTTTGTCACGTGACTCCCATAGACGCTATGCAGTGAGATTGATTCAAAAGAATGAATGACTCTGACCAGAAGATATAAGAGGTGAGCTACTCATTCTTTTTATTATAATATGTCCTTAGCTGCATTTTAATATTTTTATTACTGGAACTATAGCCAAAATTTGTGTATGTAGACGTATTAGGGGTCTGTTTATTAAAATTGAAAAAATGTTACATTTTATTTTATTTCTGGTCAAAAGAACGAAATTACCTAAATGACTCAAAAAAAGATTCGTTTATTTTGATGAACGAGATTCAAAGAACCGAGTCACTAAAATGATTCAATCTTTCCATCACTAGTGTGTTGTGGCGCCGCCCTGGACCTTACGTAGGATAAGTGGGATATATCGATGAACATTCAGCTTAATATTCCAGGATTGTTGGAAATCTTTAATTACTCAGATGTTTGGGTTGAAATTTGAATCGAATTGACGGCCAGGTCAGTGTGTCCCTGTTTTCATGGACTGCATTAGTATTCCTCGGAAGTCTAATCTTAAACTAAACTTGAAACTGAATGATGGCGAGCTATAACTGCAAGACGGGGAGAAATGTGCACCATGGATGTTTTGATGGAACATATTTCGGGGACAGATCCTACCACAGCCCAAAATAAAATTCACACCTTTTTTTTCCCTCCTCTACTCCGATCGGCCAGGACATGTTTTGTGTCAGATGTTCACTTCTTTAGTTTTGCACTGGCGCTACAATGTGACAGGCAAGAGACGCTGGTAGCTTCATTTAAGCTTTATGAATGGCTTGTTAATGAGTCTGGCATCTGGTAAAAAAAAAAAAAAAAAAAAAAAAAAACAGTACGGTGCACCATCTCCAGCACCACAAACGAGATCCAAGCATATTTTTTTGGCCGCTGATCCCTTTCCCACTCTTTCATATTTCATATTGGATATCAGGGTAATAATAATGCTCAGGGCATCTGCAGAAGACATTGTTTCATTCTGATCTCCCTGAGCGAACGGTAAAAGCATTCCCCCATGCACAAAACCCAAACTCACTGCTCTGCGTGACCCCAGACCCAGCCCTGTCTGAGCTGTGCATAGCGAGGGCTTAAATAAAATCAACTTCTGATATGATATGACGAAGGCACAAGAAAGAATTTATGAGCTGTGTGCCAGATGTAATGAGGTTCTGGACTCGTATGGAAGGAAGCAGAAAAATACATTTCAGGGTTCAAACAAATATGTGCAGCTTTCTGAAATGGGGTTGAAAGCAGGATGAGGACCATTAGACATACTTACACACCGTTTATTAAATACATTTGTGCTGTACCTGCACTAATCGGCCGTATTATTAGGTAAACCTAATCTTTTGCATCTTGTCTCTACTGCATCCATCAAGTGCGAGATACATTTCTATTTCTATGGATTCTCTTACACTCCAGATCTGCTTGATTTACCCCTGTGTGGGGGATGAAGGCTTAAGACTTATCCAGGAAGGCTTAGGGCACGAGGCAGGGTACACCCTGGATAGGGTGCCAATCCATCGCAGGGCACACACACACACACACATATACACACACTCACACACTGCAGGCAGTTTGAGAATTAAAATCAGCCTAATATGCATGTCTTTGGACTGTTGGAGGAAACTAAAGTATCCGGGGAAACCAGCCAACCAAACATGAAAAGAAATATGCAAACTCAATAAAAGGTCTGGAGTAATTTGTATTCCTTTGTGGATTTTCTTTTGGGATGCTTTCTTTCAAGACTTTTCTTTTAAGTGTTCAACTGAAATAAATAAGCAATAAACTTGACAGTGTAATATGTACAGTATATGAAGTCACTATGACAATTTTATGAAGTCTTTTAAGCCTCCCCTTACTGAACTTGAACCCACGACCCTGGAGGTGCAAGGCGACAGCGCTAACCACTACCCCACCGTGCCTCCACCATGCACATCCTAAAGATAAGAACTTCCTCAAAATGACCTAAACCCAAAATCCCATTAAGATACTGTAGGCAGCAAACTTCTTATCCCAGGACTCTTATTCACTGCACATCCCCTCCAACACACTTACTACTGTTTGACTTTAAAGATCAGTATTCAATTGTAAATGGTTTATAATGGCACTATCCAGTGCCACTTAGAAGAGGATGGGTTCCAGTTTGAGTCTGGTTCCTGTCAAGGTTTCTTCCTCACATCTTGTCTCCGAGGGATTTCCTCAGCACTCTTGCCTCTGGTTTCGCTCATTAGGGATCTAATGCATAAATAGTTATTTCAAGCACGCCTCTTTATATGAAGTTATATCTTTAAAAATACAGGATTTTGCTGAGATTTATAAAACTACAGATGTTCTGTCTGGCAAATATTACGCATTAGGACAGTGCAAGTCAGAAATGATGGCGATCCAAAGTGCCAGAAGTTATTCAGTACTCCTTTCCAAATGAGAAGGATTGCATGCAAATGGATGCGATGCGGTCAAAATCAGGCAGGTGCGCATCGCTGCCTCTGTGTATCCCAGCCCACCAGGAGGGGGAGGAGGGTTATTTATGGTAATTTGCAAAAATCAACGCGGAGACAAGCGGGAACAGCGTAGTCTAGCATGAGGAAAGAGCTTGATTTGCATGCCGCAATCCTTCACTTTTGCTCTAAGAGAGAGAGAGAGAGAAAGAGAGAGAGAGAGAGGGAGAAAGAGAGAGAGGGAGCATAAAAAGAAGACATAATGCACAGCGAGAGAAAGGGGGGGGAATAGACGACACATGGTGAGAGGGTGTGAAAGACTGGAAGTGACGAAGAAGTTGAGAGTAAAGAAAAAAGCCATTGAGTTACACTAGCTAGACTGGGTGCGAGACATCTGTGAGGCGAAAGTGCCGGCAGATGCGCTGCCAGTGAATCTAAATGTCTCGAACCGGGCTCGGTGTCTTCATGCATATAACCGTGACGATAAGTTCATGTGTGAAATTTCAGCTTGGCTTGGCCGTATATTTAGCGATAGAAAGTGGATATATATATATAAAGCATTTGTTTGTGAATGTGTATAGACTATGCAGTCAGCCTGTCTCTCTCTCACTCTCTCTCTCTCTTGCACATGAATGGAAGAGTGAGTGTAAGATGACACCGGGCATAATGAAAGAAGACTAGTATTGCCTCTACGGCTCCAAGAATGCTGCACCGCGTCTGAAATGACACCCCACTCGCAGTCCCTAGGACACAATTCTGGGTTCGAGTAATGTTGGTCACAGATGACTCATAAGTGCTGCAAATAAATCTAAGGAATGGGCTGTTGTCTATTTACAGAAGTAATAGTTAAATGATTAAAAAAAATCTAATAGAATTTTTTTTTTGTAAATTCAGTGTATAAAGCATTAGTAGTGGGGAAAAATTAAGTTAAAATGGATGCATCTTATTTATAATCATAGACTAATTAATGGTTTAATGGTTAATGTGCCAAGGGTTTGCCCTGGTGGCAATTACATCTCAGTTAATTCCCCAGAAAGCATAATCAGTCCCACTCTCTGGGTGGGATAGCTTTCTTCTTAGGCAATTCTAAAAGCTGGCCAGACGATGCTCTACTTGAGAGTGTACATCTGCCCCTATAATGCATTTCTATTCACTGGCTAATTCTCATCACAGACAGATTCAAAGTGACAGAGCAAAGTCCTAATCCTGCCACAGCACTCTTTTCAGTCACATAGTAACAATGTCCGGAAGGCTAGTGCACTTCTGTAATTCAAACAGAGAATACCCAGGATGCACTGTGTAATTTGCTGAAGAGTGTGGCGGCAGTGTACAGTATGTCAGACGGTACGCGGTGTTCTGGCGCGCTCGGCGTGTTATCTGCTCTTCCCTCCGACGATGTTCAAGGTGCAGAAACATGATCACTTCCAGATTTCGAGAATAACAGTGTAGTTATTATTCTTTTAGACCCTGTCATTTGTATGCGGCCCAACCGACTGCAAACCTCTAATCGCGCACAGTCATTATGCGAGTGCAGGTTTCACACATTTCATCCCACCTCCACTTTCCATCCTCTGTGATCCCAGACGAACCAGACATTACGCTTTCATTATTAAAATAATAAGCGCCGCAGCCGCACGGACATGATCTGGGCTAATTCGCGTCGCATCTCCTATTGTGCACGCGGCACATTGCCAAGCGCAAGACAATGATGCGGAGCGTTAAGTGCTCATTGTGCGCTGGTTTCGAGTAGGTGAGGTCCGTCTCTTAGGTTGGGGAGGTGTGTTTAAAAGCAGCATTGCTCCTTTGTTCCTGTTGCCCAAAGCCTCTCTGAAATGCTGCTTCAATTCTGGCTTTTATCCACTAAGTGAGAGCTACACAGAGAAAAGAGTGAGAGGGCCATTGCTTTGCTCTGGCTCAAGGCGTTTTTCACGCTGCAGTTAGAGCTCAGTATACTGAATGTTGTTTTTCAGATACAGACGGCTTCTTATTTGAATCTGATTTCTCCTGAATAAGAAGAGCGGAGCCTGGCAGCTCTATTTCAGTAGGTGTGGAAAGCACGGAGACGACCGAGAGCGTGATGCGGAGAGGGAGAGATCACATGAGAAAGACAGAAAAAGCCTGGGGTGAAGAAACAGAGAGTGAAAGAGAGAAAAAGGTGTTCTGAGGGTGAAAGACTACGGCAGCAGAAATGCACCGACTAACACAGGCGGTTCTAACTTGATTCCTGAAGGACCGGAAAACAAGCAGAGTTTGGTGATATCCTTGCTCAAAGACACCAAATTCTAATTAGATCAGGAAAATCACCAGACTGTGCTGAACTCTGGCCCTGCAGCTCTCGGGCAAGGCGCCCCTGCTTATTGGATCGGAAGAATAGTACATGACAAGGGGGATGTGAAAAGAAAGTGAAACGATATAAATGCTAATGAAATCCCTTGATCATGCCTGCCAGAGCATCTTGTGAATCCCCCGGTTAGGCTGCCTCGTTCGAGGCCTTAGCACTTTGAGACGGGAAAAGTATTCAGGGCTCAACTCGGACGCACACGCTGCATGACAATGGTGAGGACGAGAATGCTGGCGTATTTTTCTCTGAATGAGAACGTGGTCGAGAGCGCCCGCAGGGTGGTAGACGGCTCAGCTGGGAACCTGAAGCGCAGTTTGTGGTATCCATCTAAACAAAGGCATTTTCAGAACAGCTAGGTCTTCGTCAGCAGATATGCAAATGGAGAATAGAAAGAAAAAACAAGAAGAAGGATGGAATAAGAGAAAAGTCAGTTCCAAACCCTATCACTCAGTCTGGTTTTATCCAAGGCAGATTTCTCGATGTAAAAACCTTATTGGACTCGCATGTCATTTTTCAACATTTGTCATGGTGAACTAAGTGTCCCCGTGACCACTCTCGAGAACAGCCGGCTTCTTTTCTCCTTTTGATTCAGACGCACTCTGGTGCTGTTTGTTCTGCTCAGATCAAAGCCAACAGCCATGAAATTACATTGTGTCTTCGAATGAACCCAAATGCGGCCAGGTGGACTAAAGCAGAAACAGAGGAGCATCTGTTATACCATGCTCACAGAGTCTAGACACGTGTTTTGAGTGACTATCTTTCTAAGAGGTAAAGATTCAAGAAAAGTAGTAGGCCACTTCCCTAATTAGACCAGAGAACATGGAGGGCAATTACACCTACATTAATATTGTACGAAATTGCAAAGAACGTTTTAAATTACTCATTGATCATAAAAGTCACCATTACAGAACGGTTTGATTATTGTTCTGCATCAAATATGGTTAATAGTAAAATTAAGATCATTACCATACACAGAGAATGTGATGAGAACTTACAGGATTGGGACTGAACAGCTGTGTGTCCATAAAATAAAAACACTTGTTAGTGAGACTCATCAGAAAGCAGGCTTTAGTTTTCTAGGCGGCATAAAACTTGGACTTTAGAGCAACAGAAAAAGGTCATGTGATCTGACTGATGAGCTGAGCTTGACCTTATTCCAAAGCGATGGGCAGATCAGGGTAAAAAGGGAAGCGCAATGCACAATGCATGGGGATGTTATGCGCCCCTGGGACTTCAAAGGCAAGGACTGAATATTGTTTCATCACCGATTCAAGGACAATAAGCTGCTCAAGAGAATTAGGCTTCTGTGCTCGACTTTAGGGCCCTGGTTCCCAGCCTGTAAAGACTCCCAGCCGCCGGATGTTGTTGAACGTTGGACTCCCGTTTGCAGCCTCAGCCAAGGAAAGACAGCAAGGGGAACCGTTTTAAGGAGCATGCAGGAGCCGCTGCCCACGCGGGACTACTCCGCCATCGCTTGCCAGCCTCATGCCCACCTGCCAGCTGAACACTGCCTCTATACCTGCACATGGACACCCTCAGTAATTTCCTCCGTTTTCCTTTTCGCTCCTCTGTAAACCTTTTCCTTTTCCTAATTGTTTGAAATAAAATGATCCTTTTCCCGTGAAACCTTAGAATACGAGTACGTCCCGTACTCATGCCTGTGGTGCCGCCGAGCGCAAGATCTTCCTATTTTTTTAAATAAATTCTTAATTTTTTTAAAAAAATGAGAATCACAATAATGAGACAATGTGCCATTTGCAGAGGTGTCCACCTTGGCTACAGAAAGTAAAAGTCCTGCCACATATTTGTTCCATCCATTAACTAAAACAGCTGATACTAATTAGGGCTCTTTAGTGTGATGGGCAAAAAAAGATTTTCACCTGTTTTGGGTACACATACAAATTCAAATTTTTATTTGCCACATACACAAACATACACTGTACGAAATGTAGTGAAATGCATTAAAATGCATACATGGCATATGTTGGCTTAATACTTTTGGCCACCACTGTATTATCTCACACACGTGCACGCACGCCAGAGGTGGAAGGTAACCGAGAACATTTATTTCATTACTGCATTTAAGTACGTATTTTACATATCTAAGTTTAGCTCAGTGGATAAGCTGTTGGACTGTGGATCTAAAGGTCTCAGGTTCAAACCTCACCATTACCAAGTTGCCACTCTTGGCTACTGTATAATGAGAAAAACACTCTGGATAAGGGCGTCTGCCAAATGCTGTAAATGTTAGCATGAATTTCACAATCTGCTGATGTTATGAGTAACTGCATGACTTGCTGTTGCTTTGAGACCTGCCTAATAGTGCAACAGGTGTTTACAGTCAGGAAGCAGAGAGATATGAAACAGGCTACTGTGAGCTAAGTGTAACTTTTAACACTTCCTTCAATTTGTAGTTGAGCACCTTTGTACTTTAACTCAAGTACACATGTTAATGGAACACTTCTACTCTTACTTGAGTAATAATTGCTTTAGGAAATCACCTAAAGATGGCACCATTCCCACTTATACAAACATGGCACAGTTTATCCACTGCAGTTAAGCTAAAACTCTGAATCTGTCCTTTCTCTTTTTCCGTCCCTATACAGAAGCTTTCTTTCCTTCTTACACCATTATTGTATGTATAAGTATACTGCTGTTTTTGTTCCTTTACTGTCAAAATAAATTAGCTTTGGCAATACCATTTCTTATGATGGTCATGCCAGTGAAGCCTACCGCACATATAAAAACAGCCAGTCAGTTTACCTGGATTATTCTTCTTTGAGATTGCCGAGAAGGCTAAATATTTCTTTATAACCAAAACCTTTCTTGACATCTGGGCGTTTGCGTCTGCCAGTTTTGTGTGCAGCACTTAATTCTTCACGCTCCCCTCCCTCGGACGCTCAGTGCAAGTAAAAATTCTGCTCTTTAGTTCTCTAAGTCCGTCTGATGCTTTGCTATAAAACACCAGGACCTCAAGGTATTCAGGGCTAAGCTTAAAATATTGGACCTCATGAGGCTGCTGGTTTGCACTGACAAAATTATAACTACAAATTAAGATTCACAAATCCCAGTACCTTCAGCTTTCTCAAGGGTGCTTTGAGTGGTTAATGGTTCTAGCTTAGTTACTTGAGACCCAATTAAAGAAGAATTCCTAAAGAAGAATTACTGGTTAGTTAAGAGTCAGAAAAAATAGCAGACTCCAATTGAATCAAAATATCTTTCCTTTAGCCAACCAACTTTGATCATTCTTACATTTTGCGAAAGTCCATGATGGTGTATTCAGGCCAATCGATGTAACAGACGATGCGCCCGGGCAGCTGGTCCACGTCGGAGTAGTAGTACTGCGGGAAGGCAAGCAGGAAAGCAAGCACCCAGATCACGCCGATGATCACTTTGGTCTGCGTGGACGAGAGCCGCTGCTTCAGAGGGTGGATGATGGCCATGTATCTGTGGAAAGCAACAAAAGCGCACTATTCAGCTTCAGATAATCACTTAAGTGCCATTAAATTGCTGTGATATAAGAAATGCATCAACAGACTTTTTGTAGCATTTCCGAAACTTCTTCTTTAAAAGACTATCCCATTTAAATAATGATAATAATAATAATAATTGCCTCAGAAACTTTAGAAATATTGTCACCCTGTAGGAAAAACATTAACGAGCACTCATTAACTCACTCATCGTCTATACTGATTTATCCCATATTCATGGTTGCGGGGGGCCTGGAGCCTATCACAGGAGACCTAGGACATGATGCGACGTACACCCTGGACAGGGGACCGATTCAGAGCAGGAAACACATACACACGCTTATTCACACACTATGGCCAATTGGGGCAAATCTGCATGTCTTTGGACTGTGGGAGAAAACTGGAAGACCCACCAAGCACAGGGAGAACATGCAAACTCCATGCACACAGCCCGAGGCAGGAATCGAACCCGGATCCTGAAGGTGCAAGATGGCAGTCCTATCCACTAGAGCACCATGCAGCCTAGTTAATGAGCCATGTCTGCAACTTTATGGTTTATGTGTAGTTTATTGTCATGGCTGTTAATAAAATGCTAAATGCATTTTTAATCATATTCCGGTTTTAAAAGAACATTTTGCCTGAATTTATTTCTAGTACCACCTTGCATAATTTCGCCTGGTATGTTTATGATACATTTTTAGATTTCAAGATTTCCAGCTGTTAGAGTGAAAAAAAAAATCATCCTACTCTATTTTACTGAGGTATGGCAATAATCCACGGTGTTGGATTTTGAGTTTTACCTTAATGTTATTTCGATACAGTGTGATCGAACGATTTTGTCTGCTAACGTAATACATATCGATTGATGCGACTCAATATTTAGCCAAAGATCACCTCGTGTGAGACAAATCCCCCTCTTGCACTGACTCTCACAGCATGTCTGGTTTACACATAATGCAGAGACGTAGGTGCAGAGCTGTGAGCCTGCTGTGCTTTGTTGCTCTTCCGTTTTTGTCAAATGAAGTCTTACGCATCAAGATGAAGAGGTTCTGACGTTTACTATGAAACGAGGAACTAGGTTCTAACATACGAATGCCGTTGATTTACAGCTGTCAGAGATGCTGTAATAGAAAATTAATCAACACCTTGTGTATATATACATATAAAAAAATGCAACACCCATGACGGTATGGATATCCACACCATGTGGAACGGAAACACCCTGTCCTCTTTATGCCATCTAAAAGATTGAAGGAAACTAATTAAATGTGGCCCTTTTTATTTGAATGACCTACAACACATTGAATTCTTTTCACTACTTAGGTCTCTTTAGGCAAAAAACACCCAATGACCTTTCATGCTGCAACGCCTCACTGGTCAAAGAAACCTGTGCAAAGATCTGAATATATAAGATACATCAGCCTTGTAGTTAGTCTCACTGCCAAGTGTACAATTGCAGACTAAAGCTTATCTGTTACGCTGCACAAAATGTTGGCTACCTTCTACCCTGTGCGGCGGTATGACACAATCATCCGTAAATTCCTAAAAATAATCTTCTCATGTTTTCCTTTTCTCCTTGGGCTTGTTACCAATACACAAACATAATAATTTTGTACCATGATATCCTGGCATACGAACACGCCACCTCTCGAATTTCTGCCTTAAAAGCTGAAATCTTGCAAGAAATTTCCTCTGCGTACAAGCGAATGAACCGAGCGCTGTGTACGTTGCGCGTACGTCCGAGACCTTTATTTGGCTTTTAGATTAATGCTCCAGCCCAGTAGGTGGCAGTACCATACTAAAAACATATAAACTCAAGAAGAAGAAGAAAACTGATACGCGATGAAAATGAGAGTACATTGCAGAAGATCGTTTAAATGTTTATTTTGGACCATTTAAGGTTAACCAATTAATAGAAAATGTGTGAATTCCAAATCGAAAACTGTCCAACAAAAGATAGATTTATTTATATAATCAATTGAATCGCACGGTTCTAATTGTAAAATTTCAACCATGAAACTTGAAGGTACAGATGTTTCAGAGCATTTCAGGCTTTCTGTATGTTATACTTCACACTCATCTTAAAATGGATTCAAATTCGTTTTTTCTTTCATTATTCTATAAAATATACTCCACTTTTTTTGGTTATTTATTGAAAGACAAAGTCTGAAATTTCCCATTTACATAAGTAAGTGCATCGTGCTCTTATCAAGAGTCCTTGAGATGCTTTTACAAATTGATTGTGATGTTAGTCCACTTGTGCCTAATTGAGTTCACTGGCCATAAAGGCACACACCTGTCTATAAGCTGTTACCACTAATGGTGTAGGTCAGAGTGAAGACAAAGCCATGAGGTTAAGAGAGTTATCTGTGGACCTGTAAAACCCTATTGTGTCAAGACCCAGATCTTTGGAAGGGTACAAGAACAGTTCTGCAGCCCTGAAAGTGCACAATCATTCTCCATTCTTCTCAAATGATTGAGAACAACCAATAGCCTTGCCGTAGATCTGGCCACCCAGCCAGACTGGGTAATCAGGGATTAAGAAAGGGTCTTGGACAGACAGCTAAGCAAAAACCCAAGGGTCACTATAAATGAGATCCTGAGTGATTTGTGTAGGTGAGAGAAGGTCAACCATCACTGCGACACTCCACCATTTAGGCCTCGATTGTGGAGTGGCCAGAGAGAAGCTATTCTTCACTAAATGACACATGACAGCCTGCTCTGAGTTTGCTTAAAAGGCCCCTGATGGAATCTCAGGCCATGATGTTTTTCTCTGACTGGGGCTGGGAGAGTAGTCAGTATAAAAAATGAAAAAAAATAAAAAATAAAGAGCTATCCTGTGTGAAAACAAGACCATGACCCAAAGCATACCACCAAGAAAACACAGGAGGGGCTTCAGAACAACTCTGAGAAAGTCCTGGGTGTGGAACAGCCCGAGTCTGGAACTGAACATAACAGCGCATCTCTAAAGAGACATAAGAACACCTGTTTCGTTTCCACCTGGGCGATTCTGCCAAGAAGGATGGAAGAAACTTCCAAAAGAAAGGTGGGCCAAGCCTGTAGCCTCATTCACAAGCAGTCATTGCTGCCAAAAGTGTTTTAGCTGAGTACTAAGTGATGGGTCTAAATAATTATGTGAATGGGATATCTCAGTCTTTATTATTATTATTATTATTTTTAATTAAGATAAGTGTAAAACATAACCGAATAGGGAAAACTTGGAAGGGTCTGAAAACTTTCTGTCAAGTCCTCATCGTCTATACCGCTTTATCCTGTATACAGACTGGCGGGAGGCCTGGAGCCTATCCCTGGAGACTTAGGGTACCCTGGACAAAGTGCTGATCCAGCACACACTCACATGCTCATTTACACACTAGGGACAGATTGGGAATGAAAGCGGCTTGTCTTTGGATTGTTGGAGGAAACCGATGTACCCAGAGGAAACCCTATAAGCACAAGGAGAACATACAAACTCTCCACACACAGAACCGAATCGAACCGGAGCCTGAAGGTACAAGGCAACAGTGCTAACCACTGCACCACAGTGCCACCTCCTATAATCCCTTACACATAGAACTAACAGGTCTTCAGATTTTCCCATTCAGATTGTTCAAATAATTCACATGCAGTTCTCGTCCAATGTAATACTGTATGGCTTAAAAGCAGGAGACGATTTACAAATGAAAAATAATAAGACTTGATGTGATGATGTATGTCTATAGATTACTCTGGAAGTACCCTTGATGGAACCACTTAGGCGACAAGGCGAAGTACAGCTTGGCCCTCTTATGTCTGAGGTTTTTGTTCATGTAAGCGTATGATTAACCCTAAAGGACCAACCGTACTCCAGCCATAACCATCGCAGCGACGCGTCTTATTTTATTAAAAGAAATCAGCTGAAACGCAGGGACGTTCTCGCTCTCAGCCTGACCCTTCGAACCATGTCCCTGTGCTTTCTATTCATTTCCTCTCATTTCTGTCATCGCGAGCGTCCTATTACTGCACTGAGACCGAGTGTCTCTGTAGAAAATAGGAAAAAAAGAAGAAAAAAAAACATACACTGATACACTGGATCTAGAAGCTTGCTTGGGGCGAAATTTTTTTATTTATTTTAAATTTTTTTCCAAAGTAGACGGGAAGATCATTTGATGCTTCGCTTGAACCCAAGAGCTTCAATTATCTTAAAAATACAACGAGAGCTAATTAGGCACTTTGAATGCTTAATACATAGAATAATTTGCAAATCATACATTTCCTCGTTCCTTAATATTCAGATTGTTTTTATTCCTAGCTTTTCTCATGAATAATGCATGACCTGTCTCGCCCTGATTCGCAGATTACCTTAAATGCCCCCTAAAATAATTTATGCATGCTTTTTTTTTTTTTTTTTTGTCGCAGGAAACAATTCCTGCTGTTCCATGCCATGGATGATCACTTATATCAAATTGAACAGCAATGAACGGCTAATTAGAAGCCTTTTAAACACTCTAAAATGCTTTATGCGTGCTTTTCATCAAAGATTTTTTTTTCTGTAAGCATGAAAAAGCCTCGACATGCAGGAAAGGGAACCAGGCTTTTCACAAATCAGGAGCAGAATGGAATAAACTGGTCTGCTTTGGAAACACAGAGGCATACATTAAGATGATTTGTGAGCGCTGATGCTTCATCTGGGGCTTTAAAGCTTTAATTAGAAAGCACACATCAACAGCGGCGCGGAGGTTTTGTCTTTGCGAATGCGCCGCGGTTTCAGGTGCCAACACGGTGTCTGGAAAGCAGGCACGAGCGTACGCAAGCGATTCGTATCTCCAAATATCAGGAGAAAGAAGAGATATTTATTTACCTCTTGCCAATATCCCTGATTATCCCAAGTCTGAAGGGAATAATAGAAAACTAATAGCCACCAGGTTTGTGCTGTGCAAAGTGCAAAACTTGTTAATTACAGTATTTAGTATTTCAAGCAGCGCTCGCATTAACGACAAGCACTTGTCATATTGATCCGGGTCCAAGCACGACGCGACGCACCAGACCCCCTGCTTCCCCCCTGTCGCCAGGATTATATGAGAGTACGAAAGCCAGAGCATCTGGTTTGGTGTTTAAAGCAGAAACTGTCTGTCTTCGCCTCGAGATTTCAACAAGACGCTCTGTGTCTTTCATATCTCAAGGATACGCGGGTCTATAAACAGTCCATATTTTGGTAGGGAATGGAAAAAGAAACGAGTTCTAAAGGATTCAATTGATGAGGTTTTTTAAGAAGGCACAAGAAGTTTTCTTCATTACACAGAGAAGGGTTTAAGGGTGGGGTGGTAGGACAAACCAAGATTCGAATTATTTCTCGTCCTAGTACAGGGACATGGACTTTAGTTTAGATTTAGTTTAGTGGCTCTCTAGAGTAACTGGGTGGAATGATAAATATGTGCACCCTCATCCTACCCTCATGGAAGCGTTAGTGATTTATTTTCTTTCGGTTTTTACATCTTGTCTGTCACCCTAATGAGGACGGGTTCCCTGTTGAGTTTGGTTCCTCTTAAGGTTTCTTCCTATTGACATCTCAGGGAGTTTTTCCTTGCCGTCATCACCCTCGTCTTGCTCATCTGGGACTATCTAATCAACAATTAACAATTTAACAATACAAATAAAATTGAATTCGATTGAATTGAATATTCTCTCTACGTCTTCTCCACTTTTTTATGACGATCTTCACTGTGTTTCCTGGTCAAACGGTTTAAACATGATCTAATCTAATAAGATTCTACTCTGTAATCCATTGTAGCAGATCATGGTTTAGTTTTTTTAAACACTGTTGGGTTGCGTAAACTTTTATGCACTTTACATATTAACAAACAAATATCCCTAAAGGGGAACAAAACTGGTCTACTTGAGCTCAGATGGAGGTCTGAAACTCCTTTGTTTTTGGCGCACGTCGCTCGTTAATAAAAAGTTCAGCGAGACCGCTTTGTTTTTCGAAACGCTCCAAGAATCATTATTACTGTCGGCAGGCCTCGCGGACCTCGGCGTAGGAATGCAGGAGACATCTGGAGAGAAATGCGGCCGAGCTTTACGACTCTGAGAGAATCTAGCCGAGGGTGAGAGGCTCTGCTCATGGCTCTCTGACAGTCCTGAGATTTAACATCACTGAAGTGGAGACGAGGTCTGAAGACACGCCTGTCCACGAACGTGCAGTCTTTGGAGTGTCCTCTTTCTGAATGTCTGTCCGTCTCTCTGTGAATTAGCACAACTTAAACAACACAGGTTCCTTGCTTAATTTCTATTAGCATTTATTTATTCATTTTCCCTCTTTTTAACATTTACACCATCTATTACTTTCTTTCTTTCTTCTGTGAAATCTATTTTCTCCAGTTAATAGTTTTTCCATTCTCGTTTTATGTTTTAATGTTAAGAATATTTTCTTTTCCTACTTTGCCCTTTTTCCACTTTTGGTTTTCTTTCTTTTTGACATATTCTTTCTTTCTTTCATTGTTTCCATTCCCCTCCCTTTTGTCATTTTTCTTTCTTTTTTTCAATTCTCTTCCTTCTTTTTTTCCACTCACTCTCTGCCTTATTTCTTTTATTTGTTCTTTTCATCCACTCTATTCCCTTTGCCTATTTACTCTTGAATTCTTTTTTCCATTCATCCCTCCTTTTTCTTCCCCTTTTTCACCATATCAATGATTTAATGATTCTTTTCTTTGTTCATTTTCTTTGTTTTTTTTTAGCAGGTTGAGTTGTTATTACACTGTGAGTATGTTACTATAGAAACAACACACTGTTAGAATAAGTGTGTAATTATAAATGTGAGATTTGATCTGCTGTCAGAACTGAGTACTGCGCAGAATTGTGATGTGTATAAACACGAGCCAACACCGCTGTAGTCATTTAATTGATGCCTTACACTGGTAATGTTACTAGTCCTACTTTAGGAGGTCAACTAACAGCAGTAAATATGGCAATAACTTCAGCATAAAACAGTACTGAACTGAACACAGACCCTTCACTTTTCACAGTGGATTCCCCCCATTACGATGAACAGCTTGGAGATGTCCCAGTCAGAAGTTCGTCCAGATCCCGGTGTAATATTCTGAGCTTAACACCGAACACTGGTGTAAACACTGATTTGACTCATGTCCTAATATAGAATCACTTTAAGCTCAATTCATCTTGACTACGGCTTCACCGCTGACACCACAAAAAAGCAGCGGCTTGGACACGGGATTATAGAGGAGACAGGAGTGAATTAATGGCCACACAGAGACACGCCGGCTCCCATGTGGGGTGTAACACAAACACCCTCTCAGACCATCTGCCCACAGGGGCTTCTCTTCCTCATTCTTTGTTTTTTTCTTCTCTTCAGGTGTTCCACTAGATGTTCCAGTCCCTGTGCAACTTGTTCTGCACTTACTGTTCTGCTCACGGTTCTTTCTTTTGGTTCATTCGTTGTTTCACCCCCTTTTCTTTCTTTCTTTCTTTCTTTCTTTCTTTCTTTCTTTCTTTCTGTCTTTCATTTAATTCTCTCTATTGTGCTATATTTCCTCATCTTTTCATTTGTTGTTCTACTCCCTGTTCTACTCCCAGGTTTTACTCAGTTTTACTCCCAGTTCCACTCCCTGTTCTACTCTCAGTTCTACTCCCTGTTCTACATTTCCACTCACTGTTTTGCTCTCAGTTCCGTTCCGAATTCCACTCGCTGTTCTTCTCCCTCTTTTACTTGCTCTAGTTCCAGTTCCATTCTCTATTCCACTCCCAATTCCACTCGCTGTTCCACTGCTTTTTTCCAAAGACAAGGCCAAATCCGGCCCACATCATCATAACATTTGGCGCACACAAACCTGGAATAAAGGTTCATTAATAATCTTCAGTAGCTCAACATTCTAACGCTATCCAGAAATCACAGCAGCTTCATAGTGTAGTGACACTGAGCGAACGCTTCTCCTGCCGCTTAATACTTACTTAGGAGTAGCGCAATAAACAACTGTGTGTATGCGCACTCTGGTTTCCACCACAGCTGGCTTGATCGCGGTCTAAAACAGGTTCAATTATCTTCAATTCAATTCAATTTTATTTATATAGCGCTTTTAACAATGGTTGTTGTCTCAAAGCAGCTTCATAAAAATTAAAAGTAAATTTGAAACGAAAATTTATGGAAGTGTGTATGTGTGAAAAAAATGTGTCTAAATAATAATGAGATGAATGAATGAAATGTCTCTGATGAGCAAGCCAAGAGTGACGGCGACAGTGGCAAGGAAAAACTCCCTGAGATGGCAATAGGAAAAAACCTTGAGAGGAACCAGACTCAACAGGGAACCCATCCTCATCTGGGTGATAACAGATAGAGATGATATAACATCATGTGTGTTATGCAGCTGAAAGTTCAATATAACAAAAGTTATTTAAATTAACATGAAGTCCAGTTCAGCATAGGGATGAGTCAGTAGTTGCAGAGGGCAGATGGGGTCTGGATCACTGGGAGCACAGGAGCAGGATGTGTAGCTCCAACCATCATGAAGCCGAATCCAGCTGGAGCTGGTCCTTCTCTGGATGCCTCATACCCAATGAAAATAAACCAAATAAATTCAAATGGAGCCAAGCCAAACCAAGACAAACTGGACAAAACCAATTCAAACCAAACTACACCTACCCAAACTCAGGGAACACAAACCTAGCCAAACCAAACTGAGGGAAACTAAACCAAACCAAACCAAACCAAACCAAACTGAGGGAAACCAAACCAAACCAAACTGAGGGAAACTAAACCAAACCAAACTGAGGGAAACCAAACCAAACCAAACCAAACCAAACTGAGGGAAACTAAACCAAACCAAACTGAGGGAAACTAAACCAAACCAAGCCAAAATGAAACAAATAAAGCCAAATTAAGCCCAATAAACCCAAAACAAACCAGACCAAACCGCAAAATCAAAGCAAAACCAAAGCAAAACCAAATATTTTAATCTTTCCTTTTTTTTCCTTACATCTTTTCCCTCACTCTTGGGAAAATTTTATTTTTTCAATAAAATTTGTCTTATTTCTTTCTTTGCAGTCTAGTTGGTTTTACATTCCTATCTTTTTTTTTTTATCATTCTTTCTTTCTTTTAAACATTATTGCTTTGTTTTGTATTACAATTTCCTATTTTGCCCTCAAGCTTCAGTTTCCATCCACCCTTCTTTCTGTCTTTTTCCATGATTTCATTTCAGTCATTTAAACATCCCATGATGTTTTAATTAAAATCACTAAAGATGCCCAGCAGCATTAATTAACACACTCGTGTCCAGATCACTCACTAGACATTTTGGAAATTCTCTCTCTCTCTCTCTCTCTCTCTCTACAGTATATATATATATATATAGATAGATATATAGATATATAGATATATATATACACTGGCACTCCTTGATAAATAACAGATTTTGATGATTTTTTAATTGAAAAGATGTTAACACAATCTATATTGAAAATAAAATAAAATACACAATATTTTCAATAAATATTGATGCTTAGTTACTTAGTTATGTCATAAATAGAACAAATACAAAAAACTGTGCGACAGTTTGGGCACCCTACACAATCAGTACTTCGTAACACCTCCTCTGGCAGATATCTAATCTTATAAACACTTTTTATAGCCAGCTAAAAGTCTTTCAGTTCTTGTACTTGGGATTTTCTCTCATTCTTCCTTACAAAAGGCGTCTAGTTCTGTAATATTCTTTGGTCGTCTTCTTGCATGCACAGCTCTTTTAAGATCTCCCCACAAATTTTTAATGATATTAAAATCAGGGGACTGTGATGGCCATTCCAAAACCTTCAGCTTGCGTCTCTTAAAGTATTCCATAGTGGATTTCGAGGTATGTTTAGGATCATTGTCCTGTTAAAAAAGCCCTCCTCTTTTCAGTTTCAGCTTTTTTACATATGGTGTGATTCCAGAATTCGCTGGTATTTAGTGGAATCCATTCTGTGCAATGTTTCCTGTGCCACTGGGTGCAACACAACCCTAATGCATGATAGATCCACCCCCATGCTTAATAATTGGCAAAGTGTTCTTATCATGAAATGCTGCTCCTTTTTTTTCCAAACATTTTCAGCATCCTTTGCTGATTGTGGCCAAAGAGTTTTATTTTAACTTCATCAGTCCACAGCACTTGTTTCCAAAATGCATCAGGCTTCTGTAGATGTTCTGTTGCATACTTCTGACGTTGGATTTTATGATGGAGATGCAGGTAAGGTTTTCTTCTGCTGACTCTTCCATGAAGGTCTTGTGGAATGGTGCACCACCACTCCTGAGTCTGCTAAATCTTCCTTCAGGTTTTTGCAGTCAATTGGGGGGTTTTGATTTGTCTTTCTGATCAGTATACGAGCAGTTCTCTCAGAGAGTTTTTTTGGTCTTCCAGATCTCATCTTGCCCTAAACTATCATCTCTTAATTACATTTCTCACTGTGGAAACTGCAAGCTGACACCGCCTTGCTATCTTCTTATAGCCTTCTCCTGCATTGTGGGCATCAATAACTTTGATTTCGGAGTCTTACACAGCTGCTTAGAGGAACCCATGGTTGTTGAGTGTCCGCAACTGTGTGCATAAGGTTTAAAGAGTCAAAGTATTTGTAAAGCTTTGGTATTGGCATTTACTAAAGACAGCATCAGATCTAACGAGCTGATTAAGGTCTGAAACCTTGTTAAAAAAGTCTGAGACTCTGGAACTCTTTGGGTGCCCAAACTTTTGCACAGTACCATAATAATGTTTTTATTTTTGTTTATTTTATGGCATAAGAAGTACCTATGGATCAATGTTTGCTGAAAATAATGTGCATTTTTTTTTCATTTCCAGGAGAGACCTTGTTAACATGTTATCAATAAAAAAAAATCTCCAAAAAAAATTATCAAGGGGTGCCCAAACTTTTGCATAAGACTGTATGTATGTAGATAGATAGATACATCTGTACATACATACACACTATATATTATAACAACGCTGTTTCAATGTGTTTCCTGTGAGGACCACTCACTCTGACGAGAACATCGTCTCACACAGTCATCAGGCATTACGGTGATAAATTACCCGACTGTCATGAAAGCAACTACAGAGAAGATTTAAAACTGCTTTTAAACTGCACCCTGCCCTCGTTTCCTCTCTAACGCCAAACTGATTGGGTCTTTGTAAGTGACCTGCCGAGCCGAGCGTAACAAAAGTGTCACAGGGAAGGAGTGTATGAGATTTATGGATCACTTTATGCACGATTCGCTGGTTGACATAATCATCATCATCATCATCATCATCATTGTCAAAATTGTGCACAACAGCCAACGCAGTACAGTACAGATACCAATAATAAATATTATAATATATTAGAAATTATAAACTTATAACACTTTAAAAGAAGAAATTCAGAAATTAAATATATATTACATTTTATAAATAATTAAGTAAAATAAAAAGTATAAATACTTAAAATGAATAATAATAATAATAATAATAATAATAAGTTATGGGTAAAAATATGAGGGTAAATAAACAGAGAGAGAGAGAGGAGTGTGATGAACAAGGGAGTGATGAGGATGAATAAACAGATTGATATAGAGAGGAGTGTGATGAGTAAGGGAGTGATGAAGGTAAATAAACAGAGTGAGAGATGAGTGAGATGAGTAAGGGAGTGATGAGGATGAATAAACAGAGTGAGAGAGAAGAGTGTGATGAGTAAGGTAGTGATGAAGGTGAATAAACAAAGTGAGAGAGGAGTGTGATGAGTAAGGGAGTGATGAAGGTGAATAAACAGAGTGATATAGAGAGGAGTGTTATGAGTAAAGGAGTGATGAAGGTGAATAAACAGAGTGATATAGAGAGGAGTGTGATGAGTGAGGGAGTGATAAAGGTGAATAAACAGAGTGAGAGATGAGTGTGATGAGTAAGGGAGTGATGAAGGTGAATAAACAGAGTGAGAGAGAAGAGTGTGATGAGTAAGGGAGTGATGAAGGTGAATAAACAGAGTGAGAGAGAAGAGTGTGATGAGTAAGGGAGTGATGAAGGTGAATAAACAGAGTGATATAGAGAGGAGTGTGATGAGTAAGGGAGTGATGAAGGTGAATAAACAGAGTGAGAGAGAAGAGTGTGATGAGTATGGGAGTGATGAAGGTGAATAAACAGAGTGATATAGAGAGGAGTGTGATGAGTAAGGGAGTGATGAAGGTGAATAAACAGAGTGATATAGAGAGGAGTGTGATGAGTAAGGGAGTGATAAAGGTGAATAAACAGAGTGAGAGAGAAGAGTGTGATGAGTAAGGGAGTGATGAAGGTGAATAAACAGAGTGATATAGAGAGGAGTGTGATGAGTAAGGGAGTGATGAAGGTGAATAAACAGAGTGAGAGAGAAGAGTGTGATGAGTATGGGAGTGATGAAGGTGAATAAACAGAGTGATATAGAGAGGAGTGTGATGAGTAAGGGAGTGATGAAGGTGAATAAACAGAGTGATATAGAGAGGAGTGTGATGAGTAAGGGAGTGATGAAGGTGAATAAACAGAGTGATATATAGAGGAGTGTGATGAGTAAGGGAGTGATGAAGGTGAATAAACAGAGTGATATATAGAGGAGTGTGATGAGTAAGGGAGTGATGAAGGTGAATAAACAGAGTGAGAGAGAAGAGTGTGATGAGTAAGGGAGTGATGAAGGTGAATAAACAGAGTGATATAGAGAGGAGTGTGATGAGTAAGGAAGTGATGAAGGTGAATAAACAGAGTGATATAGAGAGGAGTGTGATGAGTAAGGGAGTGATGAAGGTGAATAAACAGAGTGAGAGAGAAGAGTGTGATGAGTATGGGAGTGATGAAGGTGAATAAACAGAGTGATATAGAGAGGAGTGTGATGAGTAAGGGAGTGATGAAGGTGAATAAACAGAGTGATATAGAGAGGAGTGTTATGAGTAAAGGAGTGATGAAGGTGAATAAACAGAGTGATATAGAGAGGAGTGTGATGAGTGAGGGAGTGATAAAGGTGAATAAACAGAGTGAGAGATGAGTGTGATGAGTAAGGGAGTGATGAAGGTGAATAAACAGAGTGAGAGAGAAGAGTGTGATGAGTAAGGGAGTGATGAAGGTGAATAAACAGAGTGAGAGAGAAGAGTGTGATGAGTAAGGGAGTGATGAAGGTGAATAAACAGAGTGATATAGAGAGGAGTGTGATGAGTAAGGGAGTGATGAAGGTGAATAAACAGAGTGAGAGAGAAGAGTGTGATGAGTATGGGAGTGATGAAGGTGAATAAACAGAGTGATATAGAGAGGAGTGTGATGAGTAAGGGAGTGATGAAGGTGAATAAACAGAGTGATATAGAGAGGAGTGTGATGAGTAAGGGAGTGATGAAGGTGAATAAACAGAGTGATATAGAGGAGTGTGATGAGTAAGGGAGTGATGAAGGTGAATAAACAGAGTGAGAGAGAAGAGTGTGATGAGTAAGGGAGTGATGAAGGTGAATAAACAGAGTGATATAGAGAGGAGTGTGATGAGTAAGGAAGTGATGAAGGTGAATAAACAGAGTGATATATAGAGGAGTGTGATGAGTAAGGGAGTGATGAGGATGAATTAACAGAGTGAGAGAGAAGAGTGTGATGAGTAAGGAAGTGATGAAGGTGAATAAACAGAGTGATATAGAGAGGAGTGTGATGAGTAAGGGAGTGATGAAGGTGAATAAACAGAGTGAGAGAGAAGAGTGTGATGAGTATGGGAGTGATGAAGGTGAATAAACAGAGTGATATAGAGAGGAGTGTGATGAGTAAGGGAGTGATGAAGGTGAATAAACAGAGTGATATAGAGAGGAGTGTTATGAGTAAAGGAGTGATGAAGGTGAATAAACAGAGTGATATAGAGAGGAGTGTGATGAGTGAGGGAGTGATAAAGGTGAATAAACAGAGTGAGAGATGAGTGTGATGAGTAAGGGAGTGATGAAGGTGAATAAACAGAGTGAGAGAGAAGAGTGTGATGAGTAAGGGAGTGATGAAGGTGAATAAACAGAGTGAGAGAGAAGAGTGTGATGAGTAAGGGAGTGATGAAGGTGAATAAACAGAGTGATATAGAGAGGAGTGTGATGAGTAAGGGAGTGATGAAGGTGAATAAACAGAGTGAGAGAGAAGAGTGTGATGAGTATGGGAGTGATGAAGGTGAATAAACAGAGTGATATAGAGAGGAGTGTGATGAGTAAGGGAGTGATGAAGGTGAATAAACAGAGTGATATAGAGGAGTGTGATGAGTAAGGGAGTGATGAAGGTGAATAAACAGAGTGATATAGAGGAGTGTGATGAGTAAGGGAGTGATGAAGGTGAATAAACAGAGTGAGAGAGAAGAGTGTGATGAGTAAGGGAGTGATGAAGGTGAATAAACAGAGTGATATAGAGAGGAGTGTGATGAGTAAGGGAGTGATGAAGGTGAATAAACAGAGTGAGAGAGAAGAGTGTGATGAGTATGGGAGTGATGAAGGTGAATAAACAGAGTGATATAGAGAGGAGTGTGATGAGTAAGGGAGTGATGAAGGTGAATAAACAGAGTGATATAGAGAGGAGTGTGATGAGTAAGGGAGTGATGAAGGTGAATAAACAGAGTGATATAGAGGAGTGTGATGAGTAAGGGAGTGATGAAGGTGAATAAACAGAGTGAGAGAGAAGAGTGTGATGAGTAAGGGAGTGATGAAGGTGAATAAACAGAGTGATATAGAGAGGAGTGTGATGAGTAAGGAAGTGATGAAGGTGAATAAACAGAGTGATATATAGAGGAGTGTGATGAGTAAGGGAGTGATGAGGATGAATTAACAGAGTGAGAGAGAAGAGTGTGATGAGTAAGGAAGTGATGAAGGTGAATAAACAGAGTGATATAGAGAGGAGTGTGATGAGTAAGGGAGTGATGAAGGTGAATAAACAGAGTGAGAGAGAAGAGTGTGATGAGTAAGGAAGTGATGAAGGTGAATAAACAGAGTGATATAGAGAGGAGTGTGATGAGTAAGGGAGTGATGAAGGTGAATAAACAGAGTGATATAGAGAGGAGTGTGATGATTAAGGGAATAACAAGAGTGAATAAATCCAGTGAGTAAGATAGGAGTGTTAAGGGTGTATGTGTGTGTGCGCGCGCGCATGTGTGTGTGTTGAGGGTTAGCAGGTTATCAGAGGGGGGGTGAGAACTTGGATGCCCGACCTGTCCACGGCGATGGCGGTCATGGAGCAGATGCTGGCGAACACGGCGGCGATGGGGAAGAAGTTGTGGAAGCGGCAGTATCCCGGGCCGAAGTACCACTCGTTGTGCACCGCGTACACGAAGTTGACGACGGTGTTGAAGGCGGACATGGACGCCTCTGCGAACGCCAGGTTGACCAAGAAGTAGTTGGTGACGGTGCGCATCCTCTTGTGCGCCACGATGATCCATATGACCGTCACGTTGCCGACCACGGCCACCAGCACGATGGCGCTGTACGCGAGCGCCCAGAGCGCGATGCGCCACGCAGGCTGCGTGAACTGGTTCCAGTACTGCGAGTCCGTGCCGTTGGTCTCCGCGCTCCAGTTCCCCGGCGAGTCTGTGTACGCGAACAGCGGGTCCATCTTCACTGCTGTCACCGATCGCTGGTTATTTGTTTTATTTGTGTGTTTTTTTTTTTTTTAATCGAGCGTGCTCGAGCGGAGCGATCGCGCAAACCCCGCGCGCCAAGAAGTTGTGCGGGGTTCCATGGCGCCGCGCGTGCGAAGACAAGACTTTGGCGCGCGCTCCTGGCTCTCCGCGTTAGGACTTTTTGTGCCGCGAGCTCGTGTTGACTGATATTAAGCTCGAGCGCAGGCACGCACATACGCACGCACGCACATGCTCGCGCGCTCACGTGCTCTCTCTCTCTCTCTCTTTACGCGCGAGATATTAACAGCAATATCACTAGTGTTAGTTAGCAACTAGCAGTTTGTAGAAATAAACTGAAATGAGCTTTAATGTAATCAGTGATGTTATTATTTCAGGTTCAAGCCCACATACATGTATGTCACAAAGATGAACCTATTTTTTTAAATGTAATTTAATAAACTTTTATTTTGTTTGCTGTGACAACATTGGTTTCCACTGGACTGGTGTTATGAAATTATTGCTAAATATTGAGAAAATGTACAACATTTACACTGCAAGATTTTAAAACTACTGTCATTTCATCTTATTAGAATCAATAGAAATAATAAGATATATAGGAAATTTTATGTTTCCTATAAACTGGTGCATTTTAAGATGTGCTTCTTTTGTTCTCAGCCAAATCCACTCCCTGTTTAGTAATTGCAGAGTGAATCACAGATAAGAAATTGAAAAAGTAAATAGGATAAAGATGAAGTTTTGTCATAAACAATTTCAGTTCATTAAAATTCACTTATACAACTTCAGCAGTACTACTGTAGGTGATGCTGTGACGAAATCTGGCTGGAAAGATATACAGACATACAGATTTTTTTTTCTGTCCTTCAATGTATAAAATGTAAAGATATTACTGAAAGAGGGAGTGACCAATGTACAGACAAAACCTTTTTTTTATTTTTATAGATAGCTATTGCCATGACCTAGATAGAGTATAGTGAGAGACATACACATCCCTAAAATGGACAATTGAGCATTACATTAAGTGGAGATGATTACACATAGATACTGTATCTTAAGTGAACATCCAAAATTCATTTAAAATAATAATTAGACATGTAGTGTGTAGAAAATATTATTTCTGAGCATGAAGGCTGCACTTGGGTCAAATGTCTCCTGAGTAGAGCAAACAAGTGCACTCAGATATGACGTGAAAGAGAGGGATTATAAAGTGTGTAGCCTAGTGCTGTACCACTGGAGTGGGTGTTAATTCATTCCTCATTTTGTGCACTTTGAAATAGTTCAATTTTTTTTTTTAAAAGTGGTGCACAACTCTGAGCATTATATGTCTCTATTATAAAGCCAGTGGCTTAGTGGTTAGTGGCTTAGTGGCTAGGTCTGTTGCCTTGCACCTCCACGGTCTGGGTTCGATTTTCACTCAGGATCTATGTGCATGGAGTTTGCATGTTCTTCCAGTGCTTGGTGGGTTTCCTTCCACAGTCCAAAGACGTGCAGATTGGGCTAATTGGCTTTCCCAAATTGCCCATAGAGTGTGAATGTTGACTGAAAGTTCCTACCTTGCTCTCTACCATGTCCCTAGTTGGACTACAGAGGTTCTAAATAGCTGGATGGAGTGAAATGGATGTGAGAAGATATAGTGCACTTCATAAAGTGTAGAAACTAGCTCTCAATGCCCTCAAAGTAGAGTGTAATTGGTGCACTTGGACAGGAAGCCCACATGCAGTGCACTAAATAGAGTGTAGAGGTTTTTTCATTTCTCTTGTAACTTACCAAATAGCTTACATGTACTGTGTGAGCCACTTTTGTCACATAAGTAGAAAGGACAATCCTAAATCACTCTCTAGTGCATAAATTCAGGATTAATACATTAATGGCTCCTAAGTGTACACTTCATAGGGTGCCTTATATACTTTGATACTTTGTCCTATAAGCAGCTAAGAAGAAGGACTGTATAGTGCACTGCACGGAAAGTGGCTCTTAATTGGACACAGCCAGTTCCCATTGCTTTATTTAGGTTTTTAAATACCCCAAGTATATTGTAGGTCGTAACCCACTGAATTCACTCTGACACTAGGACTATATAAGGATACTAATATACTTAAAGCATTTGGTAGAGTGCATGGAGTAGCCTGTGTAGTAAATCTACAAAGTAAGGAAATACTTACCCAGCCAAAAGAGTGCACTGTAAATGATTTTTTTTTTTTTATAGATGACTTAAAAATGGACAAATATACTGCAACTTTTCTCCCTAAGTAGTGCACTCGGGCAGAAAGTAGAAATGCAACTTACAGATGCAACCCTAATGGAGTTACCCAATCTTATGCACTTAATGCATAAAACACATGTTTTGCATAAATTCCGACATACAGTAAGCCACAGATTCTTAGTGGATCAATTGGAAATGGATTTGAAAAGGCTTCTCCTGTTATGCATGATGAACTAAACAGAGTGCAAGTGGCTCATAATGGGGGAGTGGTGGTTTGAACTATTAAAAGGTCAGGGTTTAAGCCTCAGCGCTGCCAGTCCTTGAGCAAGGCCCTTAACCCTGTCTGCTTCAGGGGTGCTGTATCCTGGCTGACCTTGCGCGTGACGCCAACTTCCTAACTTAGATAAGAGGGGGAAAAAAACACTGTGCTATACTATAGTACAGTATATATGATAAATGATTTAATTTTAATTCTAAATAATTGGACACTTTGCTTCATATAGTTGTATACTGAGCTTTCTTTGTAATAGTATACAGAGTAGGCTTAAAATTGGGCCCGAAGTGGATTAGATGGTTCGTACAGACCACTAATTTATGTCCCACGCTCTGCGTTTAGTACAGTAGGCAGAATCCCAAAAAAGGTTACTAGCCAAACAAAGTGCACTATAAAGTGATATGTAGTAATGAAGCCCAGTCGTGTCCTAATTGGATATAATAAGGGTGTCATAATATACACCCTTAGAGGGGTTCTTGCTTAAGAAGACGGGTTGAATCAGAACCAGCCCCATATACGAGATATGCCATGTGAAACTGGTGCACTAAACAGGGTTTATACAGTATGATATTACACACACACTCTGAATGTAAATTACTTCCTGCTGTAAGAGGCTAAGGAGGGCTATGCACTGCAGTGCACTGGCGTTTTAACTCGCTGACCCTGTTCATAAACTCACACACACACACGTTCACTCCACAAACACATTCTTGCAGGTTGACCAATGTGGACAGACATGCAGCAGTCAGTGCTTATCGGTTATATCCTAAACGTCAATGATAGAGCAAATGTCAGCAGTCTGATCGATCATGACACATAAAGAACGCTGCTCACTACCTCCCCCTGTTGGATTCAGACCAGGCTGAGCTTCATGTCTAACCACAACATGCTTGAATTTACTGGTAATAATCAACTAATGAGTGTGTCTTGTGTATAACGGAAGCAATGATGATGGATTACTAAGGATCGAAATGAACCTCGCATATTTTGTCTCTGTGTGTGTGTGTGTGTGTGTGTGTTTTGTTTATTTTTCATACAGCAGTGATTAGATCTCACATATTACAGTGTACTCCTTTTGAAACAGTTTTGCATATGATTTAGAGCTCACAAAAATGTGTGTGTTACTGTTCCACCTGAAACAGATAAGAAACTCAGATGCTGCATTCCGGCTGCTTGCTTTGCTTTTTCTCCTTTTCTACACAGGCTGATTCAGCATCTGTAGCTTTAAACAAACTGTTTCTGTTTGAATGCCTTCAGTATTGTTTTACAGTGTAGACAGAAAGAAAAATAGAAAGTTAGAAAGTGATCCCAAACGTTTAAGCGGTATTGTACTTACAAGGGCATTAGCTCATGAAGGCGTCCTCAATTAATAATATAAAATTTTAAACATAACTAAGAGCCGAAGAAGTCTAGGTTAGACTTAAGCACTATGATAGCCCCTTATGTCGGCCCAGATTTCAACAATGCAGTGTGATCGATGCATGTTCGTGCAGATCGTCCACTTGATGCGAAGCTTGTCAGCATTTTTCTTGTCCATGCAGCTTGTGTTAGGAATGCTAAGCAGTTAACATCTCTCCTGATTATATCCTAAGAGATACTTGGCCAAGGTTATTAGGATTCACCGAATCGAGCAGCATCTCAAAGACACAGATTTGCATTCCGTCTTCTTTTGACGGGAACTCAAAAAGCGTTTGGGATTCCTCATGCGTCCTTAGCCGCGTTAACATTTCAGGTCCTATAAGAAGTCCTTCAGCACAGCAAATGATTAAAGATTAATGCTACTTCATGGGAATGCTTCTGTACCCCGTGTAATCCTGTTTCATTCCCTATTAGCACACTTGAGCACACACGCTCACTCACCAGACACTCCTAACCTCTTTGTGACCTGTCTCTCTGACACCGTTCGTCCCATTTCCTCACTTCGATTATTGGAGCAAACAAAAAGAATATTTAAAAGTATTACAGCGGAGCCTCTTGACGCCAAAGCACATTGGAGATTGCACCCAAAAGCACCCTAATCGCAGCATCATGCTTCATTTTGGCTGTTGCTACTCGCACCTTCCATTTTTGTCAGAGAGACACAATGTCCTGAAACCTAAAAAAAAAAAAAGCAAAAGCTTCCTCGACAAATCGATCTCAGGTGAGGTGAGAAATCAAAAAAATTTCATTTCACACACCGATTGGTGGGGATATTCCTCAATTGGGAAAGGGAAAAAGATGGCAATCAGCAGTGCTAATGTCTCTCAGGTGCTTTTTTTTTTTTTTTTTTCAGGACAGACCCATGCCTGTCCATACAAGCTGGAGATGGGAAAGGATGAAAATAATACAGAAATGTTACGAAAATAAATGGCGCATCTTGGTGTGGTCCTGGAGACTCTAAGCCTTACTGATCCTAACAGAAGAGCTTAGCAGGCTTTCAAGGAAGGAGATTAAACACCTAGAGATTCCGATTTTTATCTGCAACTGTCAATGTTGATCAAACAAAAAAAGTAGGTGTCCTAGAAAACCCTTTGACATGGTCCATGTTTTGACATTTTGTCATATTTAACATTATATAAAGTTCTGAAAAGTTCTTTCAGAACAATCACCTAGCAAGAGGAGTAAGGTTAAGAAACATTTAAAGGACCATTGACTTAAGGGTTTCTCTTTCACAGACTTACACTTAGGCTTATGTTATTACAGATAAAAGTCATTCAGAAGGAACCAAACTACGATACCAGTCCACAACAGTACAACATACAGTAATGCTACTAAATGTCTATAATTCGAGTTGTTTGAAAGGTAATGTGAATTTTTGAGAAAATAAATGCATGTGATTCATCTAGCTCATGGGAAAAAAATAGAAGTAAAAAGGGTAATAATGGATGTCAAACAAAATATATCTAGGTTTATTGGGATGCTGAGAACATATAATTGGACAACAAATGTCATGGTCAAGGTGATCATGGACTTTGGGGCTAAGAAATGAGCATGCTCTAGCTGTTACGAATCGACAGACTTCACAGACAGGAATAAGGAGACAATGTGAACGGGCGCTTTTATTGACAATGAATAAAAACTTGTTTTGAATGAGATGTTCCATGTGAACCTGGAGGCTCTTATCTGATATGATGTTGGTGGACAGAGGGTCATGGACGTTGAGACAGTAACAGACCACGGAGGATGGGGAGACAAAGAGACGAGGAGACGCAGAGATGAGGAGATGAGAAGACACAGAGACGAGGAGACACGGCATGGGACAATCGCTTGACACAGGTAACGCATGTGGAGACCAGACGCTGAGTGCAGGGAAGGGAGGTGTATTTGTAAGTGTTCGTGATGAGGTTTAGGTTCGTGTGATTAGAATTCTGGAGATTGTGAGCGCTGATTGGGGGCGGAGCCTGGCGTGTCCGTGACACTAGTTAGACGTACAGGCATTGTGACACTTGTGTGCTGAATTGATTTTGCCATGACAAGCACAATTTGTTTTCACAACTAAAAAGACCTGAATGCAATATTTATCACTTACATCCAATTGGTCCAATTTTTTGCACCAAAATGTGTTAGTTTCTTATTCTTTGCACTCCATGCTTTGATTCCTGATATTCCTTTTTTATTTTGCCCTTCGCTGCCTTGGCTTGTCCTCCACACTTCGTTATCTTCAGGGTGAAAGCTTACGTTATGTTAATAGTATGATTCAGCTACAGCAGTGGACACTATCGATTAAGTCTGTGAAGATTCTCAGTCATCCATTTGAGGTCACCTGAAGGTTTAGTTATGTCAGCTGGAATGGACATGATTTACAGGTATAGCAACAGGTATATCTCCAGGGTGAGGAACAACCATTGGCCGATGTGCCGGATGGCACGTGGATGGACCAAAAAAATTCATCCGAGCTACTTCAGTCTGAGGGATGTCGCTATGTTGCATCCTCCAGTAGGAGGCATTGTGGCTTAGTGATTAGGACTGTCACCTTCCACCGGCAGGGTCGAGGGTTCGATTGCTGCCTCAGGTGTGTGCATGGAGTTTGCATGTTCTCCATTGGCTTGGTGGGTTTCCTCAGTTACTCCAGTTTTCTCCCACAGTCCAAGAACATACAGATTAGGTTAATTGCTCATAGTGTGTGTATGACTGTGTGAGTGTGTGTGTCCAGCGATGGATTGGCACACTTTCCAGGTATATCCTGCCTCATGCCCTAAGGATAAGGATCATACAATATAAAAAGTGAGTGAGTGAGTGAGTGAGAGTATCCTCCATTGTCAAAGAATCCTCCATTGTCTGAAATGGCGTGCTATGTGAACGATGGAGAAGGTAAGAGTAGAAGGCAGGGTCCTTCAGCTGTGGAGAAAAAAATATCGAGAGCCGTTAAAGGTGTAACGACCAGAGAGAGTAGGGGAGTCCTTAGCTGGCTTTCCTGGTGGCCCTGTGAAGAGGTCTTGATCTACTTTGAAGATGGATAAAAGGGCAACATGAAAGAGAGCAGTCAGGTTATGCCTAAGACCTCCACCTCTGTTGAGGGAAGGATTTTCCACTTGGACATAGAACGCTTCTTTCTTAACCTGCCTATCCTCTCTATCCAATTGATTAACCTTATTAATTCTGCTTATTAGTAGTAACTCCAGTACCAATTGTATGATGGCTGGTTTACAAACAGCGCTTACTCATCTCTTTGGTTCGTTTGGTTTTATACATTGTATCCGCTGATTGTTTTCTTATGTCCTTTATCAGTTCAAGTCGCCAGCATTCTCACGGTTCTTTGCCTTTATCGTTGTTGACACTCGCAGCAGCTTGTTGTTCCGCTTGTTTTCCTTTTCGAAATGGCCTCCGAATGCAGCATTAAATAAATCTGTTTCGAGCGTTAATGTAGGCTTCCTCTCGCACAGACACCGATCGTAATCTTCTCCGAGAGAAACACTAATCTCACTATTTGCATTATGGGACTATTACAGGATAGCGCCATGGTGTATTATTCATAACAGGCACACACACACACACACACACACACACACACACACACACACACACACACACACACAGAGATCCGAGCACTAATATGAAACCTAAACCAATTAACTTGTTACATTTAAATACCTTTAAATACGCAAATTATCTTAAATAAGTGAGATAATTGTTCCTTTATACTGATATCATTCCTTTAGATTATACATTCATGGCCTGTTATAATTCACAGCACCACCACACATTGGTAACAAAAGCAACACTTAATGTAATCGGTATGCAGAACGTTACTCCATCATACCGTTTGTCTTGCAGGAAATGGATTTGATGTGATTTCTAATGGTTTCTTTAAATAAAAAAATAATTTAAAAAATCACAGCAGATTCTTTTCAGCTTATTTGCTGATATTATCAGGTTTTATTAAACCTTAGTTGTACAGTATGTATACCTAATTCCCCACCTACAAGTGGTAAAAACCACCCAAAACACCATTTAACAACTTAAACTTTTAACAATCTTCTTGACTTCCTCACTTGTCTATTACGTAGTGTTATTAAATCATCACTGCTCAAGTTGCAAACAAGTCAGCGTCGTGCTATAAGAATGATGGACAAGGTGAGAGTAGGAGGGAGAGTCCCTAAAGACTCAGCTGCAGAGAAAAATAATCGAGAGCCGTTAAGGTGTAACGACCAGAGAGAGTAGGGGAGTCCTTAGCTGGCTTTCCTGGTGGCCCTGTGAAGAGGTCTTGATCTACTTTGAAGATGGATAAAAGGGCAACATGAAAGAGAGCAGACAGGTTATGCCTAAGACCTCCACCTCTGTTGAGGGAAGGATTTTCCACTTGGACATAGAACGCTTCTTTTACTCCTCTCTTGAAAAGCCAAAAGTATTATCAGTTATATACAGACGCAATATGCAGAAACAAAAAAAAATTACAGTTTTTGAACAAGAAATCATCATTAAAGCTCTCACTCATAGACTTAGCCAGCTAGCTTCATGCTAATCGCTAGCTTGTTGCTTACTGTATTGCTGCTGCTGCCAGGCTGTAAATTCAATCTACAATATGTCACATTAATATTTGACGTTTACTACATTCGAACAGCACCAATAGCCACTTAGCGCTGTAGCTGTAAAGGTGCACTGGAAGTCATTTCTTATGCGCTTCACGTGCTCTGACAAAGCAAACCCATGGAGGCGTCCATATCGTCCTCTTCACAATAACTAAATGATGTTATTATAATAACTCACACATTAGCAGTTAGCAGGTTGCTAAGATTATTATTTGTTGTTTGATATTTATTTATTGTTTAATTATTCCATATTATTTGCATATTATTCAATGTTTATGTTCTACACCAGGACATGGTCCGTGCTGTACTGCTCCTGGATCCACTACAAAATGTGTTATGAAGAAATATAAAGCTTTGTGTGCGTGTGTGTGTCATTTTCTTTATTTTTGAGTTTGTAGATATTTTAGCTTTTCTACTGCTGAACACAGGATCTTTTTTTCTTTCAGGTGTCTTTTATAACAGTTCATTATATATTACCACCTATTGGAGTTCCTTTAAGGAATTTTATATATTTTTTATTTATTTATTTGTTAATTTAAAAAACATATTTTATTCTTGTGAATGAGAAATATTATTATCATTTTTATTATAAAAAAAACCCCTAACTTTTAAACTCCCTTTCAAGATACAGTGGTCCAGTACCTTGGAATAAAAATTCAATCAGTTTCAAAGGCGAGCTCTTAAGATCACATTTCATATTGCAAAACAGATTTTCCAATAGGAAGTAATGTAAATTCAGATAATCTGTTACAGCCACACCAAAATTTTACTAAGATTACCGGTTTTCAACATTATAATAGATTTTTTTGCAAAATCAAAACATTTAGTAAAGATGTGTAAATGAAGTAAACTATTAAATAAAAAGCACTAAACCCCACTTAACCCTAATTTATGATTCCTCTTGGAAAAGGCTGTTTAAAAAATGAAACTGAAAGCTGCTCCTTTTTCTTCTTGCTGTGCATTCTAACATTCTTAGGAGCCATGGTACTATGTCTACATTAATCATTGCAATGACAAATTGCAAAAAAAAAAAAAAAAAGTTAGTGGAAAGTTTGGCTAACGTAAACAAGTTTTGAACGACTCCTGGACGTTTACGCGACTTTATTGAAAATGCGTTGTATGCTGAAGGAAAAATGTCAGTTCTTAACGCGGAAATTTATGAGGCGGGGTGTTTGTATGCCGAGATATCACCAAGGTAGTAAAACATCTTTACGCAATTTCTGTTTATACTGCTGAGCAGCAAATATTTACTGTCTCACCTTTTGAGCACATTTTATAACTAAGTTAATCGATCAGCCCGGGTGGAAATGGAGACAAACTCTGTCAAACACCGCTCTGGCTCTGCACGTCTTAGATCAATTAATGTTAATTAATAATCCAGCTATTGGACATACCTTGGTAGTATGGGCTCAGTTCTGAAAGTACACGGGTTCTTTGTGCTTCTCTCTCTTAGTCCCATCATCTCTAACCATCTCTTTCAATCCTTTTATATAATTCAGTATTTCAGTAATGGTACAGTAAGGGCATCAAGCTTTGCAAAAATCTTTTTATTGATCATAATTTTGCATCATTTGAACACTGTCTAAAAGGCTTAATCTATCAAATTATAAGTTTTTAAAATATTTGCAAGTAAGACATTTAATTAGCTCTTTGATACCAAATGTCCCGGAGGCCCTTTTCCCTGCGTAAAGGCCTAATATCCACTATTTATGGCGGATTAATGGGTCTGAGTCACGTCATCCTGAGTAAAATTAAAAGCGCGTGGGAGAAAGATCTAAATCTGACACTGTCAGATGATACATGGAACTCAGTTCTCAAGCTTGTCAATCCAACTTCCTTATGAGCTCTTCACTCTTTATTACAGTTTAAGGTTTATTACAGTTCACAGTTTCTCCCCACAAGCCATCCGACTCCACACAGCGGGACTGGACTGATACATACACACACACACACACACACACACACACACACACACACACACACACACACACACACACACATACCTTAATACAATGGGATCTTACTGATAAACACAGATACACACGCACACACTCACTTAGAGGAACACCATCGAGCAATTCCACACCAGCCTGCACGATTTTTACTTTGCACAATATTACTGCTACTATTTGCAGAAGAACTTTTTCTTCACTCTTATTACAGCATGATATCTTGATTGCATCTACCATCTCGTGGACAGTTTGTTTGCACTACCTCAACTCAGCTGTGTTTACTGGTCTGGGCTACATTATCATATAGTTTTGCTACATTACTGTATGTTGTTACCTTGGTCCTACATTGTTTCATTTCACCATGTACTGAACTGTGTATGGTTAAAATGACAACAAAAACCTACGAGGCTTGACCTGACTTGAGATAGGGCTCATTCTTCCAAAGTTGAGCTTTTTGGCTTATTCTATCCAGATGTCGATTCTTTTTGTGATAAATGTAAAAGTGGAGATGCTCCCTTCATCTATATGTGTTGGACGTGCACTAATGTGGAACATTTTTGCAAGGATGGCTTTCAAAACCCCTGGTATAGATCCAAGCCCTCTGGTTGCCCTTTCTGGCAGGATTGGAGAGGAGGATAAGCGTTTAACCCGAACTAAACATTGATTGTCCTTTGCATCACTCTTCAACAAGCATTTCTTATATTTAAGTGGAAGCATGCCACCTACTAGGATACTGTGCACGTTTTTTCTCAATCTGTAATTGAGGTTTGAAATTTCAACAGGTGTGGGTCCCCAAGTTTATATTTGTTATAGTCTCAAGGAAAATTTTATTGGATTGTATTGTTTTTACCTGTGTATGGATTTTTTTCTTTTCCTTTTTTTCTCTTTTTGCTTTTTTCATATTTTTCCCCTTCCTTGGCATACAAAACCCAGCTTTGCAGCTCATTGTTTTTGTTCTCCCTTTTTTCTCTCTTCTCCTAGTTTCCGTTTTAAAAATATATCTAAAGCCTACCTTTGTCCTTACAGAGATGCCGCTGCAATTTAATCTGTTAGGGCCAGGGGTAGCTCAGTGGTTAAGGCATTGGACTAGGGTTTGGAAGATCCCAAACCCAACAACCACCAAGTTGCCACTGTTGGGCCCTTGAGCAAGGCCCTTAAGGCTCAGATGTGTAAAAAAATGTAAATCGCTCTGGATAAGAGCGTCTGCGTAATGCCTAAATGTATACAGTAGTTCTTAAGGTGAAATGTCATATTGTGAAACACATTTTATATGGAAATAATAAAAAATACAAGAAAATAATGTAAATGCAGATAATCCGTTCCAGCCACCCAAAGATATTACCAATATTACAAATTATTTTAATATAAAAAACAATTAAAATGTTTGGAAAAGACATGTAAATGAAGAACAATATGAAATAAATAGACAATAAACCTCACTTAACCTTAATTTATGATTCCTCTTAGCTGCGTTTTTAGCAAAACTGAAAGCGGCTCCCTTTTCTTCTTGCTATCATCCTTGATAACATTCTTAGGACCCATGGTGCATGGAGCTTCCCACTGATGCTTTGAAGTTTTGAACGATTCCTGGATGTACGTGCAACAATGTTCAGTTTGGCTCAGTTCATTTGCTTGTAGATACCACTGTACAGATTAATGTACATTTGCTGTTCATTTGTTCAGAAACTATTTCTTAAAAATGTAGGACTGGCGTGGAGTTGAAGAAGGGCAAGGTGGGCTGTGTGTATAGGGTTTATAAATCTAGAAGATCAGATGTGTGCCTCTGCTTCATCGACATGCCCCGGGAATCTGATATACTTGAAACGCACACTACATTTTCAGCTTTCTAATGTTATTTTTCTGATTAAAAACCAATAGGATTTTGTTGAAAAGAAAAAAGAACAGGTTAAAATATCAGATATCAGTATCTGGCTAAAATGTTATATACACAGGAACAGCTCACTAAAATCGGGGTCTTTTCGGAACAGCAAATTCCCTGACTGACAGTTACAGTATATTACCTCAGGTCAAAAATCACTTCAAACTCCAAATTTATATTAATATTATAATGTTAAATATAATGAAGTAGCGTTAAATTCCATCTGCGCTGTGAAAGGCAGAATCTGGCGGACGCTGTATCAGTACTCCACAGGTCCGTGACCCATCTGATTAGAGCCACGGTGTGGGATTATAACTGAATTAGCATGGTAATAGTAGAACACGCGTCCGGTCGTACACACCTGCTTTCTTCTCAGTCCCAGCTGTGGCCCGGAATATAATTACAAATAATTGCAAATGATCAGCGGATCAGGAAGATGATTGAGGTCCTGAAAGGTTGCCGCGCATGCTTCTGCATTTCGTACTGTGACAGAACCCGGGGACCTTCTCTCTACAAGTATGCTTCAGGATTGCCTCGGAGTAAAGTTTAAAAAGAAAGCCTAAAAAAGGACTAGGAAGGTCAGCAGTGAGTTTTTCTATTAGAAACGGATTTAAATAGAAGCTATGTAAAGAATAAAACACTGTGTGTGTTTAGAATATGGAGCTAGCAGCTGGTTTGCATTCAGTGAATCCAACAAAGGGTTCTAGTCAGCACAAGATATGATGACACAGTGTGAAAAGAGTGAAATTCTGTTGGTCTTGTAAAAAAAAAAAGATGTGTCCTAGTCGATCGCGAATGTCAGTAAAACGCCTTTTCCCCTTTCATACCCCCTTTTACATTGGGACAAAAAAGTATTTAGTCAGCTACCAATTGTGCAAGTTCTCTCACCTAAAAAGATGAGAAAGGCCTGTAATTTTCATCATAGCTATACCTCAACTATGAGAGACAAAATAAGAAAAAAAGAAATCCAGAAAATCACATTGTAGGATTTTTAATGAATTAATTGGTAAATTCCTCAGTAAAAAAAAGGATTTGGTCACCTACAAACAGGCAAGATTTCTGGCTCTCACAGACCAGTAACTTCTTCTTTAAGAGACTCCTCTGTCCTCCACTCGTACCTGTAATAATGGCATCTGTTATCAGTATAAAAGTCACCTGTCCACAACCTCAAACAGTCACACTCCAAACTCCACTATGGCTAAGACCAAAGAGCTGTCAAAGGACACCAGAAACATCATAAAAAATTGTAGACCAAGGCTGGGAAAACTAAATCTGCATTAGGTAAGCAGCTTGGTGTGAAAAAATCAACTGTGGGAGCAATTATTAGAAAATGGAAGACATACAAGACAATCAAGATAATTTCCCTCGATCTGGGGCTCCACGCAAGATCTCACCCCGTGGGTGAGCAGTACCAGACGTGTCCCCTGCTTAAGCCAGTACATGTCCAGACCCGTCTGAAGTTTGCTAGAGAGAATTTGGATGATCCAGAAGAGGATTGGGAGAATGTCATATGGTCAGATGAAACCAAAATAGAACTCCTTTTTTAGAGGAGAAAGAATGCTGAGTTGCATCCAAAGAACACCATACCTACTGTGAAGCATGGGGGTGGAAAACATTATGCTTTGGGGCTGTTTTTCTGCAAAGGGACCAGGACGACTGATCCGTGTAAAGGAAAGAATGAATGGGGCCATGTATCGTGAGATTTTGAATAAAAACCTCCTTCCATCAGCAAGGGCATTGAAGATGAAATGGATCTTTCAGCATGACAATGAAGGAGTGGCTTCGTAAGAAGCATTTCGAGGTCCTGGAGTGGCCTAGACAGTCTCCAGATCTCATCCCCATAGAAAATCTTTGGAGGGAGTTAAAAGTCAGTGTTACCCAGCGACAGCCCCAAAACATCACTGCTCTAGAGGAGATCTGTATGGAGGACTGGGACAAAATACCACCAACAGTGTGTGAAAACCTTGTGAAAACAGAAAACGTTTGACCTCTGAAATTGCCAACAAAGATATATAACAAAGTATTGAGACTAAATTTTGTCATTGACCAAATACTTATTTTCCACTATAATTTGCAAATAAATTCTTTAAAAATCCTACAATTTGATTTACCTTGCTCATCTTTTTAAGTAGGAGAACTTGCACAATTGGTGGCTGACTGAATACTTTTTTGCCCCACTGTATACTTTTCATATACCATTCTAAATTTTAATTAAGTTATATTTTTATAGATTTGTACATTTATCCCAAAGTTATTAGTCTTGTGCAATATTTCTCTTATTGTAGTAAAATCTTTCTACCTCACTGTCTATGCCGCTTTATCCTGTATACAGGGTCACAGCGAGCCATAGGGCACAAGGCAGGAGACACACTATACAGGGCACTAATCCATCGCTGGACGGAAACCCACTAAGCACAGGTAAAACATGCAAACTTGATGCAGACAGACTCTGAGATCGGAATTAAATGCTCAACCCTGATGGTATAAGGTGCCAGTGTTAACCACTACACCACCGTGCCACCTTCTAAACTTATCTACAGTCTCCATTCAATCCTATCTTTCTTTTTTACTGTACCTCCTTGAGCATATGTGATAGACCAACACAAAGTGGCACATAATTGTGAAATTATATATTTTTTTTCACAAATAAAAATCTAAAAAGTGTGGTGTGCACTTGTATTCAGCACTCAGTGCACTTTATTCTGACACCCTTAACTAAAATCAAACTGCCTTCAGAAGTCACCCAATTAGTAAATAAAGTCCAGCTGTGTGTAATTTAATCTCAGTATGAATCCAGATGTTCTGTGAAGCCCTCAGAGGTTTCTTAGAGAACATTAGTAAACAAACAGCATCATGAAGCCCAAGGAACACACCAGACAGGTCAGGGATAAAGTTGTGGAGAAGTTCAAAGAAGGGTTAGGTTGTAAAAACTATTCTAAGCTTTGAACATCTCATAGAGCGCTGCTCAGTACATCACCTGGAAATGGAAAGTGTATGGAACAACGGCAAACCTACCAAGACATGGACGTCCACCTAAACTGACAGGCCAGGCAAGGAGAGCATTAATCAGAGAAGCAGTCAAGAGGCCTGTGGTAACTCTGGAGGAGCTGCAGAGACCCACAGCTCAGGTGGGAGAATCTGTGCAATGGACAGCTATTTGTTGCGCACGCCACAAATCTGACATTTATAGCAGGGTGACAAGAAGAAAGCCATTTTTGAAAGAAAGCTACAGTATAATACAGTATGTCCTGCTTGCATTTTGTGATAAGCCATGTGATGGACACAGCAAACATGAAGTATACTGTTAATTTCATTAACAAAAATAATGACAAAAAATATCTGTTGCCGACTGTTTTTCCTGTGACTAAGGTGAGACGTCACGGATATAAATAACGAACAGTGACAGTGATGTAATCAGCATGCAATGTTGTTGACGGAAAAAAGATGAGACTAAAATGTGGTTTAAAAACTAAAACATCTGTCTTTATTTTCGTCAACATTAATTTTTTTTATCAATCCGCTGTGATATGGTATTCATTCATCATGGAATGAGCAGCAGTATTTCCTGGGCCACAGCATAGTTTGACAGTATTTTACACTCTTCATCATCACAGTAGTATTACTCGGGCCAAAGAGAAGAGACGATATTTGGGCCCATTTTCTTTATATTAAACCAGAGAGTAAAAAAAAAAGGAGATGTGTAGTTATATCGGAGGGGAAACATTGGGGGCACACGAATGATGGGGAAAATACAGTACCACAAACCTAAAGAGATGGATCAAGGCATACTATAAACATCTCAAGGTAGTTTTGCAGCCTCTTTGTAGTAATATAAATGTTTTTAGCTAAAACCATCGCACCAAATACACGGCGATCTTAGGGAAAAATCTGTTAGAGGGGCGAAGGTTCACCTTCCAGCAGGACAACAATGTGTTAGAATGACCCAGCCAAGGTCCAGACCTAAATCCAATGGTTCATCTGTAGCAAGATAGGAAAATTACTGTTGACAGACACTTTCCATCCAATCTGACTGGGCTTGAGATATTTTGTAAAGAAGAAAAAACATTTAGCATTTTCCTTCTGTTTTACAGTTATGTGCCACTTTGTGTTGGTCTATCAAATAAAATCCTAATAAAACATATTTACGTTTGAGGTTGTAACGTGAAAAAGTGTGGAAAAATTCAAGGTGGTATTAATACTTTTGCAAGCTACTGTACTGTATATATATATAAGCATTTGGCATATAATCATTAGCTTAGACAAGACGAAATGTAGAAGATGTCCCAGTAAACGAATCTAAATTACATTTTCTCGATAGTTTTATCACACACACACACACACACACACACCTCATGCATACTGAATGAAATTTTAAAAAATGTGCTGCTGGCCCTTTAAATCGATGCGCGCGCCGGTAGCAGGGCGGAAGTCGTTCTTTTTTTGTGTTTGTTTACAGGGTGTCCAAGTTTCGCTTTAGCTGTGTCCTGTGAGCTGCTGTGTAAACGCCTTGATTGATAATAAAAGAAAAATGAAGAATAATTAATAGAAACGGAACGAAGGATAATATGTCCACACGGTCGGGTCAGACAGAGCTTGTTTGGAATGAGGCGCTAGTTAGTTAGAAGTGACAGCTGTATTTTATTTATCAGTGTTGTTGTTTATTGTGGTATAAATGAGCGCGCGGCTGAGGGCGGACAGAACCCTTCGCCATGGCTCCGTATGAGGAATGGAAAAAAAACATTCACTTCTATTATTGTGTCAAATTCACACTTAATGTGTACTCCATGCTGTTCTCGGTGAGTATTAGTAATTAAAATTATATTTTAAAAAAATGGGTTATAAACTTTAAAGGGTGGCTGTTGTTCACTCTTCATTGAGAGAATGCTAACGTGGCTAGCTGTGTGAGGTTTCAAATTAACTGAAATTATTTCAAAATTTAAAAAATTCTGAAACGGTTTTGTCAAAGCTGTCGTTTGTGCTGAATAAACCGAGTCCTGGTTAGTTTAATGCTGATCTCTTTATTATTATTATTATTATTATTATATCCATTGTTTTATGTCCCAAATATTCAGTATTCAGTTTTTGATTATAATCCAGTGTGTCTGAATGGTTGAATCTGATTGGTCAGAAAGTGCTCATAATTTGATGTACAAGTACTCGGATGTAGTTCCAGATGTCTCCAGCTGTAGCCAAGCTTAAGCATACTCTGAACACGTGTAATTTATAATAAAACTAGCATTAGTACGCGTCGTCAAAGTTTGTAGAAATAGTTAAAACCGTTAAAGCTAAAAATAAGCTTTAGTGATATTATTTCAGGTTATAGCCCACGTAACGAAATAATTCCAGCGCATTAAAATTCACTTATACCACTTCAGCGCTGTTATTTCAGCCATGAAATTGTGAATTAACCTCAGTAAAAATATTCAGTTTAGCTTTTCTAATTAATATTTATTGGTGCAGGTGTTTTTTTTTTTACATTGAGCAAGTAGGTTATTAGTAGCTTATTTTAAAGTAGATTATTAAATCCGGCACAGAACTGTTCATAACATCACTTTCACTGAAGATTTTAATTTCGCTTATTATGCAGGTTAAACTTCAGGCAAAGATTCATGTACTGCAAAAGTTTCATTAAATTTTGTCCAGCCTGGTTTTACGTTCTTTAATGTATAAAATATAAAGATATAATTGAAACAGCGAGTTCTGAGAAAACCTTTGTATTATTTAAATAGATACCCCAGTGTGTCTGAATGCTCGAATCTGATTGGTCTGAAGGTGCACAGTCATTTTGTACAAGTACCCAGATGTAGTTCCAGCTGTAAACTGTACACTTAATCTTCTGAACAGCCAAGCCAAGTCTAAGCATACTTACGTTAGCCTACAGTTCGGCAACAGAATCTAACAAAAGGTCTAATTTATAATAAAATATTTTATATACGACAGGCATTTGAGTGAAACTGAGACTAGTAAAAGAAAACAAATCGATTGACATTTACAGAATACTTCAAGTACAGTACAGTGAGGAAACTCTTAGCCGCAGTGCAAACATTTTAAAGAAAGCTGTAAGTCAGTGAATGACAATCCCCAGAGGTGGCTCAGAGTCCACTGCAGCTCAGCAAGTGGAGCACCTGATCCTTGAAAATTGACGACGGCAAGTTGAAGAAGAGACGCATCGGACTGTGGAAACTGTACACACAGTCATTCATCAACATCACTTTCACATTACAGGATTTTGACTGAGAGTTATTGCCACATCCCCTGTACAGTCCTGACCCTGCTCCAAACAGTTTCCACATGTTTGGGAAAATTAAAGCAGTACTCGGGAGGCCAGTGTCTCAGTTAGATCATAGCTCCTGTTTACTGAGAAAACTAGATTACTAATACATTAATGTAGCAGGGGATTATATAGAGAAATAAAGTGAGTTTTGTATTGTGGCTTCTACTGAACGTTTTTACATTCTAGTAAAGTAGAGAAATCATATGTTTAAGACCATCTGTATTTTAACAATTTTAAGAGAACAGAATAATATGTCAATAATTACATTTTGTTGATCAATTCAGGTAATTGAATCTGCATTGCAGTTTTTGATTCTGAATCGATTCACACTTATTTAGGTCAGCTTTCAAATAAAAAAATTAAAAAATAAATAAAAAAATTGTTCCGCAGGATCTTAAACATTTTGCAAGATTATTGCTTCTTCTTCTTCTTCTTTTGAGTTTATGTCTAGTCGGTGCAATACCTCCACCTATTATGGCACAGAAGATTAGCTATATTTGTACGAGACACAAAATTTTACACTATGTTATCAATGTATTTTGAATATTTAAGTTTTTTTTATAATTTTTGTCTCTTACTTTAAAACCTAAAAGAAATTTAAATGCTTGTGACAAATCAGACAATAAAGCACAGCTATTGAATTGTAACGAATTGAAAATTGCAGCGCTGAAAACGCAGACAGATCCCACTTTAAGACATGGCATATAAAAAGTACATCATAGTTTTTATCTGTTTCCAGCCGGTGATGTAATACGGAGCGTCCGCAGAGCAAGCCCTGACTCACAGCCATAACCTCTTGATCCCTCGCTATAAACCCCAGCTTGCCTCGTTACCAAGTAACCGAAGAGCCTGAGCTCATCTATCTTTTCCTGTGGTGTGGATTTAATACCCATACAAGGCATCAAAAGAATTCAGTGTGTTGGGGAGGGATTTTCACATCCTTGTACAAGATGCTCGCGGAAGCTTTCAGGCCGAACTCTCTGTATCTGCGTTTCTTATCTGCTCTCACATGGTGTTTGTTTTTCTTTCTGCGTGTGTCTTCACAATTGCATGTTTGCGTCTCGGTTAAAAGCCTTCACATTTCCTACGTCGAGGGTGATGTTTTAATTGTCATGTTGCGTCCGCACTGTAATTACGCACTTAGAACGCAGTGTTATAAAGGGTAAGTAGGGAGGAATGGAAGTGGACATTTTGACACGGACGATGATGTTTTGATTGTAGTTTTAAAATGCAGAAATTAAAATTGACGCTTTGGGGTACATTAACAGCAAAAATATCTAATGAATAACACTGATTAGAAAACATTAATTAAGAAGCGTAGAGTCAAAGCGTTCAGCTCGAAGAGTCGACTCAAAGATGAATCACCCAGGACAGACAGGATGCCTTTTGTTTTGTCACATGATGGTAAACGAGAAGTACAGACACATGTGCAAAGAGTAACTTTCCTTCTTTTCACCTTTTCAGATAAATTTTTTTTTTCTTTATGTTTCTTCTTGCTCTTTATATTTCTTGCATTGCCTATTTCTTTTCAAATGTTTGAAATGGCCTTTATTATTTTTTAATATATATTTTTTTCTGTTTTCTTTTGTTCCCATTTACTTTTTTGTACGTTTTTGTTCTCCGCCTTTCTTTATATTTTCTTTTCTCTCAGTTTATTTTTTTTCCCGCTTGCTTTTCATATTTTTATGTTTTTCTTTTTGTAGTTTTTTTTTTTAAGTTCTCCTTCTGTTGTTTTTTAGGTTTCTTTTCTTACATTCCTTCTTTGTTCTTTTTCACATTTTTGCTTTTAACATCATTTCCATTTGCCTTTCTTGTTTATTTATTTGTTTGTTTGTTGCTTTATTCTTGCTTTCCTAATTTTTTTTTCTTTTTTTAAAATATTTTCTTATGTTCCTATGTCTTTTGTTTTTCGTTCCTTCTTCGGTAGTGTTTTTTATTTATCTTGCTATTTTTCAATTTTTGCTTTTTTCAAAAATCTTTTGAGGAAAGTTTTCTTCCTCAGATCTCGGTTTTTCTTTTTTTTTTTTTTTTTCTCGGTTTTATTCTTAGTTTTCGTTACATTTTTATTGTTACACTTATGCTCCTCATCTTTCTTTCTTTCTTTCTTTCTTTCTTTCTTTCTTTCTTTCTTTCTTTCCCCTTATTCTTTTCTTCACTTTCAACATTTTAACGCTGTTTGCTTGTTTTTCTTGTTCCCCTTTTTGCCTTGTAAACATTTGTGCCTTGTACACTCATCCTCACTTATGATAAATGATTTGCGTGTGTGTGTGTCCGTAGTTAGTGGGTCTGTTTGTGCTGTGTGTGGGCCTGTACGCTGAGGTGGAGAGACAGAAGCACCGCACGCTAGAGGGAGTGTTCCTGGCTCCAGCCGTGGTTCTCATCCTGTTGGGCCTGGTCATGTTCTCCGTGTCTGTGGTGGGAATGCTGGGTTCTCTGCGCGACAACAAAACCCTGCTGCACATGGTGAGTGTTCCTCACTGACCGAACTCACCCCGGTAATCTGTAACCGCCCTGAGCGGAGAATTAAACCCGATCTGATCTCCGTAGTTCCTGAGCGTGCTGTCGGTCCTGCTGGCTCTCCAGGCGATCGCCCTCATTATCGCTCTGCTGTTTGAGAAAACGGTAAGCAGGTCCAAGAGAGACGTCAGGCTCGTCACAGAGCTCCATACACATATGTTCACCATGTTCTAATCTCCCTCTCATTATCCCTCACGACAGACGTCCGAATTGTTCCAGAAGAACATCCGGCAAGGCATCAAGCACTACTACGATGACCTGGACTTTAAAAATATCCTGGACTACGTGCAGGACAAGGTCTGAGTGTCAAAGGTCTACAGTCTGAAGAATCAGAGATTCTTATCAGTGCAGTAACAACCTGCTTGTTATCACGTTATAAACCTAGTTTCTGTGAAAGCTCGTGTATGTGAGGAAGCAAAGCATTCTGGGGGATTTGATTAGACATGTGATGTTCTCCTGTACTGAGAGATACACAAAAAAACATCTGCATTGAAGCAGACAGTGAAACCTCTGTGGAAGGAAATGTTGATGCTTCTTTTCTCTCTCACTGAATCTGTTTTTGTCTCACTGCAGTTCTCCTGCTGCGGAGGTGATGAGTATAAGGACTGGGAGGTGAATCAGTACCACTTCTGTAACGGTACCGGGCCCCTGGCCTGCGGGGTTCCTTACACTTGTTGCGTCCGAACAAAAGAGGTGCGACTCCAGACCTTGGTTTTCTCTTTCTCTCTCTCTCTGTCCCTCTCTCTCTTTCTCTCTCTCTCTCTCTGTCCCACTTTCTCACTCTCTTTCTGTCTCTCTCTCTCTCTAAATCAGTTTCCTGAATATTTATTGTATGTTTGGGCAGGTGTAATTTACAGGATAATGTGGGCGTTGTAACCCCCTAATAATCAAAACCAAAATATTGTAACCAATAAATATTATAGGATTTATTTTCTACTTTCTAGAACAATACTGGCTAGTTGAAAACTATTAAATGCATTTGGCTAATTAAGTAACAACAACAGTCAGTTGTTATTTTAAGACACAAAGGTCAGCTGTTTTGAAACAGTTCTCGCAAGAACAGTATTGTGTCAAATCCGTTTGCAAAACCCATCAAGACCAAAAGTTACCTCTGCTGCAGAGGAGAAGTTTATTTAGAGTTACCAGCCTCAGAAATCACCAATTAACAAACAGCAATGTTTTAACACCAATTTAAATGTAAAAGAAGGGTGAAGGAGCGGGGTGGTGGGGGTTTAGGGGTGGGGCTTCACATCGTCTGCCATATATGGATGAAGATGTTAAACTCAAAAGTTGTGAGCTGAACCCAAAGTTCTGTGCTTGTGCATTGTTTGTTCACAGTCTCCTTCTCTTTTCCCTTTTCTTTATCTCTCAACTTGTCTTTCTCTATCTCTTGCTCTCTTGCTCTTTCCTGATGTTTCTCTTGCTTTCTTGAAGTCTCTCCGAATCAGTTTTATAAATCTTACACACCTTTTTTAGAAAACAAATTGCTCAGTTTCTCTGTTTGTCTCTCTTTCTTGTTCTTTCTCGCTCTCTCTGTCTCTCTTTTCTGAAGCTTTCTTGCAGGCTTCTTTGCTCCTCCTGAGTCTCTCTGTCCTTCTCTATTTATGTGGTTGTGTGGTGGTGGTGTGTGGTTGTAAGTATGTGTGTGTGTGTGTGTGTGTGTGTGTGTGTGTGTGTGTGTGTGTGTGTGTCTGCCTGCACTTGGCTGATGGAAGGTGCCTCATGCATGTAGTGCTTCTGTGTATTAAATTAGTTGCACTCGCTCTGTAGAGACCTCTCTTCATCTTCCTCTGACGTTTACTCTGGCCAGCTCTTTCTCTCTCTCTCTCTGTCTCTCTCTCTCGCTCTAATGGTGCAGCAATAGAGAATGATGGTGTAAGTACAAAAAGTACTGGTCTGATAGCAGAGAATGCTGCTGTGGTAATAAAGAGTGCTGGCACTACGATGAACAATGGTAGCTTGATAATGTGGAAGGCTGGTACAGCTACAGGAAGCACAGACGTGATTTTGGGAGAACGCTGCAGTAAAATGGTAAAGGAGAATCCAGTCATGGACAGCAGCAAAGGGAGATATGTCAGTGTAGGTAAGGAAATATAAAGAAACAATAGGTTTGTCCTTGTCTGTGCTTTTTTTCATATTCCTTTTAACTGAGAAGCCGAGATTAGGAACTTATAAAAAATAATGGAGGTAGGGACAAGAATAAACGAGCTTTAGAAAGGAACACATAGAGACAACGAAAATGAGACAGCATAACAAATGTGATGGGGCTTTTTCTTAGCCGTGCGATTAATTTCGTTGCCAAGTACCAATTTCGTTCTCAAAAAGGTCAAAAGCAACTAACCCATCATCTGTGGACGAAAAACTCCACGTCTTACAAGTTTTAACGATACAAGTGGAAATCAGAGGAAGAGGGAAGAAGACCGCACTCTCATATCACTCATGGTGACACTGACCAATCATGCGCCTCTCTGAGCTCGCACATGCGAAAGGGGCGGATAGCATTTTCTCCAACTTCGTGTAAGCAGCAGTTTAAAAAGATGATGTCAGCATCTTGGACGAAGCACATGATTAGTCTTTGAATTCCGTGGTTGGTCATCGTTGCCTTGATGGGAGAGTGCTCTAACAGTCAGAGGTGGAAATTGAATTAATTAAGTTAGGAGAAATTGGTACAACTAAATTAGTGAATAAATAATCCTCTGCCACAACATGGCAGTAACGGTACTATAGTAATGGGGAACTACATCAAGAACTTGACAGTAGACAGGAATGCAGAGAACGTGTCCACGATCCTGAATGATGGACTCCTGAATGAATTTGAGAAAACAGTTTTGGGAAACATTGGGAACAGACCAGAAAAATGCATAGTTTGGTCATTGAGCCCATATTGTAAGAAATAAGTTGTGGACAACAGTAAAGTCTGCAGATGATGTAATGGTTTTTAAAACATAGCGGTACAACAAGGGGCATCTTCTGTACAAGTTTAGCACTTTAGCACAATGGTAGAGAACAGAGGCAAAGAAATAAGCAAATAACCAGAAAACCTATGGTTGAGCAAAAACGGGCGTTTTTCACATTAGCGCCTTAGGATTATTTATGAGAACACTTGACCCCAAAGTCCGGTTCATTTTGATCAGTGAGAACACAATTGCTCCCTACTCAGAAACCGAGTCAGCTTGAAAAGCTTCGGTGATCTCGAATGATACAGCGTACTTGGGCACAGATCTAATCAGCGCTTCGTCGGTCTGCTTCGAAATTGCTGTGCACAATCTCATCTTCTGACCTACACAGCCATAGCTTATAAAGCAGGACGGCACACAAAAGCATTGCTCTTGACATTTTTTGCCCCAAAATATCAATAATATTAGGAAAGGTTAACTTCCTTGTTCTCTTCTTCTCTCGGATTTAATGACTTACAAACCACCTGTGGACACGAGCCCCTTTTCTATATAGCCAGATACAAGTCAGTAAGGGCTTTTTGTCTGCAGACAGAAAAGAGACTGTTCTTTAGCAAAGAACTACTACTTACATGGACTACTATGTCCTGTCTATTTCTACATCGTACAGCTGATGGGGTTGACAGACAGTTTTTCCTACCTTTTAAGATTTTAAGAGCATGGTCCTCTGTTTTAAAGACAAATAAGACAAGGGTGCTTATGGGTGAATCATCCATTCATTTCAGCAGGAACTATGACATTGAAGATGGTTTAAAAGTACTACCTAACCATGCTTGGGGGGCACGGAGGTTCAGGGCTTCTGCACAAGAACCGCAAGACACCACAGCTGACAGAGTTGTATTTAGTTAGTTTGAAAGTCAAGTAAACTCTCTAGTCGGTGTGAAAGAGTGGAGGTTGCTGGACTTGCTAATGCCAGCCACTTTCACACGATGCTGCTGGAGGTCACAGCTAACCTGAGGCCACACACACAAGTACAGTAGATCATATTGATTCCAACGTAGCTACAACTAGACTCACAGTAATGTTCAACACACTAAGAACTTTGATACAGAAGTTTGGTTAAATTCCGACTAAGAACTTTTTCATTTTCGGTCTTAAATATTCAGTTGCACAGAACGAAATGATCTGCATGCTCAGTTTTTACTGCTAGCTTCCTGGGAGGCCTGGGAAACTAAAATGAAACACAGTGGATCACTGAACCCAGTGATGCAAAAAAGGCCAGAATCTAAATAAAATAAATTCTAAATAAGGTCTGCTATGTAAAACAGACTGCAGGATCTCTGTGTGGTTTGCGGGCTGGTTGGAGGTTTATGTTGTGTAGAAAACAAATCATTAATCTTAAGCTTTTTAAAGGATTTTATATTCTGTAGGTGCTACTTATGTTTTTATAAGTTAAGTTAATTTATTTATATAGCACATTTAAAACAACTGATAGTTGACCAAAGTGATTTACATAGCAAAGCCAAAAGAAGTAAAAAAAATAAAATAAATAAAGAAGAAGCTTATTGTACAATTTACTTTTAGACCAAATTATTATAGCGTTTTTAATCGTATTTGCGTATTTATCTATTTTTTATTCGTGCATTTTCCTGTGCATTTATTCAAGTAGGTATTTAAAAAGTTCTGTTTATTTGGAATGAAATGAATGTCACATTATGAATAGTTAAAAAAATTATCTTGCTCTCTCTCTCTCTCTCTCTCTCACGGATAATAAGCCTGTGTCATGCTTTCCGGCTGCTAATGCACTGCTTCTGAGCAGAGAGTGGAAACGGGAGGGCAGGCCGTTAGAAGCGGAGCACTCTGTCGATGTACACGAGGCATGAATGAAGATGAAGAATTGCAGCCCTGTCTCTCAACCTCTCTCTCACTTTCGGCCCATCATCACTTCTCTCCAACAGAGTAGAAACCTGCATCATGGAATTTTAGATAGCACTGCTGATACAGAAATTCTGCTAAAGGAATCAGTAAAACGCTTGATAGTCCAGTACCTGACACACATGCTAACACATCGGTTTACAGATCTAGTAAATCTGTTACACATCACAGAGATGATCTTGGTTTTAGAAAAGTCTTTTTGTGACAGTCGAATCTGTCGTGCTAAGGAGCATGACAGGTTGTCATGTGACCTGATTCCAGCCAAGACATCAGCACATGGTGTAGGAGGTGAAGACAGACCAGGTGGAGGAACGCAGGTGTGATAAGAAGTTCTGGCAGCCATAAAATTAGACACGTTCTTTTCAGATCAGAGATCACCTTCACCTGTCAGAACCGCACCAAAATTGAATCGTCTAAACAAGGAAAAAAAAAGAAAGAAGACACTCTCTCTCTCGAGGGTGTGAGGTGAAGCGGAATCACAAGGCCTGGGGTGTGAAATTGATCCCAGGTGTGAAATGTAGTGACATGAAGTGGAAAGTGTGTGTGTATGTGTGCATGTGTTTGTGCAGTTTTGCTTCTTCCTAAATTATAGATACCAAATTTAGAGTTCAGCAGCCTGAGCTGTTTATACTAGAGTGCAAAGGTTTTTACTCCCATAGATACTGGGTGGAAAATGATTTTATTTAATGTGCACAAAATTAGGGAGGACCCTGTTATTACGAATGAACTGTGTATAGTGTTTCAGTGTCTTTTCTCTATTCTCCATCTATTTATGATTGTGGTAGGTTTAAAATCCACACTTTATACACCTCGCCTTCACTGTGCAGCGAATAACAAACCTAACACAGCTGCATGTGTCTCGTTCTCACTAGCTACAACCTCCTAATTCTAAGAATAATGTGTGCCGAGCATGACGGCGCGTGACGTGAAAAATGTGTAAGTGGGGTCACTTCATTGTTAACCACAAAACCTCACTTTCTTACATACAGACATGAAGAATGTAGAAACTCAGGTCGACTTTCAGGGTTTTGTACTTTGTTGGAGGGGAGGAATTGGCATCCAGGAATAATTCAGTAGTAATGTGTATGTTTGTGTGTGTTTCCTTTTCAGCCTGGAGAAGTGGTTAACACATTGTGCGGCTATAAAGCTCTTACCAAACAGGTACGTACGGTTCTTATTGTCCTGAATCATACATCCGTCTCGGAACAGACGCTTGCTTCATCCGTCAGGAAAAATTGCATTTTTCGGTTCAAAGAGCAAACATCACCACATCAGTAATGATAATCAAGCGGTCTTATTCCTGCACACTTCCCGTGACTCATAGCTTTACGCCCGCCACCTGTTTATTATCTTTCTTTCCAAGGTCTGATAGTTTGCTGGCAAAATCACGGGACGTGTATTTACAATTTCAGCCACAGTTATTCCCGACCCCGAGCTTTGTGAGGTTATTTATTCAGGCAAATTGTAGCATTATTACAGGCAGTGTCTCAATTTTGACATCACGCAGAGCTGTATTGTGTGATACTGTCTAACGAAAGTTGTTCAGTCTGGAATCATTCTGCCATTTTTATCCCCCTCCCCATGCACAGCGTGAAGATTTGGCCGATATCATACACGTGCGTGGATGCATTCATGCTGTGAACCTGTGGATGGGTGACAACATCGGGGCCACGATAGGAATCTGCTGTGCCGTGGGTTTGCCCCAGGTTAACCATCTCTCTTCTGTTATATACTTCTTAATTTTAATTATTTAATTGTATAACAATTTTATGTAATCAATTTCTGTTTTTTTATGCACTATGTATCGTTGGGGTGTGGTCGTTTATAAGAAGTGGGGTTATGTTCAAATATAATTTTTTAGAAACCTGTTGAAAATTTGGAAAAAACTGATTCATTTTGTTTTTCTAATGATAATTAGCTGGGTTAAAAAAAAAACATGGCAACCGTTAGCCAATCAGGAATCTGCTACCATTAACCAATTTTATAGCCACTTAACAGTGTATTTTAGCTACCCTAATGAACACCTGATCATCTTATACTCCCTGTGACTTCAGTGTCCTTAGCCATATTAATCAACTTTACTGTTGCCTCAAAGCTTGCAGGCAGAATTCATCTCGGAAACATGTTGGACTTGAACCAGAACCCTGAGTTCCACCAGCCCCTGTTTGAACACCTTGTTTTGGAACATGCGGTAAAATCTGACATAACTGCACTAAAACTGCACTTCTTTTACATTGGGAAATTTTGTGGTTATGACTATACATGGCAATTTGGGCAGGATGTACCGCTGGAACAGAAACATTCCCTAAGCTGAAGTCTGAGAACATGTTGCCTTGGTCCCTATCAGGAAACACGTTCAAACTGACCTTTTCAAGATGCCACTCTGTCGAGTTAATTTTCTGTTCAGCTGACACGCAGGCCTTTTATTTTAAAACCACAAGACTTCAGCAGCCCTGGGAGCTGGTGGCACATTTTCCCCACTAGAGGTTTCTCAGAAATGTAAAAAACTTTAAGCATGGTTCCACTTTTTAAGTGTTTCAAGCAAAAGAACATTTAAGTAGCTCAGAGACAAGTACCTTCACAATAGCAGCCCAGGAAATTTATTGCAACTTATGAGGTTTGGTGATGTTTTTAACAAGTTGTTTTTACAAGAACAACAGTGGCCCTTCAGGAACCTCTGGGAGATTTTACCTCAGAACTTTTTATTACTTTGGGCATCTCACAAACTTTAAGGTCACTTTTATCACAATAAAAGTGATTGGAACACCAGGAAGCTTTCTAGCAGATGGAAAACTTCATTGCCATAAGAGCTTTCACAGACGATCAGGAACTGTAGGCAAGGTGTTCTCACAAGAACTTTTTAGGCACATTTTCCCCATAAGAACCTTTTAGCGGTTTAAGAACTTTCAATCCCAATTTAACCACAAGAAACAAATAACGACCCATGATTCCAGACAGGAGGTTCTGCACATCTTTTTGTTCCTCTTATCTGTCTGCTTTGCACAAGCTCATTCCTTTCCTCCACTCTCTCTCTCACTGCTTATACAAAGGCAGGTTAGATACCGTCAGGGGCAGCAGCTGGTGCCCTCAGCCCCATTAACGCTCTTATCCACCAGGTGGGTCTATTCAGTGAGCGAGATCCAGTGCTGACATCATCAGCAAGCTGCCTTACCTAAAAGATTGGAGTCATGCAGGCCGCGTTCGTCTGTTTTCTTTATGACGACGATCCTTTGATCTAATAAAGAGATCAAAGGCGCACATTTAAAATATACCAGCCGGGGTTTGAGAAGTCCTGATTTACATAATGGCACAATATATATATATATATATTTTTTTTTTAAATATTTATATACTTTATTTTTTTATTTTATTTTATTTTTTTAGAAAATTTAAAAAATGCAATTTTTTAAAATTTATTTATTCTAACCAGGAACTGTTAGAAGGGTGGAGCTTTCTATATAAGCCGAACTTCACTTCAATGCAAAGTATGCTGAAACTTTTAGATCAGTTCATAACTGCATCCATCTTCCCTTTAGTTTCTGGGCATTGTGCTGAGCTGCGTCTTCTGGAACCTTCTGGTTGAGATGAGCGAATCCGGGGACATGGTCGACTTCAAGGTACTCAAGAAGGCTGGCTACAACTACAGTGAGCTGGACCTGTCCGGTGCCGGCTGGTGCATGTGCCTGCCCCGTGTTGGTGGGTACCTGCCCATACCTCACGCCGAACCTGAACTGGTGCCGGAAGCAGAAGCCCTGAATCTTGATCTCGATTCTGACCCTGTGACCTTTGAGCAGATCCAAGCTGAGATATCCCTCAGCCAGTCGAAACAAGAGCAGCTCGGAATGGACGAGGTAGACAATTAAGTCTAGAGATGCATCTCCTTCACCTGGTCCTTTAATTTAATTGTGATTTGGTATTTATTATTTTTTTCAGGTTGTGTATGAGGAGCAGTAGCTCTTTTATTGCACTGTCTGGTCTTGCACTACACACCCGGTTCAAAAGAGCCTAATTAATTAGACACTGTGTATTTCCTCAACTAAGCTCTCATGTAACATAAAGGATGTGATTTTTTTTTTAAAGATTTTTTTTAAATTCCATTTTAATTGTAAATTTTAAAATTTTTATCTACACAAAATAGATTTTTTTTTTAAATAGACTTGTTGGGTTTAGCGTCTTGTGTTCCTCATGAGCTCGGATTCGTAAAACAAGGTTATTCCTATATGTGGTGACTTTTTGTGTAATGCTTTGTAAATGATGTTGGAAAAATTTGCGGTGGCGAGGTCATTGATTTGGCGCTAAGACTCAAAGTTGATGTTCTCTTTGCTTAAAACATTTACATTCATTGATTTAGGGTGTTTTTTTAATTTGGATTTTAATTCAATTTATTCATTTTGATTAGAGACCTTTTCTAATTAAAACTTATACCAGACAATCGGTTCAAAACCAAGCTTATTTGAAATAGCAAAATCCGGTTCTTCCTACAAAATAAGTCACGTGATAAATCATTTTGAACATAAAACTCAGCACAAAGGGGTCTGCAGCAAACGCTGTCTTCAGGGGAAGGCAGGACAAAATAACAGCTTTTTCTCAGGGTGTCGTTCTTGACAGTCCACTACCACCTTTTGTTAATAATAAGGGTTTGAGTTTGAAACGTTGGTCTAGATCCAAAGTAGCAAACGTCACTATTTTGTGTTTTTTTTTTTTTTTTTTTTTTTGGAAAATGAAAATCTAATTGCTTATGTTGTAAAGAACGTTTTTCATGGTCACTACTTGAACATAAACATTCCTGATTGTTTGACTATCAAATCGGTGCTAATTTCGGGATCAGTATCTGTCATCAAATGCTGGGAATACCGTTTGCGATGCATATTATGTATTATACAACAGTTAGTGCAACCGAGTAGTCTGATTAAACAAGAGATGATGACAGATGGATAAATAGATGAGTATTTTATTGATCCTAATTTTGGAAATTTCCAAAATTAATTGCACTAATAACCATTTTATCAAACGTTTTAATAACTGCTAATTACACTAACTGTTGGTTGCAGCGCAGGTCACAGTAGGTCTGTATGGTCCGCAGAACTGAGGAGAAAGCAGCTGCCTGCCAAAACCTACTATTAAAAAAGGCCCACTTTCAGCAAGGACACACATCTGATAACACTGTTATTTTTAATAATAATTTGTCTACTTTATAACTGCTTCTAAGCTGTTCCGTTTTGTCTCCGTGTTGTTTTATTCATGGTTTAGATAAGTTATAAAGCTCACTACCTTCTAACACTGGGCTAAATCCCAAATCCCTCTGTAACCCCTAAGTACTTAGTGTGTGGAACAAGGGATTATACACCCTACATATTACACTATCTTTTAATTTAACACTATTTGGGAGTTAATCCTGGAAAGAGAAACTTACTAGATTGTCTCTATAGTCTCTTTTGATCGCCATAGTTTATTCTTCTCACCTTTTGTCTACATAGTACCTGTAAGAATTGAAGCCTACTTTCATCTCTGTTAATCACACTAACTGTTGGTTGGCAGCTCCGCCAGACGCGGTTCATTAGTTCTGCCAGTCACTGAAGGCTTCGCGTTGGTGAAGCAGAATAACTAATTAAATAAGCAAACAAAACAATCTGTTAATAGAGAATGCTGTTTGTGGAACTGTTCTATACAAGCAATATCTCCCTCGAGGCTGCGCCCTTGCACCCTAGGATACAGCTGTGCTGATATCCAGCACAACAGCTCTCCTTCTCGTGTTATATTGCTTAATTAGAGCTGTGCCATTTAATTCAGTTTAAGCAGTGTTTGGCTGCTGAGACTTATTTAATAAATCACTTCATTGGTTTTTGATTCAGAGTCGATTCACACTGGAAATAATGTAGGTAAACTTACAGGGATTAAATTGCAGTTTAAGTCCCCTAAAAATATAGCACAGCACTTTCATAAAATACAAACCGTTTTTCTTTATCCACATAGTTGTACAGTGTCCATATGGTTTTGCAGGATTGTCGCTTTGTCTTCTCCTTTTAAGTCTTTGTATTTTAAGGTGGCAGTGTTGCCCCTACCGGACTGTACAGTGGAGCAGAAGATCACAACAATCAACAACACAACCTACACAGCATTTTAAAGTTAATTAGATACTCATAATTTTTAATACTTAGCTGCATGAGACAAACGATACTGTAAACTTTACTGCTATTGAATTAAATTGAATCGAAAAATGCCAAGCCCAAACATGAAATCGAATCAAATTCGACAATTTATAGTAGCGTTTCTTTTTCTTTTATTTTCCCTTTAAGAATGTAGGCCTGCACCAAGTTAGTAGCATGTATGGTCACTTTGGCCAGTAGGTTTACATACAAAGTAGGCGGCACCTACTGTATTATAATGAACGATCAATTTTTATCACACTTATTGCCAAGATTTTCACGTTTGCTAGATGTACCGTAACATCTCATGAAACACCTTGTTTTTGTAAGATCTTAAATTAGGAGTTGGATGTGACACTACTTTTCCTGTCTACAATCTTGCGGATATAAACTGACAGTAATTCAAGGACAACCTTTTGCCTTAGACACTACTCTTTTTTTTCTTTTTTTAATCTTAGGCTATTTTTTAATAGCCCTGATTATTTGCAAGTGTTTTTTTTTACATTATTTAAATTTAGGAGAAAATTTGTTTATATAATATGTCTATATTATATAAATATGTTTATAATTAGTTCATGTTTATAAAAATGCTGTTTGTATTTGTGCTATGTCCGTTAATGTACTGTAACCTCAAGGGCATGTGCTTTTGAAGAATACAAACGAACAAAATAATTGAGACCATAATCGGCTTTGACGACTGTCGTTTGTAGACCTTTAAAACGTTTGAGACATTTCTTTTTTTTTTTTTTTATAAAAACACATGGACAAAAATAATAAAGGAAGTCAGACAAGATGTTTGATTACAAACAAAGTTTTTGTGTCAATTTCTGCTTCAAGACCCTTACGGTTCTTCATTTCCTGAAATCTACAAACATGAACAAACTTTTGCAATGTTCCTTTGCCATCACGTACAAACTTTTATTTTTTTATGGTTTGTTAGACAATGCTCTAAAAAAGAATAAAAAACCAACATGCTGTTTAATGCAAATTTCTAGGTTTGCTGGATAAAACTAATACAGCCATGGGAAGAAACGTTATTACCCAGGAACACTAATTCTGTCCAAATATGGAATACATATACATAAAAAATATAAGATTTTGTTAAATATCAGCCTATATTCCAGGTAGACAGTTTCGTCTCATACTCACTACATTATTCTTGTCATGCAGCCCAAAAACTGAAAAAGCCAAAATAGTTAACGACTGTAAACCATGCCTCAGATGATCGACTGCAGTTGAACAAGGACGGAATTCTACATTAGTTCTCTTTTTTTTTTTTTTTTTACCCATATTGTTGCTTTAAGCTTGTAGCTGAAGACGGATCTATTCTTCACCACTCGGCTTATGAAAATGTCCTTGCCAGTAAGCTCTCGAGCATGTTTATTTCTCATTATGTACAAGACAAACGGATGCCCTCCTAGTAGTTTTCTGCTCTATAACAAAGACCGTAAGGACCCTACAATCCTACTGCTGTGTGCAACGTGTGTGTGAGCTAAATTTAAACAACCACACAATCTAAATATGGCTTTCTTGCAACGTGCATGACGCTGAATTTAAAACAGCACCGGTACGTAAGTCCGACAGAATGAGTGGGTCCCTACATAAAGTGCGGTCGTGCTCGCTGCCTACTTGAACTCAGTTACATTTCAAGTGCACGCTCTCTTGGGCTCGGAGGAATAACAAGTGTTTCAACTGGAATAATTATAGCTACGACTGGGAATGAGACATGCAGCCAAAATGGTACTCTATTCACTGAGAACAAGCCATAATGATGATGAGAAGCATGATTTCACTCTTTTTGGGAGGAATTGGGAAACAGTAACTGCTGGTCATTCACCTGTTTATTCCCGCTCCATCTATGTGATGGTATGAACTGGTTTTAGTCCACTTGAAGTAGATGGAACGTGTATCAGTGTTGCGCAAAGAAAAGCACTTTCAAGCTTGCGTACTCCCTGCTGTTTTGTATCAGCTGTCCTGCTCCAGTACTGCAGGTGGCGCTGTTAAAATTTCATGGCATTTTTCATAAATATAGTAAGAAGACAGACCACGCAAGAAAAAAAAAAACAATGTTTTCCATTGCAGCACCTGATTCTTACAGCTGTTCAGAAACACCTTTAGGAAGATTATTTTGCTCAAAACTGGACATTATTTCTATTTTTATTCCACTATTTTATTTTCATTATAATTTTTGCTTGTACATTTAAAAGTCCTTTACATCTAAAGTTTAGTTCCATATTTCTCTTATATTTCTAATTAGTAAATTCTCTTATTTCTTCTATTACACACTGAAACTCCCTTTTTAAATCTTGAGGTCACATAAGTATTTCACTTCATTGAATTTAAAAATGAATATAAACACACACCTGAAGGAAATCCTTGGAACAAATCGATCAGTGCATGTCTGGTTTAGACTGACCAATCAGGTTTGAATGGTAATTACAAGCTCAGGATTGAACCTTGGAGCTCTGCGGAGGAAATGGTAGCTACTGCACCACCAATGCTGTTCCCTGTTTTAATCCCACTTATACCTGCATTTGAAGCCATTACACGCATGATGTACTGCACTCATCTGCTCTTTCAGGTGCCTCTTGAGTCACGTAATAATGCTGACTTTGCAATTCAGGAAAATGTCACAGACTTCCTGTCTTGCTGGAAAGAGCAGCAATGTTTCCGATGAATCTTCTCATCAGACTGTAATCATCCATGTGGAAGCACAAAAAAATTGCTTTTGGTTGTTTGGTTTTTCACTTTCTGATGATAGAGCTGAAACCAAGACAAGGACAAAGAAGATGTTTAGGAGCAGCCCATGTTTTCCCAGCATATTCTGACATTATAACCGCTGTATACAGTCACTTTCTTACCAGCTTATCTGTTTTCACTCTCTTGAAGTTCATAAACCAAAAACAAGACAAAAAACACAGCTTGTTACCAAGACACTAGTGCTTATTTTTAGGCAATCAGGACAAGAAGTCTGGTTAGAACAAAATAATATCCCCTTTAAACCCAATTATGTTCAGGGCAATACAAGACATTTTCTACTTGTTCGGAGGTTTTACTAGCCTGCATGTCTGACAAACAAATCAAGCAAGACCTTTTTTTTTCTTTTTCTTTTTTTTTTTCAGTTTTCCATTATCAACTGATTTGTTGTGTGTATATTCAAGTTGATACAAAAGTTACAAGAAGCTGAAGAAGGCTAGGTTAGGCGCTATCGATTAGCTGCCTGTCCTCGCCTTCTAAAAAAACAGATGCACTATATCTTCATATTAGTCATGTGTAAAAATTGATATTGCTGAACAGGCTAAAATTGAGGATATCATATGTGAGGTAACACTCTCATATCCACACACAATGGATCTTTTGTTACTTGGCTGAAAAAATGTTGTGCACCAATTCTATAGTACGTTATCATTACTGTCTGGGTATTTGTCCTGCTTCAGCATGCAATACAAGCTAGTTTCAGTCAAATTAGCATCACAATGTGGCTCACTCACTCATCATCTAGAGCATTTTATCCTGTATTCAGGGTCTCGAGGGCCTGGAGTCTATCCTACTGTAGCAGACTCGGGGTATGAGGCAGGGTACACCCTGGAGAGAGTGCCCATCCATCACAGCACACACACAAAATTTGGAAATGCTAAAGAACCTAATCTGCATGTATTTGGACTTTGGAAGGAAACTAGATTACCGAGAAAAAAAACCCAACAAACAACAGGGACAACATGAAAACTCGATGATGGGAATCAAACCCGGGCGGGAATCGAACCTGAAAATAACCAAAGAATAAAGGAACTGAACAAAGAATACATTTTAAAATAGTAATATTTTTTAGTAGCTAGTAACAGCTTCTGGTTTTCGCTTCCTTAAAATATTTCTGAAAGGCGAAAAGAATTTGTAAAACCATGCATGCAGTCTGTAAGAGTTCTCAAACCGGTGCTCAAACTTGCCCATTTCACAGCGGTGATCCAGTGCTAAATAATTCAACTAACTATTAGTTCCTTATCCTACAGAAAGCATTTTTGCTAATTGAGGTTTCTGGAGGACTTTAAATGCCCTGGACCGTACCCCCACTCTGAGTGCCATGTATCTGACACTTAGAGGTGACTTGGAGATATTGCCATGACTGCAGTAACAAAAATAGAAGCAGGTCAGACTAGGTATAAGAAAGGATCCATTGACTGCCCTTGCTTCTGCTGAAAGCTTTTGTAAGCCAAAACACAACTCAGATGTTAGGATTTGTTGTGTCGAGATGTAAAGGAAGGTTCTGCCCTTGGTATGGTGCTTCATTCAGGAAGTGGTGTGTTATTGTTAAGGGATGTGTAAGTGCGATGCAAAGGTACGCTAGGCTAGACCATTTCACAAGTGCATGAATGATTTTAATCAATCTCACAACTAAACATATGTACTGTATGACAATGTGTCTATAATGGCATGCCCTGAAGTGTTTGATTAAGTCCTGACACACTGCCTGGACAAAAAAGCAAAGTCTCACAGTTTAATATTTCACTGGACAAGCTTTTCCTCTGATTAAATCCAATCCATGCATGAAAATGATGTCTCATGCTCCCTGAACCACTTTTTCACAATTTGGGCCCAATAAATCCTGGCATTGGGCGTCAGCTGACCCTAATTTTTGTCACATACTGTAACATTGCTGAACCTAGACCTGGCCAACAGAAGCAACCCTAAATCATAATCCTACCCCAACAGGCTTGTATGGTGGGCACTAAGCATGATGGGTGAATCACTTCATCCGCCTCTCTTCTTACCCTGATGCATGCATCACTCAGGAACAGGGTAAATCTGGACTCATCAGACCACATGACTTTTTCTTCCAATGCTCCACAGTCCATTTTCTATTAGTCTCACTTATTTCACTAAGCATTTCAGTGACCTTCTGTTACGCTCATTCAGGATGTTTTCGCAACCATATTTCATCCTTAAAGAAAATGTGTTTTTCTGTTCTTTACCCAATTTTATTACTTTCATAAATCTCCTTAGTTGTTTTCTTTGCTTGATGCAGGACAATAATTTGACCCTTATGAAACAGAGTAACATTTTTGCCACGATCACAGGATATATCGTCTGACATGGTCGTTTAGGAAATGAGAAGCTCCTTACTGCATCAGTTTAAGTTGAATAACTTGTTACAGTTGAAACATATTAATCACTGCAGTACTTATACAATAGAAGCTTCTTAGCTATTTTCTTAGTTATATCCTATACTGTATAATGACTTTTTAAGGCCAGACAGTGTACAGTATAATGACTTTTTAACCAAAACATCTCACTAATTTAATTTGAAACTTATTACAGTACAAATCATATTACTGCATTAAATCAAGACTAGATCATGTGTAATTAATCTATCTTCATTGAACTTGCACCAGCTGAAGACGAGAGGCTTCTGAAGTAAACATTTCACTCAAGCCAGGGTAATTCCAACATTTAGGAAGCCCAGCATGTGAATCAGGCTACACCCATGCTTGCTTGATTAAAACATCTTTTGCTTGGAGTTCCTGGGCACGCTTCAGAAAGTCCTCTATTTCACGGTCTGCTGGCTGAAGGAGGGCTGTTCTGTGGAGAACACCACACCAGACACCAATATATGAACACTAAACAGCACCAGGCACATGTAAGTAAATAAACAGGATGGGATAATGGGTAGAACTCAGACCAGCAAAATTGCCAGAAAATGGGCCTAAATTGCATGCCTGGTTATGCATCAGTGTGCACTTCATTCCTTTTTTCAGCCTCTTCACCGCAAATTATGCCTGACTTCTTCCGAAATTTCACCCAAGCTTGTTTTGCAATGTGGCTTTGGAGAGGCATCTTCATCTGATTATTCCTGGCTCGAGTTGTTTTAAATACAGTTTTTTGCTGCATTAAAAAAATAGTTACAGTTGTGTTCAAAAAAATAAGGGTTCCAACATTACTAACCAGATCAATTACTGATCGATTTTTGGAAATTACATTTCTACAGTACCTGGCAAATACTTTTACTAGTAGGTGTAGTAGAGTTGTGACATGTACAGTATGCTGCTGATTCTGTATAACTGAATCAATGATTAAAAGTGTTTAAAATAAAGGCAGTGTGGAGTTAAATTAGTGCGGTCATTCACTCACTCACTCAGTCTTTACTCATTGTCTGTACTACTTTATCCTGTATTCAGGGTCGCTGGGGGCCTGGAGCCTATCCCAGGAGACTTAGGGCACAAGGCGGGGTACACACTGGATGGGGTGTCAATCCATCACAGGAAAGGTGGCCGTTCATTCTATGAGATACATTGTTCAGAAAAACAGCGAACTTTGATTAAAAAGTTGACTGGAGAGGGAAAAACATAAAAATGTAAGAAAATGATAGGCTGCTCAGCTAAAATGACATCACTGCTTTGAAATGGTTACCAAAACCAAATGCAAGAAAATAGAAAACTACCGTGCAAATGGATTGAAGACGCAGCCAGTGATCAGGGTGATCAATGAAGGTCTAAAGTTACCTTGCTGCAACAACCCATGGTGACAATTGTGCTATAGAAGAACTCAGTTACTGAAGAACTCAATTACTGGCTGACAGACAAATGACACAACATTTTGTGGACTAATGAGGGCAATATTGTTGGCTAGATCGTTTGTCAGATGGCCCCCAAACACTGAATTCAAGCCACAATACACGTAAAAGAAGACAATGGAGCATGGTGGCACAAGCATCATGATATAGGGATGTTTCTCACACTATGGTGTTGGGCCTATTTATCACACCCCAGGGATCATGGATCAGCTTAAATACATCAAAATACTTAAAGAGGTTTTATGCCTTATGCCGAAGAGAAAATGCCCTTTAAATAGGTGTTAAAACAAGACAACGACCCCAAACACACCAGTAAGCGAGCAGCATCTTGGTTCCAGACCAACAAGTTTGACGTTACAGAGTGGCCAGCTTAATCCCTGGACTTAAATCCAATAGAATACGCGTGGCGCAAGATTTCTGAGGCAAAATCAAGAAATGCATAGGATTTGTAGTATATAGTCCAATCGTCATGGGCTGGAATACCTGATCACAGGTGAGAGAAGTTGGTCGACTCCATACAACACAGATATGAAGAAGTTCTCAGAAACAGTGGGTATAAAACGAAATGTTAGTTCAGTGATTCACAAGAAAGCCAAATCTTCAAACATTTTCAGTTTATACAGTAAATTTTGAGTTTGTAAAGAAAATTGTTAACACTGCTCTTTTTCCAACAGTCTAATATTCCTTTTTGTAAAGTGTATATAGGCTACCATAGTAGTTATATTTTGATTTAGAAAACAACGAGCAGTGTTCTCAAAGCATTTGCATGAATGAAATTAGATGTTATTATAAGAATTTTGAGGTTAACTCACTTTTAAACACACTGCTATTATTTTGAACACATTTGTAAACTTAAGAATCCAGTCTGTGATGTAAAAACAGAAGAAATAAATTGGCACCAACGAGTGGGATGATGATAAATAGATGGATGAACATGAAGGTTAGAGTAAGTGCTGCGCATGCAGACTAGCTCTCAGGTTTTCTGAAAAATATCTTCAAGTCTTATGAGGATTTTAGGTAACTCCATTGTGAGGACATCTGGGCTTGTAGCATTCGTATACTGTATCTTTTCCTATATTTTATGAAGACATCCCCAGTAGGTCTTTAGTTCTGAAGATGTCTTGCAGTTATAACTGTGCCAACAGGGAGATTTACAGTACAAGAGTGCATCAATATACAAAAGAGTGGTTAAATGTACAAGCTAAATATTTGGACTCTCAGCAGCTTGTGGTTTTCGGTTCATTAGATATTTCTGTTAAATACATGGGTGATTAAGCTGCCACTTCTGTACCTCCGTTCCCACTTTCATGTAAGCATTTGGCAGACGCCATTACCCAGAGTGACTTTTATTATGATTTCATTATATATCTGACCAGTTAAGTGTTGAGGGCCTTGCTTAAGGGCCAAACAGTGACAACTTGATGGCCATGTGGTTTGAACCTGGGACCTCTTGAACCATAGTCCTTATAGACCACTGTGCTACTACCACTGACCACTACTTGATGTTTAAGCTGGCATCTGAGACATCAATGATGACAAAGATGTTGCCATAAAAGCTGAAGGGATGACTGAGGTGACACCTGGACCTGAGGAAAGGATATAACTTTAACTTTACAATACCTTCCTGTGAAAAAGCAGACTAATCTGAACTGCTTTATAAAACCACATAGCAGGCACACAGAGCACCAGGCTGTAGAAATTACTCTAATCTGATACATGATGATAAACATGAAGCTCCTTATTTTATTTTTTTTCAGCTCTAATGTGAATTATATCGATTACATCATTTAACAGATATAAGATAATGGCTAGTTTGCTACTTATGATATGAAACCAGATACTGAAGCTAGAGTGCTGTCCATGTACTATGTGGATTTCTGGCCACCATTGGCTCCAGTCATAGGAGATTTTGAACCTTTATGCCACCAGGATCTCTGGGTTCTTCCCAGCTCCCAATAAACTGAGAGGAAAGGATTTGGTGAATGTAAATTGAAGGTGTGAATGTGTATGTGCATGGTGTCCTACAATGGAATGGCATCCTATTTAAGGTGTATTCTCACCTCACACCCAGTCAGTCTTTAAAACTCTTAAGAGATTAAATAAAGAATGATGATGGTCTTTATGCCAAATTACACTCCTGAGCCTCGGTATCATCGGAAATCCAAATGCAAATGATGATTTAGTTATCCAAACCCATGATTAAACCAGGGATATATATTATAGGAGAGCAATATTCCACAATGCACTAATAACACATAATGTATGTGAATCATATATAAAGAGTATATATACATACATATATACAGTTCTGTGCAAAAGTTTTGAGATGAATTAAATTAAAGAAATGGAAACAAATATTAATATTAACAAATAATACTGTAACAGGCTGCAAAGATACGATTTAAAAATTAGTTGTTTTGAGTAACAACCTCAGCAGCAACCTCATTTCCCCTCTCGTCTGTTCCAACCACTCAGCATCCAGCATCACCAGTACACTAATCACTGGTCTGATCATCTGTTATCATCTGCACCTGTTTCTCATTGGTTCATACCTCAAGTTACTGTAGATTTTTTTTCATGTTTGATTGTTTCATAAGTCACTGTGTGGCTTAACAAACAAAAATACATTCCTCTGAAACTCCTCTGAGAATTAAAAAGTTCCCTCAGGAAGCCTGGAGAACTATTCCTTAAAAATACACACAAAAAAAAAAAAAATTGTTTGGGTCTATGTAAAAAAGTTTGAAAGCAAAATATGAGGGAATGAGTGTGGCACAAGACTTTTTCAAACTGCATTATAGTGGGTTTAAATGGTGAAGATTTCCCCGCAGTATGGAACTGATGAAGCCTGTCATATGAAAGTCCATTACCAAGATTTAGAATTCTCTTGGTTTCTCAACAGTTCTTTATACTTTTGAGGACCCAGAAGAGCATTGCTTCTTTTATTTAACAGTTCTATTATTTCTGTGTTAAAGGGTTTTATCCACAATCTTTAAGGCCCACAATAGTAGGACAACGCCTTAAAGTGTGTCACGTGGAACCTCTCTTTCCTCAAGACACTTATGAAAATATGGATGACAGAGCTTTCAGAGTCAGAAGGAACTAGACTCGAGTGAGACCAACCAGTCAGTCTGAGAGTTAAGAAGAACAGGAAGCTATGACCAATTATAAAAGACAGATGGGGTGCCGAGTTTGGGAAGCCAGATGGTTCAGAGCCAGATTGATCATCAAGCAGATGCATTTTATTTGCAGGAAGTGTTCCACTTTCTAAACAATGGAAACAGAAAGCGGGATTACATGTAATAGCTGTGGCGAATTCACAATCAGGAAAAGGAAATGGAGCAGCATGGGATCATTAAGTGTCTTTGTGGCATCACCAGGTCAAATGAGCTTACTCTGTTCCGCAGTTTTTATGCCTTTAACTAATTCCGTCCTGAGCAGAGCCAATGCCGCTTCCTCATTCAGTTTGCTACGGGGGTGTTGAGGTACAATTTAAAAATGACTTATATGATGATGGCTTTGCCTAGTGTGTGAAAACAATGCCTAGTGTATTCAGCGGTTCTCTGCACCATATATCGGTTTAATGAAGAAAAACTCTTGTGCGAGACTGATGGTTTAATATACCATGAAGCCTGTCCTCTTCTCTGTGAATGAGCCGTGCCTGGGAATTAGCACCAGAGAACCTTGTTAAAAATGCAATTTGAAAAACATCGAGAGATGGAGACAGAGAGGATGAGAGGAGAGAGGATGAGATAATGATTAATGCATTGTTATATTCTACACGGAGACCGCTGTTAAAAATTAAACGTCGCCGCGCAGTATTGAATCTGTCCTCACTAGGTTCAATTCGCCTGGAAATATTCAATCTGAAGTCCTCAGCACCGTGTATCCTCATCTGATGATCTTTCACAGCAGTGTCCTAACATCTAACGTCCGAGTCAACAATAAGGAATTGGATTTTGCTCACACCACCAGGTTTTGCCTGCAAACTTTAACAAATTCCACAGTTGATGTTAGTACTGTTAATCACAGACCCTATTAATGAGACGAAAAAATGCACTGAGGTGACAGTTCACTCAAAATGGGATAGCATCACAATTCCTTTGTTTTGGTCCAAATTGAGAGGTGCTAATAATATGAACTAGAAAATCCTGGCAGGCAGAGCGATAGAGAGAAGGGTGAGGGGGTGGCGAGAAAACTCTGGAATATGTCAACCTGTCAAGCAAGAATAAGAAGCAGCTCCGTCTGGAATCTTTTAACCTGGCAAAGTCACCACTGTTCTGATCTCCTGCTTATAGTGGCACTGGCAGTGTTAGCATTGTTGATCAGCAGTATAAAGTAAAAGTATCCTTATGGACAAATAATGGCTTTATATATTGAAATGAAGACAAAAACATTATATTTATACTTTGAATTGTTTTATTGAAACTTTATATATGTTTATGAATTATACATACACTTCTAGTTTGTCGGTGTGCTCTGATCCATTTTGTTTGAACTACATTAACATATAAGCATATTGTAAAAAAAAAAAAAAAGAAGTAGATATATTCAATTAAATTTAATATACAGTTTTATGAAGTGTATTGTATCTTATATATTAAATATAAAATTACAATTTATATTGTAAGGAATTTCAATTCCTAATGTATTTTTCAATATATTGTGATATATTAATACAATATATCGTTCTGTATATTGTGAATATATTTTTGAATATGAATATATTTATTTTTCTGTCAATTGTTAGTTAGTATCAGTTAGTGTTGCCACGAGAAATATTAACATTATAAAATCTTTTCAATTTACCAGTAGATCAGAACCCTAAATCATTTACCATATTGACAGTTCATGCCCTGTGTTCTCTGGAATAGGCTCCATGTTCCTCCTGATCCTACAGAGGCTAAGCGACATAGATAATCTATGGATGTATGGATGGGTGTATGGAGGGATGGATGGATGGATGGATGAAGGGATGGATGGAGGAATGGATGGAGGGATGGTTAATAGAGCAAATTTCTTGCTTGTGGGTTGCCAGAGGTTGGGGGATTGGGCAGTGTAATTTCCGGTACAGCAGTGACCTCTAAAGTGAAGTCATACAGAAGGTCATTGCAGCGAGCCATCTCTTAGTGATGTCAGCTTGAATGGATTGGATAGATCTGATTCTTTGAATGGATAAATCAGCTTCCTGAATGTTTTTTTTTTTTTTTTTTATACAGGGATAGGGATTTTTTAATAGGAATCCACAAGGAGTTTTTAAGAGCTGCCACAAAAGGACTAAATAATTGTTTCTAGGAGACATAAAGCACTGCTAAATAGCTCAACGTTGAAATTCGTCATAAAATTGTTACATCTGATCTGCCATTTTCTAACACAGACTTCGAGTAGAGTGTTTTTTTTTTTACATTATTAATGCATTGTGATTTTTCCAATTGAATATTAATGCACATTATACTGATATCCATCCATTATCTTCCATTATTAACTGGCTTTGTTTGTGTGTGTTTGTGCATGTACGAGCTGTCAAAAACTGGAATTTCGCTCACGCTCGATGACTGCTAACACTCCTATCCCAGCGTGATCCACATTTCCAGGCTGAGGTGTTGATGCGAAATCAGCCCGAGGCTGCCACAATGGATCCGCTCATCGACAAAGCCATATCCATTTGTTTAGATAAATGAGTCCTTGTAGATCAGACGGGAAGTGACCCTCCGAGCTCCATGCAACGTTCTCTCATTAACACCTCCTGGGAGTTCTCAGGATTCATATAGCTGCTGGAAATATTCTTGAAATGTTGCAGCGAATGGGTTTGGTGATAATGAAGTAGGATAAGTGCGGCCATCTGTGACAGGAAACACATGTGCTGATGTAAGCACGAGTCCAAATGACATTTAAAGTGCCATGATAACATTTGTGTGTTAAATATTGACATTTGTACAATAGAATTGTCGAATCTGATTGGCTGTTAACAGCTCACATGGTAGACGCTTTATATAATAGGCCTAACAGTAAATGCTGTTTGATAATCAATAAAAAATGAAACTCTTCATAAAGTCCTATAACTTTGTTGTTGATTGTTTTCCCATAATCGCACATCCTGCTTTAGTCCTTACATACAGAATGTCAAAGAGACACAACATAAACAAGTAAGGCGATGATTTATTTATTAAATATCATAATAGAACTGAAAAGCCTATGGTCACACCACACACACACACACACACACACACACACACACATATATATATATATATATATATATATATATATATATATATATATATATATAAATGTCCCAATGTTCAATTTGCCTGAATCCCAGTTTTCCACCTATTGACTCATTCACTGGTCCATATCATTGACCGAGAGCTTGTTAGCATGTGCAGATGTGTGTGTGTGTGTGTGTGTGTGTGTGTGTGTGTGTGTGTGTGTGTTTGAATGGAACAGAGTGCTCAAGTTTTCCCTATGTGGACTTCTAGCTCTTTTAGTCCCTTTCTCCCAAGCTGCATTCATGAAACCATTTGATTAGTGAGAAATCTCTTTTACTCTGTCGTTCAGGCTCTTCAGGTGTAACCAGGTAAGACGCCTTGCTCGAATTATTTTTCTTGTGTGTGTGTCTGTCTGAGTGTGTATGTGTGTAAATTTAGGAATTTCCAATATCTAATAAATTTCTAGGTAATAAAAATCACCGGTGCCGTCGTTTCACTCCCGGGCGTCTCTGTGATGAGAAAAACAATAAATTTTAAACTTTTTTTTTTTCTTTTTTACGTATGGGAAGAATCGTTTACTGCTTAAAATCCATTAAAAATTGATATAGTTATTGAACGCTGAATTTTTGTACTTATTTTTTCTAAAGCAATAAGTCACTCAATGATATGACTTCCTGACTGAGATCTCAGATTCACAGGACTTTATTAATCCCAGAGAGAAATGGCTTTGCCTTCATACGGTTGCTCACTGTTCAAAAAGAAATGAAAAAAGAAAGCAGATTAACACAATTCCAATTACTGTACAAGAAGGAAAAAAAATTCTGAAAAATAATATGAAAGTGAGGATTAAAGTTTACGGCGGCGTTATACAGCAGAGTGATTGTGAAGTGAAAGAAAATGACGGATATTGTGTATCATCATAGCTGAAGGCTCAGTGTGAGAAAGACAGACTACATTAAGGTTGACAGTGTACTAACAGTGATAAAGTGCAGTAATTGGACATTGAGTCTTGCACGTGAATATTGGTCATAAATAGATTTATTGACAAATGAGGGAAAAGTCAGGATTGTGAGCACTTTCAGTTGTACAGAGTTGTACAGTTTAATGGGCACTGAAAGAAAGGATCTCCTGCGATGCTCGGTAGAACCTCAGCAGTGATCAGTCTTTGGCTGAATTGGCCAGCACGCCGTGTTCTGACCGAGATGTTTTGCCCAGGATTGATTGGAGCTTGGATTGGACAGCATCCTTCTCACGGCCAACACAATGAAGCTTGATGCCACAGCCGGCCCTCCTGATTAATTTGTCCTATTTTATCTACACTACAGACCACATAAAAGATCATACTCGCGCTTATATACAGAAGAAGCCTTTCTGGAGTGGGTTAATTGGGAAACTTTAGACTTCAAACTGTGTATTTGGGTTTTTGGATTTGTCAGGTCGAACAAAAGTTATCACTTTTATAAATGAAGTTGCAAAAATGCAAAAACTCATAAAACAATCCTATTATTATTATTATATTTCTGTCATAGAAACAACCGAAAACAACCATAGAAACTTGTGATTGTGCTTTTTCTTTGCCTTTGTGACAAAGTTTCAAATGTTTGGAAAAATTGGTTAAAATCAACCAACCAATTTTCCAGTTTTTTTTTTTTTTTTTCATTTTAATTAAATTTTCATTATATTGCCTATTTTATGCAAAAAAATTTTTTTACTTTATACTTCACAATACTGGGACATATATATATATATATGTTTATTTATAACAGCAAAACACATAATGGATAAAATGATCTGAGCTTCAAGGGCTACTTACAGAAATACTAATACTCCAGAAAGAAACATATTTTTCTGCATATCTATGTGACAGAGTTACTATTTTAACATAATTGAAGTCTATGTTAATGTATGAGGCTAGAAGAGATTGATACTAACAAGATTTGACATTAATTAAGTGAATAGCGAGCAGCACTGTTAGTCCCTTTAATTACTTCAGTAGTTAAATTAGCTAGTTGCTACGATTGCTACTCTGTATAACACAAGTGAATTAGTCTATACAATTAAACACTTTAGACTTCAAACTGTGCAGGCATGCAGAATATAATAAGGTTAAAACAAGCACCAAAACTTTCTAATTATAAGCGTTTTAAACTAATTAAAAAAAACAACAACAACAAAGAAAACCCAACGTTTTATAGTCCTGAGACTCAAACCAAAAGAGAAGGGTTCACCACTCTTTCGCTCCGTATGTTAGGTAGTTGACGTCTAATCTTAGTTTAACAGGTGTGCCCACTCGAGACGCTTAAAAAAGAAGCCAGAGGAATCTGGCATCTGTTTCACAGGTAACTGTCAATCACTTTGGTGCGCTAATTTTTTTCCTGCTTTTCTGTAAGCAAGGATTAGTGGAAAGGTTTAGTTCCTGTCCTTCCCATGTATGATGGAGATAAGGTTATGGTATGGTGAGCGATGGTGTAAACACTAATGTTTAGATTAGAAAATCAATGCACTTTTGTGTGATCATCATTTGAAAAGTAACAGTTTATTTAAAATATAGAAGTAAAACATAAAAAAGGTAATGGAGTATTTGTAATTTATCACTTTCCACCTCTGGCCAGAAACACCCTTATCTGTGATGAAATCCTACATCCCAAATCCCTCAAGTATGTTTTTTTTTTTACCTTAAAACATTTCTAGAATTCTATTAGAAAAAGACTTAATACGAGGGTGTATTTCAAAAACCAATAAGTTTTTAGTGTCATGTTTGGAAAATGGATTTGAAGGTTTAATACCTGGAGATTGAGTCTATATGAATATTAGATTATAAAACATCCTATATGTTCAAACTATTTGATTAGTTGTAGACTGGCCAAGTACAGCGCAGTAGATTTATATTACCACACTTAGGTCCAAGTGGCCTTTGAAGGCTGTAAATGTCATCGTGTTTCACTGTAGACAACAAAAGCTCCCATGGTACACATTTCCACCTTGAAGTGTACAAGTATAAACTCAGTGCAAACAAGCTGTCATGCTGAAAATAATGCATTGAGCTGTAAGTCAAGGAAAAAGTCGCAGTTCTGTAAGTATGGCTGAAGAAAATGATGGTCATGGAGCTGTTGATGATTAAAAGCCATGTGACAAAGCCACGATGTCATTGCTCTTATTCTAGAAGTCATATCATCCTTGATGGGTGAGCCCATGATTCCCTCCACTGGTTTATTATCCATTTCTAGAGAACATTCGAGAACCTTTCTAGAACTCTTTATAGTCCTGGGGGGGTTGTCATTTTATAATTTTGAATTGAAGTACATTTGGGAAATTATTCTAAAAGAGGAATTAAAGTAAAACCATGAGAATAACAGAACATTCTGTTACGAGAGTAGAAATCTCCCTTTATTTCCCTCTATTATCCGCTGCTACGCTAATGCACTTATCCCAGGGTTTTACTAGTGCTTGGACACCATCAAGGTAGAACCCATGACCAGACTGTCCGCTTTATGTTTAAAACACTGGCCTTCCAAGAAACACCTTTAATGACCCAAACAGGTTGAAATGTCTTGGAGCGATAGGGTTGATGTAGTGTAGGACAAGAATCAACCGTTCCGCTGGCTGAAAGTTAGCATGAACAACTGCGGTGGGCTCCGAAACACCTCAGCCTGGATTATCATTCATGTATGGACCACCTTCACCGTTTAAATGTTTTGCTGCAGCTGTAAGTCTCACCACTGTACTGTGTTTATAAATGTTAATCAGTTTATTGCTTTCATTCACACGCAGTTTATTCACAAGTCCCTTGTTTAATCACAAGTCCCTTGTTTGATCCCGGCCCCACAATGCACTTGGTGCATTTCGCTTTTATGTGCAAACAATTCATCGATGTCAACCACAGGCACGTTTGTGACTTTATTGTTCTCAGCCATTTAAGTAAAAAAAGATAACAGTTCAGGCTCCAAGAAATCTGTCACGCCGTTTGAGAGGAAGTGAGAAATACAAACCGAAGGCTTTATGACTCATTGATTCATGACTATGTAAGAATTCTGATCGATGCTCGCTTCTTCATGGGGGATTGAAAGACGTTCAGGCGTCTGGTGAGAGATGCGAGTGCAGCAGTTTCAAACAGGAACATCATCAATTAGGCCCCTCTCGGCACCTCCGTATCTCTTTCTCTTTGTGTGGCGCTCTCTGTGGCAGCGGGACGCTGATCGATGATGTGACAGTATGAATTACAGGCCAGGAAACTGACAAAGCAAACCCGACCCAGTGCCAGAGCCAAGCTGTTGATGCCTCAGCACAGCTGCCAACATGCCTACATCCCCAGTGTAGGGTCAATGAAGTCCATCTCTCTATCTATCTATCTATCTATCTATCTATCTATCTATCTATCTATCTATCTATCCAACCATCCATCCATCCATCCGCCTTCCTAATCTCTGAAACTATAGCTACAGTACACACTAGCTGAATGCTAATAGCTAGATGTCACAGTACAAACCACAAATGAGATCTGGCATGTGTCCCGAGCTGCACAAGGTTCTCACGGGGAGTTTAATCACATGTGTTTCCTCCGAGCCTCAGCAAGTTTAATTATTTTAAGTATTGATAAGAGATACGACAGGAAGCCATGAGGCAGATCAATACCACACACTCACACACACATCATAAAAAAAATAATGATTCTCTTTCTTTCATTCTTTCAGTCAGTAAATTGTTATATATTGTGATCTGAATAAAAATTTCGAGTTGTATTCAAAACACCATCTTTTAAATGGATTTCTGTCTAACGGAAACAAACCGTGATGGAATAATGAAAGAATCATTAAAAAATGGGAAATGATATTTAGCCTAAAACAATGCACGACATTTTGATCAATGAACTATTTATTTATTTATTTATTTATTTATTTACTTACTTACTTATTTTACTTGCTTCTCTCTCTCTCTCTCTCTCTCTCACGCACTCTCTCTCTCTCTCTCTCTCAGAATGGACCATGATAGAGGGATGAGGAACGGTCCTTCCCGCTATGATGAAGAAGGTGATGGTTTTTGGTTTTTGCTACACACATTCATGAACACTTTTGGGGCCCGCAGTTAATCTTACGATTAGGATTAGCTCGTACACACATCCACAAGCCTTATGTTGTCTGTGTGAAGGTTTAGACACTGATAACACACACTCACATAATATCTGATTACGCAATAAACCTGAATAGTAAAACCGATGATGTTATTTTGTCTACTCATGTGTATGATGACGTCGTGGGGACCCTCTAGATTTCTCGGCACCATAATCACCCTGAACAGGGTTCCAATCCATCACATGGCACACACTTACTGTACACACACTTACTGTACACACACTTACTGTACACACACCTACTGTACATTCTCATTTACACACAATGGGCAATTTGGGAGCGCCAATTAGCATGATCTGTACATCTTTGGACTGTGGGAGGAGACTGGAGTACCAGGAGGAAACCCTCCAAGCATGGGGAGAACATGCTAACTCCATGCACACATACTAGAGGTGGGAATCGAACCCAGACCCTGCAGGTGCAAGGCAACAGTGCGAACCACTGAGCCATTGTGAGGCAGAGTTTTGTTTACATAACAACAAAATCAATCAAGAGGATTTATATGGGAGGATAAAAACAATTAAAATCAAATAAGAACATAAACATTGTTGACCACATAGGCTTAGTTTAGAGTTTTACCGATGTATAATAAAACACACTAAGCTCAGTGATCGATATCCAGTTTCTTAAAGGCTAATTATTTTAGTGTGTAAAAAATCCATTTAAGAGCAGAATCATAATTCTTTCACAGCCGAGAGGACGCGTTAACCTTCGTGCCGATCTGTTTATTCATCTAAGCGATACCTGCCGCATGCACACAGTTTAATGAGATGGGTTTTGCTCGAGGCAGTCCCGTACAGCTGTCCCCTGGATCTGATACCAGGTCTCTCCCTCACGCCGTGCATCATGTTTCAGGCACAAGTTTGATGAGAGTTAATTAGACAGTGAGAACCTGTCTTCATGGAGGAGAGAGACCACACTGGGTTGTGAAGAGCTCCTTATCAAAAGAGAATTCCTTCATCTGGTCATGACGTGAAGTGATGAAAAAAACATCACTGTAGCTGGAGCATGAAATTACCAGTCATGGTCGATGTCTGGGTGCTAATCACTGGCGACAGTTACCAAGCCAGAGACCTTTATGAAATATTGATACATAAATTGTGCTGTGGATTATTAGTCATGTTGCAGAGCCATTATGTTTGCTATTTGTTTGTCTTTTATCTGGTGTTTGTTCACACTGGCTTTTTTTCTGTGATGTTTATTTGTCAACTCTTAGTATATTGTTTTTTTTTTTTTTATTATTTTTTTTTTTTTACATTTGTTTGGTCGGAGCATCTTGACGTTTGTTTGTTATATCAGAAATCAATGCGCCTCTTTTTGGGGATCGGAAACTTTAATCTAAGTTTTCTGTTTATTCTTTGTTAGACCTGGCAGTCATTTGTTTATTATTTTAAGAATGTACTTTGATAGCCTGATCAAAGTCCATTCTTACTTATAATGATGTAAACGTAATTTTTTGTTGTTGTTAGATCTTAGTGCCTTTACGGTGGTTGTGTTTATTAGATCCACGTGTCATTTGTTTTGTCTGTATGTTAGTTTGTTTGTATGTGTTTCTTGAGTCTGTATCTTTTTTGTTTGTTTGTTTTGTGCTTATTAGATCTTAATGTCTTTTGATTATTACACCTTGTGTAACATTTTTTTGTGTGTGTCTATTATATCTTAATGTCATTTGTTTGCTTGTTTGTGTTTATTAGATTTGTGTTTCTTTTGCTTGTTTGTTTTGTTTTTTATTAGATTTTATGTATTTTGTTTGTGTTTATTAGATCTCAAACTTTTTTGTTTGTTTTTTTGATTTTGTCTTGTTGGATTTTTTTCTTTTATTATTGTTGGGTCTGAGTGGATTTTATTCAGTTTTTTTTTTATCCTAGTCTTTTGTTTGTTATTGTTGTTAAGCATTCTGATGTTTTTGTCCTAAATGTGCACTTTAAATGTCTTTATCCTTGATTATGGGCGTTTCTGTGTCCTATATCTGCTTTTGCTTGCTGTCCCGCTGGGTGTTATTTGTTAGCAATTTTTTTTTGTGTTTAAGTTGCGTTGTTTGTTCTCAACATCTCTCCTTGTTGTTTCTACTTAATCTTTACTGATTTCTATCTGCAGATCATCAGTCCATTTATATCGGTGTACCGGTGCCACATGGCTACAGGCGCAAACGTCGCCGGAGGCACTCGTCCATCTCCAGTCATGACATCACGGACATGGAGAGAGGCGTGCAGCATGATCAGCGGCGTCACGAACGCTATGAGTCAGAGGACACTGAGCGCTACGATCCAGAACAAACAGAGCACAGCCTTCATCCACCTGACGTCAGCCGCACTAGTAAGTGGCTTATTGTGGGGAAAAAATCTAAAACATGTTGAGTTCTATAGTAGATAACACACACTCACACACTCAGACGTTGCTATATTATATGTACGACGGTGAATCAAAATATTATCTTCACTCTGGCTTTAGAAGAATTTATTCAATAATAAAAATTTAGTCAAATACATCATTTTCTTCGACATAATCTCCTTGTTTTTTCAATACACTTTGTCAGTCTGTTAACAATCTTTTGTATTCCCTCATTTAAAAAAAAACCTTTAGGCTGAGCTGTGAGCCACGAATCCAACGCTGTCTTCATTTCTTTATCACAAGTAAATCTTAATCCTTGTATAGCTGCTTTCAGGGGACTATCAGGACTATAGGGAGGATGCTTTAACACCTCAAACTCAAAAAAGCTTTTGCGAAGTGTTGACAGTGAGTGCGGAAGTATGCAGACATGCATCATTGTGCAAGATCACACCGGCCTTAGATAGTAGTTCTCTGTGTTTAATCTGATGTTTAGGCTTCAGCTCTTCAATAAGCGTCTCACTGTAATAAGGACTGTTGATTGTTGAACCTTTTTCCTGATTATGTTCCAGTACTGGCACTTGAGAATCCCAGAAAACTGTAAACATTTACTCTTGAACGGAAAGCATTGAGAAGACAGAACAGAAGTTTTAATATGACCGGAGTGCAGATTATTTTTGACTTATGCTCGTCTATACTTTGCTATTAGCCTGGTATACATTCCAAGGAGACAGCATGTATGGTTGCTAAGTAGCGAGCTGTGATGATTCATTATATGAACCCGGAATGGACGGTAAATTAAAAATATAAGGTTAATTACCAAGGTGTATTTTGTGCACAGCGGATATTGATGACATTTCCGTGGTGCTGTACAGGCTCATAAAACAAAACTGTTACCTACTGTGAGCCTCAATGGGGTCTGTCTGAGGCCATTATTTCTAATCAATTCAACTAATAAGAATATATTTAGAAAGGAACTAATAATTATATTTTTCTCATTCTGTCCCTCAGGAATTTTAAAATAAAACTAGGAATGGTTCATTCTTGTCTTATTATTGCGTGTCACGTAGACCCACTGATTCTGTATTGAAATTACTAACCATGTCTCATTTCTTAGCAATATAAATCATATTCATGTAGACACAGGCTTTAAATGTAAAAGAATAAAAACAATCTATTCTAGAAGACTATGTTTAGCCATGCTGGGAGGAAAAGTAGCGTTTATTGTAAAATCCACCACGTCACATTTTTAATGTTTATACCTACATTTAATGTTGTGGAGAATTGGTGAGTTGAATTAGGTCCTGTTCTTTCTTTTGGTACAGCAGCTTTAGACCCGCACTCGTTCCCTCACCAGGCTCTCTAATTCTTTTCTTTTTTAAGTTGAAAAGGCAGAAAAGCACAGCTTGTCACGTCACTAAGAAACCACAAAGCATAAACTCCACTGGCCTGAAAACTTGCCCCAAACTTCTAATCCTAGTACTTACTGTCAGAGCTGCTGTTCTGGAAGGTTTATCATTACCTCCTGATCAATCAGAAACCATTCAGTTTTGTTTTAAAAGAATTAAATCCAAACCAATTTCATGATGTTAATATATATGTTGTTATCATCCATTATACCATTATACAGTTTTGTTGCGTGTATCATCAGTATTTTAATAATTTTAGACTGTCTGGCAAGAAAAGTGATTGAAGATTTGAGGTTTAATAATTTTAGATTTGAAATGAGTGCAACTTGGTTTAGAAATATCTGTGTGTTCATAAGAAAACTCTCTGTTTGTGATGCTCATTAGTTTGCTAGGGAGCATAAAGATTAGACTTTTAGGTGATGGAATAAGGTCATGTGATCTGATGAGTTCAGATTGTCCCTATACCAGAGTGATAGGCGTGTCAGGGTGAGAAGGGAAGTACATGAGGTGATGCACCCATCATGCATAGTGTCCACTGTACAAGCCTCTGGAGACAGGGTTATGATCTGGGGTTGCTTCAGTTCTTCACATCTAGACACAGTAACGTTATGTGGCAATAAAATTTGCGTCAGCTGACGACCTGAATGTACTGAATGACCTGGTTATATATGGAAAATCTATGGAGTTTTTCCTTCCTGATGGCAGGGGAATATTCCAGGACTCAGAGTGTGAAAGTTTGGTTCTGGGATCATGAGGAATGATTTTCACACATAAACTGGCCACCACATTGTGTGTGTAAATAAAACTAAAGATGAGTTTTCTATTGCCCAGGCAGTGTATAACATGTAGACAAAACTTTTACATTTCGAACTAAATTAGTAAATTTTTCATTTTTTTTTTTACCACATTTAAAAAAAATTAATTAGGCCTAATTAACTATAAAGCCTTAAAAAAGTGCAAATTGTATTCTGTGAAACTTTTTTTCGAGTATTTTGTCCTACGTTTAAAAATCAAACACTTTACCTTTATACTGTATTTACAATAACATGTTCTATAGTTTATACTTTATAGATAAATAATAGTTTTGTTAAAATAATTCCAAAAGTGTAAGAACTTCACTCTTTCAAGTCTTAACAGCAATATTGTGATAAGCATAAACTCTAACATAGTGCACTGTTATACACATTTGTACTGTAGAGTTGCTCAAATTGAAGTGGAAGACAAATATAACTTTAATACGCTCTAATGCATTTGAATGTGTTCCTGCTTTGGGCTTCGGCTGATTTCTTCCCATGCCACTGCATGCTGTACACTTAGCTGGAGTTAAACTTCCCACCTGATCTGAGCAGATTAACGGCGTTCATTCATAGGTCGCACTCATAGCGTCTGATTCTCAGGGATATTACGCCGACACTCGGTTCTTCATGTGCGAGTAATCTCTTTAACAGCATGGACAATGGAAAACAGAACGATCACGGATATGAATCACGAATGCGAAACCAATCCGGATAAAGAGCCCGAATCAGACAGCAGGGCATGGATGAGGAAAAGACTTTTTAAAAACACGAGCATGGATTTGTCCAACACATGTATAATTCAAATTGAACTATTGTCGCGCTGACGTGTATTAAAGTATAAAATATTTACCGTACAATTAGTTTCAATCCGATCCTGTTCTAAGCGCCAAGAGCTGTTATGTTATGACTGGAGGTTTTCTACCTGCCTTGTCGTGACTTCATCGCTGGACATTTTGAGAAGATGTCCCAATCGTTTTCTTAAACACACAGTCATGCTGGTAATCGATGACATGATGACGAACGCCACACACTCATGCAATACATACGGACGGATTTACAGTTTTTCTGTCACAAGAAATAATGATGGGGTTAAGTAGCTGAAGAAAACAGACTGGCTCCTTAATCTTCTAGCAAATTAGCACTTATTCCTTTGGTAACAGGAAACAAAGACAGTAATGGCTTGGTGTTTTTTTTTTTTGTTTTTTTTTTTCATTTAGGTTCTCATCAATGCAGCACTCGATGCCATTGATCCCCTCAGGCGTGCTCTTACAGCAGCACAAACCTAATTAGAGTTCACTTTGGATTGGAATCAGTACATTATGACCTAAATAGAACAAAACCCTCAACAAGCAGGTTATTAACGTTCCAGATTCAAGAATGAAGCAAATTTACATTTAAGTAGACAGTCTTTTTAGTCTAACTAAACCAGACGTCTTTCCTTTCTGTTTGTGTTTGTATAGTTGAATGTGAAGGAATTATTTTATCTTCCTCTCTGACTAACCACCCACTCGGGGAAAAAAAAGGAAAAATAAATAAATAAATAAATAAAAATAAATCTCCTATTTTAATTTCAAATTCCAATATTACATCTCTGCTTGATATTTACATTAAGGTTCTGTTTTTCTATGATTCTAAAGGTTGAGCCCATGAGCTTGGCTCTTTACCCTTTGGTTGCTTTGCTCTGTGTTTGGACTGGATTTTAGATTAAATTCTGTAACTTGTGAAAAGGCGAGACCTTCTTCTCCATGGTCTTCCCTAATTTTTATTTCTTTACACTTTAAATTCTGAAGGTGTCCAATATATGTAATAATCTCCTTTGACCAGTTGATATTGAGATGTATCTGCTACTCTATAAATCCTTCATAACAGCTCTAATCTGATGTGCTGGTTGTTAATTGGTCATTTCTGAGGCTGGTGACTCTAAATGAACGTTTTGGTCTTGCTTTCCTGGGAAGGTCTTCATGAGAGACATGAGACAAGTCATCATGGAGCTTGATGGGTTTTGCAAATGGACTTGACACAATACCGTTCTTCCAAGAACTGTTCCAGAACAGCCAACCTTCATATCTTAAAATAACAACTGACTCTTGTTGTTGTTACATAATAACCTAATTCCATGTGTGATATTTCATAGTTTTAAAATCCCCAGTATTGTTCTAGAATGTAGAAAATAAATCCATATAGTGTAATGTACTGTAAACAACCTTGGACACTCTGATCATTTTGGACAAGAACTTGCAGCTTGCTGTCAGCCGTCCCCATAGTGACCCTCAGGTTTGTCTAAAATGTCTGTGTCTTCCTGGCGCCGGGTTTGCTCTTTGCTCAGCAGAGCTCTCTGAACGTTTTCAGTCGTAATCCCTTCCTAACGGTTTGCTTGGCTCTGAGCTTTGAGGTACAGGAGGTTCATTTCTTTCTGCCTATGAATACAATCAGTGTGTGTTTTACCATAATAACAATCTGTCATGAAATTTACCGATGATATATTTGTGAGTGATATTTCTCACTACAATTTTAGTATAAATAAAATAAAGGGGGAGGGGGAGGGGTTCTGGATTATCAGACCCGTGTGTGGGTGGGTCAAGTTGCAAGGTGATTGACAGCGGCAGTTATCTGCTAACCTTCTACTGCAAGAGGAAAAGAGTGTTGGATTGACAAAGTCTGCTTCCAAAGTGCATTTTATTGATAGACTGATTGATTTTTACACAAAACTCATAAATTATTTTGAGGGGATATATTGTGTGTGTGTGTGTGTGTGTGTGTGTGTGTGTGTGTGTGTGAATGGGTGTGTGAGTGTGTGTGTGTGCTCTGCGATGGTTCGGAACCCTGTCCAGGGTGTACCCCATCTTTCCAAAGCTATTTCCCGTTCCAGCCAGTTTCAAAAGGAACACTGGTGTGGATGCAGCGCTCATATCAACAAAAGTAAAAAAAACGTAATAAAATAAAAAGTTTGTCTTGATAGTTTACTTGACAGCATAGTGTTGTATCAAAGTACAGGTGTCCTAAATTAGTACTCTAGCACAATATTTCCCAATCCTGCAAGTCTCAACCCCCTCTTTAGGCATTTCTAAAGAAAGCGCAGAGACATTTGGAACCAGACGTGAAAACTTGGCAGCAAAAGCGAATGTGTAATTGTTCAACAAGCGAAAGTTTCCCTACAAATCACAGGGTGCACTTCAGGCAAACAAGCGATGCAGCTGAGGGAATAAAAAAACTTTCTCTCTGCCTCGTTATATAAATAGAGTAACAGAAAAAGAAATGCAGAGCAAAAAGATGTGAACCGTATTGGAAACTACTCGTTTTCCTGTCACGCTAAGTGTCACAAAAAAATCCAATAACTGCAGAGTCTTTGTTCTAAAAATAAAATCAAATAAAAAAAGAACCTGCTTGTTTTCTGTCTCACACACAGTAACGCGTAAGAACCAAAGTTAGTGTATAAAAATCGGGCATCATGATGTCATTTTGTGAAATTCACGACGATCTGCTCGGCTGATAAGAAAACACATCTGGTGTGTTTAGCGGTAACGTTAGCTAGTGAACGCTGTTGTTTCATGATGTGTAGCGTATGGTAATGGATAAACAGCAGCAGAAGTATTTTAAATATTTTCACTGACAAATTAGAGAAAGACAAATAACAAATGTTGATTTATGTATTTAATCAGATTGTGTAATTACGCATACAAATGAAACAAAATAAGAGTAATTAAAAGGGAAGACAAAGCAAATCGACTATGTGCACCTGACCGCCAGCGCTGATGAAGTACGGGCTGGGTAAAGCAAAGCCTGCAGGTGTGACGTCACAATCCCAAGAACTGTAGGCAGCTTTCACGCACCTTGTCCATGAGCAGGACGCTAATTTAAAGTCTTACTTCACCAGAGTCAAAATATCAGAAACGTCTGTGAAACTGTGCTGACTCCTCCCACTAAATCATAAACAGACGAAATAAAATAAAAAAATTCCTAACAGCATGTGTTTCCCTGCTGCACGTCCATTATTCTCGGTGTGTGTTTGTCTCGTCTCTAAGTGTCCCCGGCTGCAGAGCGTCTGAGGTACATTTTAGGAGACGATGAAGACACCATGCCAACGCCCACCCTCTTCACCGAGATGGACACTCTCCAACACGAGGGGGACGAGCTAGAGTGGAGGGAATCAGCCAGGTTGCAACACACACACACACATAGAATACAAAGGCAGTGGCAGGAATTCTCCACTTCACAAACACCAGGTTCCCACTGATGATAAATATAGATAAAGTGCAGCATGCTGCCCCTTGTCTCCTGTCATCGAGTCGTGTGTGTGTTTGTGTGTGTACGTTCTTAGGTGGGTAAAGTTCGAGGAGAAGGTAGAGGAGGGCGGCGAGCGCTGGAGCAAACCGCACGTCTCCACGTTGTCTCTACACAGCCTGTTCGAGCTGCGCACGTGTCTGCAAACCGGTGTCGTGCTGCTGGACCTGGACGGATACTCGCTGCCGCAGATCGTCGGTGAGGACGACAGTGTCAGGGAGCGCTTATAAGAAAAGAAATGACCAATAATCTAGACTAGAAGATACTGTGCCTTGCATAAGTATTCATCCCCCTCTTGAAGGATTCTGTATTTTGTAGTGAACAAGAAAAGGGATTAAACTGAGATGTCTTGAATCTACACACAAGAATAGTATTGATTGCATAAGTATTTACACCCCCCTGACCCCTACCACACCCCTCTTTGGGAGTCCAAGAGAGCAAAACTGGCTAGGCTCTCTGGGTGGGAGGGGCATACTTGTCAATCACAGTAATACATGCCAGTTCCTGGTGTCACTATATTGCCGAAATATTCGGTTGCATAACATCCAATTCTTAATCCATAGGGTTTTAGTATGATGTTGGCCCCGTCCCCTTTGCAGCTATAACAGCGTCAACTCCTCTGGGAAGGCTTTCCACAAGGTTAAGGAGTGTGTATATGAGAATGTTTCACCATTCTTCCAGAAGTACATTTGTGAAAGGTGTTCACACAGGAGGTCAGGGCTCTGTGCAGGACAGTAAAGTTCTCCCACACCAAACTCGCTCAGCCATGTCTTTATGGACCTCACTTCATGTTGGAACAGGAAGAAGCTGTCCCCAAATTGTTCCCATGAAGCTGGGAGCATGAAATGTCCGAAATGTCTTGGTATGCTGTAGCATCAAGAGTTCCTTTCACTGAGGTAAAGGGGCCGCACCCAACTTCTGTAAAACAACCTTACATCATAATCCCCCCTCCACCAAACTTTACACTTGGCACAACGCAGTCAGACAAGTAACATTCTCCTGGACTCATCCATTGAATAGCCATCAGTGATTAATCACTCCAGAGAACACGTCATCACTGCTCTAGAGTCTAGTGGCACCGTGCTTTACACCACTGCATCCCATGCTTTGTATTGCACTCAGTGATGTAAGGCTTGGATGCAGCTGTTTTCATCATCTGTTTCTCCGACTTTATTTTCTACCTTTAATTTTAGACGACATCATCGAGCGGCACATCGAGGAGGGCATGGTCAGTCCCGAGCTGAGGGACAAAATCAGCTTTGTGCTGTTGAGAAAGCATCGACACCAGACCAAGAAACCCATCCACCGCTCGCTGGCTGACATCGGCAAGGGCAACTCCACCCCCAGTGAGTTGTCTCCACCTCCTTTTGTTTACCTTCTGCCCATCACACACCCCAAAAAAGGCTTGAATTTAGTAAGATAAAACATTCTTATGTCTGTAAGTGTACAAAAACCTTTAAGGATTGTGCAGGATGTGTAACTAGACAGTAAATAGGTTCTCAAGAGTCTATTCACATTCTCTTCAGTACCATATTAGATAATCAGATTGCATATTAGATTAAACCTAGAACACTTTCTTAAAGAATATGTGTGTGTGTATCAGGTCGTAGTCCAGCTCGGAGTCCAGCAGCCGGTGCCAGCTTCAATCGCTCCATAGAGGATCTGCACAGCAAACATGGAGGCAGCTACGGACGTCTTGGTACATCTGCGTTCATTCATCAAGACCAATTAAAAGGGGGGAAAAGAAACGTGACCCGGTCAAGCCCTTATATAGTTAGAAATTGATTTTAAGTTTCGGTAGCAACTGATGAGTCTAGCTTGTGTTTTGTCCATGAAATGTTAATTAAGCATACGTTCAGCAAATTAAATCATGAGTGTAATTCCTTGCAAATTAGAAAATGCATGCTTGTTTGGGTTTAAGATCAGTGATTTGACTGTTTATTCTTAGTGTTCTTTAATTCTGCATCAGTATTACAAACCATACTGTAGGAATATTAATAAGTGGTACATTTGTTGGCTATGTAAATTTTAATTATGTTAACGCCGAAGCGTTTTGTGTGTCGCAGGTCACGCCCAGAGCAGAAGTATGAACGACATCGCGGACACGCCAAGCACTGACCAGGTACATAGAGTCTTATTCATCAGCTGTGTGTATGCTGGATGGGGAGTGTCTCACACTTTGACATTTACACACACACACACTGTTTGAACAGGGACACAGGAGTTACTGCACGATTGCCATGGCAACTAGACTATTTCCTTTTTTATTTCAGTTTTCACTAGCAAACGGTTGTAAAAATTATTTATATACAGTAAAAACATATAAATAAACATTTAGTCGTCTTTTTCCCTCTATTAATTTTCATCTGCCGTTATAGCTTTAGTTACTATTGTGTCCAAAGGCAGAGGCGCCTTTCAGACTTTCGGTGCTGAATTGATTTCCAGAGGGGCGTTAAGCTTTTGATTGAATAAAACCTTGCAGCTGAAATATATACACACGGACAGGTGACAAATTAAAGGGAAAGCGGTATTTGTGTTACGAGCCAGCAGGATGGCTTTGATGCTCCTTGGCATTGAAAGCACCGCTCCTCCATATTTGCTCAGATAGTGTTTTGATGATATTGGTGAAAAGAGGGGTTGGAGGGCACGGGGTGCGAGTTGCATCATTTTCATCCACTTCAAACTGGTCAGTGTGCCATCATGCCATGTGGATGGGGTGGGCGGAGTCCTCCATGGAAAAGACCAAATATATATCTTTTTTTTTTTAAATAACTGTGTCAAATATTAATATATCATAACTCAGGTTAGACTGAAGCATTTAGTTCATAATTTAAAATGACGTAAATGTGTTTTTCAAATTCAGTTCTAATGAAATTGGTGTAACAGTCCAAAGACTTTGGAATTATGCAATAATTATGCATTTCCAAATTGCGCGTAGAATGTGTGTGTGTGTGTGTGTGTGTGTGTGTGTGTGTGTGTGTGTGTGTGTGTGAGTGTGTGGTTGCTTGTGTGCCCTGCGACTGATTGGCACCCTATTCAGAATGTATCCTGCCTCATGCCCCGAGTCCTGTGGGACAGACTCCAGGCTTCCCCGCGGCCCTGAACGGGATAAGCGCTTGACAAAATGAGCAAGTGAACGACTTTTTAAACTGATAGACAAATCACTTTCCTGAATAAATTCAATTACAATCACCTTCTTTTAGAAGCTGATAAAGCCCAGGAGAAAGCATTAGACAAAACTGGAGTACATTTGTCAACCTTTTTTTGGAGTGCGGTCAAGCAGTTATAATTAGATTCTGTGTAATTAAAATTATAATAGAAACGATTATAGGAAAAAAAGGGGTCTGTGAGCAAGATCTCCTTTTTAATTTCTAGAATTAACAAAAGAATTGAATTTATACCAAAGACCATTAATTAATTCAATCCAAAAATGAGGTGTAGTCTGTCATATCTGAAAAAAAAACAAATATGTGATATACCTGATAAAAAAAAACAAGGACAAGATGCATGAGTCATTAATACTGACGTTAATATCTGACATTATATTTGATTAATTATGACTGCAGCTAAAGAACAAGTTTATAAAGAAGATCCCCAGAGATGCAGAGGCTTCCAATGTTCTTGTTGGTGAGGTGGACTTCCTCGACAAACCCTTCGTGGCCTTTGTACGACTCGCACAAGCCACAACACTAGGAGGCCTGACTGAGGTTCCAGTACCCACCAGGTACAAATATTGACAAACCTTATCAAGATTGCACTTCCTACCAAGAACCAAATCTCGAATACCTTTAAGCACCACATTCTGTATGGTTCCAGTGCCAATGAAGTACCAAACATACCACATTTGCCACTGCATGAAGTATATAGGTAACGAGACCTGAGTAATAAATAATAAATGTGATATTTGCTAGCCAAAACCGTCTCAGAACTGGTTCTGAAGTTCTACATTCACCATTCTAAATCAAGGTCTCAGTTTCCACCATGCACCACATTTACCACTCTTTGTCAAGTCCCATTCCCCACCAAGCACTATATTCACCATTCCAGAGCAAGGTCCTGTAAGGTTCTACTTTTTCAAGGTCCAAATATCTGCCAATATACCACATTTACATTGTATACCAAGGACCAGGTACACAGTAATTACTAAGGGCATTTTCACATTAGGGACCCTTGATTGTTTTTATGTACACTTATCCCCAAAGTCTGGATCTTTATGATCAGTAAGGAAAACTTCAACGGTACAGTACACTGCTGCCCAAAATGTAATATCATAAGAATTGCTTACTATTATTAATTCTTTTCTACCAGGTACCATCATGAATTTCCTGTGACTTTTCTATTCAGAAGATTTCCTGAATATTTGGCAACAAGGAAATAAAGACCTTCAGATATTTAATAATGTATAATGTAAGTTTGGTTTTGAAATCAGTTTTCCTATCACAGGTTTTTGTTTGTGCTTCTGGGCCCTCCTGGCAAAGCCAAGTCCTACAATGAAATTGGCCGTGCTATTGCTACACTGATGGTCGACGATGTAAGCATGAATATAATCTTCTTCTACTCTAAATCAAACTCAGGGACACTACAAAATCCAGTCTTGTGTGTGTAACTCTGCAAATGCTATTTCTAGCTCTTTAGTGATGTGGCGTATAAGGCCCGGGACCGAGAAGACCTGATAGCTGGAATCGATGAGTTCCTGGATGAAGTAACTGTCCTTCCACCTGGCGAGTGGGACCCCAAAATTCGCATTGAGCCACCCAAAAAAGTGCCATCTGCTGACAAGAGGTAAAGCCAGAATACTCAGGAAAATGGATAGTAACAGGATGTAGGCTTTTAGAAATAACTGTAGTTTCATAGAAATAAAGTGTTAGCTTTCTAACTTTAAAAGTAAGCTTTACTTTTGTTGTGCTTTTGTGTTGTTTAAGAATAAACCCTCAGATATAATTTTTTTTTACAGCTTTTATTTAGACATTATACACTCTATGTAGTATTCAGAAGCAATAAAGGCAGAAAAAAAAAAACAATGCCACCTCATGCTCATTCCTGCATAGTCTAGTGCATACATTAAACCTTTCACGGTAATGACTTACTAATTGCCACTGGCATGCTTGAGCTACAAATGAGAAAGTCTGTAGTTAATGATTATCCATTTGCTGCACCATTTATCCTTCAGCTACGTCAAGTCCTCACTCCTTTTTCCCTGATTCAGGAAGTCAGTGTTCTCTCTGAACGAGCTGAGCCAGATGAACGGCGCTGCAGGACCTGGGGGCGGTACTCCTGAGGACGAGGAGATGCCCGTGCCGCATGAGCTCGGTGAAGAGCTGGCATACACCGGCAGGCGAGTTCCAATTATCACTCAGGAGTGTCATGGCAGTTAGCAGGCTTATGATGGACTGGAGGGTGCTTCAGTCTCCTTGAAACACTAAAAGATTTTGCTTGCCGATGGCATGGCTAGTCTGGAAAGTGCAGATAATTGGCGATCGCTCCAAAATGCCCAGTGAGGACAATTGTGGGCTGATAAATATAGCCATAAAAATTGAGTGAAAGCAGAATTAGAGCAAACAGAAGGCCAACATACTGTGCTGTCCTTAACTACTGCGACTACGATGATTTCCCTTCCTCTCTCTATTTGTGTGTGTGTGTGCTTGACAGATTTTGCGGAGGTCTGTTCCTGGACATCAAGAGAAAACTTCCCTGGTATCCCAGCGACTTTTATGAGGGTTTTCACATCCAGTCAGTCTCAGCCGTGCTCTTTATATACCTGGGCTGCATCACCAACGCAATTACATTTGGCGGCCTGCTAGGAGACGCAACAGACAATTACCAGGTAAACTTTCCAGAGCGTAGTAAAGTCGCTCTCCTTTTCTTTCTTATTTTGTATTATTGTGAGTCTGGTTTGTTCTAGAAGATCTTTTTCACTCTGTCTTTCTTTCTGTCTCTCAGGGAGTAATGGAGAGTTTCCTGGGTACAGCCTTAGCAGGCACAGTCTTCTGCCTTTTTGCCGGTCAGCCCCTGATTATCCTCAGCTCCACTGGACCCATACTCATCTTTGAGAAACTGCTCTACGATTTCAGCAAGTAAGCGACTCCTGAGCGACTCCTGTTTTCCTTCACTCACTTGTGTCTGGCTCTGGTCTTACCACTCGTACTATGGTATCATGAGGCTCAAAGGGAAGTGAAAATAACAAAATATTAACCGAATTATTAAATAATGGTACCTTTCCATGACATCATCTAACCCGTCCAATAACGCAGTGAAAACTCTAGTGAAAACCCACACTAACTCCGCCTCTTTTAAATGCTGTTGTTACTTTTAATGTCATAGCCTTCCCACACATATAACCAGCATCAGTTTCATATCATAAAGACTTAAAACAGAAAAACATAAACTTGCAGTGATAGACTGTATACACGCTTCGAACCCTGCGCTATAGTTTCCGACTAGGATTATTCCAAGACGTCTTTTTTTTTCCTAAGAATGAGTGTATATCCATCAGACCAGCAGGCATTCATCATTCGTCTGTCGTTGACACAGTGTGTGATGCCAGCAGCGTTCCTTCAGCCATGACTAATTCGCATCCTGATTCAATGCATTTGTTACCTGTGTGAATAACAGCGGTTCATCAGGCAAATCCACGATCTGAAGCCACTCTTGACCCGCTGAGGCGGTTTTGCTTCAAGATTCATAAATTTCACTTTGAAATGGGTTCCCTGTGGTTGTGCCACAGTATTGTTTTCACATTCGGTATAATTAATGATAAATGAGATAAATGAGCAAACTGTGAAACTATTAATATTCATTTAATGAGCTGAGACTGCCAGTCAAAAGTTTGTAAATCTCTACGATATTAGTATTGTTTTCCGCCCTGACTTTAAATGGAAGAAAAGTTTCTTTTAGTCTTTAGCTTTATTTGTCTTTAACTTAATTGTGTCATATAAGTGAAACCTATGGGTTTTAACAGCTTTATACAGGAGCTTGAAAAAATAGAAAAAATTGCCAGATTTCTATTAATATCTGAAATATCAGGCATTAACGAAAAGCTTTATATTGTCAGGAATGCAGTTATTTAATGCTATTGCATATTTAATTGTCTTTCTGTTTATTTCGTTTACTCCGCTGACAATAATTAAACCTTTAGGGTTGTTACTTGTTGCTTGGTAACTGTTGCAGCTTACATCGGCTATGACTTTTTTTTATTTTTTTATTTTGCAAACAGCATTAATTTAACTCCTAAACCGTCCTTGAGCATGTCACTACTCTCCCTTCCCAGGAGCAGCAGTATAGACTACATGGAGCTGAGGCTGTGGATCGGCCTGCACTCGTGTCTTCAGTGCTTCTTTTTGGTCGCCACTGACGCCAGCTACATCATCCAATACATGACGCGCTTCACCGAGGAGGGCTTCTCCAGCCTCATCTCCTTCATCTTTATCTCAGACGCCCTCAAGAAGATGGCCGGGTCGTTCAGTTACTATCCCATCAACACCGACTTCCAACCCGACTTCATCACTTCTTACAAGTGCGAATGTCTCGCGCCAGACACGAGTGAGTCCATTCTAGGTGCAGGGTTACAAGCATGGTACAAGTTAATCTTGAAGCTTTGACTCACAATATTCAGCCTGGAATTCAATTTATTAGGATAGAGTGTTACAGTATATGAGGTCTACTGTATATACTGTACACTATAAGGACACAAGTTTATGGCAAAATTAGACATTCTATTCAAATACATATAATTTACTTTAAAACTCAAAGTTTAGGAGTGTGTTTATGGGAATTGTGGTTGAGGTCAGATGTTGGAGGGGAAGGCCTGGCTCGCAATCTCCGATCCTGTTCATCCCAATGGTGGGGGTTGAGATCAGGGCTCTGTGTTAAGGCCAGTCAAGTTCTTCCACACCGAACTCATCAAACCATGACTTTATAGTCCTTGCTGGAATAGAAAAGGGCCTTCCCCAAACTGTTGCCACAAAGTTGGAAGCCAAAGATGTCTTGGTATGCTGAAAGCATTAAGATTGCCCTTCAATGGAGATAAGAGGCCTGACTGAAACATCTGGATTGAATAATTAGCAGGTCTAGCCAGATGCTTTTGTCCTTACAGTATAGTGTATTTTGGATCATTGAAGAACAGGGTAGAACGATGGATACCAAAGGTACCAAAGGTAGCAAATGTGTTTAAAACATATTAAATGTAATATTAAAACATATTAAATGAAATAGCTTTGCTGTTGTCATTTATTTTTATGTTAAATATGAAAAGTTAAACATGAAAAATTCGAATAAACAGTTTTTCCATATCATATTCCCAAGATTTCACTGTGAAATGTGATATCAGAATTACCAATAAGAATAAATACTGATGAATAATGCTGTTCCTGTTTGATTAGAATTACCCGTAGGTTTATAATCATTGTAACTGATTTGCATTGTTCTTGTTTTTTTGCTGCAAACATGGCCGCCGCTTTGCATGTGTGAGTATCCACATTGATGTCGTTGCTCAGCTAACGTGCTCCGAATGAAGACCGTGATCTTAAACCTTTCCCAGAATTCTCAGCTAAAATCCAAACCACTGTACAAACCCTCATTCTAGTCCTTTAGATTTCTAACCACATCCATTGGATCCTGATCAGCACTTTTCACCCTGTCTGTTTGTTTATTGGGTTCTGCCTATAGTGGGGATAAAATACTCTGGGTCATGCTGTTTGGGGAAAATAATCAATGCAGGTAACTTTTAAAACCAAAGTTTTATATTAACCATAGGTGTTACAATCAGTTTCTCAGTAAGTATGGATTTTCGTGCACTAAATGATGACGTGATACTTTTTATAAACTCCAGATGGCTAAGACTTTTGTCACTTCTGAGACTTTACCTATAGACTTTATCCTTTATTCAAAGTTTAACCTTTTGGATTTTTCAATGCCTGAAATGTATTTTTAATTAAACATAAACTCTGCCTTGAGTTGATATCTGCCTTGTGCTGACACAAATGAAATTCCAAGTTTTGTTCTTTCTTCCTTTCTTTCTTTCTCTCTCACTCGCTTGGGCATTTTACAGCGTACAATTCAAATTCCCTGATTGTATTTTCTATTCCAAGCCCATCTGTTGGCTTTTGTAGCGCACAGATGTGATGCTTTTAAACAAACACAAACGCAATTCCCATCTCAAATTTGTTTCTTTCCTCCACTCTGTTAATTCTTATCATTTTCTCTCTCTCCTTCCCTCCTCTTGTTTCTTTAGTGGCTCCAATGCTCTTCGGTGTTGTAGTTCCTGTGCTCGATAACACGTCTGCTCTCTTTGGTGTAAGTGCTTCTCTGTCTGTTTAAAAAAGCTTAAGACTTTTAATGCATGAAGGGATCGAGCCTTGCAAACTTTCAGTTCATGACTTTAAACGACTCTCATTTATATTCAAATGTAGCGAGTCTCAGGCGGTCCTGAAAGGTGACACGATGAAAGTACATCGAACTATCCTTGTGTTTTTTTGGAGTTTAATCTACTTTTTATTAATGGACCTCACGCTCACTGTCACCCCACCACCCCTCTTTCCTGTCTCATTGTCTCTCTCTCTCTCTCTCTCTCTCTCTCTCTCTTTCTATCTGTCTGTCATGTTCTTCCAGATGAATATAACAGCTCTTGACTGGAGTCAGCTCAGCAAGAAGGAGTGCCTGAAATATGGCGGCCAGCTGGTGGGAAGCTCCTGCAAGTTCGTCCCAGATTTAGCGCTCATGTCCTTCATCTTGTTCTTCGGCACCTACTCCATGACTGTGTCGCTGAAGAAGTTCAAATTTAGTCGCTACTTTCCTACAAAGGTACCAGACAAGCAGGAACGAAAAAATAAAGAGTGCATTCATCCATATGCCAAAAAGGGAAATAATAAACAATATGAATCCCATAAACCTAGAAGCCAGGACTACAAGACCAGAAGTGCAATCATCTGACATAAGCTTAACCCAAGACTAGTCCCGCCCACTTTTATTAGCAATTCTGTTCATGTATATGGAGGCACTGGAAACCTGCCAGTTGTTCATACCATGTAGATGAACACGATGGGCCACAAGAGCAACATTAAGCTGATTAGAAACCAATTACGGCTTTGCGTTCTCTAGAGGTTTCATTCTGGTGCATGGCTCAGAGTTGTCGTTTGAGCAACAAAATGCAATTATGAATTCAGAGGGTAAATGTGTACCAACATACTGAAAGTTCAGTTAGCTTCAAATGGGATGGTAGCTTCAAATGAGTCCAAAATTAAATATACTGTAATATAAAATATGGTGCCATTACTTTTGGTAAGTTCGGCAAAAGAAAAAAATTAAGACCTTTTTTTTTTTGCTTGTTTTTAAGTTTTGCCAGTTTTTGATATAAGTTTATATACAGTATGTTTGTGAATATGAATATGATTGGTCGGAAGGTCTTATTTGAAAAGTTCTCCTGCAGCTTTTAGTACAAGAGACATCCACCTTGAAAATACAAATATGATTGTGACCCACTATGTAGATGCACTTTGTCTCTGCCATAAGATGCAAATCAAAATTTATCTCTAGACCAAATAATTCCTAAATTCGTAAGCAGTGTGTAAAAAATGATCTTTCCTTTCAGACTTAAGGCCTACAGCAGAATATCGGTTTATTTATCCATGCACATGTTGGTTGCTATAGTTACAGGGATGGATAAAGTCAGATATTTGTTCGCTGAGCAGCAGGAAACACAACAATATGATAAAGAATATTTGGGCAAATGCATCTACAAGGTAACAGATTACTGAAGTGTCCTTCTATGTCTCGCTCGCTCTCTCTTTTTTTTTTTTCTTTAGTTAAGGAAGCTTATCAGCGACTTCTCCATCTTCATGTCCATCATGACGTTTGTGGGTTTGGACATGCTCATGGGACTCAAGACTCCTAAATTGATTGTGCCCACTGAGTTCAAGGTGAAAGTGGACACACACACACACACACACACACACATTATATCTTACATTCTTATAGACTGCAAAAAGAACTGCTACATCACATGTAATTATATTTAATATAACTATAGATGTATAAAATGTTGATGCTATTTCTTACTTAATATAAAAATCCAAATGTTGGCAAATTGCTTAAAAAATAAAACATATAACGTAATTTAATCAAACACTGATCGCCTTTTCTTTTGATTTCTTGTACATTGTCTGTTGACTCTCTTCATTAATAAAGGGATTCTCTGACTGTGATTTGTTTTCCGTCACGTAGCCCACACGCCCAGACCGTGGCTGGATCGTCATGCCCTTTGGGAAGAACCCATGGTGGGTTTATCTGGCTAGCTTCATACCTGCTCTCCTCGTCACCATCCTTATCTTCATGGACCAACAGATCAGCGCCGTCATCGTTAACAGGAAGGAGAACAAACTGAAGGTAAATTATTATGTTTTCCCTAAACCACACTGAAGTAAAATTTTAAAGCTTTTTTTTATGTAAATATCAGGTGAAAATAATGGACGTGATAGTAATTGCTTAATGCAAATAAAAGAGTTTTACCTCGAAAGTGAGACCATTATACACGTATATGAGAGTGGACTATATGATCGTAGAAACTTTTATGTCAATACAAGAGTGTTTTATGTGAATAAGAGAGTGTATTATATGAGTTCATGTAAATGCGAGAGTGTATTATATGAATGTGACAGTGTATTATGTGATTGCAAGAAAGTATTATATGAATGTGAGTTTTTTGTGAATTTAAATGTGTTGAATTTGAATGTAAGAGTGTATTTTATGGATGTGAGAACATTTTAGATGACTTACAGCACTGTAGCCTTGCTGTAGCCTCCAGATCCTGGGTTCGATTTAAGCATTGGGTCTGTGTGCATGAAGTTTTCATGCTCTCCCCATGCTTGATGAGTTTCCTCCATGTTGCCTGGTTTCCTATCACAGTCAAAAGACATGTAGATTAGGCTAATTGGCATTCCCCAAATTGCCCATATTGTGTGAATGCTCACTGGAAGTCCTACCATGGTAGAATAAATAGAGGTGATCCCCGACTTACAAACAAGTTCTGTTTCAGGGTCATGTTTGTAAGTCCGATTTGTTCTTAAATCTGACAAAGTGGGTCTTATATGCTTTTGACATGAGTATACAATGTAAAGTATCTATTTAAATCTGTCCCCTTTCCCCACACTGCCATCATGTGGCCAAAACCTGTAATCACGCCTGAGAAATGAATCTCACACAAATCTTACAGTGTTGTTTCTGCGCCTTTAAATCATGAGGGGAAGCTGTTTTTCACTGTATTGGACTGTGAACTCTGTTTTGTTAAGGATTTTCCAAAATTATAATTATTCACCCACATGACAGCTTTACAGAACATATTGTATATAATTGTAAATATTGGTATCTGGTGCACTGCATTTTTTGGACAATACAAGTAAAATACTTCTGTGTTTGAACCGGAAAGTCCGTTCGTATCTGCAGAAATTCATAACTTGAATGTTTGATGATTACCTGAAGTAGTCCGTGGCCTCCTTTAGTTGGACTGCAGAGGTTATTAGATGGATAACGATGAGAGTGTGTTATTTGAAAGTGAGAGTTAGTTATGTAATTGTAAGTTTATTACGTAAAAATGAGAAATTTTAAATGATGAGTACAAGCATTTTACATGAATAAAAGAGAAGATTAAGGAAGATTAAGGAGGAATAATAAATGTTTTTTATTCCAGGGATCATAACTGAATATTATTTTTTGTTCTCCTCTTGAACAGAAAGGGTGCGGGTACCATTTGGACCTGTTCTGGGTGGGTGTCCTGATGGCCGCCTGCTCTTTTATTGGCTTGCCGTGGTATGTGGCGGCTACAGTCATCTCTATCGCTCACATTGACTCACTTAAAATGGAGAGCGAGTCCAACGCCCCAGGGGAACAGCCGCAGTTTCTGGGAGTAAGGTACACACAGTCGTAATGCTTTTCTTTCAAAGTGTGTATTCAGGGTTTGGTTGGGAAAACTATGAAATAATGGATGTTGTTATTCAGCTTCAGTGGTTTTAGAAAGTATTTATTTATTTAAAAACTGAAAAAAATCATCTTTTTGGAGATTTTAATGAAATTTAAATCATAGGAGCTGATTTTTTTTTTTTTTACAGTAGTTGCGACACCAAATATTCCATTCCATCTGCTTCCAGGGAATAACAACAGATCTGACAAAACTGAACATCAGAAAATAAAAAAAAACTGGAGTAGTTTTTGAAGGACTAAAATAACGCGGATGGCGCAGTGGTGTAGTGGTTAGCACCTCCATGGTCCGGGTTCGATTCCCGGCCAGGCTCGATTCCTGTCTCTGGGTGCATGGAGTTTGCGTGTTCTCCTTGTGCTTGGTGGGTTTCCTCCGGGTACTCCGGTTTCCTCTCACGGTCCAAAGACATGTAGGTTAGGCTAATTGGTGTTCCCAAATTGCCCGTAGTGTGTGTGTGTGTGTGTGTGTGTGTGTGTGTGTCCTGCGATGGATTGGCACCCTGTCAGGGTGTACCCTGCCTCGTGCCCTAAGTCTCCTGGGATAGATTCCAGGCCCCCACAGGTTAAAGCAGTGAGAGAGTGAGTGAGAGTAAAATAACGCGGCTTGGTAGTGGACTAACAGGCAGAAAATGAAGACGTTTCTTTACTGGGTTTTTGAAAGTTGTTTGATTCTTTTTTTTAAAGGTTTCTTCTATCTATTTTTTCTCTGTTTTAAGGACATTTTCTTGCACTCAATAGAAAAGGTTAACTCTGGTCCCCTAAAGAGAGCCTCCATTTATCTCTCTGTAGGAAAAACCAAAGAACTATTCATGTCCTGTTTTTCTTTAAATAAGATTTTCTAATATATTCCGCATGCTGTTATTGTAAGATGTTCAACAGTGGTTGGTGTGATGAAGCAGAATTATTGTTAACACTCTGTACCAATGCATATTTACCAATGATCTCCATTTTTACTTGAAGTAAAAAAAAAAGTATTTATGGGTAACAAGTGCATTAATGTAATCCTGTGACTCTCAGCGCTAGTATAGAAAATGAATGCTGCACCATCTGACGAACCACAATCCCGAATTCCGCTGTGGGGTTAAGTCAGACTAAACAGTAACCTGCAGCTAGAGTTTCTTTTAGACTTTGTCTACATACTGTATCTCTGCTCTAAAGGGAACAGCGGCTGACAGGAATCCTGGTTTTCGTCCTAACCGGAGTCTCCATCTTTCTCGCCCCGATTCTGCAGGTAAGCATCCAGTATGATGTGTGTGTCTGAAACCAAAAGCAACTTTATATCAGATACATTTTCGGATAATTAATCATTTTTCATATCATTAATTTTCAAGCTTGAATTTCAAATTATTCCTTTTTATATAATTTTATATTTTTTATTAATTATATAATTATATTTTTATATAATTTTTTATTATAAATGTTCCATTTATTTTAAATGCTTTAGGTATTTTCATGTTATTTTTTTAATTATTCAATAATTTTCACTGTAATCTTTATTTATTTAATGTCAATTTTCACAAAGATTCATACTTTTTTTGCATCTGACTTTCAAACGATTTCTTTTTACATGTAACTTTTCAAATGATTAATTTCTTTTTACATGTATTTTTTTCAAATAATTACCTGAATATTAACTTGCCTGTCTCAAATAATGCTTTTTTTCGGATGACAATTCTTCAAATGATGCATTTAAACATGATCCTTTTAAATGATTTTTTATTTAATCATTTTTTAACAATAGAACTTAACGGTCTCACTCCTGGAATAACTCAAACTCTGGTAGGTTTCCATATTCATAACCTCGAATCAAATAAAGGAGTAAGTCCAGCTGGCACAACTGGGAATTAAGTGTCTCTAATCACTTTAAACTGGAAAGGTCAGCCTGCCTTTACCTGTCCAGGATGGCACGAGAGCGGATTTGGCCATGAAGACTGACGTCGGTCGATGTAGCCTGCGTTCCATTCAAGTGCAAATGTGCCATTTTATAAAACAGAGCTTTTTTTGGTCTAAAAATCAGCGTTATTGATGTGCCATATTTAGTGCAGTGGTTTTCTGTTCCTCAGTTCATCCCGATGCCTGTGCTCTACGGTGTGTTTCTCTACATGGGCGTCGCTTCTCTTGGGGGCATCCAGGTAAACAAGATGCTTTCCCTTATCATTAAAGTTGTAAAAAAAAAAAAAGATCCAAACAGAACACAGTCTGTGAACATGCACACACGTAGCTAACACTGACTTAGCCAGCTGGTGGCTAATTAATTTCCCATGATTCATCTGATTAATTTCAAATGATTAGTTAATGTTATTTTCAAATGACTTTTTTAAATACTTCAGGTAACGTAAATTTTCAACAATTTATTTTCAAAGCTGACTTTTTTAAAGGATTAGTTTTCATATTTTTTTCCCCAAATGATTAATTAACCTTCAAATGACCTTTGCAAATGATTCACTTCTACTGACTTTTTTAACAGATTTTTTTCAATTATTAATTTCCTGTCGCATCTGTTTCCTAAATGATTGCTTTTAACATGTCTTTTTTAAATGATTCATTTAAGCACAAGAAAATTTTTAAGCGATTCTTTTCCATGTGTTACTTTTTCAAATGATTCTTCAGCCAGCTAGATACTGTAAGTCCAAGATACAGTACATTAGCATCATTAATGTACATTATAATCCTGTCCGCCCAACATAATTGGTAATGAATCACGGACGTGAGTTAGCCGCTCTCACCACCTCAATGCTAGCAATGTCAAGTCCTGTAAAGTTCCGTCCCATTGGTAGCTTTTTTTGGTGAATATTTGACACATTTTTGCGTTCGTGCCGCAGTTCTGGGACAGGATCAAGCTGTTCCTGATGCCAGCGAAGCACCAGCCGGACTACACCTACCTGCGGCATGTCCCGCTCAGGAGAGTCCACCTCTTCACGCTGCTGCAGGTCGTCTGTCTCTCCGTCCTCTGGATCCTCAAATCCACCTTCCTCGCCATCATCTTCCCCGTCATGGTCCGGGTTTACTGATTTCTTCTTCCTTGTTATTTTAACATGTGCGGCTCTGTGTCAAAGTCTAATAATTAATGAGCCGCTTGTTGAGCAGGACCAGTTGAACCAGAAAGTCAGAAGAAGAATTATTCAAAATGTTGTAATATACAGTACAAGTCTATTTTCAGCAAATACTGAATCTTTTTTTTTTTTTTAATCAATTGAAAATAAATGAATCATGTTCAAGAGGAATCATGTTGACAGGTTAATCGTTTACATTCAGCACAAAAGTTTTTATGAATTTTTATTATTAAATGGTTTTCAGTTAATAAAAAAAAAAAAACACAAGGGTTTTTAAAAGATTTACATTTTTAATGTGACCTTTTAAAAAAAAAATTTGACCTCATTAATTTAACCTGTCAGTTTTTCCCATCTGACTTTTAAATGATTGCGTTTTACATGTGGCTTTTTCAAAAGCTTCATTTACTTTCACATGACATTTTCAAGTCATTTATTTCTTTATGTGGATATATATAGATTTTTTTAAATGACTTTTTTCCACGTGTGACATTTTTACATAATTCAGGTAAATGTTAATGTGACTGTTTCAACGGTTAGCACTGTCGCCTTGCACCAGCAGGGTCCGGGTTCGAATCCCGCCTCGGGTCTGTGTGCATGGAGTTTGCATGTTCTCCTCATGGTGGCTTGGTGGGTTTCCTCCCACAGTCCAAAGACAGTTAGCTTAACTGGCGTTCCCAAAAAGCCTGTTGTGTGTGGATGAGTGTGTGTGTGCCCTGTGGTGCATTCCTCGCCCAGGGTGTAAGGCTCCAGCCCCCCAAAACCCTGCATACATGATAAGTGTTATAGATGATGAGTCAGTGATTCATTTATATTCTCACGTGACTTTTTCAAGAGATTCATTTCGGCAAATTTGCCGTGGACATTGGTGGATCAGTGGTAGGGTTCTGAGTCAACGCCCAAATCCCAGCCACTGGTCGGGTCCCAAGGGGTAAAATGGGAGGGTTGTGATAGGAAGAGCATCCGGCATAAAACCTGTGCCAAGGTGTTGTGTGGATCAGTTGGTCCGCTGTAGTGACCCCTCGACTGGAGCAGCTGAAAGAACAACAATTTTGGAATTTCAATGATTTAATTATTTTTTGCATCTGACTTTCAAATAAGTCATAATGCATTCAATTCCACATGCCAGCTTTTCAAATGATTCGTTTCCACATGTTGTTTTATCAACTGAGTCAACTAATGTTAATGTGACATTTTCAAATTATTCAGGTATCGTAAATGTGACTGTAATACAATAACAATTTATTTTCAAAGCTGAATTTTTTTTAAAGGATTCATTTTCATAAATTTTTTACTCAAATGATTCATTTATTTTTAATGCAATTGATTCACTTTTACATGTGACTTTTTTAAATGATTCATTAATTTTCACAAGTACATTTTTCAAGTGATTCTTTTCCATTTTTCAAATGACTCAAGTTCAAGCTCATACATTTTCACATTGTGAATTTTACACATAACTTAGTTTTCACAGGTGATTTACAGTCATTGTCTCTTTATTTGATCATATTGACGTCTAGTTTACGTGATATAACACGTGCGATTAAATATTATGATGTAAAATGCATCATCACACAATATCACATAAATGTGAATTGTTGGTGACTCTGTTGAGTGAGAGCTGACACGCATCGTACTGTAAGTGATGTGAAATCATGGTGACGCGTTGACCCTCACCGTGTGTCCGTTGATCGAGTGTGTGTTCGTGTCTCAGATTCTGGGCCTGATGCTGGTGCGCAAGATGCTCGATGTGGTGTTCTCTCAGCACGACCTAGCCTGGGTCGACGATCTGCTGCCCGGGAAAGAGGAGAAGAAGAAGGAAAAGAAGAAGGTCAGGGGAGGAGAGGAGAGTGAGGATGAGGTAGGTTGTGTGTAGCTGCCTTTATATGTGTGTGTGTGTGTGTGTGTGTAGCAGCGTCCGTCACTTCATTCTGTTTGTTCCATCACAGCTCATGGTGTGCCCAACAGTAATAGTCCTTCAGTATACATTATGTACCGCTGCTGTCCCCTACTGGCCTGAAACACTTGTAACATTCAGAGAGCCGTGGAGCTGCCACTTTATTAGGTACACCTCATCATCAGAAGCTGTGCATCTCGACTGTTACCGTTTTTGTTTTTTGTTTTTTTGTCTCATCCTGCAGGAAAAGTTCCACCCGTACTCCGACTGCGCTCCTGCTGATGTGGACGTGGACCGCAGGTACTGTGTCCTCAAACTGCACGTCCCATACCGAGACCTCTTAGATCCCCCCGACTCGAGCTCGGAGTGGGCCGCGCGCTGTCAGCCGGGCACCTTTTACCACTGATGTGCACACACACACACACACACACACACACACACTTTTTTTCTGTTGATTTACAATATGCTTTTATATAGATTCTATATAGATTATAAGGATTGAAATGTTAGGTAAAGTGAAATATCTTCATTTTAAATATATATGTCCATATTTATTCCACAAGATGATTAAACATTAGAAATTCTTTCCATGCGCTAGTGAGCAATGCAGATAGATTCATCCAGTAAAGCATTTAAAATAATTTAACATTGCGGCATTGTTGTTTTTTATAATATAGCTATGACACCCTTGTAATGAAGTCAATCAAATCATGATTATCAAATTAATCTTATAATTAAAGAGACGATAAAGCTGATTTAGGAACCATTTACCCAGTGCGCAGGTTTTCCCAGCAGGTCTTGGTTGTTTCTTTTCTCCTCCGTCTGCCGTGTTCACTTTAAAGTCCGCTGTGTGCTTTTAGCCCGAGTCATACTGTGCAGTGTTTTTTTTAAAGGCCGACTTTCCTGACGGAGATGAATAAAAATCCCCAGCGAGAGCGACAGGGATTCTCCATTTAGACCAAGATCAAGAAGAACTTCCCATTTGCTTTAGTTAGTCTTCCTTTAAAGTGTGTTTTTGTAATGGAAATGAAGTGGGGCTAAACGGTCCGAGTCCACCACTGGAAACCGCTCATCAACCAGAAACGCCTGGCGCAGTGCAATGGTTTAATAGTAATCTGTGAAAAACACATATATGTCCTGATTTTTGGGGCTGGACTTAAAAACAAGTACATGTTATTCTGTGGCATGGGGCATTTAAAAAAAAAAAAAAAAAAAAAAAAAATTTCCAAAAAATCCAATCTTCTGATCGCTGTGCAAAAATTTTACTGGCCAAAAGTCCAATCTTGGTCATTCACTCACTCACCGTCTGTACTGCTGTATCTTGTGCTGTATATGGGTCGAGGGTTGGCTGGAGCCTGGACAGGGTGCCAATACTTTTTCTTTTTTTTTTCTCCCTAATTTAGTGATATTCAATTCCTCCCCGTCACTAGGGCGCTCCCACATTAAGGCTACTACTACCACTTAGTCTGAAGGTCTGAAGACTACCACGTGTTTCCTCCGAAGGAAACGCTATCCGCTCTTTCCGCTTGCGTGAGCTCACAGACGCCCCTGATTGGCTGTAGAGCCGTGATTAATGCTGGAGCACTAAGTACCTTTCATCCCTCCCCTCTGAGAGAGCTCGGCCAATCAGCTCTCTCTAGACCTCCGGCTGTAAAAGGTTACAGCATCACCTGGGAATCGAACTTGCGATCTCCGGATGATAGGGCGAGTGCTTTACCACTGCGCTAGTGATGTGCGGGTCATCTGGTAACCCGCGCACCCCGCGGGTCGTGTTGGGGCGGGTAAAGCAATTGTCACTTTTTTTGCGGGGCGGGTTGGGGCGGGTCATTAAAACAAAATTAAATAAAAAAATCCATGTATGTTGCGTGCAATTCCCTTATAGCCTATATTAAATATTTAGGAATATATATATAAGTTCTTTGATAAGGTTACGTCACGTGACAAGTCACGAAAGCGCCAAGCAGCTACCGCTGCCAGTCTCAACAAAAACAAAAAAATAAAAGTGAAGATGGAAGACGAGGCGCGGGAAAAATTGAGGTCAGGAATTACCATCATTAAAAGTAATGAAAAAGAAAAGTCAGTGGTTATTTAGCATAGGCTGTAAACGCTAAAGTAGAAATACCTGCCCTGCCCTATACAAATCTAAAATAAAAACTTGTTTAGCTCAGATTACAAACGCTGCTTTGTAAATGTTTAAAATGTGTATCATTATCCTGTTATTAATATGACCTGATTTATCGTTTATATCCATAATCATCTGTTGTTGCCAGTTTACAGGGCGATGTTTCCAAGCACTTTCAGGCTGAAATAAGGCTGTTCTCATTTAAATTACAATGCCTAGCATGTCTATTTCATGGTCGCGGGTGCGGGGCGGGGCAAGTTGTAAAAATAGATACAGTGGTGCGGGGCGGGCTGGGGCGGGCCAAATAATTTCATAAAAGCGGGAACCGCGGGTTGGAAAAATACCCGACCCGCGCATCACTACACTGCACACACTGCGGGCAATTTGGGAACGCCAATCAGTCTAATTTGCATGTCTTTGTATTATGGAAGGAAACTGTAGTCCCTGAAGGAAACCCACGAGGAGAACATGCACACAGACCCAAAGCAGAAATTAAACCCAGGCCCTAGAGGTGGAAAGCGAAAGTGCTAACATTACGCCACTGTGCCGGCTGTGTGGCCCAGCCAGAAGACATTTATTCAGCTCATGTAGATTCTAGGAGCACTTTGTTTTAGTGAGTGCTACCTGATATAGCTAGATCTCTCTCTCTCTCTCTTTCTCTCTCTCTCTCCACCCAGACAGCAAATGAATAATGGTCTGAAACTATTTATCTGGCACCATTTAAAAACAAATACATTAACTTTTGCAAAGTTAGCTTCCAACTCAACTCTGATGAGATCATGTCTAAAACTTGACACTTTGGCCAAATATTTAAACACCACCTAATTAATTGTGCCTCTTCTGGCGCACAGTGCACTTCCCATCGGCATGACCGGCTCCCCATGTGAGCTTTAACTCAAGCACATTTGGCTCTCCTCATTCCAGGTGGTGAATTCTGACTTTAGCCTCACAAATCCGCTCCCAGCATCTGGCTGGTGTGAAGTGGTCATCATATCTGCATTGCTGATAAACGTGCATGGTCTGGATGATAATGATGATGATGATGATAAAGTTTTTCGAGCAGGACTATAATTACTGCTAGAAAGCTGAGAAGCCGATTTTGGCCCACACCTAGGACTTCCATCTGGTGATGACCTCATCCCAAACTGGATTCCTCGTTAAGCTTAATCAAACCAAATTTCAGGCAAGATATGAACCAGAACTTTTAGGCTGGGCCACTTCTGGGCCATTTTCAGCATTTCTGCTAAATGGCTCCTGATGTATATTTCTGCTGGAGGATTTAGATTGGGAGAGACGTCATTCATTACGGCTGCCAAAGCACCAATTCCCTTCTTTAGCCTTCTTGATTATCCTTAAAACAGAAACTGCTTTTTGTTCAGCTTCCTTCGCCTCTTGACCATTTCATTTACACTGATTTGGTGTAGCAGTCGTTTGTTGCCATGGTGACCCTTGCTGGGACAGTAAAGCTCTATTTAAAGTGTCTCACAAAAGTAAGTACACCCCTCACACTTTAGCAACCACTTGATTATACAATACTTGGATATACTGTAAAGTATTAGATTTTCCGTCCTCTACATAACTCAACATACAGACAAATAGCTCAAAATAGCTGGCAACAAAAATGAGTACATCCTAAGTGAACATGTCAAAACTGTGTCCAAAGTGTCAATATCTGGTGTGAGCACTATCGTTATCTAGCACGGCCTTAATCCTCCTGGGCCTGGAATTCACCAGAGCTGCACATTGTTGCTGGGGTCCTCTTCCACTCCTCCATAATGATATCACGGAGCTGCTGGATGTCATACACGTGGCGCTTCACCACCTTCCGCTTGAGGACGTCCCACAGGTGCTCAATAGGGTTCAAGTCTGGAGACGTACTTGGCCGCTGACAAACACATGAACATGATGAATAGGTCATGTGACTTTGCATGGTTTAGGATGTACAGCTGGTATCACTTATGGTGCACTCACTTTTGTTGCCGGCTATTGGGACCATAATGACTGTACAGTATGTTGAGTTATTTTCAAAGGACAGTAAATCTACACTGTTATACAAGCTGCACATTGACGACTCTAAAATATATCCAAGGTTCATTTCTAGGGTTAGTATTCTCCTTTGAGAAGAAATGTTTGCCGAAATTAGAGGGGTGTACTTACTTTTGTGACTGAGTGTATACAATTACAGATGCAAAACACACTGAAAAATAAATGATCATTGGAGTAACGTTGATTTTTTTTAAGATAATAATGAGTAATCAGTACAAAATTCACCAACACCATTCAAGAGTTTGTCTCAATCCTACACACAATTCAAGCACAAGACGACATCGCTGTCAGTCATCATACACTAGCACACGACTCTAATACGAATCCTTTCATTTCAATGAATTCCAGTATTTTTTTTAGCTACTGTTGTTACATGCTTATTTAATGACTCCAACAGCCCCAGTTCATGACTTTTGATGTGATGATCGGACGTCACTTATAATTTAAACACTAGCGTGTTCCCTTAAACACTAAACATCCCACAAGTGTCAACAGGGGCGAGTATTAAAAACCCGTATCAGGACGCAGGGCTATTCTTCGCCTGCAGAGTTGCCGCCACACCGCTGACCCTTGACCTTTTGCCATTACCTCATTCTTCCTCTCATAACGGGGCCTCGCCGCTGCGCAGCATCACCCTGCATTTGAAGATCTCGTGCCCGGTGACGCCCATCGACCGAGGCGTCTCGTGTCCGGTGCCGCAGGTCAAGATCGAGGTGGAGTCCGAGTACGATGACACAGACACAGAGCTCAGGCACAGGAGTCACGACATGAGCAGCGAGACCACGCTCTGAGTTCGGGCGGTGGACAACGTGTGCAATTTTATGACTTTTTATGATCAAGCGCAAGAACTTTTGCGATTCGAATGTGTTCGTATTTTGTAATATCTGAGATGAATGCGTTTATATTTGTATGTGAACAATGCTATACATTCGACATGGTGATGATGTTTGTGGATGAATCTGTTCCGATTCTAATTCTTGCGGCATTATTTCTGTTTTGCTTTTCCCTCCTCAAATGAAACAATCAGATTCCACTTTAAGACTAACATGATGTACTTTGTAAATTTTCTATACATTGCTTTTGTACATAAACCCTAATATTAGTATAGTATTTTTAGCAGTAATGGACATGTGCAGGCTTTGCGGTTAAATGTATTTACTGAGAAACATTTGATTTTAATGATTCACATCAGATCGCATTTGGTCTTTAAACGACATGTACAGTTTAAAGACCAAAAGAAACATCTGTTGTTGTTGTTTTCCCCAAAACCATATGTAATGTGACAACTGTGGTTAAAAAAAATAAAAAGTGAAAAGCTGTTCTAATTCTAAGACTCCGATGAATATGAAGCCAAGCTGAGATACTTTTATTATTATTATTTTTTTTTAAACGTCACACTGCCATGCAGGATGTGTCAAGGAGTTTACATGACAATGTATAAATCCTATTATTTCCATAACAATTGCATTTAATTCAGTTTTATTTATATATCACATTTAACAAACGGTCATCGTCACAAAGCAGCTTTACAGAATGAAATATACTGTATAACGAGTGAGGAAACGATATGGTCTGATGATGATCATTATGTCCCTGAGGGCGATGGTGCTGAAGGAAAAACATCCTGAAGTGACACGTCAGAAGATTCAGAAGATTTAAGCCTTAAAGCTGTAGGAATGCGATTGTTGACTTGTTTAATGAACAAACTAAAGGAAGTTGGCAGATTTTACAAATACAATGTGATCCGAGGATTTTTGTGTTTCATTTGTTTTTGACGCAGAACCCTTTTCATTAACACATAAGAAGGTGTATACAGGATGTGACAGTTCAAATTCGAATTCAAATTTTATTTGTCACATACACAGTCATACACAGTACGATATGCAGTGCAATGCTTGCATAAAATGCAGTTTGCTTTCATTCATTGCAACTCCCACTTAATAAAGCCAAACCGCTCCTTTAAACTTTACAAACACTCAAGTTAAAGCGCACAGCCCAGCGTCCTCCTGGGTGAAACCGTCCCCGTAGCCGTCGCTAGGCTGCAGTCGTGGCGTTCGGTCGCACATGGGGCAGAGGCGGTTCCTCTGGCGCGACGCCCGCATCCAAATCACCAGGTTCCAGCGGCACCCAGATGTGATGGGCAGAGCGCCGTGCATCTGCTGTCCACGGTGGAGCAAGGCCTCTGTCACGTGGTGCTCCACTTCCACACACTCCGTCTCGCTCAAGGGCACCTGCATCATCACACACACACGTTAACTCCTTTGTAACTCGTCTTTGTAAAGTGTGTCAACACTATACTTAAAAATGTGCCTAGTGCTTTCTTGCATTTCTTTTTTTACCTGTCTCATGTCCCCGAAGTAGAGGTTGCCTTCAGTGAAGTGTTTTCCGAGTGAGAGGTTTAGAGTGACCTCAGCGTTATCGTAGTGGTAGCTGAGGTCCAGGTCTTCACCCAGCGCGTATTTCACGATAAAGGCCTTGTGGCTGTCCAGCCATTTCCCTCCGCAGTCCGGGTACAGCAGCGCGCACAGGGGCTTCAGGTACAGCTCTCTCAGCGGAGCAATCAAACCCTCGTCGAACCCGAGCTCGTTCAGGAGGATCTGCGAGTGTAAAGCTCATAAGTCCTGTGGGTTTTTTTTTATTATTATTATTTATACAGTGAATTGCTGGTCTATTATCTACAGGGAGATTCGACACTATACAGAGAAACACACAGATGACAATTAGAAACAATTATAGTAAAACCTGGGATTGTGAGTAACTTAAACGTAAGCGTTTTGCAAGATGAGCAAAATCTTTTAATGAATCTTAACTTGATAAACGAGCGAGGTCTTGAAATAAAAGCAGTATGTATAAGAAAAATACCCCGTAGTTGTTCATGGTGTTCGGTCGACCCTTTGGAGCCTCGGAGTGCTCGAAATGCTCCAGCTCTTCTAGCAGATCATTGCAGAACTCCTGTGTGAACACCGGGAAACGATACACCCTGGGTGCTGCAAACAACACGTACACAAACACACACACACATCTGCACCGTTGGTGTATTCGTAGAATATTTTTTGTTGTATGTGTTACAGTATACAATATGCACACCAATAAATCAGTGTGCACACACATTCACAGTAAACTGTATTCAAGAAAACAAAGGTGTGTACATCCTTTGGGCAACATGTACAGTGTTTCATATTTCACAGATACGCATGTTTAAGACAGTAACCGTAAACAATGTAAATAATTTTAGCATTTTTGGTTGAATTTATGGGGATGCAAACATTTGCACTCAAACTTCTTCACACCAAGACCTAAAGACATACCAGCCTCTATGGTGATGAGCTCCAGCATGCCGTCTGTGCTAGCGCCGTCTCCACGACTGTACTTCACGATTTCTACAAACTCAGGAGCCAAGTAGGATTCCTGCACAGGAAAAACGACATGTAGCATCACATGACTGTAGCCAACGCTGATTACTACATACTGCAGAGCTCCTGGTTTTAAATCTCTACCTGTAAGCTATATACGTGCTGATGAAGGGGTTTGTAAGTCTCCCTGATAATTGATTTTCTCTTTGCTGACTGTGCGGAGAGATCCCGGCGCCTCTCGACTTCAGCGCGGATCTGTGAGGTGATGCGACAATGTTAAGATCAATTTAATTCACAGCCATGTGTTCTGTCAATCCTCAAATCTGATTGGTATGGATTAAATTTTATTTTAAAAAACTGCTTTCACAATCAGATTCAAGTGATGAGAGAACAGCTCTCTTCTACGCTAGCTGGCATTTCGTAAAAAAAGAAACTTGTGTTTTTCTGTATAAATGAATAAAAAAAATACATGCTTGTAATGACAAAAAAAATTTGCTTTTTGTCATTTATAGAAAAATTATTAAGTTTGCTTTGGCAAATTAACTTTACATGCATATAATTAAACATTTCATTATTTGGGGACAAACACTTCCAGAATTGACTCACTTTTTCGAGAACAGCATTGTACTGGGTGTCAGTGGTACAACCCAGCGACTGGAGGATCTAGTATGGGATTAAAACCAGAGACAGTAAGCATTAGAAGTGTTCGCTGTTAGAAGCTTGTACAGACTGTACTTACTGTAGTTAATTTGAAATACACTGGATCTATATCATGAATTATTAACCACACAATTTCAAATATTAAATCTAGATTGTGAATCATTAGAAGCTTCCAGAATGTAAATTTTCATGGATCATGAAAGGATCCAGCAAATGAACTATCAAATGACTCCAGATAAATCCAGATGTGAGCTTTGGAAGATTCAGGATCCAGAATGTGAATTACTATGAGCTAAGGATCCAGAATAAAAATTACTGTAAGACCCGGATGTAGAATTTGAATTATTATATAAACTCATGACTGAAACAAGTGAGCAGGGAAATCTGGAATGTGAATTATTAATAACTTGAAATCTATGTGACTGGCTAAATTATTAAAAAAGCAGAGCCTGTTATGTCAACAGAACCAGAAAACAAATAATTCGAAATGATTTGATTAATAATTAGGAACGCAAAAAGCTTTAAATAGAACACCTGACGTGAGGATTTAGAATGTGAATTATATTTGAGAACATAAGAATCTGATTCATACAATAAGCCCAAATACATGTCTAGAAGCTGGCTAGAAGCTTGAGCGTATGCATTATTAGTTACCCAAAAAATCTGAAATGAAGGTAGAACACATGACACTAAGAATTAAACATTAGGATGTTCAAAATGTTCAAAAAGACCTAGAATATGAAAATCTGTTAGCCTGAGGCTCTAGAATAGATGCAGAACAAGATGTCCAGTGTATTATGTACTGTGTATGAGCAAGTACATGAATTTTAAATGACATGAGAATCAGAACTATTTCACCCGGTGATCTAGAATAGGGATAAAACCAAAAACCTAGTTATGTAAATATCTGGAATGAAAGTTATTACAAACACAAAAATAAGCAGAAATGAAACAATAGAGAAAGATGAGGAACCTGTAATCACTGGAATGTGAATTAGCAGTGACGGAAGTATGTAAAATAAGAAAAGAAAACGCAACCTAAATCTAAGGATTTAAGGATCTAGAATATAAATCGTAAGTGTCAACGGTGAGGGAAGTAGGGCTGTGTATTGGCAAGGGCCTCACGATGCGATACGTATCACGATACATGGGTCACGATACGATAAATCACGATATATTGCGATACAATACATATTGTGATATATTGCAATAGTTTGTATTAGTATGTGTGTCACATTATATTGACAACTTGATAAAGTAGGCAGACGAATTAAAATTCCAATTCCAATTTATTTTCCATCCATTCCAATTCGTTAGAACGGCACAGTGTGATTGAAGTCCATATTGTTATAAAACACAACACTTAAACATTCAACTAAAATGTATATGCCACTAAAGTTACATATAAATTAAATAAACAATTTATAAACTAAAATAAATTTAAGCAAAAAAATTTAAGTTCATCAAGTAAACATAAAACTGGAACATAATGCTCTAATATGAGGTATTCATTGTCACCAAACTGTTAGACCAAAAACACTCTTGCCTCCAAACTATTAGAAACTTAAGTGTAGTATCGATACTTGAGGTTTGACTATCGATACACTATCGTAAAAGAAATTATCGCGATAGTTAGATGTATCGATATTTTTGCACAGCCCTAGAGGGAAGTATTTTAAGTGGAACAAAAGATGCACACAAATGATCTTTAATACAACTTAATATAAACCTTAAATTATTATTATAAGAATTATGAATTATTATAAGACTCGGAATCCAAAATGTGAATTATTATAAGACTAAAAATCCATAATGTAAACTATTGTAAGACTAAGGATCCAGAATATAAAGTAAATTATTATAAAGCTAAGGATCCAGAATGTAAATAATTATAAACCTCAGTATCCAAAACGTGACCGATCATACGACTCCAGATGGATCCAGATGTGAGTTTTGGAAGCTTCAGCAATGTCACTTATTATACAGTAGATGTGAGTTATTAGAAGACTGAGGTGGCAGAGTGTGAATTATAGAACGTAAGACCCAGATGTAATTTTTATTAAAGATTCAGGTTCCAGAATGCGAATTATTATATTATTATAAACTATATATATTATAACTCCAGATTAATAAAAATTCCAGAATTACAAACGACCCAAACCAAGAGAGAGAACCTAACAGATGACTGGAGGATCTGGAATAAAGGCCCATCATATCCAGATCTTTTACAATGTTTACGTCACTGTGTTGAGATACAGAACGTTCCAGAACGCTGAGACTCCGCTCTCACTCACGTGCTGATACTCCGTGTTAAACTGCTCCTCTGAGGTGAACCGCACGTGCAGCTTGTACTGCTCTAGAAAAATGTTATCAGTGTAATAACAGCTGCACGTGCAGAATCTCTGCATTGTCGCAGCAGTGATGAGCCAGCGCGTGACACTAACCAAGTCTATTTAATACCTACATCATTATAATTATTTAACTTTTCGGCGCATATTATACGCAATAACTAAACTGTATTCACAGATTAGTAAACGTGTTTGTTTAAATAATAAGATTAAAATGTCCGGATCTAAAAACAGCTGCAGCTAAATTCACATGAAGTTGATTTGTTTTGGTCCGACATTTTAATATGTCCGAGCGGAAACATAATCACAATAATTATTATTGTCTTTTTATTCTTACACGTTATTATTTATTATTATTATAAACGTTGATAAAATGATATAGAAATAGAAAAGAGATTTCGTACAATGTGTCAATAGAATTTTCTCTCATTTATTTAAGTTACAGTAGCGTTTTAGTTAATTTTTTAGTTTATTGCAGAATCCCAAATATGTTATTATTAAGTGCACTAGTTAGTGCGCTAGGTAACAGCATTCACACGCCCTCACTCACACTTCTATAACCGTAATGCTGTGATTAGGGATCGAGCCGCCGCACTTCCTGGTCCGTCCCTCTATCTGGTCCGGGTGAAACGGTTCTGTCGTGAGGGGGAACGTAGCGGATGGTATCCGGTACTGTGTGTTTGTGTGTGTGTTGTGTGTATGTGAGTGTGTGTTGTGTGTGTGTGTGATGCGGAGGCGCGATGCTGAGTGTGGAGTCGCTGCAGGTGGCGGAGGAGGAGGTGGTGGAGTCGAGCTCCAGCCGTCTCGGTGATATCTACACACTGGTGGCTGAGGGCTGCTACCCGCGCGCCATGAACCCCGTGCGCAAGAAGAACCTGAAGCGGTACGCGCGCAAATTCACCCTGGACGGTGAGCGCGCGCGCGACTCACTCACTTAATCACTTGTAGACCTTTATTTATAGACACTGTGTCTCACTATCTGCCTGTGTGTCTATCTGATTATCTATGTCTCACTTCCTGTCTGTCTGTCTATCTTTGTGTCCCCCTATCTACCTGTCTGTCTGTCTGTCTGTCCATCTTTGTGTCCCCCTATCTACCTGTCTGTCTGTCTATCTTTGTGTCCCCCTATCTACCTGTCTGTCTGTCTATCTTTGTGTCCCCCAATCTACCTGTCTGTCTGTCTATCTTTGTGTCCCCAATCTACCTGTCTGTTTGTCTATCTTTGTGTCCCCCTATCTACCTGTCTGTCTGTCTGTCTGTCTATTTGTGTGTCCCCCTATCTACCTGTCTGTCTGTCTGTGTCCCCCCATCTTCCTGTTTGTCTGTTTACCCTCCTGTCTCTGATTATTATCCTCATTGGCTGCTTATCTCTGTCTTTGTCTCTCTCTCCCTCCCTGCAGACGGGCGTTTGTACTATGTGGGGATGAAGAAGGAGGAGAAGCGCGAGGTGGTGATCGACGCCGAGCGGAAGCGCCAGATCTTCCTCGAGTGTCACTTCAACGAGCTCGGCCACCACCTGGGACAGAAGAAGACAGTGCACCGCATCCAGAGCAAGTACTACTGGCTGGGCATCGTCAAGGATGTAGTGGACTGGGTGAGCGCATGCATGTGTTTGTGTGTGCCTGTATGTTTGTGTGTGTGTATGTTCCTGTCCCTGTAGTAACCGATGTCTTCTTTTAGATCAAAGTGTGTGAGACATGTCGGCACGCAGAGCGGAACAAAAACATGGCGCAGACGCCGAGGCCACTGAAGGTCGACGGCCCCTGGGACACCGTTACCCTGGACATAATGGGTACGAACCCAGTCAACCTTCCTGCGTGACACACAAGTCTGCACTTTGTAACTGTGTGTGTTTGTGTGTGTGTTTGAACACAGGCCCGTTCCCTTGCACTACACATGGAGGAAACACACACCTAGTCATCGTTACAGATTACTACAGTAAGTGGCTGGAGGCGTTTCCTGTCCAGAAGAGAGACTTCCTGTGTGTGGCGCGATGCATTTCGTCAACTGTTTATCGGTAAATGATAATTGTTAACTGTTAGACAAACTCTCATAATGAAATGTTCCTGTGTATCATCATTACAGTGTGTGTGTGTCTGTGGGTTGCAGGTACGGTTCAGTAAAAACCATTCTCTGCTCTCTGAACGCTGATTTCTGCGAACAGGTTTGTCTTTTTTTTTTGTGAGTAATACTTATCAACTCTCAGCATCTAGAGTTCTTTCCTGAACCATCCAGAGGTGTCGTGTCGTAGGTGAGCAGGCAGCTGAGCGAGCGCTGGGGTTTGCAGCTGAAGCTCCAGCACAACGCCCTCCTGGAGCGCTCCAACCCTCTGCTGAAGGACACCGTCAAGCAGGTGGTGGCAGAGAAGCAGGCAGAGTGGGACGATTTCATAGATCCCGTTCTGGCGCTGTTTAGGATGTCGGTGAACCCCGAGACCAGGTTCACGCCCTACTGCCTGATGTTCAACCGCAAAGCCAGCGCGCCCGGTCAGGTAGGAGGATGAGATCTGAGATCTGGATACGAGAGCGTATCATGACGGTTAAATCTAAACTGATAACATCGATAACGCTAATCCTGCCGTATCACTTTGTCTGCCAGATGAAACTGGATTTACTAAGTTATGAGCACGATGCAGCAAACGATTCCCTCAGCGAGGAGCCGGATAACAGCTTCGTCTCGTCCATCAAGGAGCAGCAAAATCAACTCCAACAGATGGTACGTACTGAGATACAGTATCTCGAATGACATGTATGTGGTGATACTTGAACAAGAGGTCCATGCAACAGGGTTTTTAGGAGTAACATGTAGTAATAGACATGAACTCGAATTCGTCTCCTTTCAGGTCTTTTCAAACATGAACTCCGCGTACAAGCAGGAAAAGAAAAGTGCCAAACGGCGAGGCAGGAACGTCTCCTCCATAACCCTGACCGTCACCGAGCCCTTGTGCCCCGCTGACGACTCGCCCTCACCCAAAAGACTGAAGGACGACCTGTTCCTTACGTTCCCTGTCGAGACGGTGATCAGCGCAGTTCAGGTGGTCACGGAGGAGGGAAAGGACGCTCTGGAGTACGTGCTGCCAGGACCTGATGTCCACTGACGGCAGCGATTAATAACTCATTAGGTCAAAGGATACAAGTGTCAGTGTATGAGAGACTGATTGTAACGGCCCGTCTCATAAGGTTCAGCTGTTTGTGACAGCATCGGCGCTTATAAAACAGGGCAGGATGTTATTTGTTACAGTCTTTTTGTATATAATGCATCGCTTCAGTAATGGCTGAAGGATTTATTTTTTTTTTGGTGGCTGAATTTTCCCAGAATCTTTTTTTTCATCATGTTGGCTTTTAGGATAATAAACACTAATGTATCAGCACTGTTTCTGTTTGCACCTTCTTTATATTTTTCTTGTGTTATTTGAAATTAAAAAGTAAAATTATGTGTCCTAATGCTCCTGTTTAATATATATACTTGTATGTATATATGCCCTGCAATAATTATACTCACTGTCCACTTTATTAGGAACAGCAGAGAAAATTTTTATCTTTTGTCACTTTGACTGTCAGATGGGTTGATATATGTATATAAAGTACAGAGTCAGCCAATAAATGTATACACACTTCAGGAAAAGAAAACTTTGTATAACTATTTTAATCCAATCTTTATTGCTATATGTTATGTGTGTTTATATTTTGTATATATGACATGATTATAATATATTATATACTATGATATTAATATAATATACAGAATCAATCCATCATAGTATTTTTTTCCTGAAGTGTCTCTCTCTCTCTCTCTCTCTCTCTCTCTCTATATATATATATATATATATATATATATATATATATATATAAAACAGGAAGATCCCATAGGAGCTGCAGTTTTGGAGTTGCTCTGAGCTGGCAATAGTGGCCAAGGCTCACTGATGCACATGAGGAGTAAAGGCTGGCGTGTATAGCCCGATCCAATAGAAGCGCTAGTGTAGATCAAACTGATGAAATGATTAATGTTGGTTGTAGTAGACAGGTGTCGGAACACACAGCACATTGGTTAATAATGATTAATTAAGTATTATGTTTATATAATATGTATTAAATAAGTATTGTTAAGTATAATTTACATTTGGACATTTGGCAGACGCTCTTATCCAGAGCGACTTACATTTTTATCTCATTATACATCTGAGCAGTTGAGGGTTAAGGGCCTTGCTTAAGGGCCCAACAGTGGCAACTTGGTGGTTGTGGGGTTTGAACCTGGGATCTTCCGAACCGTAGTCCAATGCCTTAACCACTGAGCTACCCCTGGCTAATGAAGTATTGACCTACTCAGTTCTGTTATGGGGGCAAAAGGAGGCCACACTCAATATTAGGAAGGTGGTCATAATGTTATGGATGAATTACTGTAGATTTAACACGTCTGATTGTTCCCATCAGTATAATGGTATGACCTCTGTCTTTGTCTCTCTCACTGTGTATAAATACACAGTGCTGGTCAATATTATTGGCACCCTTGGTTAAGATGTGTTCTTAGGCTTCTAATAAATGCATTTTTTATTTTTAATGTTCGCCTGACCCAGACAAACATTGTCTGGGTCAGGCATAAAAACAAAAGATGAGTATGCGGAAAAGCACCCCATGCCCACTGTGAAGTATGGTGGAGGATCTGTGATGCTGTGGCATTGTTTCACTTCCAAAGGCCCTGGGAACCTTGTTAGGGTGCATGGCATCATGACCCAAAACATGTGGCAAAATCTACACAAAAGTGGTTCAGCAGACACTAAATCAAGCTTCTATCATAGTCATCTCAGTCCTCAGTCCTTAACCCAACTGAAAACCTGTGAGGTAAGCTGAAGAGGAGAGTGCATAAGAGAGGACCCAGGACTTTGGATGATCTAGAAAGAGTGTGCAAAGAGGAAGATCAAAGATCCCTCTATCTCAGTGGCGGCCGGCCCATAGGGGGCGCTGGGGCACCGCCCTCCCTGATAAGAGGGGCTAAAAATGTAAAATATATATTTTTTACAAATTAAGTTTTTAAATTCGGTTTACCCACCAGTATGTGCCTACATGCGATATGAATAACATATACAACATTTCCCACCTAGTGACATTCATTCACCAGTGAATTTCCACAGACAGACTTGTATCGTTTCTGTCATGGGGCGCTGAGAAAAAGCGCCCCTGAGTGCAGCCAAATAGCCCGTCATGTAGCTGTTGCTAGGGCAAATTAATAAATATGCGGCCAATCAGTTTCTCAGAATTTTATGGTCTTGGGGCGCTGGAAATTCTGCCCCAAGCCGCAGAAAATACCGCGAGATTTAAGTTTTTTTTTCTTTTGAGGCGTGGCCAATCAGAGAGAGGCGCGGTCAATCAGAGTAATGATGGCGAACTTAACGAGTGAAGAGCAGTTTCCACCAAATTCGGTGAGATCCTTATTAATATACCCGTTTTAGACTGTTGTGTTACATTGCATTTTTAAAACTGTTTTTCTTTGTGTGAACCACTTTGAGATGCAACTTTGCTTGAAAGGTGATCCAGCTGATCATACCCTTTGATGTTGATTATTGTATTTGATACTCTCTTAAGCATGCATGGCGTATTATACAATGGAAATTTGTTCATTTACTTTATCTGTGAAACTGGTGATTTTGAGGAGGAGATTAAATCATTACTGTTAATTGTAATCATCGTCTGATTTTAATTCTTATATTGGACTAAGCAAAGAAATATTTTGTCACATCAGCCCCACCAGGAAAAATTTTCACCAGCCGCCACTGCATCTGTATTCTACAATCTTGTGAAATGTTATAGGAGGTGGTGCTGTACAAAGAAGCCTGTACAAAGTATTAACATCAGGGGTGCCAATAATTGTGGCACACAGGATTTCATGAAAAAAAAAATCTTAATGTAGGATTATATGATTAATGAATATATTAATGTATATTAATATAATGAATTATATTAATGAATAATTGTACTTCACACACACACATACATGTACAGCATATTGGCATATCACAATATTTTATTCTTTATATAATAAAATATGTTTTTTTTAGTTTTATAAGGATTACATAGTAATAACATACTATTACGAATATATTACAAATATAATAATAATAATAATAATAATAATAATAATAATTTCGCAATATTGTTTATTATTTCATATAATCTAATAATAACTTTAATTCCTACTTGTAATGAGTTTGGTCCTGAAAGAGCTCCTCGTGCGCGCGTGGGCGTGTCCGTTAAACGCGGAAAACGTTCTTATTGGTCAGGCTGAGCGCCGTGGGCGGAGCTTCACCACCACATTCATTTTCACTTCCGCGTTACCAAACTGCAGCCCGGAGACTCCGGAGAAGCGGCGGAGTGTGAACACAGACAGAGAGGCGCTTCTGTAAAACACCTTCCTCATAGTAACATTATTTATATTAGTACATCAGAGTCCGTGTTTGTGCGGATTAAAGGGAAGTTTGAGCATTGCGGGTTATTTCCTGGTTGTGTTGTTGTGTCTTGTCTCCAGAGAATGATCTCACACCAGATAATGACCTTGTGTGTTGTTTATTACCTGTCTGATCGCTTCGGTCTCAGCACAGGCTGATCTGATCTGATCTGATCTGATCTGACTTCCTGTCACGTGTCTTCACTCTCACGTCACACTACATCATGAGGCTGGCTGCGCTTGTTGGCTGCATCTTTACTTTTGTCCTGGTGGACATCGTGGTCTCCACCGTCCTCTACATCCAGTTTTCTGGTCCAGTTATGTTCTCGGATGACGTCCTCGACTTTGACGTCCGTCGCTCAGTGCTGGATCTCTGGGTGGTGACCCTGGGGCGTTCCTGCCTCCTCGTCGGCGCCTCTCTTGGCGTCCTGATAAACCATCAAGATGGCTCGAGACGGGTCGGGTTCCTGGACACGCCGATGGTGCTCCTCAGTCTCACCATGCTCTCGTATGCCCTCGCCAAGCTCCTGATATTCTCCGAGATGGGGGCTCTGATGCACGATCCTTGGTTCCTCAGCTTGTTCTCATGGACTTGCATCTCCGTCATAGGGTCTGTGTTCTTCTGGAAGCTATTGAGCAGGCCAAATGTTCCAGACTCTGATGTTGGGGAAGAGAGGGAGAGGTTGGTGGATGGAGGAGAAGACGAAGAGGAACATGAAGAACCGGGCGAGTTGGGTGGGAACGGGGTGAAGACAAATTCTGGGGCCACACTGGGACGTCTGCTGTCGTACTGTAAGGAGGACACAGGGCTTCTGTCCCTCGCCTTCTTCTTCCTCCTCCTCTCAGCTGTGTGTGAGTTTATACACCATGTTCTGACACCGTAGACTCCACTGAAAATTCCTCACTACCATGCATATTATATTTAATTACAGTATATTTACTGAATGAATGATGTGATGGGGTCTAATTTGCTGTAAGAAATGCTGTTATAAACAATGAATACCTTCTTTATACCCTCAAACCTCAAACAGTGCTGTGTTGTAAATAATAGATGTTACCTGATGTGAATAATTATTTGTTTAAATGTTTCTGTCTCTCTCTAGGCGAGGCCTTTATCCCCTATTACACTGGGAAAGCCATCGATGGTATAGTAATCAACAAGAGTATGGAGCATTTCATCAAACCAATGACTATTCTCACTGTATTGGCTTTCGTCAGGTGAGTTGGTATCATCAGGTATACACTTATACGGATACGTGTAGATACAGTAATTACTAATATCTAGTCTGATTTTATATCTTATATGACTAATAACTTATATAATACAACATTTCATAAGTGCATGCCCAAATATATAAACCTATTCTTAAAAATCTAAGAATTTACAAATTTCACTTTATTGCAATATTCCAAACTTTAGTAAATTTTATTTAAACGTCCCTAGATGAGACCTAGGTGACTAAATGACTCCGACTTTTACAGCTATTGTGTGACACCATGCATGATATTTAGAGAAAGTATTGGATGAGGTTCTTGGATTGAATTTTATGTGCTGTACTGTAATTATAACACCAAGTCTCTAATTCTAGTTCCGTGGCTGTTGGGTTTCGTGGTGGTGTGTTCTCATTGACATTCGCCCGGCTTAGCATTCGACTGCGGAATCTCCTTTTCCGCTCGTTGATGCATCAGGAGATCAGCTTCTTCGATGCTAATCATACAGGTTGAGTTGTGTCTTACGAGTTAAAAGCTAAGATCATGTGCTATCGTATATTGTTGTTGTTGTTGTTGGTCTTTCGGCTGCTTCCGGCAAGGGGTTGCCACAGCGGAATACCCAGTCCGCACTACAACTTGGCACATGTTTTACGCCAGATGCCCTTCCTGACGCAACCCTCCTATTTTATCCGTGCGTAATGCTCGGTAATTGTAAGAGTCAATAACCATTGAGAAACATAACAGTCAGTAGTCATATCATCACAGTCAGTAGTATCATTACAGTCACTACCAATAAGAGTAAGTATTGATAAAAGTCAGTAATCATAACAGTCAGTAAACACAGGCACCAGTAATCATAATAGTCAATTATCAATAGTGGTAACAGTCGCACTTTAAACAGTCAGTATTAATAACAGTTAGTAGTCAAAAGATTCAATAGTCATTACAGTCAGTAACTTTAACAAGCAGTAAGCATAAACACCAGTAATTATAACAGTTAGTTGTTAAAAGATTCAGTAGTCATGATTGTCAGTAGCAGTGTAAGCATCAGTAATCATAATAGTCAATCAGCATCAGAAATCCTAACAGTCAGGAGTCATAACAGTCATTAATCATTAATGTCAGTGGCAGCATAATAATCAGTTATCAAATGTTAGTATCTATAACAGTCAGTACTTATAACAGTATTCATAACAGCCAGTAGTCAAAGCAGTCAGTATTCATTAATGCCAATAGCAGCATAACAGTCAGTAATAAAAAGTCAGTAGTCATAACAATCAGTAGTCATAACAATTAGTAATAACCATCAGTAGTCATAACAATCAATAATCATCATTGTCAGATGCAGCGTAACAATCAGTAATCAAAGATCAGTAGTATAACATTTAGTATTCGTGACAGGCATTAGTCATAACAGTCAGTAGTCGATAGTGTCAGTGGCAGCATAACAATCATTAAACAAATTTCATTATTTATAGTCATTAGTCATAATTGTCAGTAGCTGAATAAGCACTAGTAATAACAACAGCTCATAGTCATTGATGTTATTGGCAGCGTAAAAGTCAGTAATTAAGTCAGTAGTCATCACATTCAGTAATAACCGTCAGTAGTCATAACAATCAGTAATTATTATTGTCAGTAGCAGCGTAACAGTCAGTAAACAAAAGTGAGTAGTCATAAGAGTCATTAATCCTAATAGTCAATAATCATAACAGTCAGTAATTATAACAGGATTCTGGAATTGTTCTAACAGGTGATATAACAGGAGCATTTTTAAGGACAACCAAATTGAAATTAGACTCAGACACAGATGTGTAATCGATACAGGTAACATCACGTCACGGCTGACCTCAGACACCACGCAGGTGAGTGACCTCATCTCGCAGAATGTCAATCTGTTCCTGCGCAGCTTCGTCAAGGCAGTCGGATTCTTCATCTTCATGTTCGGCATGTCTTGGAAGCTGTCGCTCGTCACCATCATGGGCTTCCCGTACCTCGCCGTGCTCTCCAAGCTTTACGGCGAGTATTACAAGGCAAGCGAGCAAACTTTTCACAACCTCAAGAAAAATCACAGAGCCTAAAATCCTGTGGAATCAAGGTACTACTGATCTTCCCTCTACTGTACATGTGATTTTTAAACTTTTACACAAATGTTTTCCTGCAGAAACTTACTAAGAAAGTGCAGACGTCTCTGGCTCAGGCCAACAAAGTGGCAGAGGAAACGATTTCAGCCATGCGGACGGTGCGCAGCTTCGCCGGAGAGGATCACGAGGCTGAGTCTTATTACTCCAAACTATTGGAGGTGTTCGCACTGAACAAGAAACAGGCCATAGCCTACGCCTGCTTTATGTGGTCCAGCTGTGTGAGTATCGGATATCAAGAAGCCGGATTCATCTAAAGGAATCATGAAATAATGATTTGTCAAACAACCTGGCAGACCGTACAGGTGACGTTAAACATATGGGTGTTGTTTTAGATCTCGGAGCTGGCGTTGCAGGTGGCCATCCTGTTTTATGGAGGTCACTTGGTGGTGACAGACCAGATAAGCGGGGGAACTCTCGTTGCTTTCATCCTCTATGAGCTTGAACTTGGGGAATGTCTGGATGTGAGGCACTTTACAATAACATCAGTAAATTTTTAATGTGAGAGCTGTGCTTGTTTTTGTCTCAAACTTGCTCTGCCCCTCAGAACATCGCGTCAGTCTACACAGGTCTGATGCAGGGTGTGGGAGCCGCAGAAAAGGTCTTCGAGTACATTGACAGGAAGCCCAAGCACACTTTCGATGGCCAAGTAGCTCCAGATGTGCTGCAAGGCCTGGTTGAGTTCAAGAACGTGACGTTTGCGTATCCTACACGGCCAGAGACCAGTGTTCTCAAGGTATCACATCATGTCCTACCTAGTTAAGGTCTGTTCATTGACCTAGTCAAAGTATTTAAATTTTACAGCAATACAATTAAACATTGTTGTATTGCTTCAGCCTACCTAACATTTTATTCGCAGAACGTGTCCTTCACTATCCAGCCACGGGCAGTGACAGCTCTGGTGGGTCCCTCAGGCAGCGGTAAAAGCTCCTGCGTTTCTCTGATCAAGAACTTTTATACACCTCAGGAGGGCCAAGTGTTACTGGATGGATGTCCTATTGAGAAGTACCAGCATAGCTACCTCCACTCCAAGGTGAACTCCTGTCAGAGGGGAAAAACCTTAAATGTGCACACAAAGTGGTGAAACAATATGTGGCACAAAGCCGTACTGAATCACCAAACACAAATCTGACTTTAGAATAAATACTCGTTGTATCAAACTGCAGTAATTCACTTCTTCACTCAGGTCGCGCTGGTTGGACAAGAGCCGGTCCTTTTCGCCCGCTCTGTACAGAAGAACATCGCCTATACCCTTCCAAGTGCTCCTGTAGAGGTTGTAGTCACGGCTGCCAAAAAGGCCAACGCTCATGACTTCGTTTCCAGCCTTCCCAAAGGCTACGATACGGGTGAGACCGGAGGTTTAGAACGCCGTTCAGGAACACACCAGCCTCATTTACATTTAGGCATTTGGCAGACGCTCTTATCCAGAGCAACTTACAAAAAGTGCTTTAAAGTTTACATCATTGGATACATACTTACACTGGGTTAACTAGGTTAATAACTAAGTGCCATTTATCTAAATAAAAGTTGACATTTAGGAAGTACTGTTAATAACTGAGAGGCGGCACAGAGGTGTAGTGGTTAGCACTGTCGCCTTGCACCGCCATGGTCTGGGTTTAATTTCCGGCCAGGCTTGATTCCGGTCTCCGTGTGCATGGAGTTTGCATGTTTTCCCTGTGGTTGGTGGGTTTCCTCCCACTTTCCAAAAACATCTAGTTTAGGTTAATTGGCGTTTCCAAATTGCTCATAGTGTGTGAGTGTGTGCCCTGTGATGGATTGGCACACTGTCCAGGGTGTACCCCACCTCGCACCCTAAGTCTCCTGGGATAGACTCCAGGCCCCCTGCGACCCTGAATAGAAGATAAAGCGGTATAGATGATGAGTAAGTGAGTGATAATAAAATAAAATAAAATATAAAATAAGCATTAACACTTTAGGGTGTGTTTTAATAGGGAAAACACACCAGGATCACAGGCCGCATCACAGATTTGCACATTAATAAGAAATGTGCTACAATAAGGGTACCTGTTTTAATAATAATAATCTTAGCATGGGTTCTGGCTTTAAAAATAGCTGTTGCTTGGACCCTTTTTCTGTTGTCTCAGATGGACCACTAGATCCATGTGAGACAGCTCCTAGATCCCCAGACATGCTAGAGTTACGCTGTGTTTTTTTTTGTCTTTACCAAATATCCAGTATCCTATCTGACTCCTCATCTAACGCAGTGTTAAGTCACATGTGTGCCACATTGCAGGTGTCGGTGAAAAGGGGACTCAGCTCTCAGGAGGGCAGAAGCAGAGAGTGGCGATCGCTCGCGCCCTGATCCGGAACCCAAGCGTGCTCATTCTGGACGAGGCCACCAGCGCACTGGATGCTGAGAGCGAGCACATGGTATGGATTAAGACTTTTATTCTTGTCTTTGATGTAGACATCCTGTTTGTAACAGGGTTTTAGCATTATGAAGATTTTGGGCCATTAATTTGTGAGTACTAGTGTGAGTGTCTTCAGACTACGTTTGTTTCTTTGTTTGGAGATGAAAGGAAATTCCAAAAGCTGTAAATTTTAGAATTATGGAATATATTTTTTTTTCTTTTGACAAAGACGTTATGGCCTTTGAAGACAGGAGGTGGTGGTGATGGCCACCCTTGAAAAGATTCATACGGTGAATTCAGAAAGTATTCGGACCGACTTGACTTTTTTTCAGTTTTATGTTGCACATAACTGCACAGTTGTTCAAATAGTTTTTTTCTCATTAACGTAGACTCAGTACTCCATAATGACAAAGTGAAAACATAATTTTAAAAATATCTGTAAATGTATTAAAGAATCACACGTACTGTATATGTACCACTCCTATGTTGTCTTGGATATGTACCTCATCTTGGCTGTATCACTAGAATGTTGGAAGGTGAACCTTTGGCCCATTCCTGAGTGCTGTGGAACAAGTTTTCATTTAGGACATCTCTGTACTTTGCCCTCCACCCTGTCTCCCAGTCCCTGAAAGCCACCCCCGGAGCACAATGTTGCCACCACCATGCTTCACTGTTGGGATGGTATTGGGCAGCTGATGAGTAGTGCCTGGCTTCCTAATCTTTCCTCATTGTTTCATCAGACCAGAGAATCTTGTTCCTCACAGTCTGAGAGTCCTTAACATACTTTTTTTTGCAAACTCTGAATGATCTTTCATGTGTAATAAACTGAGGAGACGCTTCCGTCTAGCCACTCGTCCAAAAGCCGAAATTGTTGGAGAGCATTAGTGATGGTTGTCACATCTCTTACTGGGGCCCTTTTCTTTTGTGATTCTTCAGTTTTTCTATTTAAGAATTATGGAAGCCACTGTGCTTATCCTAAGTTTCAGTGCAGCAGATTTTTTTGTAGCCTTGCCCAGATCTGTGTCTTGCAACAATCCTGTCTCTGAGCTCTGCAGGCGGCTCCTTTGACTTCATGGACTTTGCTCTAATACCTTATGCATTATCAGCTGTGAGTCCTTTTATAGAGAGGTGTGTGCCTTTCCAAATCTTGTCCACAGGTGGACTCAAGGTGTAGAAACATCTTAGCAAAAATCAGCCTAAATTTAAATTCTCGTTGCCAAGGTCTGAATGCTTAAAAATGCTTTTTTTTTTTTTTTTTTAAACAAAATTTACAGACATTTCTAAAATTCTGTCATTATGAGGTACTGAGTGTAAATTAATGAGAAAAAAAAAAATTTAAACAACTGTAATATCAAGCAGCAATATAAAAAAATAAAATAAAAGTGAAGGGAGTCTAAATACTTTCTGAATGCAGTATATAAAACAAATTTGTGTCCAGACTTTTGACTGGTACTGTCTGCATGCATTCTGTCAGGTTCAGCAGGCCCTGAATGCTGTGATGGAGAACTACACAGTCCTGGTTATCGCTCATCGCTTGAGCACGGTGCAGCGCGCAGACGCAATTGTGGTTCTGGACAACGGCACTGTGGTGGAGCAGGGCAGACACGATGAGCTAATGGACCTCCGTGGCCTCTACTATAGACTGATCCAGAGGCAAATGATGGGGACTGATATCACAGACGAGCCCTCGCGTCCATTTTTAGAGCCGTCTCGGCCCCGGGAACAGGAAGAGAAAGAAAACGAAAGCAGCGGAGATGAAAATGTCCCAAGATATTGATCTATTTATTCTGATTCAGCACTGAATTTGATACATGCTAACATGAAACCTACCTCAATTCTGTAAAACACTATTAGTTTGCCGCAGGTAGAAAGTAGCCCAGGTAGGCAGATTTTGCAATCAGTATCGGTTTCAAGTAAAGAACAAGCACCAGGAGATATCTGCTCTTAGATTCATGCTGCTATGAAGTAAAAGCTGTCTGTATGCACAATTACGTTAACATATTGGACAAGGCGCCATTGATTATAAGCTGTCTCAACATCCTCACAATAAACCTTGAGTATTGTCATGCTGGAATAGGTTTGGGCCTTGTAGTACCAGTAAAGTGGAACTGTAATTATAAAGCACTCCGAGACATTCTCTACAATTCTGTACTCCGAACTCATTATAGAACCACACAAGGGTATGATGGCCAGGGGTGCACATGCTTTTGCACATCTCAAAAAAAAATTGTGATCATGAGATAAAGTTGATAAAAACACTAGAAAACATTAAAAGGTTGGGGATCAGCTTTAATGTAATCTGTGATATTATAATTTCAGGTTGAAGTCCAGATATATGTCTGGCTGTAACAAAGATGAACCACTTCATTTTTTTGAACTGGAACTTTACAAAGTTTTCTTTGGTGTGACATTATATGGTAATAAATTCCACTTGATTGGTGGCTAAAGATTAGGAAATTAGTTTTTTTGTAAAGAAAACTTCTCCACCGTGTTAAAATTCAAGTGAAATAAGTATACCACTTCAGCGGTGTTATTTTAGTGGTGAAAATATGAACTAATCCCAATAAAGTTGTCCCAGTTTAACTATTGGTGAAGGTGTTTATTTACACTGAGCAAGTAGTAACGTATTTTGAAAGTAGATAATTAAATCTGGCACAGAAACAGTTCATAATATCGCTTTTACTTAACATTTTGGTAAATTTTGGTTTCATTTATGTCACAGGTAAAAATTCAGGCAGATATTTAAGTACTTGCAAATTTTTATTTAATTCGGTTCAGCCAGTTTTGCGTGAGACTGTGACAAAATCTGTCTGAATCTGTCATACATACATACAGACATAAGGACATCAAGACAGACAGACATAAAGACATACAGACTGAGATAGACATGCATGCAGACAAACATAAAGACATAAAGCATACATGCATGCAGACATAAGAACATACAGTGGTGTGAAAAACTATTTGCCCCCTTCCTGATTTCTTATTCTTTTGCATGTTTGTCACACAAAATGTTTCTGATCATCAAACACATTTAACTATTAGTCAAAGATAACACGAGTAAACACAAAATGCAGTTTTTAAATGATGGTTTTTATTATTTAGGGAGAAAAAAATCCAAACCTACATGGCCCTGTGTGAAAAAGTAATTGCCCCCTGAACCTAATAACTGGTTGGGCCACCCTTAGCAGCAATAACTGCAATCAAGCATTTGCGATAACTTGCAACGAGTTTTCTAGCATAAACCGCCTTTTTAAGGTCATGCCACAACATCTCAATAGGATTCAGGTCAGGACTTTGACTAGGCCACTCCAAAGTCTTCATTTTGTTCTTCTTCAGTGTTCAGAGGTGGATTTGCTGGTGTGTTTTGGGTCATTGTCCTGCTGCAGCACCCAAGATCGCTTCAGCTTGAGTTGACGAACAGATGGCCGGACATTCTCTTTCAGGATTTTTTGGTAGACAGTAGAATTCATGGTTCCATCTATCACAGCAAACCTTCCAGGTCCTGAAGCAGCAAAACAACCCCAGACCATCACACTACCACCACCATATTTTACTGTTGGTATGATGTTCTTTTTCTGAAATGCTGTGTTACTTTTACGCCAGATGTAACGGGACACGCACCTTCCAAAAAGTTCAACTTTTGTCTCGTCGGTCCACAAGGTATTTTCCCAAAAGTCTTGGCAATCATTGAGATGTTTTTTTAGCAAAATTGAGACGAGCCTTAATGTTCTTTATGCTTAAAAGTGGTTTGCGCTTTCGAAATATGCAGGCCGTTTTTGCCCAGTCTCTTTCTTATGGTGGAGTCGTGAACACTGACCTTAATTGAGGCAAGTGAGGCCTGCAGTTCTGCAGATGTTGTCCTGGGGTCTTTTGTGGCCTCTCGGATGAGTTGTCTCTGTGCTCTTGGGGTAATTTTGGTCGGCCGGCCACTCCTGGGAAGGTTCACCACTGTTCCATGTTTTGGCCATTTGTGGATAATGGCTCTCACTGTGGTTCGCTGGAGTCCCAAAGCTTTAGAAATGGCTTTATAACCTTTACCAGACTAATAGATCTCAATTACTTTTGTTCTCATTTGTTCCTGGATTTCTTTGGATCTTGGCATGATGTCTAGCTTTTGAGGTGCTTTTGGTCTATCTCTCTGTGTCAGGTAGCTCCTATTTAAGTGATTTCTTGATTGAAACAGGTGTGGCAGTAATCAGGCGGGGGGGGGGGTGACTACAGAAATTGAACTCAGGTGTGATAAACCACGGTTAAGTTATTTTTTAGATTTGGAGTTTTTTTTCTCACTTAATCACGTAAACCTTCATTTAAAAACTGCATTTTGTGTTCAATTATGTTATCTTTGACTAATAGTTAACGGTTTTTGATGAGCAGAAACATTTAAGTGTGACAAACATGCAAAAGAATAAGAAATCAGGAAGGGGGCAAATAGTTGTTCATACCACTGTAGAGACAGACATGAAGACATACAGACTAAGACAGACATAAGAACTTAGAGACAGACATACAGACAGACAAAAAGACATACAGACTGAGACAGACATGAATACAGACAGACAGACTGAGATAGAGAACCATAAAGACAGACAGCCATAGAGATAGACATATTGACAGAAATAATACAGACATACCAATAAATTTAGACATACAGAAATGAAGACATATAAACTTGCATACAGACAGACATAAAGACATGAAGACATGCATACATACATGTGTAGACAGAGACGGGCATACAGTCTGACAGCCAGACATGCATAAAAAAGACATAAAGACAGAGACAGACCTGCATACATACAGACAGACATACAGTACATACAGAAAGACATAAAGACATTGAGACAGACATACAGACTGATACAGACATGCATACATACATGAATACAGAATGAAAGACTGAGACAGATGCATACAGAAAGAAATAAAGACGGACATGCACACATACAGACATAAAGACATAGACAGACATAAAAAATGAGACAGACATGCATACAGACAGACATAAAGACATACATGCAGACATAAAGACAGAGACAAATATGCAGAAAGACAGACATAAACACATAGAGACCGACATACAGACAGACACCGAAACATACAGACTGGGACAGAGATGCAGAAAGACAGACATAAACACATAGAGACCGACATACAGACAGACACCGAAACATACAGACTGGGACAGAGATGCATACAGACAGACATAAAGACAGACTTGACTTAAAGAGACAGACGTATAGGCAGAAATACAGACAGACATAAAGACATATAAACATGCATACAGACAGACATAAAGACATGGAGACATATATACTGTACTTGAAGACAGAGACAGACATGCAGACTTACAGTCAGACATACATACATACAGACAAAGAAACAAAGACCTGCATACAGACATAAAGACATAAAAACATACATACAGACAGACATACAGTAGAGACAGAGACTGGTTTCCGGTCCTCCAACGTATAAAAGATAAAAAGATATGATTGATAGAGCGAGTTCTGATTGATGTACAGACGAGACCGCGCTCGTTGCTGTGAGAGCTTCAGTGTGAAACTGTTACGCACAACTTTTGGCACGCTGGTGACATCCGGGCATTTCCCCGTGTTGTTCAGGCTGAGCTCGCGGGTGTGTGCACTTTCTTTTACTGACACACACACACACACACACACACACACCCTGACACAACCACACACACTCTGTAGTGCGGAAGCGCGCGGTTTGGGACGCAGCCCGAAACCAGGACCGTGCTCTTCCGGTTGGAGAAACGCAGGCGTGTGCTCGTGTGTGTGCTCGTGTGTGTGTGTACGTTTGTGAACTTCTGAAGGCTAAGAGGGGGGACGAAGACACCCGGTCGCGCCAGAAATGGCTCGCTTCGGTACCCAGCTGAGCTCCTACTCCCTCCTTCAGCTGTCCGAACTGCTCGAGGACGACGAGAAGCTCAGCAGCATCGTGCTGGACCTGGACGAGGTGAGAGTTTGTGGGGTTTGGTTTCTCCGCTTTGCTTTGAAGCTGCGAAAACAAAGCGACAGATGAAAGACTTCCATGGTTACATTAGAGTTACTAAGTTGCGAGTTACATAAAGTCAGAACGCTGCACGCGCGTCAGCCGTTTATTCTCGTTTAATTCTTTTGTAGCACGCGCTGGTTGTCCCGGGACACATCCTGGTTGTGTTCGCTTTAACCAGCGGCTTCACTCAGGACTCTCACTCTTACTGACCCGGTCTGCACTTCTCTTTATTCCGATTTTCTTCCTTTGGGGAATTTAGTCGATTGTGCTGTGATATTATGACGTCACTTCACCCCTACAATACAAATCAAATCCGAGAAGTCAAAGCTGATGGGGGGGAAAAACACGTTTATTGAATCATCGGATGGTTGAGTGAAAAGTTTTCTAACTTAAAGATGAAAATATTTGTGAGAAACATCGCCCACATTTTTGAAATAAATATTACTACTCCTGTAGAGAGTTTCAGGTTTCGAGCCGGTAATTCCTGTTGATATTACTTCCTTAAAAACTGCTTAAGTGGTAATGTTTCAGGGAAATAAAAAAAACAACAACAACAAAACACAACAACAACAAATGGCTTCCTTAAATATATTATTTGTAGTGATATTATTTTTGGAAAATATAATTACTAGGGACGGGAATCACCAGGGAGCACTCGATACGATACCATCACGATACCTGGATGCAGCGCGAGTCATAAGCCCGGATAAAATGGGAAGATTGTGTCAGGAAGGGCGTCCGGCGTAAACCCTGTGCCAAGTTGTGGGTGCGGATGGGATAGTCCGCTGTGGCGAAGCCTTGCTTGACAAGAGCAGCCGAAAGACCAGCAACATTCTGTGTGGTAACTTTCATTTGCTTTGCGATTCTGTTAGTATCGTGATTTTGTAAACATCACGATTGTATATAATTATTTATTTATTTTTTGTTATAATTCTTAACAAACTAAGCAAAAAATTTGCTCCTCCTGCACAGGATGCTGTCTTCCCTGCCTAAATGTGAATAGGTTCAAGTGTAGTTTAGATTACACAGGAACTGCAACATTTTAACCACCTTAAATCCAAACATAAATAAATAAATAAACTTTTTTGCAATACATGAATTCATGTGAACGTCATTTCTCTAACTATGACTTTTGTACATACAGCCTCAGTAGATGTAACTCTTGTACTTTTACTTCGGTATGTATTATTTCCCTTAATATAACTCCTGTACATATCATTCACATAAATATTACTTCAGTAACTATTATAAATATTATGACTATTACCACTTTGATGTAAATATTTTTGTTTTCTTTTTGTGACTAAGGAGTCAAAACCCCTCAATTTAGGATTGATAACTGTCTAGAATTTCTTTCTGGCCATAATGCAGCGTCATTGTGGCGAAGTGTTTAGTTTCATTCGGCTGCACCGCATTTGCTTACCAAATTCATGACCCGGTCAAACCAAGCGCTCGTATGACTATCAAGACTAAAGACCCACGATTGTTCAACTGAAACTAGTTATTAGTAACAATTTCTGAGCGACGGTTGTGATTAACGTGTTTCATTTGTGCTAGTTTGCGAGGGGAATCTGCGTGCCACGGTGTGTTTGATAAGTGCTCTAGTTTTGCTTTCAGTTCTCAGGAAACATGCATGTGACACGGCCTCACACCGGGATGAGTCAATAGGTTGCTAGGTTCCGCTCGCTCCTAGACAGATGCAGATGCAGACACGAATTGCAGGGCGGATCTCGGGAGGCGTCGCCCAGGATCCCATATTTCACATTCCTGTTTTGACGTAATGTTTAACCATGAGTTCTTGACTTGTTACAACCTTATAACCACAGAACCCATAAATATGTTTACTCAACTTCCAGCCTGCAGTTTCTCAAGACAGCATGTAAACCTTGCAGCCTGACAGTCGTGCTTTGCACACCGATGCCCGGGTTTACACTTGGTTTTCGTCCAAACAGGTTCCAACTGCTCTCCAACCAACTCAGCTGTGTGTGTTTTAGGAGGGGCTTGCCTTTTTAAATAGATGTCGCACTGCAGCCAGGAGTCGGAGACTTAAGTCAGCCTAATACAGCTAATACTACATGTACAGCTTCCCTCACTAAATATAGCAAAGGCTGAGATGTGCAAAATCATGGTACATGTTACAGCCTGAACAGATGCTGAATCTTTGACCCTGAAAAGTGTGTACCTTGCACGGGATGGCGTTATCAAAGCAGAGCAAATGAAAACAAATGTGACTTATCCCAGCGTCCGGGAAGGAATTTCTGGTTTCACAGCGAGACAGCGACAAGGTGCCCTTATTCACATTTACTCTGTTTGCCCAAAGGGCTCTGATGTAAATAAAACCAACAGAAGACTAAACAAAATCTGTACATATATAGTTGATAATGTCATTATGTCACCAGTCTAGCCCCTGTGTTAGAGGTTAACACCTTAGCCAATCATGTAAACCAAAAAAAAAAAAAAAACATTGCTATGTGTTGTATTACGTAAGCGAGTCAGTTTAAAATGCGGTACTGACTTTACTACTTTTGGTTTGGAAGCGCGTCATACGCTCATCTGTCCCTGCTGAAACCCTTAAGTGACCAGTTGTGTCTTTGAGCAGCTGACACACTTGAGACATGAGGCGTAAAAGCACAGGGAAGGGAGCCAACTACGACGACAGCTCTTGCATAATAACCACTCCAGAAGAGCTGAAGCCTCAGAAAACAGAATTGTTTGCTTACGGGAAGCAGAGCCTAATGTGGAGGAAGTGTGTGTGGCTCTTTACTTATCTAACATTCCCATTTGTGCCTAGGCGTGTTCATACTGTAGCGCACTTGTTCAGTAGAACTCGTCTCAAAATTGCTTAACGCCATATTAAAGCACTTCTTTTAAGCGTGATGGTTATTTCTGTGTTACATGTGTGGGTAGATTTGTATGTAGCACAGAAATAGCCCTTGCCTTCCATGAGACCTTGTGTCTGCTCCCTCGCTTTGATTCTAGCACCTGTTTCTGAGTGGCACTAGGGTGGGTGACACCAGGATATTGTTACTGTGAAAAGTTATGTCATAAGTGTCAATACCGCAAATGCATGACTTTTTTTTATCCCCTGCGTTATGTTATGCTGTCTCATTGTGAAGGATCCTGTAAATGTAGCTACATATCCCAAGTCTGGGTCAGACTGAGAGGTCCGAGTCAGACCGCAGATTCTCTCGGGTAAGTGTCCGAGTCAGCTTGAGAGTCTCTCGGGTTACGGGTCTGAGTCAGGCCGCAGAGTCTCTCGGGTGTGTGTCCAAGTCAGCTTGAGAGTCTCTCAGTTACAGGTCTGAGTCAGGCCGCAGAGTTTCTCGGGTATGAGTTCAAGTCAGCTTGAGAGTCTCTCAGTTACAGGTCTGAGTCAGGCCGCAGAGTCTCTCGGATATGTGTCCGAGTCAGCTTGAGAGTCTCTCGGGTTACGGGTCTGAGTCAGCTTAAGAGTCTCTCGGGTATGTGTCCGAGTCAGCTTGAGAGTCTCTCGGGTATGTGTCCAAGTCAGCTTGAGAGTTTCTCAGTTACAGGTCTGAGTCAGGCCGCAGAGTCTCTCGGATATGTGTCCGAGTCAGCTTGAGAGTCTCTCGGGTTACGGGTCTGAGTCAGCTTAAGAGTCTCTCGGGTATGTGTCCGAGTCAGCTTGAGAGTCTCTCGGGTATGTGTCCGAGTCAGCTTGAGAGTTTCTCAGTTACAGGTCTGAGTCAGGCCGCAGAGTCTCTCGGATATGGGTCCGAGTCAGCTTGAGAGTCTCTCGGGTTACAGGTCTGAGTCAGGCCGCAGAGTCTCTCGGATATGGGTCAGAGTCAGCTTGAGAGTCTCTCAGTTACAGGTCTGAGTCAGGCCCCATAGTCTCTTTGCTACGGGTCTGAGCCGCTATGGGTCCGAGTCAGCTAGAGAGTCACTCGGCTATGGGTTCAAGCCAGGCTGCAGAGTTATCAAGTTGTAAATACTGTGTACTGTAATAACATATCTGTATGTTTTATCAGTGTGTTAAAGAGGTCACCTAATTCATTAGATAACAAAGATATCTTTGTTAGGTGTAGCTGTACTATCATCTTATATACTGTGACTCCTCTGTCTATATTTCAAAGAAAAACTTGAATAAATTGGATGATTTTGCTAAGTTTTTCTTTAACCCTTTTCATTACCTCTCCTTGGGTTAATGCTTGGATTGCGTCCTGCCTCACTTATACTGTAGTACGTTCCAGAAGTGTATTTTTCCAATGAATAAATGTAACCAGTTTTCTTGCAAGTCATCCAGAAACTTTCAGCCTACTAGTATCTGTCTCTAAATCCCTAGACCTAAATATACAACAAGCATTTTTGTTTCCTTTTTCTACCACACCTGACCCGGCCTATTACTCATCGGGGCATGGATGAGCTGTCTCAGGTGTGTTAGCACAGAACAAACAATGACGTAGCTGTTTTTGCTCAGGGCCGTCTAAATCTAGGCTGTCAGTCCTCATTCCTGGAAATCTGCCACCATGAGGAGTTTTGTTTCAGCCTAGCTGAGTCCACAGGATGTTGTAACTGCACTACGGAAGGTCTTGATTAGCCGGATCAGGTGTGACTCGGGTATGACTTTTACCCAAAGTAAGTTATAATTGTGACAGGATTCGACTGAGCAGGTGAAGGTTAGGGGTTTTCCTCAAAGGCTGGGATTTAAACACGTAACACCTATTATGCACCCTAAGTATGAAACCCCCCCCCCCCCCAAATAATCCCATCAGCTGTCCAGTATTACAGGCACATCACAAAGATGCAGTGTAAAAAAATCCATTACTACATCATGATATGTGTGTAAATTTCTGAATGTGCACACACATATGATGATCTATGGATTTTTGTCACACGTGATTTTTGTAATATACACACTGGTTCCTGTCTTGAGGTTTGAGTGGGAGGTGATTTGTGGAAAGCTTAAAGCTCTTATCAGAAGTACAGAGCGGTCTTGGTTCCTCTTTTTGCTCCCCACATGCATGACTTACCCGCTATTTCGCAATGTAAAAAAAAAAAAGGGGTCAATTATGAACTTGTCCTTATGGTGTCTTTGGTTTCATGCATCAATTCGTATCGAATGCACAGAGAATCCGAAACTCTGCATTTGTTTATGGATGTAAAATTTGTGTTTATCTGTTCTGCATCTGTGAACATGTGTAGGTGTGATTCGTGATTTATGGAATGTTTAGATTTCAAATGGAATGCTGGAACAAGGACATAAGGTGAAAGGTCATCTTTAAGACAAAATAAAAAGAAATTCTTATTAAATTCCTGAGAGAACTTTACAAGTGATGCGACGAGTATAAAATACAGACTTATCTTTGTTTTGCATCCTTATGCAAAGTTAAGCAGGCAGTATTTGCCTATGGCAGCGCAGTGCACCTCATGGTCGTTCCGCTATATGCAGGTCGTCTCCCAAATCCACCCGCACCTGGTGGACAGCCTGGTTGTAAGTGAAACCAAATAAATGAAATTTTATAACTTTTTTTTTATTCATTTCTTTTAGTTTTTCAGGTGATCTACATAAATCAAAAGAGTATATTTATCATGTATGGAATCTGTACATGGCCTGGGAAAAAAAAAAAAAAAAGTCCCACACTCCAAGATTTCATTTAGTCACCTTTAGCTTTGGTTACACACACACACATACACACTGTTATGACCAGTTCATGTGAAAAAATGATCCCTGATGCACCCGCTATCAGACCCGCTCTATGACAGTGTGAGTCCTGGAATATCTCCCATGCCATCAGAGAAGAAAACCTCCATAGATGTGATAATCTGGTCATTCGGTACATTCAGGTCGTCAGCTGACTTCATTTTATTGCCACATAATGTTGCTGAGTTTAGACCTGACCAACTCCAGATCATAACACTGTCTCCAGAGTGTACAGTGGACGCTATGCATGATGGGTACATCGCTTCATTTCACACTCATTTTGGCTCAATTTGGACTCAGCAGGTCACATGACCCTTTTCCATCACTCCAAAGTCCAGTCTTTATGCTCCCTAGCAAACCGAAGTTTTTTTTCTGATCATTCTCACCTAACAGGTGGGTTTCTTGTGGACACACTGCTGGTTAGTCTCGATCCTGCATTGTGTGTGTGTGTGTGTGTGTGTATAAAAATGCACTTGCTTTTATTATTAAACATGGCCCTCTCTGGTTTTTACTGTTGATATTTTTTTCCATGCAACTTCACCACATGTTTAAGTGACCTTGATTCATGATGGGGTTTTTTTTTCCGACCACATCTTCCACAAAGTTGCCGATTCAGCAATATCGTTTTAGGTTTTGTTGATGCGCTAAATGGTTCTTAAGCCAGTTATAGTCGTTTGAAATCTCCCTAGTTGTTTTCTTCGCTTGATGCACCCCAATAAATGAATCCTTTTAAAATGGCAACTTTTTTATTTGTTTTGCTTTGGGTTCAGTGTATTAACTATGTTAAAAAGTGCTATTTTTATGTGGTGCATTAAGATTACTGGGATTAGATTGCATTGTAATGTGGTGTGTGTGTGTGTTTAGGTGCAAGAGGTTCAGAAGAATAAGGAAATGATCCTAGCCAGCAACCGGAGCCTGGCTGAGCAGAACCTCCAGCTGCAGCCCAGATTAGAACTTCAGAAGAATGAGTTGACGAAGCGCTACCACAGCCTTCAGGAACAGTTCGAGGCCTTCCAGCTTCACAAGTCCACGCTAGGTGATGTTACACTCCCCGGTTACCAAAAACAAACAAACAAAGAAACAATCCCCTGGTTTCCTGCTCTCATCTGCTCAGTGTCCTCGCCAGTGTTCATCTCCGCATTGATTACTCATGCTATTCATCTTTTTAAATCTCGTGCCATCTCATGGTTCCCATGGTGTCTCTTTTCAAATGAAGTCCAAAAGTCTGAATGACGTCCATTGTTAAAACTTGTCACAGGTTCTCAAGGCTCAACCTGTGCATTAAAAAAAGTAAACAATGGGATCAAATTTTGTGTAATAATAAATGAATAATTCATGAAAAAATTGTGAAAACAGGATAGTCTTTGATATGACGCTGATGTGTTTGTAAGAGGTAAAGCCGTAATTAAATTTCCTGCCAGTGCGAACAGTTGACAAGCACTTGTACTTTTTGTAAAATAATAAGCTGCATTTTTATTTCCCTAGTTTCCCTAATTAAGAGGCTAGTGAGTTAAAGACTGTAATAAGCTTATTAATAAGTTTTATTGCCTCTGCAGCCCATACAACTGATATAAAGCCTTATCTTAGACGTATTGTATAAGAATAATTAGAGACACAGTCCAGAGAAACTAACACCAGAAACTTGATTAAGTGATACTTTGAGAAGGTGGTAACTACCATTCAGCTTAAAACTATTAGAGACAGGAATAATTATATATGATGTAATATCCCCCCCCCGACCCCAAATTGATTTATTTATTTTTTGCCCGTCCCAAGTCACCGGTCAAGTAGAAATCTTTTCATTTCTTCTCAACTCGTTCATATCAGTAATAAAATATCAGTCAGTCGAACTGGTTCTTCTGGCTTTTAGAGCTCTAAAGTATGAAAGCACTAAACCGCAAGAACCTCTCGTCCTCACTGCCTTTGTGTTTTCAAATCCTGGAGCATTTACAGGCGTTCGAGAGCGATCCGACTCAGGATCCGGGATTTCCAAGATGTCCGAGATCAGGGAGTCGTATTGAGCTCTGCACCACACCCCGGTATACCGTGTATGTATTATGAATTAGGGGAAAAAAAAAACCTACACTGATTAGCCGCGTGACGCAGCCGTTGCTAGGCAACTCGCTCTAAAACAGTTTGCTGAAACACTGTCCTCTTTTTTTTATTAGCCTTGCGTCTAATCGCAGATCCAGATAGAACAAGGATTTGTTTTCAGCTGAAGCACAAATCATAAAAAATGTTCCATGTCTTTTTCTATCCTTTTCTCTTGGGGTAAGGGATAGCTTTTAGGATGTTGAAAATGTTTTCTTCTGGATTATTTATTGCATGATATGGGAGAATCTGCTGTATACGTTATGTTGTATAATAATTAGATTTCACATGTACAGAGTTTCCAAATCATTATACCGCATATCCTCTTTGTGTGTGTTTTATTTTTTAGCGCTTCTATAACGCAGGATCAGATGACTGCCGGTATTGTAGCTTTACCACATAAACAGATTTCTCAAAGGAGATTGAATTTATTAGAAGGAGTCTTCAGTGTCAGTGCTTTGTGACAATCAGAGGAAAAGCTGTATGTTTTATAATAAAAGGGTCGGGGTCAGGACAGAGTTTGTGATTTGCAGTTTCGCTGTAACATGTGCGCTTCAAGACAGAGACACAGAGAGAGAGAGAGGGAGAGACACAAACAAAGAGCTTGTGAGCAACTAAAGCCACGTGTTTATAGCGCTATTATGATACACAAATTATGGTAAAAAAAAAAAAAAAAGTCTTTTCTACACTGAACTCAAATCTGGCCCTGGGCCTACATGGTAAAGGTACTTGCACTTACACTTTTTGGCCCTTTTATAAGATATACCCCATAAAGGATAGTGTGCATGTACCAAAAATAAAAAGTTAGGGCTGTCAATATTAACATGTTAATGCTTGTGAATTATTTCGATTTTTTTTTACGCAAGTTTGACCCAAATGGCTTCCCATAATCACAGCATGGTTACCTGACTATGTGTAATAATGGCACGTTTAACATGCTGTCTAAGATGACTGGAGAGGACATCACCAAGTGTTTGGAATAAAACTAAAGTTGTGTGCTTGAGCTACCTTCAAGGGGAACTATACGTACAAGAATACATTAAATATATGATGTGGGAGTGGTGGCTCAGGCGGCTGAGACTCTGAGCTGTTGATTTGAGAATGCAGGCTCAAGCCCTGCCGGTGGTGGGTTGCATCTGCAGTGTTGGTCCCATTCTAGAGATTTTAGTTTAAAATTTGTTAAATGTAAATGTTTGAAAAAGTATAAAACAGCATAATCTGTTTCCTCTCACCAGTTTCTCTGGTGAAGTGTGGTGGAGTGGATGCTCCGCTGTAGCTCATTTACATAAACACTAAAATGGCGCGTCTGCTGGTTCAATTCCCAGCCAATTCTCAAGTCCAGCCACAAAATGTAGGGCATCTGGCATAAAACTTAAAACTATGTGGATTGGATTGGTCCAATCTGGCACCCTGAAGGTCTCTGTGTGTTTCTGAGAACCGTGTTAACTTGTTAGACCCCTCGTTAAACTTGTAAAGGAAACCAGCCCACTCTTTCTGCGAGAGAGTCAATAAGAGATGGGTGAGTTTTTTTCGCCGGAGACTTCACACACTTTAAACCAGTGCTGGTTTGCTTACAGGCAAATCTCCCTCGAACCTGCTTTTCCGAGGAAATATTTTGAATATTCAGTCATTAACTGGGTCTATAGAAGTGTGCGCATACGTTGGGAAATGTCAGCTGAACTTTACCAGTAGTGACTCATCTGTTCATTCTGATTTCAGTCAGCGAGAGCACTGGCAGTTGGACTTGTATCCCTCCCTCACAGACCTCATTGTTAACAGATCTTCATGTGCTCGGAGTAAAATTAATAAATAAATAAATAAGAGTCTCGTACTTGATGTGCTCTGACATTCTGTATGTTATAATTTTACATACCTCGTTATCTGATGTTAAAGTCTAAATGAGTTAAAGTCTTTGCCTAGTAAATTATCACTTCTCTATCCAAAAAGGGGAAATCCGTCCACCTTGTAGACTTGCCTTCTCTGTCCCCTGCTCATTAAAACTGGGTCATGTTTGTTTGTTCGATTGTTCAGCAGTGGATTATATCCAGCGACCCGAGCAGCTGCGAGTGGGAAATCCCTTTCCCAATATCCAGGGAAATTCACAAATTCTTCTGTTAGCCTGGAAGGAGAAAGATTTCGGTCCACCCTAATTTGTTTTTCAGAAAACACTGTCCCGGTCAATTCCAGCTGGTCCATCTGAGCATTTTAAGTTAAATAGTTTTGTAGGGAGATGTGGAAACCTGATCTTGGGAACAATATGACTACATATAGTGCAACACTGTTCCTTTTATCCACTAACGGACAAAGATATTCACTGTCTTATGCTCTATTAAACATCATTTCCTTTTTTTTGGTTCTGGGTTAAGTGAACAAGAATACCAGGCTTTTAAATTTCTAATTAAGCGATGAACAAGGTCACAGATGAATATCCGACTGGCTATTATTTAAGCGCTGCTTCTTTCAGGCTTTTATTCCATTAAGTTGTCTGCAGACGTGTATGAGAAACTCAGCTGTGCTGTATCGCTGACCTGTGGTGTAGATGTTACAGTCTACACGGAAACCTGAGCACAACAACCTTGGGCTTTGTTGCTAGTCCATTACTCTGGGAATAGCACACACCTCTCACTCACTCGCTCACTCACTCACTCACTCACTTACTCACTATGTGTTAAACCACATTATAAACCTTGTTCCTGGTTTCGGGCAGATGATATTGTAGTCTCCTTTGTGGGGTGTTCAACAGTTAATTATGGTTCATAACTGCTCTCGTTGTTAATGATGGTAAATATCATTTGTTTCCTCTGCTTACAGACCACAAGTCTGGCGAAACATCCTTGGACACGTTACTCGCATTGCTGCAGGCAGAAGGAGCCAAAATTGAGGAAGAAACCGAGGTAGCCACTTCCACCCACCACTTACCACACAAGCCTTGAGGGTTTTCATCAACAGTTCTAAATCGTTTTCTTATGATTTAGGGTTTGGTCGTAGAGCTATCACAGGAATAGTCCAAGACATTTTTTTCAGCCATTAGATTCTTCTAAAAGGCAAGGGATTAATGCTGTTTTAGATAGATAGAAAATCAACGAACATGTATTTACTGCAATGTATTTCCCCTGGAGTACATTTCCACAGCTGCATGGAAAGCTTATTCTGATCACTGAGGTTATTTATGCTCATGTATGATCCTGGCGTGATGCTTGCAAGAACAACTGAGAATTAAATAAATAAATAAGCTGATATTGGAATTGGTGGCTTATTGTTTGCCACATGGAAAGCTTGGGTTAGATTCCCAGCCAATGGCCCAAACCCAGTCACTGGATGAAGGGTATCCCTTGTTTTGCTTCCAGGCCTGGGGGGGTTGCGCCAGAAAGGCCATTTTTCTGTGCCGAATTTAAATAATGCGGATCTGCCGTGGCACACCCTTAACAGCAGCACCAGAAATAACAAGAATTTGTTAGCTAAGGAAAAGTACCTTAGCTAAAACAGTATAGGGCGGCACGGTGGCTTGGCGGTTAGCACTTTCGCCTAGCACCTCTAGTGTCAGGGTCTGATTCCTGTGTCGGGTCTATATGCATGGAGTTTGCGTGTTCTCCTCGTGCTTGGTGGGTTTCCTCTGAGTACTCTGGTTTCCTCCCACAGTCCAAAGACATGCAGATTAGGCTAATTGATGTTTTCAAATTGCCCGTATTGTGTGAATGTGTGTGCCCTGCGATCGATTGGTACCCTGTCCAGGGTGTACCCTGCCTCATGCCCCATGTCTCCTGAGATAGGCTCCAGGCCCCCCACCCAAGAATACAGGATAAAGCGGTATAGACAGTGAGTAAGCGTGAATGTGTGTGAGTGTTGACCAGAGGTTCTACCACGGTCCTACAAAATTGGAATAAATACCAGGCTTACCACTGGCCTCCACGGTCCCTAGGTGGACTACAGAGGTTCCTAGATGGATGGATGTATGAATGGATGGAAAACAGTATATACTCACTTAGATTTTCAGATTTTTTTTTATAAAATTCTGACTTGACCATGATCAATAAAAAAAAAACTAACTAGTGACGTATTGACCTTTACCTAATACCCTTCCTCTTTAAACAGAACATGGCCGACTCTTTTCTTGATGGCGCTGTAACCCTGGATGGCTTCATTGACGAGTATCAGAGCAAGCGCAAACTGGCTCACCTGCGGAGGGTGAAGATTGAGAAGCTCCAGGAACTGGTGATGAAATCGCCGGCAGTTGTCCAGGTTCCTCGTTACGCTGAACCGGTCTCCACACCCGCTCCCATGCAGAGAGAGCCCGACAGCGCCCCAGTCCCGCAGCCCAGACGTGCCCCTCCGCTTCCCCCAATCGCAAATGCTCAGCCTCTGCCTCAACCAGCTCCAGTGTTGGGCAACCCTGCTGCCCCTTACCCACCAATCCCACCCCGGGTGAATCAACCCCAGCCCGGGTACCCCTCTCTTTACATGCCAGAGTACGCCCCGCCAGTGCCACAGAGAGCTGCCCCTCGCCTGGCTCCTCAACCAGGCTTCATCCTGCAGTGATCTTTCGTCCACTCGAAAAAGAAACAATCTATGCACTGGATGTCCGGCTGTGCCTTTTTGGAGGTCCTTCTGCCTGGGAATATAACGAGCAGACATGCTGAATCTCTGTGTAACTGGGGATTGTTAAACAAAGATCGTCTAGACATTTCTACAGTTTAAAAAATATATAGCGTCAGCAATGGTACCTTTGTTTTAAGTCGCACTTTAGACTTTTTTTCCTTCTGGCATTGAGATCTTATACAAGATGTCTGGCTACTCTCTCCTACGTGACTGTGTGCTTCCCTCGGCTGTGTTGGGTGTAAATTCGTCTCCTGTTGTTGTCATCGTCGTCAACTCCAGTGTGATAAGGAGCTTGCTGGAAATCAGACGGTCGAAGCTAAAAGCTGATTTGTGTATCCTGGCAATTTTATGTAACCTTTCATCTTTTTGTATCTTTAAACATTTCATACCTGGAAAAAAAACAACTGATTTATCACTGGTAATAGTGATGAAGATGTTAATGTTTAATCTTTCTAAAAATGAAAAAGAAAAACCGTTAACGCCACTAATTAACCAGCTTCTTTACATCTCAAGAGAATTTAGAAGAATCCCATCTGCTTCTGTAGGTTTTTTTTTTAAACTTGCCTGCAATATTTCCTCAATTCAGTTCCAGTCAAAGGGAAATTAGTAACGTAACAACAGTTAACCTGAAACCGAACTGGGAACTGCATTCTGTTATGTAAATTAACATGACGTTTCTTTGTCCTGTGACCTCAACTTCCTACCAGTCGGTGGAGCTGGACCTCACTGTGGTCTCTTTAACCTTTACTCCATAACTCAAGATATTTAAGTGAATTGCCTCTGCATGCAACCTGTAAGATTACAAGTGTCCTTATATACGTACTCATCCCACTCACTGCTGGTTTTGGTCGTGTCCACATTCACATGACAGATTGGTCCTGTTTGCAAATTTCAGTGTTTTCCCTCCTCTTAACACGCTCGCTTTAACATATAAGGTGCTGTTAATTAGCTCATGAGCTGAATCAGGTTTAGCGGGAGTAGGAAAACACTAAACCGTGCCCAGGGTGGGAAACCTGTGCTATATGCAATACAGCGCTGAAGCATCTTAATGTGAATCCTGATCGGCTGTCTTGCCCGACAGCGTAGGAACCTGTAGCCAGTTGAGTGCTGGATTTAAAGTGCCTATCGGTCTTAAATGTTTAAGATGTTAAACAGCACAATGTTTCATACCTACGTAGAGAGAAGAGAGAGAGAGAGCAGCTCTCGGTTCATTTGTGATCATTCAGTTACTCCAGAGCAACCTGGCTTAAGGTTTACGTATCAGAACTTATGGGAATGTTGTTTAAGGTTGTCTGTTATACTTCATGCTTGGGAAGGATTGTTCAGTGGTGTCGAGTGCTGACAGAGCCACCTCACCAGCAGCCAGCATTTCCCCAGCATGTGTATTTTTGTACATGGTTATTTTTGATTAATCTCTCAGTGTGTAGAACTAACATATGGCTGTTAGACCACAGTACACTTCTAATGTAAAATATACTGATCATTTTATTGTATTAGAATGTTGTTGTATCGATCATTTGGTCAAAGATCCTGGACTGACACATGTCTGTTTTAAGGATAATAAAGTATGTGGTTAAAAAAATTGAACATGCCTCTTTAGATTTATAAACATTATCAGATCTTTTTCATACGTCACTTTTATCACAGTCACTCAAAACAATGGCGTGCTAAAAATATCCAACTCGGCTCTGACCACCTGCCCAAACGGGCTAAGCTGGTCAAACTGGTTAGTCCATCTGTGCCAAAAAAAAAAAAATATATATATATATATATATATATATATATATATGTTTATCGACTAGGAGAAGCAATTAATCATTTCATTCTTACTATCTGGCAAAGATGGTCTAACAGTTTGATGAGATCAGCCTGGCTGATGAATCTGAACCCAGGGGAGGGAATATGGCGCCCCCTTCTGGACACAAATTCTATCTATCTATCTATCTATCTATCTATCTATCTATCTATCTATCTAAACAATAAGTTCCATCTTAATGTTAAATCACACAGGGATTATAACATGTCGGGTTACATCCATCACATTTCTAAAGGTTGCAAAAATTATAACTATATGCTACTACACTTCCCTGAATTACACAAATAATATATGAATTAAAAGGTAAATATGTTATACTTATCTATATATGGTTTTGTATTAATTGTACTGTTTGTCTTATAAATAAATAAAAATAGGTGTTTACTGAACTGTAATAAGCTATAGTAAGCACTATCTGGGTGGATCCTCGGGACACTCGGGTAATTATTTAGCACAGTATTGCCATTGCATTTCCCAGGTGCATTTCTAAATAATCCATACATAAACGCCCACACGTAGGATTACTGCCTGAACGTGTAAGCATTACACGTTCCATGCTAGACGTAGGGTTAGATTAAGCTTCTTGATTGGATAGACACTTGGATAGAACATTTCTGGTAAAGTTTTGGCTTTTATTTAGGCAAAATCACACAAACGAGACAGTTGTTCAGTCTAGAGCTGTGAATCGTAGAAAGGCTGTCGAGTTTCAGGGGTTTGAATTGAGTTTTTGGTACAGAGATTTTCTAGTCAATTCAAAGGCTGATCAAGCTAAAAAAAAGGCCAATTCCGTCCACTTGCTGATCAACTGGTCCATCTCTATTATGAATGTAATAAATAATTGTAACATTTTTAAGTCAATGTGGTGAAACTATTCATAAGTGGGTCAACACATCTTTACTATACACTGATGAGCCACATTATGGCCTAACTTTTGCCCCAAAACAGCTGTGCCTTTTCGAGGCCTGGACTTAACTAGAGCTCTGAAGGTGTGTGTGGTATCTAACACCAAGCCATCAGTAGCAGATCCTTTAAGTGCTTAAGTTGCAAGGTGGAGCCTCCATAGATCGCACTTGTGGAGTCAACACCTTGAACTCGTTATTGTGTTCCTCAAACACACTCTGTCAGGGTGCACCATCCTGCAGAAAGGAACTGCTCCCATCAGGGAATACCTTAACCATGAACGTTGTACAGCTACAATGTTTAGATTTGTGGCACGTGTCAAAGTCCAGAGCGTCACTGTCCTCCTTCGGCTCGTCTTCTTCCCATAGTGCATCCGGTTGCTATGTCTTCCCCGGGTAAGTGACACACACACCAGGCCACCCACATGATGTAAAAAAAAAAAAAAGTGCTTTATCAGACCAGACCAGCTACAGTAGTTCTACTATTGCCTCGGACTGGATGGGCCAGTCTTAGCAGTGAGCCTTGGCTGCCCATGACCCTATTGATTGTTCACTGGTTTTCCTTCCTTGGACCACTTTAGAGCTGATATTTTGGCGTTGCTCTGATCCAGTTGTCAAGACATCACAATTTGGCCCAAAGTCGCTCAAAATCCTTATGCATTTCTACATCCAACACATCGGATTGGTTGACCAAACAAGTAAAGAAAAAGCAAGTTATTGTGTGGTGCTTTGTTCTCATGTTAGAAATCAAACAGAATAAAAGAGCCAAACAGCACCAGGGGGACTTAAGCTCACAACCTTCTGATCAGTAGCCTGATGAATTAACCACAATGCTAGCTATTTTTTTTAATCTTCTCCATAAACCTGGCCTCTGTGCTGTTGAAAAAAAAAAACTGTTTCTCCCACAGTCCAAAGACATGCAGAGTGTGTGAATGTTGATCGGAGGTCTAACCACAGTCGTGAAAAGGAAATAAGTACAATGTTGATTACCACTGGTCTCCACGGTCCCAAGTTGGTCCATAGAGGTTCCTAGATAAATGGATAGAAGCACAAATTATAAGCGCTAGCCAAAAAACTACCACTATAAAATTTCAGGAAATACACATACAAATTGTACACAGGCTTTTTTTTTCTTTTTTTTTTTTTAAAGAAAGCACTTTTCTCGAAGTAACTAGTTTGAGTACTTTTCCATTGCAGAAAATGAAAACTCCTTTGTGATTCCTCATGCTTTTTTTAATCAAGACTTTTATAAATATTCTACCATCATCACTCAGCGAAGTTTGGCCTATAATCTGTTAACTACTAATACCCCTATCTCATCTACGTGGTTTTGCGCGGTGGCCGTAAGTATGGTTCATCATGTTTTACCGCAAGTTTTGACGCTGTGATTGGGTTTCCATCTTTCCGCACGTCGGTCCTCGCATAGTCAAACCGCATAGGTGAGATAGGGTTATAACAGCAGAAATAACAGAGAGGAACGGGTTATCAGGGACGGGGCTTTCGTAGGACAACTTTCACACACACACACACACACACACAAACGGATTGGGAATGACTGCTGTCTGGCTCACAGTTTACATAAATTGTCTGAATAACAGATTACATTTTTGTGGCGGACCCAACGGGTTAGATTACTCATTACATCGAAAAAGTAATTCAAGTTACTTTGTAACGCGTTGCACCCAACACTGTTGATAAGTTTGGTGTGGAAGAACTTGACTGGCCCGCACAACTCCATCGAGCACCTTTGAGATGAACTGGAACGGAGATCGCGAGCCAGGCCTTCTCGTCTAACATCAGTGCCTGACCTCATAAATGCTTTACAGAATAAATGGACATGAATTCCCACAAATATCTTGTGGACCACCATCCAAGAAGAGTGGAAGCTGTTATAGCTCACTTCCCGTCACACATATACATACACTGACACGCTCATTCACACTAAGGCCAATTTGGGAACGCCATTTTACCTGGTAGGCATGTCTTTGGACTGTTGGAGGAAACCGGAGTACCCAGAGGAAACCCGAACCGTGGGGTTGCAAGGCGACATTGCTGCTAACCACCAAACCACCTTCTGCAACTCCATATTAAATTGTAACCTGACAAATACTTTTTTAAAAATCCATATAGTGTATATACAAAAGCTTTCGCCTGTTGTTTTTCTTTTCTTTCAGAAATAAAGGATCATATTTTTTTCTGTAAGGAGAATCCCCTCTGCGGCTCAGGATTCACCTCAGGATTGTCTGTGGTTAAACAACACACAGTGTGTGTACGGAGTGCACTAGGCTGCGGGCTGTCCTGCTCTCAATAGTGCGCATGTGTAGTTTACAGAGACGCTCGAGAGAGCTCGGCGCGCGACAGGAAGGTTTGACGCGGTGACGTCATGACGTCGGGAGCTCCGACTCCGCCATGTTGAAGGAAATCTCAGAGATAAGCGTTTTTTTTTTTTTTTTTTCAGAGCTGGGAGGGACGAGCGAGCAGACGGACGGACGGCCAGCGCAGAGAGGGTAGTGTGGGTGGGAGGGTAGATAGAGCTGGAGACTGACAAGCCGAGAGGAACGCGCAGGAGTTGGACGTTCTGAAAAAAAGTGCGGAACCGGATTAACCGCCCAGAACCGCGAACCGAACCGAACCGAACCGTCTCCGTCCTGCTGGAGCTGGAGTTTAATACAGAATAACGCCGTCTCGTCCTGTCCTGTCTCGTCTCGACTTGTCTTTGCAGAGAACTGTACACGCATGACATCTCTGGACTCGGCTTCCAGGGAGACCAGGTTTCCCGCGGGAACGCGACTCGTTACCATAGCAATAAGATCGCCAATTAATCTGTCTCCTAATTACAATGCTCCTGTCACTGGGGTTCTGGACTCGGTCGCCTTTCTGACTCGATAACCTTTTTTTTTTCTTTTCTTTTTTTTCTGGGGGGACAATCAGAGCACATCTGGATACCTGAGCTCTCCTCACTTCGTGGGATAATTAATTTAATTAACAATTTCTTTATTAATTATCAATATCTCTGAGGGGAAAAATACATATACATATCTATATATACAAGCGAAGATGTCGACCAAAGAAATGAAAGAAAAACAGTCAACCACTGAACGTATCGTTAAAAGTAAGTTTATTTGCCTTAAGATTAAAATGAAAATAATAATAATAATAATAATAATAATAAACATTTTTCTCAGTTTAACCTGTTGGATTGTCTGGCTCTACTAAAATACTTCAGATTTAACTTTACTACCTGCATTAAAATATCGATATGTATATATTTTATCTAACATTTTGTGATACAGTAAAACCCATCATGTTCCACCTGCATTACTTTTTTTTCTTGATTTGTTATCTCGTTCTATAATGACACCGACTCGCCGTTTGGCACGCTTCTAGACACTCGGTGGACACCCCCTCAGACCTAACCTAGATTTCAGTTCGGTTGGGTACGCATCTTGCCTCAGAGCTGCCGGAGCAAATCCAGGGAACGAGACGATCCGTGCTTCCTCTCTCTCTCTCTCTCTCTCTCGCTCTCTCTCTCTCTCTCTGTGCCTCTTTGAGAAACCCGAATTTAAAATCAACCCCTCTGTATATCTTGTGTGGACGTCCATCGTGTCTGATTAGATGAGTTGGGGTCTTGATCTTAAACTCTGGTTCCCGTCTGTCTATAGTTTCACATTTTCTCCTTGTGTCTCCAGCTTTGTCCAGCTGCCTTAAAAAAACTTCTCAGGAGCTGGACTGGATTTGCTGAATTTCCCCAGGGTGTGAATGTATACTATTATATTCATGGTGCTCTATGATAAGTTGTACTTTTACTTTAATATTTAGATCTATTCCTAAAAAGAACATAAGGGATCTACAAAAGCCTTCACCATGCTGATGAATTACCTAAATAGCATATTCTTTATACCAAAGCCATATTCCCAATATGCAGCCGTTAACGTCAAGCATTTGGCATTGCAGTTTATGACGTGCTATCCTTATATTAAGAAAAAAATCTAGAGAGGTAAAAACATTTAAAGTTATTTTTTTAAACACCCATATCCGACATCCTGAGTGAACGGTAAGTATTTCTGCCTGGTCCCGTGGGGCGGATGCCAGCTCTTACTCGGACCTCATTAAGCCCAGCTGGCTCCCAGGAGAACGGTTCCCAGAGCTCTCCTGGCTTCCTGGAAGATTTTCACCCTTTTGGTGCTTTGAAAACCAGAGGGCTGAGTATTTCAATTACCAATAAAAGTAGAGAGAGAGGTAAGAAAAGGTGAGCAAAGAGACAGATTTGGAAAGTCAGCCAAAGGAGCCTGGCACGGTGGGTACTCGCAGGAAAGAAAGAAAGAAGTGGAATTTATTTATTACTGCTGTTTCACAAGCCAGATCCACACACTCCAAATGTAGCATTCTTGGCTTATGGTTATCAGATGCCGCTAAAGGCGTAAGCTACATGAATGTTAGATTAACTGTCTGGATTTTTTTTTTTTTTTTTTTTGTGGCTAAGCAGAAACCGTGCATGCCTCAATTAACAGGTGAAATTAAGCACTTTGTATTACACACACATCTGAGACAACACCCCACCCCCACCACCATTAAGTGTGGTTCTGCTCTTGTTTTGCCCTCCTAGCCTTTTGTGACCTCGGTTTACATTCACACTGTTCTTGTGCTGGTAGGGTGGGATTTAATATCTGAATTGTTTATGGATTTGTCTTACCAGATGGGTTTGGAGTTTAGCTTATTTGCTTATTATAAACAGTCAGTGTTGTGGTGCGACGTGCCAGTGTTCAGTTTGCCCTTTGGGCTAAAGCTTGTCCGACAGCTGAAGTCGTTGCAGGACGTCAGTTAAGAAGGACGGATTGCTGCTGAAAGAGTCGCTGTCCCCCAACCACGAGTGTTTGGACTAATAACAGACCACAGTTAAACCCAGGTGACTGTTTCTCTTTAAAATATCCAGAATTCAGGCTGGTTCTCCGAGCACATTGCCAGAAACTGGATCTGTGTAATGTACATAAACGGTTATATGCTGGCAAGACAAAGCGTTCATGCAGAACCGTCTGCTTTGGATTTTTTCTAACGCATGCATATTCATGGCCAGACTTGTTCTTCCAGCCTTAGTGCATCTATTCTTGTGAACCTCAGCATGAGAATCCTGTTCACACAATGCGAGCCCTTAAATAAACACACTGTACCTGGAATCCCCAGCTAATTGAGGCTTTGCCTAATCCCTGCTTAGAGTCCCTTTTTTCCCAGCCTGCTTTGTGGACCGAGGAGTGCTTAGTGTTTATTTTTTGCTCTCGTGCTCTCTGTGGAAGTTGAGGAGGTGGTGTGTTGGGGCAACTTTTATTTAGGCCACTTCCTGTTTAGGACGGATCGACTGATGCAGAGTGTGTGTGTGTGATAAATGGAATAAAGCTCCATGTGCTGGCTCGAGCGGTCATCTCTGTGTCCGTGCCCTTAGAGGCGCACTTGGACGACGTGCTAAGCTGTGGGTATTTATGGAGCTTGGGACTAGGCCAGTGGATACACTTCCTGTTTACAGATTTATCCTGGTGTCAGAAAGTGTTTAAAAAGTGCAATAAGGGTACTGCCCTTTGCTTTTTTTTTTTTCAGCAATAGCTGACATTATGAACTTTTTGTTGCTAATACTGTATATTGACTCCAAGGTTAGTGCTTTTTAACAGCTAAGATTTAGTTTTTAGTTTTGCAGTGAAGGCACGCACTATCTGATTTACGTTCCCCCAATATTTTCCCCCTCCTCTCTTTGGGTTTGATCTTTCCTCAAACATTCCCGGGTCAGATAACAAGAGTCTGCCGATGAACAGTTGTGAAATGTACATTGTTTCCGTAGTTAGTCACTTCATAAAAACAGCTGTAGAGAATTAAGAATTTGGGTCGAACCGGAGAACCGAATGTCACGAAACAGTGATGAATTGGTTGATAAGTGTGTATCGGTGAGCTGTGAAGCTTGAACATGGTTTGTTGGGATGCAGTGGCATTTAGAAGATGACCTTAGCCTTGGGTTGTGACCTCGGTTTCAGATTCTGGCAACAAGTGTACACTTTGGTCAGTTGCTGACTGTTTTGGAAAGATCTACATGCAAGTACTTTGGCCTTCACTCATGCTTGAAATTATTAGTGTTATTATTATTATTATTGTCTATGGTTCTCCGGTTTTTGGTAAGTTCCAGTACTAGTCCCTACCAAAAAAAAAATAAATAAAAAACTAGCATTATTATATGCCAGTCTGGAATATCTGACCTCATATAGCAGCCCAATCAGATTTGACCTGCTAACAACTCTTTTTAGATTTCAAATTTAGCATTTTATCTTTTCAGACTTAACATGCACACTGATATTCAGGAAAATCCCTGTTAAATCTCGAAACATAAACAGATATTAGACCGTCTGGGTTTAATTTGTTTAGTCTGGATCGGTGTGGAACACAAAGCCTGTTGTCGCTTCCACACGGCTCGCTGATTGACTGATTCACCAGATCGATCTTGCCTTGATTGAGACGGGAAGTACCGAGGAGTCTGACAGCGCTCAGGCGGCTTCTCGCTCGACCACGACTTCCCCTGTAATTTCCATCACGCTAGTGGAGACGGCTGACGGATCGAGGGAGTAGCTGTCAAGTGCCGTCTCCTGCGCGACTCTTGGGCATTACAAAGCCTACAAGGACGCCCTACAAATGTCAGCTGCTTCTAAAAGTCATCGGAAGAATGTCTGTAACTCTGGCACTCGTTACATCAAGCGGTCAGGATGCACAGTGCATCATTTACATTTACTAAAAATATTAAAGTCAGGTTTTGGCACAAGATTCTCTCGTTATAAAATTGGCTAGGAAGACGGGAATGTTTGTGCTGTTTATTTTTATCCATTTTTTTAATCCAAATGAATCTTAAAGTTTGCCATGCATGTTGATTTTTGGGTATGGTTCAGGTAAGAGGTTTAGGCAGAAACCTCAGAGAGAGACCGTAACAGATAGCAAAACAATTTAGAAGGTAATAAAATATAGCATTATGGATTCTACATCAGAATCCTATGCAGGAGCTTGTCTGGCTGATGCTGCACATATTTTGCTTCCAAAAGCCTGTAATACTTATTGGTTATGACAATTATTTCCAAGTGGTGGGCCAAACTAATCCAGCCAACATTTCTCCTGGCGATCTGCCTGCGGGTTTACAACGGCAGACAGGTGTTGTGTGTGGGAATCGCAAAAATATGAGACCAAACGAGTCTGGAAAACAGTTTTATCTTTTTCCCACTAACAAAATGAAAAGAGATTTGTGTTTGTCGGCCATCCGGGGGGTGAGAGATGTTTAAAAATGAGGCATTTTATCTCTGTATTAATCCTAAAATAAATATTAAGTAAATTTACAAGATACATATCTAATATACATTAAATACGTTGGCCAATTTAGAGTACTAATGCCCCATAATACAATTTTTACATTTAAATATTGCAGTTTGTCTTTAATCCTACAGGTGGCGCTCTAAACTATTCGCAGATTGGCAGGCAGCACAGCGTCCTGTGTGGTGGGAGTGAATTATGTGCTAAGTTTGTTACAAAATCCAAAAAGCAACAACAAAATCCCAATTAGTATGGAATTGGATATTCCTACAATCGTCATGTAGGTATCGTGATAATATCGTATCAGGTAGTCCATGGTGATTTGCATCCTTGATTTTAATGTCAGATTATTGTTTCCTTAAGGCTTGAAATTGGTAGAAAGTTTGCTAAATGCACACAGCCTTTATTTTGTGCCCAGTTTTTCTTCATGTATAAAGCAGCGGTTTATACAGCTTCTCTGTTCCCGCCGCAGGCGTGCCCCTCCCGCCTCACCAGCGGCTCACCATGAAGGAGCTGTTCGTGAACGGCAAGCCCAGCACCGAGCTGCTGAAGAGCCACCTGGTGAAAGAGGGCCGCTTGGAGGAAGAAGTCGCCTTGCGCATCATCAACGAGGGCGCCGGCATCCTGCGGCAGGAGAAGTGCATGCTGGAGGTGGAGGCGCCCATCACCGGTGAGAACGACCTCGACTTGTGGAAACTTCCAGTTGAATTAGAAATGAAATGAGTGACAAAGTTCTGATCAGGTTCCTTCAGACCTGTAAGGTAATTAAAGTACATCTGAGATATCTTTTAGTTATGTACAGTGAGAGTGTTTTTTGTTTTTGCCTACTAACCAATCAGGTCACAAGCTGGAACCTGTGGGAGAAAAATGACCATGGATGAGGAAGTTTAGAACGTTATAATAGTGTATATACTTTGTTATTATTCAATTTTCTTTTTTTTTTTTTGGGGGGGGTATATTTACTGTTTGATGTCTCACATGTATGTTGCATCACACTAAATCCTGTGGATTTTCAGATTTTCTGCCTTTAAAGCTACAGTGAAGTCAAGCAGCCTAATTTTTTAAAACGTAATTATGGATAATCAATCGTATTTAGGTTTTCATGTTTTTTTTGGAGACACTCTGGCCAGTGCTTTTTCTTACAGAAAAATGAAAAACAACATTGTTAGTTCCTAGAAGTGAGCTGTGATCTCAGAAGTACCACAATTTTCTGTTACTATTATTATTGTGTGGGATTGAGGTTACTTGGCAACCAGGATCAGTGTTTTAAATTGACATCAGTTATGAGTCCCCTGTTTGGTGTGCCTCTGAGCTCCCTTGCGTGCATGACTAAAATTTTTTTTATTTTTTATTTTTTATTTTTTTTACTGGATAAAGTTAAAAGCAATCTAGGATGTTCGCATGCTGCACAGTACCGCGATCCCGTCGACGCCGAGATATGACACGACATGTCACAGAGAAGCAGACAGCTCTGGAGTCTCAGAAACATAACTGAGGTGTGGGTATTTTTAACACCTAGCAGGTTCTTTACAATCCTGTTATGCGTGTTCTCCCCCCGCCATACGATGTGCTGAGATTTCTCACTGACGTGCCACACGCTGGAATGTGAGACGCTTCAGATGTGATGCGCGTTCGCCCCCGGTACCTTTTGTTGCTAAGTGACAGCAGCCTCGTCAGTCTAGCCCTGATGTAAGAAGGTGTGCGGAGGTGTGAGTCTTCACCGATTTCTTTCGACGAGCGCTTCTGTTTTTAATGCGCGCCTCAATTGACCTGTCTCGGTGATTTTTATTATTTCCCCCCACACACTGATCAGTGCAGATCTTCCCCCGATTTCTGGGAGTTTTGCTATAACAAAGGCGCCATTATGTACCATTGTTAAAAAATAAACAGCTTGATTGATGTGTGGTGTGTGTAGTTTATGAGTGTATATATTTATACCACAATATAATCCGTATATTCAGTCTTGTTTTTTTCTTTTATCATTTTATATTTGTTTTTTAGTATGCGGTGATGTCCACGGCCAGTTCTTTGACCTGATGAAGCTTTTCGAGGTGGGAGGGTCACCAGACAACACGCGCTACCTCTTCCTCGGCGACTACGTTGACCGAGGCTACTTCAGCATCGAGGTGAGCGTCAGGCGCTGTTGTGATTTCCTCGCACTGTTATTTGTTAACCTGAATGAAACTACAAAATCAATTATCGAGATTGTGTTTAATCTCATACAAGATAGAGTGCTGTTGTGATGGTTATCAGTTGTAGGCACGAGGGCACGGCTAGAGTACTGAAGATATCACAGCCGTGCTGATATCCAGCACTACAGCACGACCTCGAGTGTGATACAACAGTTCCACAAACACCATTTAGTTTTCACAAGTTTATGCATTGTTTGTTTATTTAACCTGTTATTTTGCTCCGCCAACACACATCCTTCCGCGACTCGCAGAACTACCTTACCTAGCAGAACTGGCGACTGACAGTTAGTTTAATTAACATGGGTGTAAGCAGTTTATTATATAATAAAACTGTAAAATTGGCATGTCTGTACATTGAAGTTATTTGCAAAAAAATAATTTGGGAGATGTAAGATGAGCAATCTTACATCTGTCTGTTCATCTAAAAACTACTGAACGAATTTTAATTGGGTTTTCACAGGTGTATTCGGCGGGGCTTAAGGTAACATAGAGGCTATACATCGCAATCGACACTCGGGAGGGAAAGATATGCTAGCTTGAAATTTAAATGGAAAACACACTTTAAGTTTAATGTTCATTTATTCATTAATCATAAAACAAATGAACCTGGAAAAAAATATTAGTTCATCTCAAAATTCAACAGATGAACATTTGTACATGTTTTTTTTTATACATGCTTATTAGTGTGAAATTAAATTCCACGTGAAAGAAGTTGCGGGAACAGCTAGTAATGATAATAAAAACTTTGATCAGTTGGCAACACTGTAACCATGACAATGCTTTCATTACCAGTTCTAGCTAGTCTGAGCTTCCGCCGTATCTTCTAAGATGACCACAGATGCAGGATCGTGAAACTCTAGAGATACAGATGTTGTCCATCCTTGCTGGAACCTTCTAGTACTCAGATGGAGAAAAATGGTTCTCCATGAGAAAATTGTTAGAAATTGATTGTATTGTAAATGAATGGAATTTTTGTGAAAAAAAAAAAAAAACAAGTATGGAATTATCATTTTTAAAAGACTATGTGATGATGAAACATTTCGGTAGAAAATTGATTCCTGAGCTCTGGCTGTGTTGTACACCCTTGTCTTTTTGAACCATGTATTAAAGACCAATCAATAAAGATCAGCTTAGCTGAACCATATTAAAACCATATAAACTAGGTGTTCTTTTACATGGACCCTAATATTCTACTAATAACCAGAATAATAATCAGCCAGACTATAAGCGATCAGAACAGCCTGACCTGATTCTGCCCAATGATTATGGGAGGGATGGCATGTAAACCTTTGATAATCTGTTTATTAGGTTAATATTAGCCATATAAAAACCTGATCTGATAGATTTTCTATTATTGGAATAAATATATTATTCTTCTTCCACAAATCCTGATTAATAACTCAGTGAGAACTCTCCCCCACCTGTCTGTACTTCTGAAATTCATCCACTGGCTGAGGAGGGAGCACTGATTGGTTCATTTTTCATACATAGTAAAGCATCTAACCAATCATAGACGAGACTGAACCAATCATAATGCAGAATTTGATGTTTATTTCAATTCATTTTAATTTTATTTGTATAGAGCTTTACTATAATCAAAAGAAAATTATGGAAAGGAGTATGAAACATAAGAAAATGTGAATGTGTATGAATTGTAATGGTCAGATAGTCCCTAATGAGCAAGCCGAGAGTGACGGTGGCAAGGAAAAACTTCCTAAGATGGCAATCTGAAGAAACCTTGAGAGGAACCAGACTCAACAGGGAACCCATCCTCATTTGGGTGAAACAGTGTCATACTGTGTGTTAGGAGGCTAGAAGTTACAACAATATAACAGGAGAAGTCTTTAAGTTAATATGGTGGTTATTGGAGGTTCTGGTACAAAACTGAAGGAAATTCCAGTCCTGACTATTGAGTGACTACAGTCACAAGTCCTCTGAGAGCAGCTGTCTGCATCAGTCGAGTCCAGGACCGTCTGGATCTTGCAGCAGTCAGACGACTAGGTGGACCTCCGCCTTCAAACCGCTTCATCAACCCCAAGCACTCAGTAATACAGCATGGACAAAGTGGCTGTAGATCACAATTAATGGGGGAGTATAATCCTGAAACTGGACTGGGAAATGGAGTATAATTTATAAAAATGGATTTGCCAGGAACAGCGCGGGGGTGAGGTGGTGGGCGTTCCTTGTAATTTTGGAACGGGTTCGGGTGTGAAGAAGAGGAACGACGCGTACACCTGCACAAGTCTAATCCTGTAGAACGGCTTCCGCACTCGGGCCTCGTTATCACAGCTATTTATGATCGTTTAGTGGTGTTGTGTAAGTTTGGAGAAGCGTTCGTATCCTACTCAAGTGTTAATCTATCTACATTTAAGAAGTAGCAACTGATCAGCTTTAATCACGTAACGACATCCATTTTTGACGTGCATTTCTGAAACGTTCCAATAATTTTAAAGTTACAAAAATCTGTGCTGAGATTTTAGTCTGGGAGTTCTTCGGAATCCTTCTTAATACACAGATAAACTTGGCGTTCCTGCTTGTCTTTCGTTTCCCCCTCCTGTGCTCCTCCTCACACCGGGGGTCACACCTACACACTCGTACCGAGCTTCTAGTTCCAGGAGTTCTGTTTCTTCCTCGACTGACGCACTGGGGTTTCGATCTTCCTCCTACACTTGAGGAAGATGGAGAGATGTACAGACGGATAGACAGATGTTTAAATCTCCTTCTCTTCCTCTTGCCTGGCTTTTTCGTTACCTTCCCGTCAGTCACATGAGATGAGGGGCCGGCTTACGGCCGACGTTACCTGCAATTTTCCGCTCATTCTTCTTCATGCGTAGGCTGAAGTAGCTGCTCTCCATCCAGCCCCCCCACACACACACACACTTATTCTGTCTCTCTCAGTAGCCTTGTCGTCTATTATTTCAGATGGCATTTGAATCTGCACCTGCCGTCCTTGGTTACCTCGGCAGCGCGACCTCGTCGCTTTAAGTGCAGCGCAGGAAGCTGCATGTTAATAGGATGACGAGAGGATGCTAAACAGGAGTCTAATGAGACTCCCAGAGTGTGTGTGTGTATGTATATATATATATGTGCGTTTGTCCCTGCTGTCCTGAAGAAAAGCATCCCTCGGTCCCTCTTCTTCTCCACGGCCATTTGCATTGCCAGTATTTTGTCAGCAATCTGTGAAGCTTAGATGTGTAAATTAAGCAAAGTGCTCTCTTGGGATTGGATTGTCATGTGGGTATTTTATTATTATTGTGATTTTTTTTTTCTTTCTTTCTCACACACACAATGACCATCTGGGCTATTTTAATGAAAAGAATGAGAAGATAATAGCCAAAGGAACAGAATAGTTGGACAGCAAACGTGTAACGATGGTAAATGTTCTGAAGAAGAAAAGAGAAAAGAATGATAATAAAAAAAAAAAAACTAAATAGGACAGGCGAACACAATTTGGCAGTAAAACAGGAACAGCTACATGAGAGGTGGAGAAAATAAAAAAAAAATGACAGGAACGATTGACGCTTTATCCCAAATAATTACTAGGAGCTGCCTAAAGAAGTAAGGAATCAGATTCGGTGTATTATCTGTTCTAATCCGTTGCACTGATTTATTTATTTATTTATTTATTTATTTAACACTATGGTGTTAAGTTTGCTCGTACCATAATCGTGCCTTTACTGCCAAGAGCTGGCGTGTTTACCAAAAAGACCTGGTTAACGAGTCGCTATGATGAGAATTAGCCGATACTCAGAGCCCTTAAATCCCTAAAATAAAGTCAGCGAGTCTGTAACTTCATCATGAAATCGCTCAACATTCTTAGCCTAGATAAGATTGGGGTTTGGAAGAGAGATTCTCCTATGTACAGTATAAGTGCTGCTCAGATCAACCCAGGACTTTTGATTGACACTGGCCTCCCAGGAACTCCTTTAATGGACCAAACATGTGGAAATGGTTTGAAGCGAGGTCAGGACTGTACTCTACGGGGGATGAGTTCCTAGCCGAGTTCCTATAAAGTGCAAGTGTTATTGGTGAACAACTGTTTGTACATTTACATTTAGGCATTTGGAAGATGCTCCTTTCCAAAAGTGACTTATAAAAGTTAGTCGTGAACAGTTCCCACAGAAAGATGCCTTTCTTCAACAAGTCAGCGCTGTCGCGTTTTTTTCGAACCACCTGAGCCGAGTTTGTCATTCACAGACGTACAACTTTCTTGAAAACGTTTGCACCATTCAGATGTTTTACTGCAGCAAAGAGTCTCATCACTGTACTGTGATCGAAGTCTTTTGTAAATGTCAAACGATTTTACACCTTAAGTCCTGGTTTGATTTGACCAGCCTTTGTAGATTAAGGTACACCCTGCCAATTAAGGTTTTCTTTTTTTTTGTTTTGGAGAACTAGAACCCCATTGGGTTCACTTGCCATATATTTACAGACCTACCGTGTGTCCTTTTGTATCCTTTTTGATATTTGTATCCTTAAGATAGCACAGCCAGGCCTCCGAGTGGCGCAGTGGTTAAGTGCTCGCCCTATCATCCAGAGAACGCAAGTTCGATTCCTGGGTGATGCTGTAACCTTTCGCAGCCGGAGGTTTAGAGAGAGCTGATTGGCCAATCAGTGTGCGTTACACCGCCCCCAACAGTGCGAGAGGGAGCAGGTCGAAAAAGATGCGGTCGGCAGCATCATCGGATACGGAGGAGACATGTGATAGCCGTTGGCCCTCCCGAATGAGTGGTAGTAGTAGCCTTAATGTGGGTTCCCCTTAGTGACGGAGGAATTGGACACAAATAAATTAGGGAGAAAATCCCTAGTGGGGGGGATGATAGCACAGCTGTCCAGGAGAGCAACACTGGAACTGGTCTCTCTCTTTTCTTCACAACAACACTAGTCAATCTGCGACTTAAAACTAGATAGTACTTGACTTCAGGGTGTTACCCCACCCTGCGTTGAGACGAGGTTGGTTGGCTGTACGTGTCTCTACGGAAGCAGGTGCACTGTCGCTCGACAGAATGGTCCAGGTTGTTTATCTGTGCTTGGGCCGCGTTCCCTCACGTCACAGTCTCTAACCGGTTCTATTTCTCGTCCTTTCCGCAGTGCGTGCTCTACCTGTGGGCGCTGAAGATCAACCACCCGACCACGCTGTTCCTGCTCAGAGGCAACCACGAGTGCCGGCACCTCACCGAGTACTTCACCTTCAAACAAGAGTGTGAGTGATCGCACCACACACAGAGTGATGGATGAGCCTAGACATGCTGGACACTTTAATAGGAACACCTGTCCAGGCAACCAATCATGATCCGGCATACACATGCCCATGGCACGACTTCTCTATGGGTGGAAGGGGGTTCAAGGTTAATCGAGGAAGCCACGAGTTGTAGGGTTCACACCACAGGGTTGGAGTAGATTTAAAAGAATGGGGGAAAAGCAGCAGTGGTTTGCAAGCTTGACCCATGGGCATAAAAAAGAAGAAGATCTTGTTGTTTTGTTTCTGTTATAACAAAGCGGATGATTCTGAAAGCAAGAGCAGACTCAGCATCGATAATAAGCTTAATAAAGTGCCACACATAAACGATAATGCGTCCTAATTAAGCTCGTCTAAGCCAAATTGATTACTAGTGTTACCTCCTGTCTTCCAGAGTGATAATATGAACAGTGTTGTGTAGGGAATTGCGAATAAGCTTCAGAGCAGATGAGATTTCTTAAAAAGCCTCGTGTTCTCTAGAAAGAGTCCTCGTTGTCGCATGTGTGTTGTAAACCCTGATTATACCTCTGAGAGAGACGGAGCGTCTCACGACTTTGCCTTATATAACCTCTGCGTTCTCGCGCCCGCCGGCGCTGTCCTCCCACGCCTTCTTTTGTCTTGGCAGGTAAAATAAAGTACTCGGAGCGCGTGTACGACGCGTGCATGGAAGCGTTCGACTGTCTGCCCCTCGCCGCGCTCCTCAACCAGCAGTTCCTCTGCGTTCACGGAGGCCTTTCACCCGAAATCAACTGCTTAGACGACATCAGGAAGGTAAGGCATGAAAACCGAAGGTGGACACCTGGTTCACCGTAAAGCCGTAGGAGGGAACGGGATGTTAGAAGGGAGGCGACAACAAGAATATGTTAAGCTCATGACAGACGGCGGCTGTTTGATCGATCGGTTTAATAAAGTGCAGGTCTGTGTTTATCACAGCCGTCTGAGCCTGGATAAAATGAATCACATCCAGGAAGATACATTTCCCCTCAGACGCAGATTGTTGTTGTTTTTTTTATTTTAAGTGAGCATATTTACAAGATGATTCAAAAGCTGTCTGAGCTGCCGCGTCGATGATCAAGAGTGAAGCATGAACCATGTTTAAAAATAGATTTTCTTAGCGAAATCTTGAAGCGATTTAAAGACCTACATTTTGTCCTGCGGATATTTTAAAAAAATTAAGAAAGAAATAGATCACGTTGAAGGTCTCTATTCAGAAAATGGGACTTTAATGGCTGTAGCGGAAAAAGTGAATTTTGTGCCCACGGTAAAATCTAATGGTGTGTCTATTGGTGTGTGTGTGTGTGTGTGTGTGTGCAGTTAGACAGGTTTAAGGAGCCGCCGGCGTTCGGGCCGATGTGCGATCTGATCTGGGCCGACCCGGGCGAGGATTACGGCAGCGAAAAGACCTCGGAGCACTTTAACCACAACTCGGTGCGCGGCTGCTCGTACTTTTTCAGGTGAAGACGGTGTGATGATGTGTCTGTGTCTGGGAAAGTTTATACCTCAGAACAAAAACAGAAATGATGAGCGACTTTGGAGATGTTTTTTTTTTTTTTTTAAGGTCTGTATTGACCGTGTGTCATTACGTCCTTCTAAACAACCTCAAGAGGAAATCTCAGATTCGAGCCGGGCTCCTGGAAACAAAGTGCTGACCCACAGCTGGCCTTGCCTTTTTTTTTTCCTCCTTTTTTTTCTTTTTAAATAAGTGTGTGTGTGTGTGTGTGTGTCTCACTCCCACAGCACTAACTAAATCCCTGAAGGATTCAAACCAAAAAAAAAACCCTTAAAGCCACGCTACAGGACTTTCCGTTGGATTTGTTTTTGGCATGAGACACATGTTTGGAAACCTGGTGGCGTGTGTGTGTGTGTGTTTAGTGCCAGAACCTTCATTTCAGATTAGTGTGAAGGATAGACATGACCATGTGATGTTTCTCCTCCCTGCCAGTTACCCTGCTGTCTGTGACTTCCTGGCAAACAACAACCTGCTGTCAGTGATAAGAGCGCACGAAGCCCAGGACGCGGGGTGAGAGCCTGTCTTTCTGTCTGACACTCGGGACGGTTAAGCATAATTGACATAACTGAGCTCATTTCTGTCAGCCATGTGAAACGTGTGTGTGTGTGGGGATATGTGTGTGAACATCTCTCTGGTTTCCCTTTATAGGTACAGGATGTACAGGAAGAGCCAGACCACCGGCTTTCCCTCGTTAATCACCATTTTCTCCGCTCCTAATTACCTCGACGTGTACAACAACAAAGGTAGAGCACACAGCGCTTGCAGAAACTCACATGTCTTAGCTAAACCTGGCTCGGGCTTGTTCAGGCGCTCACACTGGGCTAGGATGTTCATTTGTTTACACCGCCAGCTAGACTTGGGATTATATATATATATTGCTCTGTGCAGCAAGGTTACATCATGTACCGTTGTCATGAAGAACTAGAACTGAGGGAAACAAGATACAGTGTGTATGAATAGAAATAAGTGAATACAAATCAAGTTGGAGATGCTGGGTCGAGCTGAGCGCAAAAGTTCGGTGCACATGTTTGGACAAAATAAAAAAAAATACAACGTGGCATAATTTCTCAGAACGGAAGTTGAGTTTAAGGTTGTCAGATTTTTATTTTTTTGTTTGTTTTTTTGGTACTGATTTACTTTCTTCCGCTTTGACCCACATTGCTAACGTACCCCCACCGACCGCCCAGCTGCTGTCCTGAAGTACGAAAACAACGTCATGAACATCCGTCAGTTCAACTGCTCACCTCATCCCTACTGGCTGCCCAACTTCATGGACGTCTTCACGTGGTCGCTGCCCTTCGTCGGCGAGAAAGGTACCAACATGTTTTTGATCTACTGTAAGTACGAGGGTGAGTCCAAAATGATCCGAACTCTAATCCGCAAGTCAAATTTTTGACATGATCTCCTTGCTTTGTCCACCCGCCAGCAAGCTTTCGTATTCCCACATTAAAAAATGTTTAAGGCTAAGAGGCGAGCCGCGAATGCATCACTGTCTTCATCTTTTTACTCCCTAATTTAGTCGTATCCAATTCCTCCTCATCACTAGAGGGCTTCCACATTTAAGCTACTACTACCACTCAGTCGGGACGGCCGAAGGCTATCACGTGTTTCCTTCGAAACTATGTGACGTCAGGAGACCGCATCTTTTCGAACTGCTTGTTTACGCACTGTTTTTGCAGAGTGTCGAAGGTGTGGGAAGAAGTGGATGGGCGTGCATCATTGTGCAAGATCAAGACGCCCTTGCATAGCAGCCCTTTGAGTTTAATCCAAAGTTTAGGCTTCAGCTCTTCAATAAGGAACACTAAGGCCACTGGTAAAACCCTCCCTGGACCCACTACAATTTGCCTACCAGTCTCATTTTGGAGTGGATGATGCAGTCATATACCTATTGCAGCGTGCCCACTCTTTCCTGGATGGATGTAATGGTACAGTGAGAATCATGTCTTTTGATTTCTCCAGTACCTTTAATACAATACAACCATTTCTACTAAGTGAGAAGCTGCTCAGGATGGGGGTCAGCATATCCCCATGTGTCCTGGATAGCTGACTTTCTGTTACAGAGGCCCCAGTTTGTAGGGTTGGGGAATTCCCTGTCTGATGTGGTGGTCAATACAACAGGAGCACCTCAGGGGACTGTTGTCTCTCCATTTTTGTTCACTCTTTCCAATACAACTCTGAGTTCTGCCACCTACAGAAGTTGACTCTGCAGTGGTGGGGTGTATCAGGGATGGACAAGAGTCAGAGTATAGAGGACTTCTAGACAGCTTTGTGGCGTGGTGCACCAAAAAGCATCTGCTGCTAAACATCATAAAAACCAAGGAGATGGTAGTGGTCTTTAGGAAGTGTAAAAGTATAATTAAACCATCATGGGTGAGGAGGTTAGGGTTGTGGACAACTACAAGTACTTGGGTGTTCACTTGAACAGCAGATTGGACTGGAGGACCAACACAGACGCTGTGTATAAGAAGGGGTTGAGCAGACTTTATTTCCTGAGGAAGCTCAGATCCTTCAATGTTTGCAGGATGCTGGAAATGTTTTACCGGTTTATTGTGGCATAGTGCTGTGGTCTGCTGGGGGAGCAGCATCAGTGCCAGGCAAGATAAATAAAATCGTCCACAAGGCTGAACACATAATTGGACACAAACTTGACAGGTTGGAGACGGTGAGGGACAACTGAACACTAACCAAACTCCTGTCAATCATGGAAAATCCATCGTGCTTACTACATGATCCCAGTTCATTCTTTAAAAGACTGATCCAGCTTCAGGAAATCATTCCTACCTTTCGCCATCGCCCTGTGCAACCACTCACCATGTAACAGATGACAATAATAACAATACTTACTGTCACTTTACACACACACACACACACACACATACACTGACAATTTCCTAATTTCTTCTCGTTTTCTTATTTCCAATTTTGCACTTTTTTTTAAAATGTATAATAATTTATATAAGGTACAATTACATACTCCCCCTCTCCCTCCGTCTCCCCTTATTTGTGTAACGTTCTACAACACAATAATTTTCCTATCTATCTATCTATCTATCTATCTATCTATCTATCTATCTATCTATCTATCTGTCTGTCTGTCTGGCTATAAGCATCTCACTGTAACGAGCACTGTTGATTATTGGATCTTTTTTTGATAATGTTCCAATACTTCTGGTCCTTAAGAATCCCAGAAAACAGACAAATTTTCCAGCTGATGGTCGACTTTTGAACTTTTTCTCGATCGATAATTGAGGATGTTTCCGTTTCATACGTGCAAATCTCAAGCAGGACATCCATTTTTGCTCACACCGCAGTTCCAAATGAAATGATGTAACACGTTCACACCTGCACCGCAGTACTGGGGGGAAGACAAGAGCCTTGAACAGAAAGAGCTTATGAGACAGAGCGGACAACAGGAGTTTTAATGTAACCGGAGTGCGGATCATTTTTTACTCAACCTTGTGTGTGGAGAGTTCAATATGAATTAGCTGTTACTACGGAAACGCAAACAACCTATCGACGTGCCGAGTCAGATTCGAGAACGTGTGATGTGTTTTAAACATTCTGCACCGAGTGACTCCTGGTCTTTGTGCCCTCAGTGACCGAGATGCTGGTCAACGTGCTGAACATCTGCTCGGATGACGAGCTCATGTCAGAGGCAGACGACCTGTACGAAGGTATCTGAGACACGTATACATATTCATACACACCCATGTTCAGACACTCTGGGCAGTTTAGAAGCAGCAATCGGACTACAATGCATGTCTTAGGACTGTGGACGGAAGTCCATCAAGCACTGGGAGAACATGCAAACTCCATACACACAAACCTGGTCACGCCCACTTTGAGTTTAAATCTAAATACAGATATAGTTACACCACTGTGTGTGTGTGTGTGTGTGTGTGTGTGTGTGTGTGTGTGTGTGTGTGTGATTTCAGGTGGAGCCCCAGCAGCTCGTAAGGAGGTGATCAGAAATAAAATCCGTGCCATCGGCAAGATGGCCAGAGTTTTCTCCGTGCTCAGGTTGGTCGCTAGTTTACAAAAAAGCTTTCTTTTTGGCGAGATATGAATCGCCGTGAGAGTTTCCTATGATAACGGAATAAACTGGCTTTTAAAGGTCCTGTGTTTTAGCAAGCAACGTTTCTTAAGCAAGGTCTCAACCATCAGACTCGTTTATTTCAATCCTCCTCCAAGCGTGGCGTTTCAGTGTTTATGAAAGTACAGCAGGAGGGCTGTTCCTGTATGAGGTCACACAGGGGGGAGGGGGGTGTAATTGGCCCTGATCAATACAAAAATAAAAAAAAAAGGACAACATTTAAAAAAATATATATTTTTAATTCATTTTGGCCCAAATGTCAACATAAAAGTGCAATTTTGCATGAGAGGTTCCCTTTAATTTTCACTAGTGTGTCCCGTTTAAAGATCGTCTGTAGTTTCAGGATTACAGCCGCTCGTCCTGACATCTGCCTTAACAGTCACATCCTGGACATTGGGTTATTCCCCCCCCCTCGCTCTATCTGCTTCCCAAGGCGTAACTGTGCTGTGTTTGCGATTTTGACCATCGTCTGGCGTCTGGACATCGTTCCCTCTCACTCAGCCATCTGAGACGGGGCAGGCCTCGTTACCAAAATGGGACACGAAGTCGAAAATAGAATTTACTGTTTATAAAAGAAGAGAGCAACATAGATATATACATATACATGCACGCGCACACACACACACACACACACACACACACACACACACTCTGACATACACGGTTCTATTAGGAATAATGAAGCAGCATCAGTGAGTCATGACTGAAAGTAGGTGTATAATTAATTGCATTAGAATTTCGCTGCAGCCAGAAAAGAGGGGAGGAGTAGGTAGGAGAGGAGAGGAGAGGAGAGGAGCGGGGCGCCGGCCGCATTGCCAAACCTTTTGTCTCGTTTTTCGTCAACGATATTCAGGGTGTTCAGATTACCATTTAACCCCCCCTCCCCTTTTACTCCCATCATGCTAATTGATTCTGTTGGATTCTGTGAATGTAGTGCTAATGAGGCTCGTGTGTGCATTGGTGCGCATGTGTGTGTGTGTGTGTGTGTGTGTGTGTGTGTGTGTGTGTGTGTGTGTGTGTGTGTGTGTGATCTCTCAGAGAGGAAAGCGAGAGCGTTCTGACCCTTAAAGGACTGACCCCGACCGGGACGCTACCACTGGGAGTGCTGTCTGGAGGCAAACAGACTTTACAGAATGGTGAGTGTGTGTGTGTGTGTGTGTGTGTGTTCATTGGTAAAATATAAATTCATCAAAGCCTCGCATAATCTTGTGTTTAAACACTTGAACCATCGATGTTGTACAAAAATAAGCAATGTATAAGCAATTTCATCATATTTTTTATGATGATTATTATTATTAGTTAATATTAAGAAAATAAAAAACTCTCCAATAATATAAAGCTCACTGTAGAAATCATCCTGCTTGGGTTTTAGTCCCAAGCAGCATTGATGTTCTACTGGTAATCTGCTTGATATACCTCATGCATCCACTAGAGGGCAGATTCGAGTCGGACATTTTCAGATCATCAGTAATTCGTGATAAACGCTGAGTGATTTGGGTTTGGTTCTGGGACGCGTGCCGAGACTTCCACACATCAACTACACTTCCGGCATTTCCAAGATTGTTATTATCACGACAGTAACTCGCCATTTATGACCTCAAAAGTATTCCTCAAAATTAGTGTTTGTTTATTTTGTTTATTTTTATATTTTTAAGCACTGTTGGTATCAATGTCATAATTTTCTGCACATGTGACCGAGCATTTCTTTCTTTTTTTTTTCTACACAAAGTGGCACATGGTTATGAAGTGGACGGAATGGTTTTCTAAATGTTTTACAATTAATATCTGAAAAGCGTGGCATGCATTTTTTTTCTCAGGCCCCCTGAGTCAGTACTGTAGTTAAAGCTGAGGTTTCTCTCTACCAGATCTAGAGAGTAAAATTTTGCCCATTCTTTTTTGCAAAATGCCTCAAGCTCAGTCAGATTGGATGGAGAGCGTTGGTGAACAGCAACAGCCATCTTGCAGCAGATTTCCATTGATTTAGATCCGGACTTTGACTCGACCATTCTAACACATGAGTATGCTTTGATCTACACCATTCCGTTGTAGCCCATTATAGCTCTGCTGGAAGGTGAACCTTCATCCCAGTCTCAAGTCTTTGTAAAAGATTTTTCTTCTAATATTACCCCGTATTTGGCTCGATCCATCTTTCCATCAACTCTGACCAGCTTTCCTGCCTCTGCTGAGGAAAAGCATCTCCACAACATGATGCTGCCACCACCATGCACACTGGTAGTTTTCAGCCACACACAGTGTTGTGCATTTAGGCCATCAAAGTTCAAGTCTCATCTGACCAGAGCAGCTTCTTGCACGTTTGCTGTGTCCACCACATGGCTTGTCGCCAACAACAAACAGGACATCTTATGGCTTTCTTTCAACAATGGCTTTCTTCCTGCCACTCTTTCATAAAGACCAGATTGTGGAGAATAATAGTTGTCCTGTGGACAGATTTTTCCACCTGTGAATCTCTGCAGCTTCACCAGAGTTACTACAGGCCTCTTGGCTGATTCTCTGATAAATGCTTGATTAGGTGGACATCCATGTCTTGGTAGGTTTGCAATTGTGCCAGACTCACAATTGAACAGTGCTCTGTGAGATGTTCAAAGCTTGGGATATTTTTTTTTTACAACCTAAACTGCTTTAAACTTCTCCTCAACTTCCTTGGGCTTCATGATGCTGTTTCTTCACTAACGTTCTCTAAGAAACCTCTGAGGGTGTCACAGAACAGCTGCATTTATACTGAGATTTAATTACACATAGCTGGAATCTATTTACTTGGGGGGCTGAATACAAATGCACACAACACTTTTCAGATTTTTATTTTAATTTTTTTAAAACTATTTATTATTTTCCTTCCACTTTATAATTATGTTCCACTTTGTGTTGATCTATCACATAAAATCCCTATAGAATACATAATTGTGTGGTAACATGACAAAATGTGGGAAAGTTTAGTGAATACTTTTGCAAGGCGCTGTACTTGTTGTTGTCAAGTTATAGTGTATGAGATTTGAGTATGTTTAAGTTATATCTAAACCGCCACGTTTCCTCATATAATGTGAGTCTTGCTCTTGCACACGAACCCAACACACACTGGCTTTGTTTTCCAACTACCAGCCGCTGTTGCAGTAACCTGGCTGTTTCTGAGTGACTAAATGTTCTGCTTTGTGCACCGAATGAATCTGCAGGACCTTCTGCATGTCTGATGTAATGTCGTGTGCATGCGTGTGTGTGTGTGTGCAATCAGGCCGATTATTTTATGTTAGTGTTGTAAAATTATGATGCGAGACCTGTGTTAAAAACAGTTTGTTCAGGAAGAAAAGAACAGATTAGTGACGGTGACAGATTTTGTCCGAGCGTATACTGTAGTTTGTGTGCAAGAGGGGAAAGACACAGACTGAGACTACTTCTGGGAGTCGGATTCCATCTTTTGCTGATTACAAAAATGTCTTCTTTTTTTTCCATATGCAATATTAAACACTGTTAAATATCATAAATGTGCACAGATTAGACCAGGATCAAATAATTTATCACCAACATGAAGCTGAAATTATCCGTTTTATATTTCATACAATGACATTGGTGTTTATTTTATGTGTGTGTGTGTGTGTGTGTGTTCTTCCTGATATTTATACTATAGAAATATGACTACTTTATGCATAAAGTATTTCCTGATTTAATTGTACGCAGACAGCCCTGGTGTGAAACAAAACACCATGGAGAGAGAAATGAATGACATGTAGTGATGTACTGTATGATACTGATCTGCTTATCTACGCCATGTTCCTGTAACCTTTTTCATTTCCTCAATTGAAATCTTTTGCTTTGGCTTCGTGCTGAGATCTAACCTCAACCACTCGCTCTTTCTCCCGTCCGCTCCGGGCTTGTCGCTAACGCAGCCACGCTGTTGGCGAAGGAGGGCAAAGGTAACCTCTCCGTCCGTGGACTCGCCTGTGGTGTTTCATGTTCCCGTGTGTTTGCATGTCGTGCTGTTTTTGTCGCCTTTCCTTGTGCTGTGTGTTTTCTGTTCATGCACATAAACATACATTTTTAAAAAAGAAAGGAAGACTAAAATGGATAGTTTTTCTAGTCGGAGCTTTGCCATCTCATAATGAATGCCAGGAAAAGAAAATTAATTTGCCCATCTTTGTATTTCAGTACTGTTTTAACTCCTCCACATCTACACAAAGTCATAAATCTAACAATGATTGTTACTGCTGTTGTAACTTACAGTAATAACTGAGTGCCATATGTGTTATTATTTTATAGTATTGAAAAAATAGAAAATGCATCACAAAACAAAAGACGTGGAATTAGAAGATTTGTCCAAACAGTTGCGTCAGTCCCAACGAACAAGAACATGTCCCAACGAACAACTCCTTTCACTGTGTTGGTATTTACTAAACCAAAATGATGCCAAAAAAGAATAAAAAAATGCAGGCAATACTACTGTAAGTATGTCCTTAATGCTTTCACAAGAATTTACGAAAGTATTTGTTTTGCAGTCTGCTGGCCTGAAGCTTCCAGGTCTGTTTAAACGCAATGCCCAGCGGGAAAGACATAACCAATGGTCTTAGATAAGTAACTGTTGCTGCATGTCAATATGGAAATTGTTCTATAAGCATTTTCAAACTATTTGCAGTTCAGCATTCTACAATGTGAAAGACTTTTCACAAGTAAAAAGCACTGAAGAGCATTGCCAGTCTTCCTATTAATAGACGTCCCAGCACATTCACCCCAAAGTCAGACTGTACAATGCTCAGAGAAATAATAATAATAAAAAAAAACAACGAGCTACATCTCAGACCCTACAGGCCTGACTGAGCATGTTAAATGTTCAAGTCCATGACAGCACAATTAGAAGAAGACTGAACAAGTACAGCTTGTGTGGAAGGGTTGTCAGGAGAAAGTCTCCTCTGTCTAAAATGAACACAGAAGCGCGAGAGGACAATGATCTGAAGCAGACCAGTAACTCTACATCAGTATGGCTGAAAAATAAAAAGATTCAAGGTTTTGGATTGGCCTAGTCAAAGTCCAGACCTCAACCCACTTAGAATGCTCTGGCGGGACCTTAACCCCATTGCTGCTGAAGGTTGATGTACAAGCTATTGAATCACGGGGGGACTGTATTGCATTGTATTTGCCCAATACTGATACCTGCTACAGGGTGGCATGGTAATGTAGTGGTAAGCACTGTAGCCTTGCACTTTGCATGTTCCTCCCTGTGCTTGATGGGTTTCCTCCGGGTTCTTCGGTTTTCTCCCACAGTCCAAAGATTTGCAGATTAGATCTTCAGAAAGTACCCGTAGTGTGTGAGTGAGTGTGTGTGTGCCCTGCGAGGGATTGTCAGTCTGTCCAGGGTGTACCCCGCCTTGTGCCTCCAGGCCCCCCGCAACCGTCAATACAGAATAAAGCGTTATAGACGATGAGTGAGTGATACCTGCTATGATCAGATGATTATTCTAATTAAAGAAAACCAGTTATAGTATGAAATTTTCAGAAAAAAATTAAATCTGTATTGTGACTTCACAGTATAAACATTGCCTAGCCCTCTTAGTCAGTTCGTCTTTACCCAGTCGGGAATGTGGGATTTACATTACAGGAAATGACTTTGGTGTGTTAGGACAGTACTGAGATGGAGGGAGTGTTTGGCTCTCTTTTACATCCTCTTCAGACTTATTCACCATATGCAACCGCCTGCTCGAGCCAGCTAATTCCCACGCTGCGCGCGGATTGGTCGAAGTGCGGCGTCCTCTCTGCGCTGGTTATTTTCAGCCCGTAATCTCGTTACGTCAGCAATCCACCAGAACATGCACACACTTATCACCCATATCACACACACTGCAGACACGGAGTGTTAAGAGTGCCGCAGCAGGAAGCTCCTGACTCATCGAGCTTCTTTCTGCTTGCGCAAACTGTCTGTGTGTGTCTGTGTGTGTGTCTGTGTGTGAGTGAAGATTGAAGCCACTCGTTTACATCTCCTTTTTATATTGGACTGCATATCATTCTTCTCAGCTGTAGTCCAGAGTATTTTTTATTTATTTATCAATTCATTATTATTTTCACAGAAATAGGGCATGGACTTCCTGCTGGCTGTGCAAGAATCTTTCTGTTTTCTAAGATTTGCACTCTGATAACAACTCTGATCAGAGTTGACAGATCTGTAACCTAGGTCAAGCAGCAACAATGATCTTCGTTTTGTTTAATTTTTGAAAGGCAGACACGAAATAATAAACAAATTAAATTTAATCACACTTCTTTTGTTTGGAAATTTGGGGATCAACTCACTGTCTCCTAAAACTCAAAAACGATTCAGATATTGGCAGCACATCCTGTGTGGTAGGAGAAAATAATTTACTAGGTTTGTTTGAGATTATAACAAAATTGAAAAAAAAAATATATTATTGAATCGGGATATTTATAAAATACAAATCGTAATACAAATCAAATTGGCACCGCGATAATACAGCGCATCCGGAAAGTATTTACAGCGCTTTACTTTTTTCACATTTTGCTATGTTACAGCCAAATTTCAGGATGGATTAAATTCATTATTTTCCTCAAAATTCTACAAACAATATACCATTACAACAACGTGAAAGAAGTTTGTTTGAAATCTTTAAAAATTTATTAAAAACAAAAAACATTAAACAAAAAATCTCATGTACCTAAGTATACACAGCCTTTGCCATGACACTCAATAAATGAGCTCAGGTGCATCCTCTTCCCACTGATCATTTTTGAGATGTTTAGAGAACCAGATTGGAGTCCATCTGTAGTGAATACAGTTGATCGGTCATGATTTCAAAAGAAACACACCTGTCTATATACAGTCCAACAGTTAACTGTGCATGTCAGAGCACAAACCAAGCCATGAAGTCAGAGGATTTGTCTGTCGACCTCCAAGACAGTATCGAGCCACAGATCTGGGGAAAGGTAAATTTCTGGAGCGTTGAAGGTCCAGATAAGCACAGTGGCCTCCATCATCAGTAAATGGAAGAAGTTAGGAACCACCAGGACTCCTCCTGCAGTGGACCACCTGGCCAAACTGAGGGATTGGGGGAGAAGGGCATTAGTCAAGGATGTGACCAGGAACCCGATGGTTAGTTTGAAAGAGCTTCAGTGTTTCTTTGTGGAGAGAGATGAACCTTCCAGAAGAAAAAACATCTTGTAGCATCATGCTCAGAAAGACTTGAGGATATAATTGATGCCCAAGTTGCTACAAAAAAAAAAAACGCCTGTCATGTGCCTTCAGTCTGGCCGTGAATACTTACTGTATGTATATGTGATAAATTTGCAAAGGTTTTAAACAAACTTTTTTTCACGTTGTCCTTATGGTGTATTGTTTGTAGAATCTTAAGGAAAATAATGAATTAAATCCATTTTGAAATAAGGCTGTAACATAGCAAAATGTGGAAAAAGTGAAGCGCTGTTTTGTATCAGCTGGTCATTCCTGTCCATGCTAATTATAAACTTTTGCAAAGTAGACCTTTTTATTACAAATACTTAAAGTTAATATATTATTTAAGTTATATTAATTATAAGTTAGACTTATTTACATATATGTTTATAATAAAATAAATTTATATTAACTTTATTAATTCACAATCATGCAGGCCTACTCGCTAATATGATCTATAAAACATAGCACTGGGTGGCACTGAAGGTTTAACTTGCTAAGAAATGCTAATAAGTTAATTAAGTGATGTGTCCACCATGCTGCTTTGTTTTTGTGCTTTGTGTAAGCTGTTGTTGCATGCTCCTTTTAAAACAGGTAGTTGATGAAGTCAAATTAGTTTTTTGAGGTTATACAATGCTCTTATCTAGTAGTTAATGTTTTTAACATGTTAATGTGTCCTAGCTACTGCTATAAAGTTACAAACATTTTATGAACGTTTAGAAAATGTCAGGAACTGTCGAATTCTAGCTGAATAATACTGCAGCCGTTACAAAAGGTTTGTCAGATATCAGTATTGGAACATTGTCAGTACATCATGCAGCGATATCTCCTTCTTTAATTATGCAGGACGCGTCTTAAACATCTTTCTTGTCGTTTGTCCCCTTCCTCCTTTCAGCTATCCAAGGCTTCTCCCCGACACGGAAGATCCGCAACTTCGAGGAGGCGCGTGGCCTCGACCGGATAAATGAGCGAATGCCGCCACGGAAGGACGGCCAGCGCGGTCCAGGCACGCTCGTGACGGAAAAGAACGGCACAGACGTGACGGTGTAAGGAACGCTGCGCTCCACCTCCTTCTCCGTCACAGTGTTCAATCTCTCTCTGTTAAGCTTTACTGTAGAGAAAAAAAACAGGACACCTCCTATCGTATCGGAGAAGCCAGGACTCCTGACATGAGTCCAGAGAGTGAGGACAATTCACTCACCACTACGAGATTTCATTGTTCAAACGACATGTATTGAATATTATGTGTACGTGCTAGCAGTGTTTTCAACCATGGACGAGTCTTCGAGACGCCTCCGGATCTCTTTCCGTTCCCCCATCCCCCCCAGGGGCGAGACATTTACAGGGTCGCCTGTTTAACCCCAAATACCTTTTCTTTTTATAATTATTTTTTTTTACCTTGGTCATGTAGAAAGGGTGGAAACGATGACGGCTTTCAAAGTGTCTCATGTTTACAGTTGCTTGACCAGAGGTCATGGGAGTCCAAACTGATAAAGTCATCTTAAAATCAAGCCGGGTTCTGTTTAATTAACAGTTTACAAATTTTAATATTAATTCTTTTCACCCACACTTGACCACAAACGAACTATGTTTTTAACTACGAAGCTACAAAACATAGATTGATGACAACGTCTTTACGGCATAAGATTTTAAGTAACACGATTGTTTCTATGTATTAATATAAAAACTCTAATTGTTTTGCTATGTATTAAAGGAAGTACCTGTCGTGTTCCATATTGTGTTATTGGAAAGTAAAGCCCAAAACCAAAGATTGCAGATAAGACATGTTTGGATGGCTTTGCATTGGGTGAAGCTTTGTAACCAAGTGGACTGTGCTAAACATTGACCATGGCTGAGGCGTCCCTTTAAGGAGAAAAAAATATATATAGGAGTATCCCCAGAGCCAAAACCTTTCCTTGAAGTATTTTACATTGTGGGGTAGTAAGCAGTTACAATCTTGTGTGTTTGTGTAAAACTTTAAGAAAGCCGGTTCGTTTTTAACTCTACACAAGGCTCGCCGTGCGGTGTCGAGCCTAACCGTGTCCTCTCTTTAACACTTGCTTTCAAAGATTGTGATATTTTATACGTGTTTGTTGATTGTAATTCTGGAAAACGTTTGTAAATCGAAGGAGAAATGGGAAATGCTCCCAAGCGTTTATTCTTCACAGGGATAATATATACAGTATATATCCTGGAGGATTTTTTTGAGATATTATATACTTAATTAACGTTGATGGTACTGTATCTTAAAATATTCACATATTTGTGATACCTGCTTTCGTGCTGTACTGAAGAGAATTGTGTATGTTTTGAATTTGATCCGATTTACCAGAACGGTCTTTAAGCAGGGGCGCGCCAATCAGCACACTATACCTCCATGTTCCCAAGTGTCTGATGGGAAACCGTGTGATTTTATTCAAGCTTGGAGATGTTGTCTAGCTTTTATCGGAGTATCGTCAGCTTTTATAGTGAACTTTTTAACTTTGCTACATGAATTTCTGAAAAGCTGTGTACCTCTTGTGTCTGAATGAAGGAAACGGCTTTGTAGATTAAAAAAAAAAAAACATGAGGGAAAATTCCAGCTGGAGTTAAAACCCGGATTAGTTCCCCTTTTTGATTATTTGGTTTATATATAGAAATCAGCAAAATCTAAATTCTAACGCGTCCTAGAACTATATACTGTAGATGTTTGTCAGTACATTTGTACGGTATAACATACGATTAGATACTACTTTTCAGGTTTACAACAAACAAGCAAACAGACGGAAAAAAAATGGCTGTGGGCGGGAACACACTCACTCAGTCATTTTCTATACCGCTTTATCCTGTATTCAGGGTCGCGGGAACCTGAAGCCTATCCTGGGAGGCTTAGGGCACGAGGCAGAGTACACCCTGGACAGGGTGCCAATCTATCGCAGGGCACACACACATGATGCTGGCAGAGATAATGTCAGGGTGTGGTGTGCACCTTGTTGTTCAGAAATGGTACCTTGTCTGAGCAGCGGCTTTCTAACTCTTAGTTAGTAGCGCCTTTGTTTGCTTAAGGAATGCCCTCAATTCTCCACCGGTGCATAATGAAGCAGCTTTGGGTTTTAATCGCAGCTTTTAATTTTAATTCTTAACAAGGAAAGAAAGTAAATATATGAATTGCGGTGGAGTACCTCAGGGTTCACTTCGTGGCCCTTTAAAGATTCACGCACATCCACTTATAAGTCCAGAGCAGCCATGCCACTACAGTATGTAACTTATTGGTTTTGTTTAGTTTTTTCTTTGCTTACACCTCGCTTTTTTATGAAGGAAATGATAGACCTGTGCACTGCTTTACCCGAACTATACAGATTAAAGCGTCAGGGCCCGAGTCTCAGTGGCCCTGATTTCACTCGTGATACGTGCAATGTAGAGAATCTGTTTTTAAAGTAGATGAGGGAAATGAGTCACGTTGTGAAGGACATATTGCACACAACGACAACAGGTCATTAAAGGATGAGCGGTAACTTTGCTCAAATATTTATAAGGTGGCGGCATCAGTTTATTCTTGATTTTATCTAGATGTTCCACTGAAGAGAGAAAAAAAGAGAAATAAAATGTGTTACACTGTGTAAGTGTTATCATATTTGGTTTGTTTCATTTTGTTCTGGGTTTAAACTGGGTTTTCATCATTTGAAGTGAATATAATTTAAATTGTGCTTAAAATAAAACAATTTATAAAAAAAACATAAACCATTAAAATTGTCTTTAATTTTTTAGTACTTTTGTATCATCACTTTGACACACTTGGTGCTTCGGTGATTGACATTTCATTCAGAACATATATATAATATGTAGCACCTAAGGAAAAAATTTAGGCACCCCATTTTTTTTATTATTTTCTTTTAAGAAATCATTTTTTCGGCCTAAGTGCTTGTATTCTATATGCTTAACATATTTTACTTAATATTTTTTAAATGTGGAGTTCAGCAAAACTATATGCACCCCAGCAACAAATAATAATTTTAGTGTTTTTCTTTATTTAGTTTTTTAATGAGTACCATTTTTCCAATTCTTTCATAATGTTATTTATATGTTTTCTGTAATGGAATTAAAAAAAAAACAAAAAACAAACATTGTGCATCAATGTTTAAAAAAAATATATATATTTTTTTTATTTTTTAAATTTATTTTACTTTGACACTGCTTGGGTGTTGTTGAACATCTTATAATGCTATTTTGCTCAACAAATGTTCAAGCACCCCAGTCACCTGACCCCAGTACCCCTGCTGAAAGGACAGTGTAATGTTAAGAGCTTTATCATCCTCTTTGAGAATGAATCTGGTCAGAATCATCAAGCCAGCCAAACAAGAAATGGATTTATTTATTACCCATACTTAGTTCCCAGATTTGTGACCGGCATTTTGGCTTGACGTTATAGTGGTAAATCCAAAAGCAGTCATATTACAGCTGAGAATAGAAAAGTAGAATGCTTAGAAATGGCTTTTTAATATAAAATATACATTTTATTTAGAAAGTATTAATATCATTAGGCAGCAAATATAAATGTTTTATTCAGTAAACACTTTAGTTACTGCTACATTTTCTTTTTTAAATAAATTGGTAAAAAAAAAAAAGATTATTGAATACAGCCTCATTTGTTGCACATGTACAGTGTTTTATAACAGTATATCTCCAGTGACTCCTATTCACAGTCATGGCACTCTAGTAGGAAAATAAATAATTTGTTTATAAAGTATTTACAAGAAACAATTTGATTGAAGTTACTGTGCTATTAAAAGTGGTTTTGTTTGCCCTGAGTAAAAGTATCAGAAAATGATGGGCGATTGACCCTGGACATGCCGTGTCAAAACCTTATTCAGCTCCAGGGGTTTCATCCACAAACGTTCCAAAAGGACTGCAGTGAAGGCACATGAAACTTAAAACAGAGACCTATTAAAAAATGGTTTCCCAGTGGAGAGATGTTATCCTCTTTCTTTTGGTTTATCACATGCTTGCCATGGGTGAGATTTTTTTGCAGTGGGATTCTTGGAGCTCCTGAAATATTAATTATTACACATTAAATAGTCTCCAAAAAAAAAAAGACAGATAGAACACCTGCTTGTAACTAATAATCGAATGCTGGGGTGCCCAAAATAGTAACACTTGGTTGTTGTTGGACTTGGTGTGAAATTTGACGCAAACAGTTGTACGGCGTGAAACCAGGATTACAGGCAAAATTCCTCCAAAATATTCCTCGAACACAATCAGTCCTTGAAAAACAATCATTAGTTTTGCTAATTTTCCAGCTATTGGGTGTAGAACCAAGGTGCAAGGTGTCAGATTTCAGTAACGGATTTGTGGAAGGATCCATACTTCCTGTGTTGGCCTCTAGAGGGTGCAACTAAGTCCCATTTGGACATCTTCCATGCACTACAAGATTTAGGTCATGTGTAAACCAGATATTTCTGGTAAAAGGCAGAACTCCGGGGTATTGGCCAATCACTTTGCTCAATCAGTTATTTTCGGTAGTTATGGTCTGGTGGAAACCACACCCAAATCATACTCTAGTGCTGGATTTGTTCCGTATAACCATCTCAAGTTGGGTTGATTTCTTTTCTTTTCTTTTTTACACCCTCGGTGGAGGTGGAACTGGTCGAAGAGCCTGGAAAGGAAGAATGAAGGTTCTTCAGGTGCTTATCTTACAACCAAAAGTCAACAACTTATGTTAAGCATATTTCCACATGTTAGATGTTTATCAAGTTAATAGCTTAGTGACACCTGTTTTAATCATGGAAATCATTAACGAACTGCCTTGTACCTTTTGTGCCGCTCTGAAGTCAGTGTGCAGGATCAAGGGTGGAGCAGATGGCTTAGTTGGAGGGGGTGGTGGAGGGCCTTTTGGACGGATTGCCTAAAATTAAACATGCAAATACATACTTATGCATCACAATCATATTTTGCCTAAATGCTAGGGTGCATAATAAAAATTAAAGTGAGATGTTACACACTACCGTGGATTGGAGCTGATGAGGAAAGGGCGCTCTTGGTTGGTTTGAGTACATATTGTCTGCCCTGTTGGTCACTACGACCTGCGCACTAGTGGAAGATGACGACTATCATTTAGATACATATAGACACATACAAATACATTTATGTAAATTTATGGTTTGGACAGATTCCTACTCACCCTGTCTGACGTAGACAACTATTTCTGTGTTTCACAAATCCTATACCCAGCCCAATTAAAATGGCCACCACCACGATACAGACTATCAAGGCGATGGCAATACGCATGCCTGTTTGTCCCTTTTTATCTAAAATAGGACAAAGGGTATAGGTTTATCCATTTCAGCTTTGTTTTCAAGGACACTATTTATATTATAAAATGTAGGACATACCATCACTGGTCTTGTTGCAGTTGGGTGGCAGCCACCCGGGGTCACAGCTGCATTCTCGCTTGTGATTACAAACCTGTAGGACACACATTTATTCTTATTATAACAGTATCTTTTTTTTTTATGTATGTACGTTATCACATATTTGACCAAACTTACCCCATGGCCTAGGCATTTGTCTGAGCAGTTGGTTGCCATGTAGGCGACTTCTAAGCTCACGCACTGATTCTGGCTACACACCTGGTACACAGAAATGGGTAAAAGGAAATGTTCATTATTAAAATCTTTATATTTTTGTGACTTACATCATGTTTTCAAAAACATTGTTTCAAAAAAATTTTTAACATTAAAAAAATCTGTCACTTTTTAACCGCTTACCAAGAATAGATTAAAAAAATTGCTGAATTGCATTTAAACTTTTGGAAGTGTGGACTTATCAAACAGTATAATGTTTAGCCGTGGTATGTCTTCCATAGATCTTTTATAAAACATTGTTACAACCGATAACAATCAATGACTCCATATATTTGAGGTTTTTCTATTGTTACCTTCTCATCATCGCATTTTGTCCCAGTGTCCACTTGGCCAAAGTCACTGTCACGGTCACCGTAGAAAGTAGCTTTGCAGGAGTTGAACTGGACCAACCGGCCATAGTTTGGGTTGCCCTGGCCTTGTTCACAAAAAAGCTTTCCACACTTGATATCTCTAGAAGCACAAATGTTTGCAGGCGTGAGCTTTTTAGGACAAAATTTAACCAGGTTAAGCAAATGTGGGGCAGAGATTCTTTTATTAAATCTGTTAAAACTAGCAAACATGCAAGAGTGTAAACATATGCTTCTTGCACTCACTGTTTCTGGCATCCTATATACTGGTCGTTGGCAGGCCGTGTACAGTAAGCATAGTATATTCCCCTTGTGTTCTGATTGTAGCAGAAATCCCCTCCTACCACAGCACCTAAGAAAGGATAAAACTATAACATGGAGCAAAAATATCATAATCTTCTTAATTTGCTATGCTTTGTAATAAGCAAACTACTTACTTGACCCCCACATTTTGATGCACTGGTTTTCCCGTTGCGGGCACTGCCCGTTGTAGCAATAGCCATTGTCGTTGTTGCATGGAAGACCATTTACAGCAAAGTCATCCTCAGGGCATAAGCTCGAATCACCCGTGCAATATTCAGGAAGGTCACACTCATCACGCTTGGCACGACAGATTCGATGGTCATCCACAATCTGCTCATTGTGAATAAACAAAGGATTTTATGACGTGATTTTGTAATGATTTGAAAAGTAAATAATTCCAGCACAAGACAGGTAGCTAATTTTTGCCCAGGTGGCATAGCCAATTTCCTCCCAAGACAGAAAGCCAATTATTGCATAGCAAGTTCCCCTAATTGTTGGTTGCTAATTATTTGCCTTGACAGTTATCCAATTCCCATGTACTGTATATGTACATGCTAAAGAAGGCGCTCGCAGGCTACAGCTACGACGTCAAGAAGAACAAGCCGTACGTCTGCTCGCCAGATGTAGTTCTACAGTACCCCACCCACCTCTACAAGTAACTAGTTTCATTCCAATACAGGTAGACTAGTCCTGCCCAGGACACTTTTTACAATGCAGCCCAAGACAGTGGTCTATTCCCTTCCTAAACAGGTAGGCAATACATAGGATACTTCTCTTAGGACAAGTTACCAATTCCAGCTCGAAACAGGTAGCTAAGACTGGTAGAGCATTTCCTGCTATGATTGGTAGGACATTTCCTGCAAATATGGGTGGGCCATTCTCTGCCAAAAGGCATAGGTCATTTCCCACCAAGACGGGTAGGCTATTCCCTGCTCAGACGGGTAGGCTATTCCCTGCCAAGACTGGTAGAACACTCCCTGCTCAAGACTGGTAGGGCACTCCCCGCCATGATGGGTGGCCATTTACTCCCAGAACATACAGGCAACATTCGCCTAACAAATGACTTGTTGCCACAAGTCTTGAAGCCACATGACTGTGGCTGTGACTTGGACTCTGCGAAATTATTCACCATGAAATACTCCCCATGGTGTGTTAAGCTTTTAAGTGTTTCCCCCTAAACCTACACACTATTTTTGAATTCTGTTCTGAAAATCTACACATATTATTAACATATTATAATAAGGATCTAAAGTTTCATTTAATAATTCTGTCAAATATTATAAAACACAACACATTTTAGTTATGACTATTACCCAGGGGGTTAAATCAGAGAGTACAAATCAGAGAGCTGGGGGAAAAATTGGTTTATACAACCTCACACCCCTCGCTAAGTGGCAGTATGCTGGTTTAAAACACACTAACAGTATTTTTCACACGGCTTTGGTTAATATTCTTACCTTACAGTCATTACAGCACTCTCCATCGGCACACATGGATCCCGCCGTAAGTTTACATGAGGTGGCATTGCAGCACGGGTTTTTGCACTCCTGCACACACAAACACACATATACACTTGGATTTGGAGACAACATGTAATAAACTATCAAGCTCCTATTGTTGGGCCTTTTACATTTGTCTGCTTAAATGAACAAATGTAATAACACTCTAATAAGCTTGTCTGGTGAGTCAGATAGTAACCTGAGCTATTCAAGCTAGACTAACCAGTTGAACTGTATTTTTCTTATCTAAAATGAATAAGAACAGATTTAAAGCATGCCCTATCAAATTTTACTAGTAAGAACCTGTTTATAAAGTATTAGTAATAAAAAAAAGTATAATTAGTGTTTAAAAAACGATCATTTACTACACATAATGGTCTGTAGGGGTCATGCACTAAGGTGTTACGACATTCCAGCAACATCCAGCAGACCTTATAGATCAATGGAGAATGGCCGAATTGGTTTAAGCTGACAGAAAAATTATGGGAAATGAAATAGCCACTTGTCACAACCATGGTAAGCAGATCATCAACACATCAAAGCTTGAGGTGGATGGAAACTCCCAATTATGTTTTTCAAAAATGCAAAAATGTAGCCTACAAAAATGCACAGAAGATTAACATGTATAGGAAAATGTATACAGTACACAGTACCAGTCAAAAGTTTGGACACAAGTACATCTTATACAGTATATTATTATATCTTATATATTTTCTACTGTCTAGAACAATACTGGATTTTTTTTTCAAAACTATGAAATTATACATATGGAATTAGGTAATTAAGTTACAGCAACAGTCAGTGTTGCTTTAAGACATGAAGCTCAGCTGTTCTGGAACAGTTCCTGCAAGAACAGTATTGTGTCGAGTGCATTTCCAAAACCCATCAAGCACCATGATGAACCTGTCTCTCATGAAGACCTTCCCAGGAGAGCAAGACCAAAACTCACCTCTGCTGCAGAGGAGAAGTTGATTTAGGGTCACCAGCCTGAGAAATCACCAATTAACAACCAGCACATCAGATTAAAGCCGTTATGAAGGATTTATAGATCATAAGTAGCAGATACGTCTCAATATCAACTGTTCAAAAGAAGATTATTGTAGATTCTGGATGCCTTCAGCATTGTTTTACAGTGTAGAAAGAAATACAAATTAAGGAACAACCATGGATTAAGAAGGTGTGTCCAAACCTGGACTGGTAATGTTACATGAGATAATGCATGAGAATTGGGTGTTACATTCTATACATATCTATTTAAGATAAAATAACTAATTTTTTAGAAATAAAAAAAAATCCTAATCAGTCATATAAAAAAGAAAGCTGAATAAGTTGCATTTTTTTTCAGCCTTCTACTTACTGTACCCAGGGTCCTTTTCCAGCATGACCACACTGTCTGAAGGTAAATGTGTATTGCCCATGCAAAGAAACACATAGACCATCCAATGTTTGCATTCTTTCAGAGAAAAGAACAGCCAACACGCTACAACCTCTTACCCCATGGGAAATTCGGACAGTCTAAAATAAATTGTTTGTGCAAAGCCAAATAAGCCTCAGCTTATTGTACATGGACACTGAAAAGAAACTTGGATCCTTTAAGCAGCAGTTGGTCATAATGTCTGTCTTGGCGGCTGTGTGCACAACCTTCAGATTCATTTATTTCATGCTCTGTTATAAAGTAAAAAGCTTGCATCATTGGGTGCATCAGTTTGCATTGTTAGCATCAGTTACATTTCTGTAAAGTAAGCGCTTCAGCAAACGGTTGTTGCCTACAACGTGTGCATCCTTATGTAATGCCTGTAATGTATGTAGTGCATGGAATAAAATGCAACCATCACAATAAACACTAAAATTATACTAATGTTAAAATGTAAAAAAAAATGTTCCACATGCCTGAGCATGCTATTTGCATGCTTAGCATACACCATCCTTCAGTTTAGTCATTTCAGCAGTGCTGACCATCCCTGAAGTTTTACGCACTTACTCAGCACACCGTGAGCTGTCTGATTTTTAAGCTGAGTTCCAGCTAGAAACCGAAGCGTCTGAGATGGGCCTGATCTTGTTCAAAGCAATTGTCAGTCAGAGAAGCTATTTTTTCACCCTGGAGGAATGCAGTTTTAAACTTGCCCACACATAAGTGTCTGATTTGTTTTAATAGCATGCATATTCTGCGCTTTATTGCTACGTGTGTTTACAACATCCCAAGCAAATGGTAACGTCTAGGTGCTTCGTAAGTTGTAAAAATTTGGCTAACATTTTATTGACACAACAACCAACTTGAAGATCAAAGTTGGTTTTAGCATCATTCATTAGCATCCCTTTTTCCTTTCTCTCTTGTAGTTGATACAGAAAATTAAACAAACTGACAAAACACGCGAGCCATGTTACCAAGAAACATGGAACACCATTCTGAAGAATTTCCTGTTAAAACATACATAAATATATAAACCTCCGCTATAAAGCTTCACCTTGCTTCACATTTACAAAGTTAAAACTTTGCAAACTGTTAATTATTAGATTTAGATTACATGGTCCGTCCACCATATTAGTTCCAGAGAATGAGCAACAGAATTGCTATAGAAACATTATTGTATTAGAACAAGTGCATTAATAAAAAAAACATCCACTGCTCTCATAAATCATAAATGATCAACAATGACAATAAATGTATTATAAACGAGTTCTGTTTTACCGTCACAGATCCACAGTCACACTCCTCTCCAGTCTCCTTAAAGCCATTGCCACAAACCGAAGGTTGGACCAGGTCTTTGGCTTGCGGTTTGTTGAAAAGACACTCAGGGTTACGCGAGTTCAGGAACTGCTCATAGCTGCTGATGCTGCAGCTACTGAAGAGCTCGGGGATGTTGTAGCTGCAAATGACAGGAATATAAAGAGGAGGGAAAGGTCTATTCACGTGCATTGTGTTTATACTTGATTGTTTTTTTTTTTTTACATTTAGGCATTTGGCAGACCCTCTTATCCAGAGCGACTTACATTATTATCTCATACATCTGAGGGCCTTGCTCAAGGGCTTAACAGTGGCAACTTGGTGGGTGTGGGGTTTGAACCTGAGATCTTCCGAACCGTAGTCCAATGCCTTAACCACTGAGCTATCCCTGGCCCCCTTTTACTTTCTTTATTAGATAGAAATTTGAAATAAATAGAAATATGCTTGAAATTAGCAGAACTTGCGCTAAGATTCTAATTCTGCCTATAACAAGGTTCCAGATTTGGTAGTTGCCTCTTCAGTGAAACCAGAATTGTTTACATGATGTTAAAAAAATAGTTTTTTCTTTTTTTTTTTTTTTTTTAGAAAATCCCAGCCTAAACATCAAGTCATGTCCCTACAAGCAAATACCTTGGCTTCCATGGATACCTGTTAAGATAAAATCTACAAACCGTTCTTGCGCATACCTTGCTTAGCATGCATGAAGTTTTACACAAATTAGCTTTGGCTTTGGAGAAATCGCTGTTGCTATTGTAGTCATTGTTCTGAAGATGTTTAGAAATGTAAGTTTGTCTGACGTGGGTTGTCCTGGTACAAGCACACAATCTTCAAGGACAGTGTGAAATACAAGTAAATGCAGGAAGTGGCGTGGAAGAATGATCTTTTGTCACCTCGTTGAAAAAGAATTTCTAAATAATTTCCAGCTTGAATACGCATGTGGGAACACATTGTCTCCAAATTAAGGTTAAGTTCTCAGCTCACACCTCATTGTTCAAAGTTGTACTGGAGTTTGAAACCCTTCTTGAATAAACATAAACGTTAAGGGCTATGATCAGTCAGTTTCTTTGGTATTATATTCACAAAATCAAGTATAAAAAGATCTACAAAAAAGAATCCATAAATCCTTAATGCTTTTTTTTTTGTATAAATAGGTTTAAGCTTATTAGAAATGTACAGTACAGTAATAGAAATGTTGTACAGTAGGTTGCAACCTTTCTAATTGTGCCGAAGGATTGAACAAAGAACCAATAAGTGTTTCCCAGAGACGCAACTTCGGAGCCTAAAAAGTGCAGTATCTTATATTATATTAGGTTAAATTGTAGACCAATTTTTTTTTTTTTTGATTGAAATAAACTATACAGTATTTTGTAAAATTATTTACTGTGCATTGAGGATTGTGTTTCGTGGGTTAAGGATCCTCAGTACTGAATTAGAAATATTACTGTAATAATTTAAATATACTTAATAATAATAGTTACTATAATAATAATAATAATAATAATAATAATAATAATAATAATAATAATAAATATTGATTTATTTATTTACGTGAGAGCAGCAGTCATGATGCAGCTGGACTGGGTGCAAACACACGAGCTAGTGTCATGGTTCATTCCCAGGTTATGTCCCATCTCATGTGCCAAGGTGGCAGCAACAGCTATGACACGTGGATTATGATCCTGAGGGAGCCAACAGAGGACCGGCGTTAGTTTTCATCCTCAGATGTCACACATAATAGCATTATGTTTTAGATTCCTTACAGAAATGTAATACGGAGAAAGAATTTTAAATATTTTACATAAACAGTATGTTAAACACATATATTACTGATTTCGATATGATGATGGATGTATGCCATACAAATGTCAAAGTTATATGTCAACCATACATGGGCAAAACAACATATACTGCTTATACTTACCACATTTTTTCAAATTCGTAAATGGCAAAATATTACTTATATTACATGAATTGCTCTACTGGAAGAGTGATTCAGTTGGACTTTATTACAACATTGGATGTTATCACCATGGCAGGATCATACAGGATGTTTCGAAAGGAAATTAGCAAAGACACGATGGTCTAAACATCTCCTGCACTTGTGAAATCAGATGATGGCAACAAGGCTTTTCAGTACCTGGATGACGCCGGTGGAATGACCCGTACACAGAGTGCCAATGAACGCCAGTCCCACTGTCGTACCTTCAAAGTCAATCCCACTAAGATGTAACACAATCGTTTTATTTTATAGAATAATAATATAAATACAATATCTATAATAATTACATAACAATTTTTTTATGCATGATTATTCAGTCAATTTAAAACAACCTGAAACCTGCAACAGGAAGTTTTGCGACATGTTTGAGTTTATGCATTTGATTTTTTACTGATACTGTATCTTTTGAGCTTTTTTCATTAAATGAGAAAAATTAGAAAGAACTACTGGCTCTGCAATGGTAGTGTGTACTAACAATGAAAAGCTTCGCTTCTGTCAATCAATAACGTTTCATAGATTAACACTGACGTGATCAGATGAGCGTTGTCATGCTTCATGTTTTTCATTAGGACACTGTTCCTCCACGAGGTAAACTTATCCAGCGTCTCGCCAGCCGGGGCCGTCACTACAATCTTGTCCGCGTCTGTCCACACTTCAAGACTGATCAGAGCAATAAAAGTGTTCACCTCTTTATACACCTGACAACAGACACACAAGCAGTTACAGATTTACAGAAGTTATAGAACAACATTATAGTAACTACTCAAGCAGCTATCAAGTTTGGGAGACTTTGCATATGGTTATAGACTTAAGTCATACAAGAATTTTAAGAAGAGATTTAGAAATGGTTCTATTTATTTCTTGGCTTAAATATAGTTGTTTAACAGTCGATAACCAAACCAAACAGAAAATTCCCAACAGATTAACAAATGTTTTTAACGTTGACTCAGTCCTACTGACTCATACTCAGGTATCTTACTGAAAAAGCCCAATCGATCATAAATTACTGTACGTAGTCAGGTCGAAGCTAATTTAAAGTTAGTCCTACACACCAAGTTCCATAAAAGGGCAAAGTTCCCAGGGAGCTCTACAGGACAAAATAGTGACTAAACGAGTTAAGTTTCACCAATGTTTTATTACTCTGGTGTATAATTAAACGAGAAAAGTCACTTATAAATGACACTATCATTTATATAAATAAAAGGATTATCTGAAGGTCTACTGAATTTATTAAAGCACTATCCAAATAAAAGTGGAACTAAAATAGTGAGGTTCTTAAAGTTCTCCTATAGATTTTTTTTTAAGTTCTATTGAAGTTGTTCAGAAATGCACACTGAAAGTGCCATAAGGTTCAAATAAAATCAAATCAAATTTTATTTATTACATGCACAGTCATACACAGTACGATATGTAGTGAAATGCTTACACGACCACCTGTGACCTTAAATTTTAAAAGGTTACAGTAAGATTCATACATTCCACCTGACCACGAAGCTCAATCAAAGCACTGTTTTTTTTTTCACTGTTGTAATATGCCCCTATTTTAGGCATTTTCCAAACAAGTCTTAAAAAATTCCACCCCGAATTCTTTGCCGAAATATTTTGTCACATCAGTCTTTTATAGCAAGTGCGCCAGCTCATACGAGACAACCAAGATCTGTGACTCACAGCATTAACGAAGTTGACCATCTCGAAGATCCTCTTTCTCACACTGTTGACATCACTGTTCATCTTCTTGAACTACGGACGCAGAGATCAACCGTATGGTTAGTCATAGGAACGTCTATGCACAGAGATTAAATTGATATTACATGAGCTTGAATAGGCACTATTTTGTGATCACGAGTTTGCTAAGTCATCACATGAGGTTAATTGTATATAGACATTGTTTTAAATGACCTTTATCAAGCTCATAAGCACCAGCATTAGCAAAATCTTGGAAACAAAGCAGGGCTCATGTTTCTACCTCTTACGTACCATTCTGTTGTCAGCCACAAGAATGATTTCATTGTACTTTTGTTGCTGGAGCAATGTTGGCCCCTAACAAAGAGGAAAAAGAAAAAGCAGAACGGTCTTTCATAAGAAGGTAAACGGGTTATTTTTTTCAACCAGCATTAGGTCAAATCTAGTGCAGGTTCACTTGATCCTGAATGAAACTTCATGTACTGTAATGTTTCACCACTTATGTACTGTAAAGGACCTAATAATTTATTCATACATTCATCTTCAGTAAGCGCTAGTCATCCTACCGGTGTGTTTTGGGGAGGTCATAGGAAACCAGAGAAGTTGGAACTCCATACAGACAGCAACGTGAGCTCTGGATTACACTGGGGACCTGGAGCTGTGAGGCAGCGGCCCTACACTACCTGCTCCATTAGAGCTCCACTATGGCGCCATTTCAATAACAAGTAGATAAAATGAAAATGAAAAGGATTTCCTGTGTCCTGCCATTCAAGCCTAAAAGCCCTTCCCTCCCACACTTTACACTCACACTAGCATGGGACAAATTGCTTGTTTGTCTAGCGGATAACTGAAAAAATTATTATATTTACACTAGAGGCACCAGCCACTTCCTTTTGAGCTTCACAATGTTTTTTGACATTAACGAGAGGACTGTGGTTTAACATTTTGCCGTGTGACACTAAATGGGAACTAACTGCCATTAGGCACCAAGTTAGACCACATTTTATAGGTTTTATCTGAGGAATGACTCAAACCAGAAGTGCAGGATGATACACCATGTACTTGTGCCATGATTGTACTGTACCAAAAGTGGGAAGCACAAATAAATGCTGGTGGAATAGGAAGATTAAGAGAAGTTTGTTGTGCTGTTAAGCTCTTTCAGTGGCCATGCTACTGTATTGTGGTGCAGATTCGGAAACCCTGAAAGCAACTACAGTAAACCCGAAAAAATAACTTGTTAGAAGATGTTTGGCAATTCCAAAAATGTATTAAATCACAAGAGCCATAGTAATTCTCCCAAGACTATTAGCATGTTCTAGAGAGAGTCTATTACTACCATGTTTGTCTTTTGTAACCGAACTTCCTTTTATTTAGTCCCGAGTTTTTATACGGCACTGTGGTTGACCATATCCATCAATTTTATTTATTTCCATCAGCATTTTTGCAATGCAGTAGCCACTTCCAGGTATGGATTGTGTAAAGAGCTACGCAAGCATTCTGAGGCTCCATCAGACTTTCTTCTGCTAATTGAAGATTAATACTGAAGCCCTTTGAATGAGTGGTGAAACATTTCCAGTTGCACTTATACACCGTCAGTAGAAAAAGAGTCAGGCATTCAGGTTTTGTCCTTGGTTAAAACTGATAAAAAATTAAAAGAATTAGGAAAGGACCAAGAGCTTAGCAGGCTTACAAAAGAGCGTGATTTGAACATTCTGGTGGAAGGGGGAAGCACAGCATCCTCCCAGGTGGTATTTGTGACGCCACACACAGCTGGAGTATTGGTCACTTCCTCATACTTGAACACTGCATGATCACCGTCCTCGGACAAAGGCTCGATAAGATACCTCTGTTCTGCCATTTGGAAATACCCTCTTTAATGCAATATACAAAAGATTAGAACAAAATGTCAAAAATACATTCACAATTTTTTTTTTCCAGTAAATGAGACGCACCGCAGCCCGTCACATGTGCTCAGGCTAACCACTGAATTGCTTTCGTTCACGATCTTCCCATGATAGTAGCAGAGATCCTAAAATATTTGGATGCATACAGAAGGTGCTCATTAGCAGGGCATAAGCATGGATTGAGATAAATATTAAGTTAAATTAAGGAGTCCTGCTGCAGGGCACCTACCAGCTCCTGGGGTTTGGTTGTCACAGGAGTCCCGTCGTCTGCGTAATACGTTTCTGTGTAGTCTCCGGTTAAAAAGTCACTGCAAAACCCAACACAAATTATAATAATAACTATAAACCTGATAACAAGCCGACAATCAACAGGTATTGACAAATCAGGTAGGTGTTTAATCGGGATTGAACAGAACCTGCATTCTAAACACTTTTTCATAGTTTTGAGGCAAAAATAGACAATTTTTGATTCAACTGGAAGGTGCTTGAGACAGGTTTCGAAGGATCAGTAAGATTTCGTAGAGATGAACCATTTACAGCGTACAGGATCATATATCATATATCATATATCTATACAAATCAGAATATGACCTGACATTGCTTTCTGGTTAAGGATGTCAGCTGCACCACTCCGAACTTATTTAACAGATAGTCAGCGGAACAATTATTCATTTATTGATGTATCGAATTTTATTTGAGAGTCGTGTTTATCTAAAGTTAGTACTAATGAAGAAGTAATGAAGATAATTTCCAACCAATAAATCATTTACTGTAGCATCAGGTTTAAGAAATATTTAGGATATTTCTTAAATTCCATTTTTTTCAATATTTACTATGTTGACCCAGGCAGTTATGTTGGCATGAAGCCATATTCAGTATGAATAAAATTTACAAGAGAGTTCACTAAAGGAGCACTGTCGCCTTGCACCTCCAGGGTCCGGGTTCGATTCCCGTCTCTGTGTGCTTTGAGTTTGCAGGTTCTGGAACTGTATGGCTGATTAGCCAGTGTTTCTAGATGATATATGGGGTAAAATAAAAAGATCAGTCTTACTCATTTCTCTGCAGATGCATTTCGACAGGTTTTCCGCCCAGAGCCATGGCATATCTCACCGTTGCAGGTCTGGCCTGAGATTTGAGGAAATATTTGCATCAACTAAGTAGTAGACACATGCAAGGACTGAAAGGATGCTGGCTCTAATTCTTACCTCTAAATCTCGCTTATGAAGGGCATGCAGTTGGATTGGCTTGACTACTTCGTAGACCTGGACCCCGTCTAGTGTAAAACAACCTGTGTTGAAAAAAAATTAAAAAATAATTAACAACATGTGCATTTGTGTGTGAGAATTTTTTTTTTATTGCAAGTAGCGTAACCGTTGATATACTAACAGCGGGAATAAAAATGAAACATAATTGAAAGTTGCTGTCAAAAAGTTTTTGGGGGGCTGTCTGGCTACATTTTGTGAAAAAAATTGATTTAATGGTTCATTTTTGTAGGAAGATTGTCTCCTAGTGTTAGAGTGCTTTGTTAGGGGAAAGGTTTACTGCAAAAATGACAAGTTAGCAAGTAAAATTATCCTAAATATAGAATAAATATCTACTATTTCAAGTTAGTTGCAAGCAACAGTGAGCGGGCCCAAGCACCTGTGCCTTCGCCACCCGGGCACACCACACAACCTGTGTGCCTTCTGAGCATGTTAAGACCTCTAAAAAGCCCCAGATGCTGATGTCACTCAGTGAGATATGATGTCACCTAGGAGGATATTAGCCACTCCCATTGCCTGTGTTTTGCAAACAACCAAAAAACTAACTGTCTTCCTGCTGAATAAAGTCCATGATATGCACTGTTCCATGATCCTGTTCAGCTGAATTAGACCTAACCCGAGTTTGATATTAACTGTTCCTCAATGCCTCATTTTTTACTGTGAGAATGTTGCACAGTGCCTCATTTTAAGCAAATGTTACACAGCAGCTTATTCATTGTTTAGAAACATTTCCCGGTGGGTACTATGTTTTACCAGATGTTGCATGACATTCGGAGTGCTATTACTTTTGGAGGGCATAATTATTGCAGTGAGTTACTAAATACCTAATTTGATGAAAGATAACTTACTCCTGTGCTTTAGGGTGTATGTGACTCAACAATGACCCCCTAATGTTTCACGATAAGTTAAAATCAGTCCTTTATGACTTTTAATATGAATTGATGTAATTATTAAGGCATGACAGACTACGGAAGGACATTTTAAGAGTTTCTGTGTACGCACAATATAAATGTAGGGAATCTATATCTACTGTCATAAGAGCAGCGTATTATATCGCCTTTGTGTACTGCTTTAAGCATTTCTATGTGTTTCTGAGTTACCAGGATTAAATGAGAGGTTAAGGATGTTTAACATATTTTTTCTGGAATAAGTAAAATAAGCCCTTTGGCTCTGTTGTTCATTTAGGAAGTTAATACTTAGCAGTGTGTTACCGTCACTGGATCTGAGCAGTTTCATTTGCATGACTGAGACTTTGGGGATTTTGGCAGTTTGAGGAGCAGTTCGGCAGTTTTACCCTAAGCTACATCCGTTTATAAGTAGCGCTGGCGTTAGTGTTTAATTTCTACTGGCCAGAAGAAAGGTGAAAAAAATACAAGTAAAAAAATATATATAATTTTGAGTTGGGTAAATCACTAATCCCCTACGATTATTTTTTTTTTATGATGAAGCTGTCGATTCATGTGTCTTGAAGCATTTCCTTAAGAAAACAGGAACATGTAAACACGCAATCATAAACCAGACACAGTCGGTTTATCTGGACCTAGATTGTGCTGTAATGGATTTAAAAGAGGAACTGATTTTTATGCTTTTCCACATAAGCTTTTATAATCACATGATAGACCAAATGAACCCAAAGGATAATTCAATTTGTATAGCGCTTTTAACAATCGTCATTGTCGCAAAGCAGCTTTACACAATTTACAAAAATTTTACAAAATTATGGAAGTTTGTATGAAATGTGACTGTGTATGAATCGAAATAATCAGACTGCCCCGATGAGCAAGCCGATAGCGACGGCGACAAGGATAATTTCCCTGAGATGGCTATAGAAAGAAACCTTGAGAGAAGCCAGACTCAACAGGGAACCCATCCTCATCTGGGTGGTAACATGTGGAGAACAGGGTTTTAGGTTTGCTACCTTACAATCAAAGCAATCTGCATGCAAGACCAAATGATTGCTTCATTTGTGACTGAAGCTATCCATACATCCTGTCTTGGGACTTTTTTCCTCTATTCAGTCACAAGTCTCTGGTCAGATTATGAAGGTTAAATTACAAACCAGGACCAACAGGGAGCTGTAACATAAGCTTAAGCATCAAAGTGCGCTTCTAGTTTGGTCACCAGGCTGTTTTACATTCTGTTCCTTAAATGAGGTGTAAATACAATTAATGATTATTATACAGCAGTTAGTCCTCAGTGGTGATATAGAGCATAATAGTACTGCAACAATAAACTATACAGTATACAGTATACAGTGTCACTTATCATGCATCACAAGTGTGTGATGCGTTAGATTGTTCCACCAGTTCCACCAGCTCCACCAGTCGTGTAAGGATAAGTGTTGGTGAAACAACATAACTGATTAAATAAACAACCAAATCATAATCTGTTAAGAATAAATAGTGTTTGTACTGAACCGTTGTAGCAAAGCGACATCACACTTGAGGTGCTCCTGTTTACTGAATATTAGCACGGCTGTGATAATCAGCACAACAGCTCCCTCTCATGTGACATTACTAAATTATTACAAAGTGACACACCCTTCTACCTGTAGTCACACCACAGTGAATCAGAGATATGGGATCAGCAGGAAAACTTCCCTTACAAGACTTATAATCAGCATTATAACTGTCTGAGGAAAGGTTACAAAATCATGCTGACATTTCTACCAATCGGCAACATGGTAATATAGGCAATAAATTTTTTTTTTTTTAAATCAGTAATTTAAAAAGGAAGAAAGGAAAAAAAACAAAGAAAATTGCAACCAAGAAGCAAAAAACAAAACAAAAATGACAACCATGAAGCCTGTTTAGGCCGCGCCAATGTCAGGATAAAATTACAATACAAATATATCGAGTGTTAAAAAAACAAAACAAAGGGTAACCAAACAGTACATAACATAACATAACATAACATAACATAACACACCGCAACATAACATAACATGATGTAATGTAACACAACACAGCAAACACAATACAAAATACGGTAATATAACATAACACAACACGCTATAACACAACACAACAAACACAACACAATATGACATAAACACAACACTAAATATAATATAATATAATATAATATAATATAATATAATATAATATAATATAATATAATATAAACACAACCCATCATGCACAACAGAACATAACATACAGCAACAGATCTTAAACACGTTTTCATGATCCTGTCTCTAGTGTGACCTCAGGTGCATGTGTATGTCATTTTATTTATTAATTAATTAATTTATAAATTAATTAATTTATATTGTATCTTTATTTACCGGACGGTTGGGAAGGTTAGACGCACACAAGTACTTGGAACATACTTGGAAAATACGGAGGTCAGTCTGATGATCAGTGTGCTGTACTGTACTGTACTGTATGTGGAGGAAATGGTAAAGTTGACCAAGAAGTGTGCGTGCGCACGAGCGCGCCGGCGCGTGCGCTGCTCCACTCGTGCAGCAGCTTTTATAGACTTTGGACGCGCGAGTGTTGAGTTTAGAAGCGCCGAATGTTACAGTCCCTACAGCCCGGGAACTCTACATCAACATTCACTGATCCAGCCAGTGTAAATATCCTGTCCCGGTGCAATAAATAACCCAGGTATAAAACAGCAGCAGGTAAGTGAATCAGGCATTGTGTGAGGAGTTACAGTAAGCTGGTGTCCAGTGTCCTACCTGACAGCACGGGTGACACGGAGACCAGGACGAGCCATGTTAGAAAGCGGACGCCTGCCATTGTCGAGCTGTAGACACCTACTGAGAGGAGAGAGCCGCCTGAGCCCGGACTTATGGGTCACCTGGACCGTAGTGTCCGTCCAGCTCCGCCCCCTCTACACCGTCAGGAAATGAGAGACAGAGAGAGAGAGAGAGAGAGACGATGTGTCAGAACACGCCTTTGAGGCGCGCGCGCGTTGTGACGCGTATGAGGTCACCATTCCGGCGCTGCTGCTCGCAGTGTAAACACTAACGCCACTCCTTTATTGCGCGTGAGTGTAAACACCAGCTCTCTCGCTCTACAGCGTCAGCAGTTCCTCCTGTCATATTCAATGTTGAAAAGCTTTCGGTTTAGAAGAATGCTTGTGCATTTTTTTTTTATTCCCCTCTAAGGAAGTAGGTAAAATGTGCACAATCTTGTACAGCATTAGGTTTAATCCCATGTTCACTCCTGGATCAGTGTTACATTACTCACACTTATCTTTTACACTGCTCATAGATTATCTCAATGCACACTGATGTTTATCGCACAGAGCTGGGCCTGATTGGTCAGAAGACGGTGTTGATTCAGCTATATAAATAAAATTATGTTTTTTTATCTCTACATTGGTCAGAGCTCACTCTTTCATTGGAGGAACAGATACCAGTCCCAGAAAAAAGAATTTCTGTCTGTCTGCCTGTACAGTATTCCTGTCCAACCTGATTTTGTCGCAGCATCGTTTTAAACAGGCTGCACAGAATTGAATGAACCTTTGTCAAGTCTTTTGTTATTTCCCTGAAGTTAAACCTGCACCATCAGTGAAATCAAAATGTTGCGTAGAAATGAAGTTATAAAAAGTTGCCAGATTTAGTACCCTACGTCAAAATAAGCTACTCGAAGTAAACAAACACCTGAACCAATAGATATTAATTAGAAAAGCTAAACTGGATGTTTTCACTGGAATTAAGTTTCACAGCAGAAATACCAGAGCCGAAGTGGTATAAGTGCATTTTAATGCGCTGGAGTCGTTTTAAGACAATACTTTTAATCTACTTTATCAATTTCTCATCTGTGATTCACTCTCCGATTACTGAACAGGGAGTGTATTTGGCTGATTAGAAAAGAAGTACAACTTTGCATAAACGAGGCATAAAATACTCAACCTTTTTATTTCTTTGCAATAATAAGTAAGAGAGTTTTGCCATACAGAAATACAGGCAGACATGTATATAGGCTTCAAGCTGAAATAGATAATAGTATCACTGATTACATTAAAGCTGATCAGCTTATTTTTAGCTTTAACATTTTAACTATTTTTACAAACTCTTTAACAATCAACCATGGGTACTAACATTTGTTTTTTATAACGGCAGCTCAGACATGGTGTCTTCCTGCATCATGCCCTGTGTTAGGCTCCCGGTTCCCTGTGACCCTCACCAGGGTTAGGCAGGTACTAAAAAAAGAGAGGGAGGAAGGAGGGACGGAGTGAGTGCCTATGACAGGTTCTTTTTATGCATTTATTCTAATTTGCATAAATTATTGTTTCTTTGGTAACATGCACCAGGAAAAGTTAAGAGTAATAACTTGGCATTTTTTATTATTATCCTTTTCTATTTTTTTATGGTTTAAGAAGGAGAAACCCATGAAAATGTGGTTTTGATTTGGTTTTGAGTTTATGAGAATATATATATATATATACCGTTGCATATAGAAACCTCCATGCATACTGTATGCTTTAAAGAACACTATACATTAATAATAACTATATAATAAGCCAAAAGTTTCAAGTGTTAAACCTTAGATCCATACCATATAATCATTGAGTGACGTGTCCTTATCTTTCAAGTCATAAATGCATTATCTTACCTTTGTGTTGAGTTTCAATTGCGCATCGGGTGTCAGCATGCACACCACTGCCTCTTTACTTTCTGTACTGTGCATCGTCAAATTGACTTATTCCTGAAGTCCTTAAAATAGATTAATTATTTTCTTCTACTTTTTCTTTTAGCTCTTTTTATTATTTACAGTCTTTTGGCACATGTAAAAATTGGCAGCAGTGAGGAAATGAACTCTTTCCCTTTTGGACTCTGATGACTTTGCCTACTCAAAATGTATAGTACAAAAAAAAAAAAAAAAGATTGTGCACTGTGCAGCAATGTGGGCATCCTACACAAACAGAGCATAGAGTTTTTACACTTTCTATAAATGTTATTTGCAATAAGCCGTTCCTAAGCCATGTAATGTGTCCAGATCATAAAATGCAATATCAGAGACTAACATATTTTATAGTCTTAAACTGCAAGTGTCAACCCTCTTTAGTATGGTTAGATTTGTTATTGTAGTGGTGGATCAGGTCAAGGCTAAAGATTTTGCCTGAATTAATCTTTGTTGAGTAAAGTTCTTAAAATCATCTAGAGCACCAGCAAAAGATCAGCCTCAAAGCATTTATATTCTAACACTTGCTTTGAATGCAAGTACAGTGGTTAAAAAAAAATTCTGTATTAGGCAACTCAATATTTCATAATATTGGAATAGTCACCATGTATTCACTGGCCTTTTCAGACAGGAAAAATATAATAATAATAATAATAATAATAATAATAATAATATTAACAACAACAACAACAACAACAATAATAACAATAATAACAATAAATATAATAATAATATAATACTAAATACGTTTATTTTCTGAAGCCGGGCAGTACAGCACTGCATAAAAATGGCTAAAACTTGAGAATTCTCAAATGAATCATAGACTTCTATGACGAATTTCTGTACACGATCTTCAAGAAGCAAAGCAATCACGGCACTGAATGAGTGACACCAGAGTACCGCAGATGCCTTTTATGCCCAGCTGCATCCAGAAGGGTTTGAAGAATAAATCACTTAATACTAATTATTTATTGTTGTATAGCAATTTCATTGCATAAAATAAACAATTCATATGAAATTTGAGAATGTCGTTAAAACATTGTATGTCACTTCTGCTGCAATATGTCTAGCCATCATTGTATAGGAAAGAACATAACCACGTAATCATGTGGCTTGTTTGAGGTTAAAGGTTTTGAAATTCTCAGAAAAGAAACATAAAGAACATACGCAACCAGTCAAAAGTTTGGACACACTTTCTAATTCCACGGCCTTTTCTGATTTCTATTTCTGTCTACACTTTAAATCGATGTTAAAGGCATCTAAAATATGTGATAATTTCCTTTGAACAGTTCATATTAAGATGTATCTGCTACTTATGCTCTGTAAAGCCTTCGGCTCTACTCTAATCTGAGGTGCTGTTTGTTAATCAGAGATTTCTGAGGCCGGTAACACTAAATGAACTTCTCCATTGCAGCAGAGGTAAGTTTTGGTCTTGCTTTCCTGGGAAGGTCTTCATGAGAGACAGTTTCATCATGGTGCTTGATGGGTATTCCAGAAAGGCTGAGCTTCATGTCTTAAAATAACAACTGACTGTTGTCATTGGGGTTTGGTACTATATTACCTAATGTCATACAGTATATGTTATTTATATAATGAAAGAAAAAAATCTAATAGTGTTCTAGAATGCAAAAAATTAATGCAAACTTGTGTCCATACTTTTGACTGTTCTAAGACTCCTTAAATCAAAGATGTGCTTATTTATACCAGTGGTTACAGATTAAGGCAGCACATGAAGACTACTAAAAATACTCATTGCTTACTTCCTCTGCATTTTTTTTCTCACGCTGTAAGCATACTGTATGTTCCTCGATTTGCTCACTAACTGAAGTAGATAATTGAAGTCAGTAGATGACCCGTTGCTTGAGTCGGTTGGTAATGGGTATTGATACTTAACCTCTTGAAGTTTTCCATGTTTATGACCAGTGTTAATGCTGATACATTGGCTGGCCACTGCAGCACCTGTGAGACCTGAGAATAGCGTTCCAGGCTTCAGCTATACTGAACACTATGTTCTTGACTGTAGCTGGCAAATATATCTACCATCTCAAAGACACCATGAAACTTCAATACTGAATCAGTTGGATTACTAGTTTAGTTATATGTCTGGTTACCCAGCCAGGTTGCATCATCAGTGAGGGAGATGAGCTTCTGGAAGGAGTACCGATGTGTGATAGGATCTACCTGGTTTGTGTTCATTGGAGAGCAGATACCAGGAGCAGGTGTATTGACATTACTGATTAAATAGTCTGATCAATAGTCATAATGATACATTTCCTATGGGCTGCAACAACCAAGTCACTAGGAATGTTTGGTTTGTGTAAATACTGCATGAGTTACTCCTGTCTGAGGTAACGTTACAGCGTGACTCATCTGTTTCCAGTGAGTGAAGCAAGGATGAAAGAACTGCAGATTTGTTTAAGACAATGTCTCAAACACAACAATATTCTTGCTATCCATTATCACCCAAATGAAGATGGGTTCCCTGTTTAGTCTGGTTTCTCTAAAGGTTTCTTCCTATTGCCATCTCAGGGAGTATTTTCCTTGCCACCGTCGCCCTTGGCCTGCTCATCTGGGACTATCTGATTGTTTTGGTTCATACAAATTTGAAAACTATTGGAATACTAAATATTTTTACATATTAATATTGGTTCTAGCTGGTGGCCAGTCATGTGTAAACCTAGCCAATATTGAAATTAACTATTAAAAATTCTTACAAACATTCTTATTAACTTATTAACATTCACTAAACAAGTTCAGTGCCTAAACAGGTTTAAAATTCGCTTTAAATTCAGTCTTGTGTCACTCAGATCACATCGCTGAATTTATGCACTGCCAGCGGTTTTTATCTCAGTGAAGGAAGTTTCTCAGTTTCAGCGTGATATGTTGTGGTCTGTTTATGACTCATGTCTATGACGGTGTTGTTACAAATCCTTCTCAGTAAAGTCACAATTTATGCTTTCTCCACGTACAATGTGTGAAAATTTTCCTCTGTAATCATGTTACATGTGCAATGCCTTATTTGGGGACCTACTGAATGTTTGAACTTGTTTCCTTGAGTTCCACATTAAATAGAAACATTAAATTTTTCAAGAATTTCGCAAATAGTGACACAACCCTTTTTTTTCTGAAGCTAAAGGAGTACATAGACTTCTGTTATTGTAAAGCCCGTTATGGTTTACCAGTCTACAATAAAGCATGGTGGTGCCAGCATCACGCTCAGAGGATACTTCCTAACAGGAAAATTGGACAAAACTGGAGAAAGAATGAATACAGTGAAATATGGAGATGTTCTAGGTAAAAAAAAAAAAAAAAAAATACTTCAGAGAGCACACAATGTCAGACTGGGGTAAAGATTCACCTTTCAGCATGATATTGATCCAAGTCTCTTAGAGTTAATGGACCAAAGCAAAAAATGTGACCCCTTAGAACACAAAACATTCTAACACAATGGTGGCTAGTCAAAGGTTCGATACCTGCTTCAGGAGTTCTCCCCATGTTCTCCCCATGCTTGGTTGGTTCCCTCAATGGTACCCCAGTTTCCTCCAACATGTACTGTAGACATGCAAATTAGGCCAACTGCTCCTGTGAAGGATTGGCACCCTGTCCAGGATGTCTACCTGGCTCGTGTCCCAAGAGACACTGGATAGGCTCCAGGTTCCGGCAACTGTGTACAGAGAGTAAGTGAGCGTGAGAGAGTATAATTAAGGCAATGAATAAAAAAAAAAAATCCAAAAACTAAAGGGTACTCAAGAACCAGGGCCAGGGGTAGCTCAGTGTTTAAGGCATTGGACTACGGTTCGGAAGATCCCAGGTTCAAACCCCACAACCACCAAGTTGCCACTGTTGGGCCCTTGAGCAAGGCCCTTAACCCTCAACTGCTCAGATGTGTAATGAGATAAAAAAAAAAAAATGTAAGTCGCTCTGGATAAGAGAGTCTGCCAAAGGCCTAAATGTAAATGTAAACCAAAGGGTCTGGATGTCTATATATATATATATATATACATATATATTTTATATATATATAAAAAAAAAAGAAAGAAAAAAAAAATATATATATATATAATCACACAAAAACTGAATGGGAAAAAATTTTGCAGTCAGCTATTGTCTATATATATATATATATATATATATATATATATATATATATATATATATATATATATTGTTTTGTTTTGTTTTGTTTTAATAAACACAACTGTAGGTTTGGTCAGCACTATTCTGCTCTCCAGAAATTACATTTATATTCTCCTCTTTTTATATTAACCTTAGAGCAGCAAAAGCCAGTACAACTGAAGAGATGGAGATTGAATAAGAATTGCAGTTTTTCCCATCACTTGTAGATTCAGATGATATTATCTTTATGACTTGTTACTATAAACATGTTTTCTTTATACCTTGTATTGACACAAACATTAGGTGTACGCATACATTCTCTATGCCAAAGATCAACCAATTCAACCAGGTTGGGAAATTAGCTGAAAAATGTAACATAGTTTGCTGCCCTCTAGTGTTAGATCTGTAGTCTGACCCACTGAATCCTCAGCAATATGTCTAGTGTTTTTAGTTTTCTGAAATAAAACCAGTGTTTCTTGAAGCCTATAATGGCCATAACGGTAATAGAATAAAATACTTTACATTTTGAACATATACAACTCATGGAAGAACAGAATTAAATTAATTTATATAATTGGATTTTTGATTGGTTTGACGTGTTGGACTTTGTGGTGTGGGTTTCACTGCCATTGATTTGCAGTTGTTTATTGGGATATTTTTTTGGTTGTAGGTTGGCTTTGAGTGCGTTGGTTTGTTGAAGTTGGGACATTGTAGGAGGTTCAAGATCCAAGAACTTGATATGATATAGACACAATGTGGACATGATGTGTGCTTGTATTTTATCACTTCGTAGAGACAGTGTAAAGCTGTTGTTACCACATGGTCACCTACTGAAAAAGATTTTAAAAATATATACAATATAAACTCAAACTGGGACAAAAAGGTTTCAACAAGTCTGCGTTACGACATAAATATCCACACAATCATTTAATAAGGATGCAACAGAACAGTCAAATAGCACAATTAAAACAATCCCAGTCACAGAAGTGTATTTTTTTTAAATTAATTAATTATAAAACACACAAATATGGTTTAAACCTGAAATCTCGAAAATTGAGAGAATCAGTTTGAAATCTGACACTAACATTTCATTTAGGAATTTACACAATAAATGTGTCATATAAAAAACACAGAATAGTTAAAATACAGAGAGCAATCCAGGATCATCTTTCAAATGTTTAAGAGATGTAAATGATCATTTTTATTATGTCAAATACTTAAACGTAACTAAGTTACTTTATATATTATTACTAATATATTTAACAATTATTAATTAACTTTTTACAATATATACATGCAACTTGGCATAAGTAAATGTATTGGTTTTGGATCCATGTGTACAGTAAGTGTGTGTATGCGTGTGTGTGTGTGTGTGTGTCTCTGTCTCTAAAATGTCATTTGATACTGTTGAAAACCTGAGAACAAAGAAGCAGAAACTTGCTCCTGGCTCTAAACTGTAATCGTACACTGCAAGAAATCTGAGAACAAATAAACTTTCCAGTGTACCCATGCAAAGGTGGCTACATTTGAACTTATGCTTATTTGCATTCAAAAATATAATAATAAAGTAATACAACACTTTCATGAACCAACCCAACCCCCAAAGCCACAGTGCCGCTGCTATGAATAACTTTGGATGGATATTTAGAAATAAAGGAAGTACACTATACTGTATATTATTGGGTATATATCAGGCATGGACTCCACTATACCTCTGAAGGTATGCTATGATATTTGTTATCAAGACATTAGCAGGAGATTCTTTCAGCCCCATAATCTGCTTCATGGATTTGACTTGTTTGTCCAGCACATCCCACATGAGATCTGGGGATCCGAACTTGAACTCTTGTCTGAATAGTACTGTATTTATAATGCGTCAAGGCACATAATTCTCCTGAAATTGGCCACTGACATTAAGGAATATGAACCATGAAGGGGTTTACTTGGACTGCAATGTTTTGATAGGTGGTACATTTAAAAGTAACATTTGCCTGAATGCCACAACCCAATGTTTGCCTTCAGAACATCATACTATCTATTCTGGTTTGCCTTTATTTTTTCAATTAATTTAAGTGACTTTATATACCTGTGAAATGTCATTTGTATATACAGTAGGGGCTGTACATAGTTAAACAAAACAATGTTGACAAAGGACTTTGGTGCTACAGAAAACAATTAGGAACTACAACACTTAAAATATAATGCAAGACAGTAAATTATTTTAAAAACACAAAAACAAAAGACATAGCAAAGGACAGTGCAGCATGACCAGCACACAGTTCCAGGGTTAATAAAGTGCAAAAAGGAAAATAAATGTTGCAACATAATTCTAAATACAGTACAGTAAGTGTAAGCGTGTTAGTGTCTAGTGGCTTGATATTGAGAAGTCTAATGGCATGTGGAAAGAAACTGCTATGCAGTCCGACCATATAAGCACAAATGGTACCTTTTAAAGAGTCCATTGGTTGACAAGTTTGTGTGATAGGTGTGTAAGGTCACCCATAATGCTGGGGCCTTGTGTAAAAAGCTGTCAATTGAGATCCCTTTGGACAACAACCAAATCACTCCTTCAGTCACCGCCCACAACCTTGGCGTAACTCTGGACAATCAACATTTTCCCTACACATTGCCAACATGACTTGCTCTTGTCGATTTATTCTTTACAAAATAAGAGGAATTCGCCCTATTACTTTCTACGCAGGCTACTTAGGTGCTTTTTCCGGCTCTTGTTATTTCAAAAATGGATTACTGCAACTCACCTCTGGCACATCTGCCTCTGTCCACCATTTGTCCTCTGCAGCTGATCCAGAATGCAGCTGCATGTCTCATTTTCAACCTTCCCAAGTTCTCCCACATCACACCACACCACACCATGCCAGAAACTTTAAAGCACTTTTGTAAGTCACTCTGGATAAAACCCAAAATGCCCCGTGTGGTCTGTTTGAAATGTGTGTGGTAACTGGGGACGGTTCCACTTTGCCATGAAGACGGTCCTGGCCTCGGCTGATGCAGAGAGCTGTTCTCTGAAGAATCATGTGTCACATATGTTAGATGTTGGACTGTGGGCTAGTGTTGAGGCAGGTATAGACTCAGAGGGGGATGATGGCAAACAAAGTCTTTTTAATGATAAACAAACCAAACCAAACCAAACATGAACTAAACATGAACAAAGGAAGTTGGCTTTACTTTGGAGCATGCTAGAAACAAAACCAATAATCAACTAATACACAGACTAGGGACTAAACAAACTAATATACAATACAGACAAGGGATACAAACCAGACGAGACAAGACACACTAAACAGATATGAGGACAAAACACAAGGGACAGTACATGCAAGGGGCTAAACGGACAAGACAGACATGGCTAGTCCTACTAGCTGTTATGCACATTAGCTGCTAAGCTAGATAGTAGCTAAATAGACAAATTGCTAAACAGTCTAGTAGTCAGAGACCCAAGAAACGAACAGACTAGGTATGAAACAGACTAAGAACTACAGTATAAAGGTTAGTGGATAAACAGGTTAATAACTAAACTAAAGTAGTTATACAGACTAAAAACCGAACACACAAGAGAGGGAACTTACACACAAGGGTAAATATACTGAGGCTAATTCTCCTAGAGGCTAATCCTGCTAGGAGACACAGAAACAAAAGAGACATAAACTAAATAAAGACAGGTGCAAACTTAACCTAAAGAGCTCCATAAACCAAATGCCAACTACAGTATACCGGAACGAACCTAAAACAGAGTATAACCAAACAAGTCAAGGGCTGGAATTTCCCACAGTCTCCCTGAGTCTCCAATAACAAACTGGCCTCCTTATTAACTTAAAGACATCAATTGTTATATTAAACTTTCAGCTGCCTAACACACAGTATGACTGCAGATTAATGCCGGCTATCCGTTATATCCCCCAGATGAGGATGGGTTCCCTGTTGAGTCTGGTTCCTCCCAAGGCTTCTTCCTATTGCCACCTCAGGGAGTTTTTTCTTGCCACCATCACCTTCGGCTTGGTCGAAAGTTTCCATCGTTTTCTTTTGACTGTGCTAAGCTGCTTTGTGACAATGACAATTGTTAAAGTCACTATACAAATAAAATTGAATTGATTTGAATCATGGCCACAGCCCCATAAACAGCAAGGTGGCAATGTGCTGTGTTTATTCATGTTTATGTTTATGTTTGCTGACTATTAGCATGTTATTTATGCCTTCTCTCACTGGTTTTACTTTTATGGCAGATTGTTGTTTATGTACATATATACAGTATATATGGGTCATTCTAGAATTGCGGGTACATTTTGCGTCTCCGAGATAAACCTTTTATTATTTTTCAAAAACAAGGTTTTGAAAAATTACACAAGTTATATAAAGCTATCACTAAAAACAATGTTTATATGTGTATTTAGGAACATTTTGTCATGGAAATTTAAAATTTAAGACTCCCTCTATACCTATTTTTGACTGTCTATGCCTCCTGAATCATACATTCAGCTTCAATTATCATGAAATAATTACGTCTAATTTTAATCTTTTTTGTGTGTTTACTCTACTAATTTATGTAAACAGTTGCATAAAACATCTATTTTCTGTATTATTTGTAATTTTAGTAATTAAAACATACATTTTGTGTCTGTCCCTATGTTCTGGTCAACTCTGTTATAAAAAGGCACAACAATCTTTAAAGCACTGACAAAAAAAAGCATGTGACTTGCTCCAAGTGATGTCACTTCCTCTGGCGGGAAAATCTGGAAGGCACTGAGGTATGTCATTATTCCTCTCTCATTAATTTGTACAAAATGTGTAGGATACACCAATAGTAAAATAATTATTTGTCAAATCTGTTATTGTGATATTTCAGTGAATCTCTCATTCACTTTTTTAAAAACAATATGATGAAAATACATAAATTTCTGTTTTAGACATGCCATGTGGTGTCTGGTTTGAGGTTAGCATCTTGAGCTAAAGCACAAAATGGTGGAAAATGTCAACTCTGTTATTGTCAACTCTGTAACAGAGTTGACAGATTTTTCTGTTCGTACTTTGATTTTTTTAATAAATTTCTAAAAATCTTACAAGTTTAAGATCAGCAAATATTGAAAATATTAAATTTGAAGTGTGTTCTATGAAAATAAAAAAGTTTAACATAAAAAGAAAATACTATTTTTTGTCTTCTTTTTCTATTTGAAATGTACCCGCAATTCTAGAATGACCCATATATATATGTTTATTTATATATGTCAGGGCTGTCCCCAGGAGGGCGCTGCATGCCCACTGAACCTTACGCTCTGTCCAACGCTGGGCTAAGTACTCTTATTTTGACATTGCTCTTTATTGATTCGTGCCTCATGTTATGCTTCACTTCTGGTTTTCCTGTTCTGATTAATCTTATCCTTTAATCTAAACGCTCACTTCCTTTTGTGCTATCTGTTTATATTACTGTTTTGGCTACTACTGTATGTGTTCTAGATATTCTATATTTTTTCTTTCAATTAGTTTTCTTCGCTTTACGCTTCTAAGATCCTTTTTTGTTTCTTATTTATATTTACCTTTAATAAACTTTTGTTAATGATTCCTCTCTAATTGTATAAGGTCTGGAATGTGGAACGATAGTACATGTGAGCTTGATGTTGGGACTTTTAAGTAACAACCAAAATACTGTATATAGACACAATCAAATCCATATGAGTGTCTAACTTAAAATTATTTTAATTACATGGTTTGCCAAGATAAAAATAAAATATATGAGTTTCCTGCAAGGAGCCCTGACCTCAAGCCTAGTGATGACCTTTGTGATGAACAGGAACACCGACTGGGACTTCAGGACTTCTCACCCAACATCAATGCCTGACCTCACAAATGGTACAGCATTTGTACCTGAATGAAAACAAACCCCCACGGCCATTGCCACCAAAATCTAGGTGTGATACAGTACATGTTTTCTGACATTAATGTTTTATAAAAGTTAGTTCAAAGTCTTTATCTTGAGAGCTGTGCATAAATAAATGCCCTTAAATATTAATAAATGAAACAATGTTGTAAGGAAGAATAAGCTTTTATTAGTCACATATGCATTACAGCACAATAAATTCTATCACACTTTATTCTTCGCCTACTTCATCTGGTAAGGAAGCTGGGGTAAGATGTTATGACACAACGCCGCTGAAGCCAATTGGGTTAAAAGCCTCGCTCAAGAGTCCAACAGTGGCCACCTGGCAAAGCTGGAGTCTGACCCTCCGAGCCTTAAATCAGTAACTTTAGGCATTGAGCCACAATTAATCCACAAAAGCTTACAGCACCCAATATCAACAAGCTGTCTTCCATCCAAGTAGGAACCAGTCCAGAGTCTGCTGATGAAGTTCTTAAAAAATTCCTACAAAATACTTTTTGATTGTTGTCACCTGAGTTTTTTTTTTTTGTTTGCATATAGAAGTTATTAAAGACCATACAACTTGATCGATTCATTTACATACATTTTTTTTTACATTTTGGGTGTTACAATTCTAAAAATCTTTGCTTTGACACACCCTTTGAAATGTCTGAAACAAGGAAATGTTCTGTGTGTGCAGAGAGTTGAAACTTAAATAAGAACTGTATTTAAGCCTTTAAACTACTATTACTACATGATGTCTAGAACTAGAAACTTTACATAGCCTATATCTGGGACTAGGATTGGATGTAGGAAAATATGTAGATGAGTAAAAAAATAAAACAGGTACTTGTAGGGTCTGTACGCTGAGAACTACTGACTGGTTTCACACAGTCAGGTGGGAGCCAGCCAGGTGCGCAAGTGCACTCCAGCTTATTATTACACACCTGTAGGGGACACAATTACACTCAGATCATTTTTTTTCATGGCAACTCTAGAAGTCTATCAATGCACAATAAGCATGCTGTTACATTATGTGGCGTATTGAAAGTTGCATAATACAGTTTCATACCAAAATTATGAACATCAGTATTATGACATTAAGCATAACTAAGACATCAAGTGTACATAAGAGTTGCACAAGCACTGCTCCCTCATTAAGATGTATGCTGCCCAGGCAAAACAAAAAAAGTTGCACTATCTAATATTTTATTGAGAATCTCAATCTCAATCAACCTCCAAGCCATTGATTACATGGATGTGAATTTTATTTTAATACATAAACAATTCTAAATACAAGCACCTATCTCAGCATAAATGCTGACACATCTTTTAACCTTATAGACTCTGAGTATGGCCTATATCACATACATGTCATGCTGAAAACTTACCCTATTGCCATTGCAGTTTGCCGAGCAGTTGGCTGCATTGTAGGCAACATCTAAACTCACACACTGGTTTTTATTACAAACCTGGAAAATCAAGTATGAAACAGATTTCTCTGAAAAAATTTAGATTTACTTGTAAGACTTGGTCATCAATTTAATGGACAAGTTCTTACCTTCTTATCACCACATTTGGTTCCTGTGTTTACTTGACCAAAGTCTTGGGTTCTGTCACTGTAAAAAGTGGCTTTGCAATTGTTGAACGTGATCGAGCGACCATAGATTGGGATCTCTTGGCCTTTGTCACAGAAAAGCTTCCCACACATTACATCCCTATAAGACATCGAATGAAGTGTTTTAGAAATAATACATATGTTTTTTTCACTTCCATTGCAGAATGAACTGTGCAAGCAAAGAATCACGCCTTGCAATTAAAATAGCAGCAGGTTTCTCTGAAGGTGCGAAAATGTTTTAATGCATGGCTTTAAAACTCACTGTCCTTGGCATCCTATAAACTGGTCATCGGTTGGTCGTGTACAATAAGCATAGAATACACCTCGTTTGTTCTGGTCATAGCAGAAATCAACCCCTACCACCGCACCTGTTGAAATACAAAAGTACTTCCTTAACAACACAAATCAGTAAAATTTCTTATAAAATAGTTTATTATTAGTAACATTATAAATAGTTTAGTAACTGGTTACGACTTTGTACCTGAACCCCACATTCTGATACACTGGTCATCCCGTCTTGGGCACTGGCCGTTGTAACAGTAGCCTGTGTTGTTCTTGCATGGCAGTCCGTTCACTGAAAAGACATCTTCGGGGCACAAGGAGGAATTTCCCATGCAATATTCAGGCAGGTCACACTCATCACGCTTAGGACGGCACATTAGGGTGCGATCAGCGATCTGTCCCACCCCCCCAAAGAAAAAATGGAATTTAACTGGACTGGAACATGACCAGTACTGCAGACTGCTTTGACAGACAGTTAATGTAATTTATGATTAGATTTGTGGAGCTCTACAGTTAGTTGGAACTATATTGGGTTCCTCCTATACTGCACATCATTGAAGTCATTTTATTAAATTAATCTATTTGTATTAAGTTCTTACCTTACAGTTCTGACAACACTCTCCATCTGCACACGCTGAGCCTTTTGTGAGTTTGCATGTGCTGGCATTGCAGCATGGGTTGGTGCAGTCCTACACACACACACACATACAATGATCAAAGTTCTCACAATACCTATTCCAACATAAGGTTAACTGCTCTGTTTTTCTTACTGTCTATATAAGGACATTAAAGCAGTCCTCTATGTGACCTTTAAAAATAATACACAAGCTTAGCGTTACCGTCACATTTCCACAGTCACATTCTTCCCCAATCTCTTGGAATCCGTTGCCGCACACTGCAGGCTGAAGCAGGTCCTTGGCTTGCGGTTTGTTAAGGAGGCAGTCGGGGTTGCGTGAGTTGAGGAACTGCTTATAATTAATTAGGCTGCATTCGGTGAAGAGGTGAGGAATATTGTAGCTAAAAAAACAAACAAGCAAATGAAAAACAAGCACAGGAAATGATTTGTTATCCAATTACTTCAATTACACTGATCAGGTATAACATTATAACCCCCTGCTTAATATTAAGTAGATCCCCCATTTGCCACCAACACAGTGATGCACTGTGTGTCCTGGCAACTCTTATGCGACCGAGCATTTACTGTACGTCTTCAGCAATTTAAGTTACGGTCTCTGTTTTATTGGATCGGACTACACAGGCCAGCCTTCACTCACCAAAACATAGACAAACCGTGGCCACCCATGACGTCTTTCTGGTTCATGGGTTTTTGTTCCTTGGATCACTTATGGAATTTCCTGACCATTGCAGACTTATAACATCCCACAATAGCTGCAATTTTGGAGTTACCCAGACCCATAAACACACCCAATTCGTCCATTGTCACTGTAGCTACAGTTACACTCATCACATCTCATTACAGTGGCACCAGGAAGTGGGTGCGATATATTAGGCAGTAAAAACTTTTTTTTTTCCTGAAGTTGATGTGTTTTTTTCTGAAGCAGGAAAAAATTTGCAAGCCTAAGGATTTGAGCAACTTTAACAAGAGACAGATTGTGCAGGCTAAAGGACTGGGTCAGAGCAACTCCAAAACTGTAGGTCCAAAAGATATAGCTGTATAATAATATAATAACTGTCTGAAAATCCTGTCTAAAGTCTAAAGTAGGATTTCAATGCTACTAAACAAACATTTTGCATTACAGTTATATAAATATACACAGCTTCTTTTTTTGTACCTCAGTACTGCAGTCATGATGCAGCTGGATTCAGCACATGCACACGAGCTGTTGTCATGGTTCATGCCCAGATTATGTCCCATCTCATGCGCCAGGGTGGCAGCTACCGCTATGACACGTGGATTATGATTCTAAGAGACGTGATAAAGCACATGAACACTGGGCCTGGTGCATCCAATTATCCATGTTTATCCAAGTTATTCTCCTCCTTTTTGTTACCTGGATGATTCCTGTAGACACCTCTGTGCACAGGGTACCAACGTAAGCCAGGCCCACTGTCGCCCCATCAAAGTCGATTTCACTGAAATATTGACAGAAATCATGTGATACTTGTTTTTTTTTTTAATTCAACATAATTTGCATAGTTTACTCTCTCTTCAAAATAAAAAAGTGTTTAATCAGTCATTTTCACACGAACGTGATCAGGTGAGCGTTGTCGTGTTTCTTCCTCTTTATCAGATCGTCATTCCTCCACTTAGTAAATGCGGTCAGGGTGTCACCAGAAGCCGTAGACACCACAATCTTATCAGCATCGGTCCAGATTTCCAAACCAATCAGAGCAACAAAAGTGTGCAATGGTTTATACACCTGGCAAAAAAATGCAAACTGTTAAATGGAAGTTGCATATTCCATACAGTTCAGTCAATAGAAAGCACAATAAGCCTAGAAACAAGTGCTGCATACAATATAATTCACACTTAGACTGAAATGTTACTGCATACTTATGGATTAAGATCTTTGAAGCTGCGACCTTAACACACACACCAGCATTTTATCATATTTCCTTATATATGAGGTCTGATACTTACAGCATTAACAAAATTGAGAATATCAAAGATCCTCTGTCTCACTTTGGAGACATCCTTGTCCATCTTCACATACTGTGTAAGAGCAAATCAGACATATAGTTAATAAGAGACCCACCTTGGCAAGGTCACAAATTTATAACATTTCAAACTCCAGTCGAGAATCAAGACTTTTCGCCATCTTGTCACTACACTGCTGTGAAAAAGTATTTGCACTTTCCTGATTTTTTTTATCAGTCAAACTACATCAAAATGTAGTATTACACAAAAATAACACGAGTAAATACAAAATACAGGTTTTAAATGATTTCATAAGAAAAAAAAACCCAGCCCCACCCTACCTAACCCTATGTGAAAAAGTAATTTCCTCATTGCTAAATCATGAATGAACTATGGTTAACTAAATTCTCTGGAAACCTGAGTTAAATTACATTTGCTTCACCCAGGCCTGAGTGCTGCCAAGTGTGTTGAATCAGAAAACCACTTAGAACCTGTTTGACAAAGCGAAACATGCTGAAAGATCTCAAAAAGCAACATAATCTAAAGAAATTCAAGAACAGATGAGAAACAAAGTAATATCAGTATGGTAAGAGTTACAAAGCCGTCTCTAAGACTTTGGGACTTCTGCAAACCACAGTGAGAGCTATTATCTTGCCTCAGTTAAGGTCATTGTTCATGATTGAACAATAGGAAAGAATGGCTGGGTGGCAAAAATGGCACACATGGGAGAGTTCCAAGAGCCAAACCACTGCTGACAAAAAGGCCCATCTCACACTACACTGTAAACCCGAATACGTTGGCAAAACTAAAAAAATTTGAGGTAATCAGTTACATCAATTTTTTTTAAGTAATGATGGTTCCAGTTTTAAGTAAATGGAACTATGAGTTTTTAAATTTTGTTGTAGTCATTTTTTTTAGTTGTTGCAAATCAAATAAATTGTTGTTGGTCTTTCGGCTGCTCCGGGCAATGGGTCGCTACAGCAGACAATCCGTCCCGCACACAAGCTTGGCACAGGTTTTACACCAGATGCCGTTCCTGATGTAACCCTTCCATTTTATCTGGTCTTGGGACAGGCACTTTATCCAGTTGTTGGGAATCGAACCCGGGCCTTTCACATGGCAGGTGAAAACACCTACCACTGAGCCACCAGTGCCGCATTGCCCTGATGACGTCAGACACAAAATCACTAGTCTGAAAGATTTTAAGTTGGTGAAACTTTAAGGTGACAGTTACTGTTACTTAAGTTTTTAAAAGATACATAAAATAAAATTTGTTCAGCTAACTTGAAAAGTTTCATTTCTACAAACTCATAAATACTAAAAAGTTCTAAATACTCATAAAGGTCTATTAATTTGAATAATTGTAATTATTTAAGTTAACAGTACTTAATATGTTTAATTACTTTGAGCATTAGGGTTTACAGTGTAAGATTTTGGAGTGGCCTAGTCAAAGTGCGGACTTAAACCGGATTGAGATGATACGGCCTGAGATGAGATTGAGATGATAAGACCTTAAACAGATCGTTCATGCTCAAAAATCCTCCATCAACTGGTGCCATCAAACTGCACTAAAGAGGTAAAGATTACTGTTTTAGACTCTTTATTCTGAGTATGTTTTTTATTTGAATTAAAAAAATATAAACGTTTCAGATAGCTTACAGATATTTTAGACAGTTAACATTATATACAGTGCGTAGGGCCAGTGTGTTTTCATTTTATTATTACTGAGGCACCCTGACATTACTGAAGTGAACTTAGCTAACGCTAGGTTTTATGTTACCGCAATACACAAGAGCTAGCAAGCTAACCATTTTTTTCACACTTTTTGCCCTGACCAGCTCCACACCAGCAAAAAACCCAAAGTGTTTAACAGTTAAAGTATAGCTGCACTTCAGTACTTGTTAAGGGATCTACAGTAAAAATGTTAGTTTGGTTTTAGAGTTGCTAATGCTCATCAGTTAACTTATTTGTATAAAAAGCTTAAGTTTTTTAGGTTAATTTAAAACATCACTTTAACCCATCCTTACTATTCCGGAAACAGTATTTTACACTCTGGTGTAATATTGGCTTATTAGATATATTATATACAGTATATTATACATTGCCTTATTAAAATCTTTATTTTTATCATATCTAGTTATTATACGAAAAACAAACAAACAAAAACCTTCCTAACCATGTTTGACTTAGTGCACTTAGTTAGTAACCCAGTGTAAGTATCTACTGTATCCAATGACAGAAACTCCAAAGCACTGTTGTAATCTGGTTTGGATCATAACGTCAGCCAAATGCCTAAATGTAAATGTAAAAAAATAAAAATAAAAAAATATATTTTTTTATAAATCAGGAAAGGGCAAAGATTTTTTTCAAAGCACTGTACATATCTTTTATAGTAGGTTCACTGTAGTAATTGTTTCATTAACTTTTAAATGTCGTACTTTCAGATGAAGTAAGTCAAGCTAGCACTTTAACAGAGCTGGGTTCGGTCCTTGTTTAGGACCTTGTGAAGTCTTACCAGCATTAAATCCAACTATCTCACTCCAGTTGTAGAGCAATGCAGACCCAGGTCTGGATTGTCCTTAAACAAATCACATTTGTGTGTCTGTCTATCAAAAAATAAAATCATTGCAAATGAAAATATCTTCAATCTAGTCAAATTGATCTACAATTTTTAATAAAAAAAATTACAACAAACCAAACATACAATTATTGAGGCGATTTTAAGACAAGATTTTACTAGCTACTAGTGAAATGCTGTAAACTAATTTTGCTAGTTTTAAGCAATTATTGATTAAAAGAAGTTCTTTATATTTACACTTCAAAACTTAGCAAAATGTGTCTACTAATGGGCTTAATATTCTTACATTAGTTTTAATTTTAAGATAAAAAATTATGTACTGTAGATATATTGGGTAGATTTAAGATATTTTCACCTATTCAAATTTATCTTTTGTAGTGTGCTGATTACATACCATTCTGTTGTCCACTACAAGGACGACTTCGTTGTATTTATTTTGTAGGAACATTGTTTGTCCCTAAGAAAAAGGAAAAGAGAGAAAATCTCAACACATACATATCTATTTTATGTCCACTAGTGCAATTTTGCTACTACTACAGCCAGGAGCACATGAATACTTCTATGTCTAGTGTCAATTAGACATGGTTCAGTTACTCACTCTTTGAGCCTTTTTTTTTTTGTTGTTGTTGCAGCAACTCATTTTAAATATAAAAGCAAGAAAAATCACTTACTGACATGCGAGCTTTAGGTTTGCTTGGAGAAATGCCAGGGAAACCCTCAGGAATATTATGCCAAGTAGTGTTAATGACTCCACATACAGTAGGAGTATCAACCACATTTTCATACTTTATCACTGCATGGTCACCGTCAAGGTCTTCAGACAAAGGCTCAATGATGAACTTCTGTTCTGCAATCTGAAAATACCCCCTGAAGTGCATAAAAACATTGGAGATCTTCAGTATGTTCTACTCACTCATCTTCTATACTGCTTTATCCTGTATTCAGGGTTGTGGGGACCTGGAGCCTATTCCAGGAGGCTTAGGGCACTATGCAGGGTACACCCTGGACAGGGTGCCAATCCATCGCAGGGCACACACATACACACTATGGAAACACCAATTAGCCTAACCTGCATATCTTTGGACTGTAGGAGGAAAACAGAGTACCCGCAGAAAACCCACCAAGCACGGGGAAAACATGACGGGACACACAGAGACGGGAATCGAGTCTGGAGGCGCATCGACCCTGGAGGTGCTAGGCGACAGTGCTAACCACTACACCACCCATCCTGCGCCCAGTATGTTTTCTTCGCCCATCCACTACGCTCAGTATGTTTTAATGCCATGCTATTACATATGATGACTGTTCTAACTACTTACTTGTACAGAAACAAAAACATTACAACAAGTCCTCAGTGTGTTTTTATTGGCATATGGTCATGGACAGAAAAAGCAAAGGCAAGTCAATCCTCTGGTATTCTTTTATTCATGACTTTTGATCCTGCTTTTGTTTCTGTTTGGTTATGGTGATTCTAAAAAAGGAGTCCTTTGAACCTAGCTATCAGCCATTTGTTTAGTTTTTTTTCCACGCGGGTGAAACGCGGTTCGATTCCCAGCCACTGGATGCAGTGCCGGTCCCAAGCCCGGATAAAATGGGAGGGTTGTGTCAGGAAGGGCATCCGGCGTAAAACCTGTGCCAAGTTGTAGTGCGGACTGGATATTTCGCAGTGGCTACCACTTGCCGGGATCAGCCGAAAGACCAACAATATTAAGCTTGATGTCTACTATTACCTTGTGCTCAGCTGTAACTACTGGGATATTCAGAGTAGCAGCATGATAGTGTTAATCTATGAATTTCTCCATGGGGAATAACATCTGATGGTTTTACCGAGGTGTTAGTCTGGAAAATCCTGCTGTCATTTGACGAACACACTCTCTTCTTGTTAAAAAAATTATGTTTTAAGCTTACTTCTTCTATGTGAGCAGCACACACTAAGCAGACAATAATCTCTTTATCTGTATTATCTGTAAAAAAAAAAAAAGATTCACACAACAGTAAAACATTTTCGGATTTACCGTAATCCATCACAGGTGCTTATGCTGACCATTGATTTGCTGTCATTCATGATCTTCCCTTGGTAGTAACAGAGATCCTATTAAAAAAATATTTCTGTCATTTACTCTTAGTATTCATCATTGGTATGAAATAAATTGTTAAATTGTTTTTGGAACAAAGAAAACTCCATCTCTGAACCATTAAAAACAGAAGTAAATGACCAGTGTGCATCCACCTACCATCTCATCAGGTTTAGTGACAACAGGGGTCCCGTCACTCGTGTACTGAGTCTCAGTGTAGTCGTCATTTATAAAATCACTGCAGAACCCAAAGATAAGGACAGCTAAAAATAATTTGTTCACTCCATGATGTAAAATTGTAATTACAATCCAATCACATTCCAAAGACTTTGTAAACTCATTTTGAAGTGGTGTGTCCATCAATATTTGGCAAACTTGGGGGTTTTAAATTTCTGGATTTATAGATTAATAAATGGGACTATGTCCAATCTGTGGTGAAATGAATTGTATTGCAAACCATAAGACAAAGTGTAACTAGTGTATAAGGTATGCTTTTTTTACATTGATGTGCCTGTCCATTTGTTGTCCAACCTAAAGCAAAACAATGCGCCAATGGAACATTTTGGAGGCAAAGGTACTATATAGTCTATGCTAATGGTTACTCTTTAACCTACACTTCCGGCTTTGGCTAAGTGACCAATTTAACCAAATAGTTTTGGGGCTAATTTACCCACAGGTTTAAGGCGCCTTCGTTCAGTTAGTAGGGAATTACCTGTCTTGCAACCAGATCGCAAAACATGCGACATCATTTTGCATTCAAGAACATTTAACATATTTGTGCATTATGTAAATTCGCTACATATTTTGGCAATTTTAGAAATTTAAAAAGAAAAGCTTACCTGGTTTTCTTCAGATGCATTTCAATTTGTTTGCCATCAAGAGTCATGGCATATTTCACAGTGTCAGGCCTGGTGGACTGGAAAAAAAAAAGATTAAATGTATTCTCTTTTTGCAGCATAATTACATGCATTATTGAGGGAATAATTTTAATGATGGATTCCCATGAGAGAGTCCCAGGGTCAAATCACTTCGGACTCTTACCTCTAAATCTCTCTTATGAAGATCATGGAGTTTGATTGGTCGTACCACTTCATATATGTCCAGTCCATCTAATATATAGGGACCAGAGATCAGAAAACCCTATGCCAGTTGACATGTATGGCATTACAGAGGGGATGTTTTAAACAAAAGGCTAGATTTTAGCATTTTAAAAAAAGGTTTTACACAAAACAGTGATTGATGACTTTTTATGTATGTGCTGAATGTTGAAATATGATGTATTGATATATTCCATTCCTCTATTCAATTGAAATTTACTAAGGTGCAATGTATTTATACTAAAAATATGTATAAATGTACTATTTATCCGACTAAGATACAAAATTATCTTTAAACATTGAGTTCTTATGGGTCAAAGATTCACAGATGACATTGTTCCCTTTATAATCCATAACTCGTGCTATTAGCTAACAGCCAGAGACTTCTCAAGATTTCAATATGTTCTTGTTTTATTCCCACCGTTTTTATTTTCAGAGCCCTGTTTTTGAAAAATCTTGTAAATCTTTTTCGAACGGAGGTAAATCCACCACTGAAGTGACATTTTGTACTGGAGAAAAGATGTAAGGCAGTAAAAATCATTCTTATAAATGGTTTAGCATAAAGTCTATCATGACCCCTCTCTTTTCAAAAGAGTTAGGTGTGTATATCATATTGTGGCCTCTGGATATCACTATTCTTTCCACAAGAGAGTGCTTTTTCTGCTTTCCACTCCAGTGAGATCTTAACAATGCCTGTCTGAATTTCTGTAACCCAAAGTAGGTAATGTTATGTCTGAGTGTCATTGAACCTAAAACTCTAAAGGGAGGTGAAGAAGCAGGTTATATGGCATGCCGGCACAGAATTTACAGGAATCTCTCAATTGCTTTTCTTAAAAATGACTAGTTTCAAAATGATCATCAAATGTAATGTTAGTATTTGGTTACTCATCTTGTTTAGACAACAACTGCAGTGACCAATACTGCAGTTTTTTTTTTTTTTTGTAATGTCTACAAAATCCCTAGTATGACTAATTGATTAAAGGTTGGCTTCTGCCTGACCGGCAGTGGACCTTGCTCCATCTTGATCTTGCAGGTAGTGATCTCACGGGATCCACATTGCCATTTTAGGCTGAGGATGTCCAGGAATCAGGATGTTCCTGTCACCAGATGCTTGCAAACATCGGCTCCAAGTGCAGGTCTCAGTCAACCTAACCCGGGTAGGGTACACATAGTCTTTTCTTGTCTATCCTTTGAAGATGAATCATTAATTGTTTTAAGTTCAGACCCTATAATTTCTTAGCTGCTTTCAGAAAGGATTCCTTGGTGGTATGGAGATGGATAATAGTTTTGAAACCTGACAATTCCAGGAATTAAGTGTGCAGTTGGGAAACCTGACCCAAAGGCAATTTGTCTGAGCTGTCTTGAAAACTTTTCGTGTTTCACCTACTGCTCCTACAGGTATTATTACTGATGTCTGAAATGGAGTTTCGATGTAAAGCTTTGTGCAACATCAACCTAATGTTAATCCAGGGCTGTGTGTGTGTGTGTGTGTGTGTGTGTGTGTGTGTGGTCGAAATCCTGCTAATGTGTTTACCTTGTGAAAGATTCTATTTCTTCTTGTACGTGGTCAAAAATAAAAGATTTAAGTGTTCAAGATTAATTATATGTCTAATTTTGTTGTTGAGTTAAATATCACTTTAAAAAAAAGCCTCTCCCTTTGCTTCCCTTTTTGTCTAGTGTATGCTTCTGGAATTTTGTACATCTATTTTATCATAAGTTATTAAAACCAGTTACAATAGTTTTTATTTGCAACTAATCTAAATTAAATAAATGTATTATCTAGTCAATCCTCTGCTTCCGCATTAAGTGTTAACCTTTTAAGATGGCATATTGTGAATAAAAAAAAGGAGAAATATGTAATTAAGCCTTTATTCTTCATGTGGAAGAAAGAAGTTAATTAGTTCCCTTAAATTTTACCTACTTACAGCTTCAGTTTTAGAGGCAGGTGCATAAACTTTCTTTATAAATCTTTCTAGTACAGTGCATAGCTTGTTTAAATGTGGCTTCCAGTAACATATCAGTATATTAATTCACTTTTTAACTAAAATTAAGGTACAATTTGTTCTATACTGTAGATCAGTAAAAGGAACAAACAGAAGGACAAAGGAGATTTCTGGTTTGGAAGGCAGTCAAGAAAACAGACTTTTGCTTATTTGTATTCAGGGTTTAATTGAAATTGAAAAATTGTGTAAACTTTATAATTTGTGAAATATAAACAAGCTCTATTACATGCACTGGCAAACATAGGTACATAAGTCTGATTAATTCACTTGTACAGAGGAACTGTTTAAAATTCCAGACATTGTTCGTCTAGTTACCTGGAATAAAAGGACTTGAAGCTGTAGCCTCCAGCTAACTTGGTAATGAGTGCTGTTATAAAATGAGAATTACCTGCCATTCAAGTACTACAAGATTAGTCGATTCATCTGTTTGCTCCTTCCTGGTGTCATGGTTAGCTATGAATAGTCTTGTTGTGAGTATGTATGCTCCATGATCACTGATTGTGAATAAGTTACAATTGCTTTTATATCTTGTGTTCAGGTTGACCTCCATAAACCAAAACACTTTTAAGCCTGTTTAACTGTTATATAAATTCCATAGAATGGAAAAATCTAAATAAGTCAATAAATAAAATTCGCCCCTTAGGCTATGTTTAACAGACCCAGTTGATCTATAAGTTCAAGCAGGTAAGGAGGATTACACAATTACTCTATGATAAAACAATGCTAATACACACCATAAAATTGATAGGCTATGTAATATTAGATTTCATTGCAATTGCAAAGGCAAAAGTTTCCCAATGCTTTGTTTTACAGATAGGTCAGTAAAATGCGATGCTGCACTTGTGGGTAAGGTGTACTTATACTGTATCACAGCCTTGATAAACATTTTCAACTCCCTAAGAAGCTTTTACTTCCAACCTACTGAGTTTAAACAGCTAATAACCAACGAATATAAAACTTATATGCATCTCACCTTTTTAAAGAAGAATTGAAAGAGTAGTCAATATCTTACCTGAGTGCATGCATATAACCAAAAACATGAGGATCCACATCAGGAGACGAGCAACTGTTATTCTCTTCATTTTCATCGCTGTTATGGAGAGAAAGCTACCGTATCCCGGCTCGGTACTTCCACATGTGAAGAGCAATGAGTAGCTCATTGTTGTAACATGCCTCAGTGGGAATACAGAAGACATACAGGTGTGCCTTGACAGGTCTATTCTTATGTTGACGTAAACAAAGTTACACAACAGTGGCTGTACGGGAGAAGCAGAGTCGTTCAGTGCTGAAACACCTCCACTATGTACTGAAACTATGTTGAGCGTGTTAAGTTAAATGTCCTTGAGAAGTGAAACTATGGTGTTACCTTTACTCCAGCACTCTTTGAATAAGGATTTTCACTACATTTGCATGATGGTTAAAGCAGTTGGTTGACAGTGCATTGGTTGACAGAAGGATCAGAAAAACAAGACGGTGCACTTATAAGACTTCAAAGGCTTTATATAAAAGGTAGCACAGCATATTAAAGACAATGATTTTGAAAAGAATCCCACCCAAGTCTGGTGCATGACAATCATTTTTTGTCATGCCCTCATCTTCTATACGCTTTATCCTGTATTCAGAGTCACATGGAGCCTATCCCAGGAGGCTTAGGGCACCAGGCAGGGTACACCCTGGACAGGGCGCCAATCCATCACAGGGCACACACACACACACATACAAACACTCACTCATTACGGGCAATTTGGAAACGCCAATTAGCCATATCTTTGGACTGTGGGATGAAACCAGAGTACCCGGAGGAAACCCACCAAGCACAGGGAGAACATGCAAACTCCATACACACAGAGACTTGAATTCAGCCTGGCTGGGAATCGAACCTGGACCCTGGAGGTGCAAGGCGGCAGTGCTAACCACTATACCACCATGCCGTATTCCAAACATGCTGCAAATCCTGTAACATACAGTATGTGCAAACATGACCAAACTTGCCTCATGGAAGTTTAACACAATCAAATAATGAATAATCATACATTATCCATTAAGGAACATGGTGTCATTTTTTGGAAAATTCCTGTGGTATAAGAGGAACAGAGCACCTCAAGACTGCTTGTAGAAGAAAAATAATAATTACCGTTGGATTGGTAACATTAACTGTGTTTTACCATTGTTCATAATTATTTCATTGTATTTAAATTGTGGACATTATTTTAAGTTTCTCAAGTCAAAGCTTTTACTGTTTGCTGCTTTTTTGACTTTGTTTGTCTGCACAATTTAAAACTCTTACACAGTCTTCAGGGATATCCTAAATATTCTGTTCATTACCATTTGTAGTAAGTATGCATATACAGTGTATATACAGTATATACAATATATATATACATACAGTGCTACTGCATATTCATACTAACTACATCTATAACTATTTTTACATGTAGGCCCAGATAGGTTTGCACAGCTTTTTTCCCTTAATATTTAAAAACGGCATTTTGGATTTATTTGGGTTACTTTTGTGTAATATACTTTTTGTTTATGATCTGAATTGTTTAAGTGTGACTAATTAACAAAAACAAACAACACACACGAAGGGGGCAAATACTTTTTCTCAGCACTGTACTTTTTGTATATATTTTGAGCTTGTTTGATTAACACTTGAACCATAGCCCTGAGGCTAACCCTAATCCTTTGATCTGGATCCATTTTAGGCATGTGTCATCATCAACTCATTGCAACAGCAATCCACTTCGCAAATCCACTTTAAAATCAAAACTGCAGGCCAAAGAAGGCCCCACACCTGGACTTTCAGCATTTCAGTTAATTGCTATTGAGAATTTGTTAAAATTAGCAGGTTTTCACACAAAGCATTCAGATCCTCAACCAGAACCCAGACTCCAGCTCTGAGACTTAAGGATGCTATTTACTGTACCAGCTTTTTTTTACCACATTGTTCTTAAATTTTCTAATCTAGAGGTGTTTATGGTTTAATCTAGCAGATATCCAGCTTCGATTGAAAATCCAGTTGCAGAATTGTTCTAATATAATGCAGCTAGATTGCGAAGGCTGGCTCTCAGTGAAAACTAAAAGTGCCTGGGCAGCTCATGCAATCATTTGTCTGCTGTCTCTAGCTCGGCGATCAAACGGCAGTGTACAGTCTCCTCGCTTTGAAAGTCTCTGGGGGCGCTTGGCATCGCCACCTCACATGCCACTCTCATGTTTACATCTGGCATGCATTCTCCTCAATCCCGAACATTCATGGATGATCTTTCGGCTGTGGCAGATTTAGTGAAACTTGCTTAAGAAAAGGACGAATCCCACCTGACGCCCCCTTATTAGAAGATGCTCAGAACTGTTGTACTGTATAATACACACTTTACACTAATGAGTGAATGCATTGTAACAGTTTTTTTACCTTTCACCTTAAGTGGTTTGCATTCACAAGTCCAGGGCTGGGGGTTTGAATCGCGTTGCCAGTCTATGTGCTTGGAGTTTGCATGTTTGACCAGGGCTTGGAAGTTTTCCTCCCACATTGATTGGTGTTTAAGGTTGATTGGTGTTTTCAAATTGCCTTTAGCGTCTGAGAGTGCCTGTGCTTGTGCCCTGCAATGGGTTTGAACCCCACCTAGGTTGAACCCCCTTGTGCCCAGAGTCCCCTGGCATAGGCTCCAGGCCCTTTGTGACTCTACACGGGATAAGTAGGCAATAAATGGATGAACATGTTGTTCTTTATTTGGAGGTTGAAGTCATCAAAGAGGTTTTTAAGCACTTTACACCATTCATGTTAATAAACTAGGACATCTATGACACAAGTCATTTTTACATTGGGTCAAAAGTTTACATATCCTCAGTTGACTGGGCCTTTTAACAGTTTGAAAAATTCCAGAAAATAATGTCATGGCTTTAAAAGCTTCTGACTAACTGACACCCTTTCGGTCAATTAGATGTATACCTGTGAATGTATTATAACACCAATAGTATTGTTTATTTATTTAAGAAAGGTTTTTTCTCCTGCTTCTAATACTATATATGCACTGGACTATTGGCCTTAAAATACCACTTCTTTTCTTTTAGGGCATGAGGCAGGGTACACCCTGGACAGGGTGCCAATCCATCGTAGGGCACTCACATACACTCACTCACACACTTACAGTACATTTACATTACATTTAGTCATTTGGCAGATGCTCTTATCCAGAGCGACTTACATTTTTATCTCATTACACATCTGAGCAGTTGAGGGTTAAGGGCCTTGCTCAAGGGCCCAACAGTGGCAACTTGGTGGTTGTGAGGTTTAAACCTGGGATCTTCCGAACCGTAGTCCAGAACCATAGTCCAATGCCTTATCCACTGAGCTACCCCTGACCGCAGTATTCACACACTATTTGGGAATGGCACTTAGCCTAATCTGCAGGTCTTTGGACTGTGGGAGGAAACCAGAGTACCTGGGAGAACATGCAAACTCATGCAAACACAGAGATCAAACCGAGCCTGGACCCTGGCGGTGCAAGGTGACAGTGCTAACTACTACACTACCATGCCGCCCTTTTTGCATATCTGTCATACTTAAATGATCCAGATCTGAGAATAGATGAGAACCTTGTGTCCTGTTGTTTTCTGCTGTCGTAGCCCATCTTTGTCTTGGGTTTCATGCTTTTCTACTCATTAAATTGCAATAAGTGATATTTTATTTGCATTTGATAAATTGAATTTGAAGGATTTGACCAAAATTTAAGTTTATGTCATTATACTATTACAACCACCAGCTACAAAATTATGAGCCATCAACTAGTTCTCTCCTAGACATTTAGCTCATGTTTCATATCTTGGGAAACACAGTGAATACTGAGGCTAATTATCTTGCTGTCTACATTGAAACAACTAAAAACAACACACCTGTGACACACTTTTCTTTGCAAGCAGCAAAGAGAATCTACAGACATGCCTCCCTGCGTGTACGTGACTGACATTTAGACTAAATATGGGATAAACCAGATGCTCTGTTCGGCACTAGTTGTTTAACTATTAGACTGTGTGTGTCTGAGTCTCTTCAAACTCACTCGATAAGTAAATGAACCAGGATGAGATTTGACTCAGCACCCTTAGTGATGAATGGTGAGACTTGTTCCACAGAAGTACTCAAGCTGAAACACTCAGTCCTCCTGTCTGTTAATCATATCTGATAAGGAATTGACCTCAGGCTTAACACGTGCTGGCTGCGTATCTGTTTGAGTATCTGTTTTACAAATCCAGACTTGCTTCTGGTGGGTCTTCGACAACCAACTACATTTTTTTACTTTGTGTGTGTCAGTGGTGTGAAGCAGTTCTGCTAAAATAGACAACATTTGCTGAAGCCATATTTTGAAATTTATGGCAGCTTCCACAACCCAAACTTCATCATGGAAAATCATGGAAAATGAAATATTTTAGCAAATCATATAAACTCTGCCCTCTTACACCATTAATTTTTCAACATCTGTTGGTTAAAAAGAGAAACATCTGTATATCATCTATACCGCTTTTTCTGTATTCAGGGTCACGGGGGGCCTGGAGCTTATCCCAGGAGACTTATGGCATGAGGTGCCAATCCATCACAGGGCACACACATATACACTCACTCCGGGCAATTTGGGAATATCAATTAGCCAAAGCTGCAAATCTTTGGACTGCGGGAGGAAACTGGAATACCTGGAGGAAACCCACCAAGCACGAGGAGAACATGCAAACTCCATGCAAACAGAGATGGGAATCGAGCCTGGCCGGGAGTCGAACCAAGACCTGGAGGTGCAAGGCAACACTGCTAACCTCTAGACCACTGTGCTATCGAAACATAAGGACATGCAGACAAAATCAGTTTGTTACGATACAGATTGTGCATCTTAACAAACTGCTACTGTATTTACAGAAGCATTTAAGCACAACACTGTGATGAAACTTTTAGCAGAAAAAATTTAATGGTGCAAATGTTTTAAAGAAGGCCGTACATGAGTGAACGATGATGATGATAGAATTGCAGTTCTAATGATTGATCCCTTCTTTTTTAATTACTTGCCAAAAGCTTTACTTGCGCACACATTCTGGAAAAATTTAAATAAAAGTTCATTACTGGAAAACATTACATTTTTCGAGTTGTATATAGTTTGGAATTACTTGGAATTGGGGTTTTGAATTACTGATGATACAATTCATCATTAAACATCATTAAGACTGGCAGTAAGTGTTTAATAATGTATTTTATAAAAACTAACTAACTCATTACTGCAGCTACAAGAGAAATGAATGGATGAATGAATGAATGGGGTCAGGCATTGAGGAGGTCTGGGGTGTGGTCAGCATTCCATTCCAAAGGTTGTTTAAAAGGGTTGAAGTTGGGGATCTGTGGAGGATTTTTTTTTTAACAACAACCTTAGCATACCACATGTTTTGGATGTATGGTGCATGGTCATGCTAGAACATGTTCTCACTTAGTTTGAGTGAAAGAAAACTATAATACTACACCAGGCAGATATTTTAGGTTTAACTTGTGGCAAATTTGTGAGGGATGACACACACACGCACACACGCACGCACACACACACACACACACACACACACACACACACACACAGTAGGTGTGATTATTAGCTGTGCAGAACACTGTGGCCATATGTTAAAGTTATAACTCAGTTGTCCACAGTGCCAATTACATTTCAAATTAGATACATTTCAAACTAAAGCCTAAATAACATATTTTGTACTACCTGGCATAAGCCCTCATCCAGAGTAAATAATACTTTTTAAATAAAATTATTTTACCAGATGGGAGGATCAGAGTTATCATAACTTATTGATTTATGACTTATGATTTAGTTTTGCTGCTACATAGTAGTTTTGCTATTTTATTTTGGGCTTTGTTGTTTCATTTTAATTTGCTGCAAAGTTTTTAGTTTCGCTGTTACATTTTTAATTTTGCTTTTTTGTTTAGTTTTACTGTGAAAATTTTAGTTTTACTATTATGTCTTCAGTTTGGCTGTTTTATTTTGGGCTTTAATGTTATATTTTCAGTTTGCTGTTTTGTTTTTTGTGTTGCTGTTATGCTTTAAGTTTAGGGCTTTGATATTTTTTAGTTTTGCTGTTACATTTTTTTGTTTTGCTGTTATCCTTTAGTTTTACGGTTGTGTTTTTTTTTTGTGTTTGCCTTTGTTGTCATGTTTTGAGTTTTGAAGCTATGCTTTTAGTTTTGCTGTTGTACTTTTAGTTTCTTATGTTTGTAGTTTTGCTGTTAAATTTTTAATTTTGCTGTTGTGGTCGTAGTTTTGCTGTTATATGTTGGGTTTTAATGTTTTGTTCATGTCAATTGGGCATTGACATGACATTTTTAGACTTTCTGTTAAGTTTTGGGGCTTGATGTACTGTATGTTATAAATATTATTATTATTATTATTATTATTATTATTATTATTATTATTATTATTATTGCTGTTGTGTGTAATTGTTTTGTTGTCTTTTGAGTTCTGCTTTTGTAGTTTTATTTTTTTAATTTAATTTTTGAAGTGTTAAGTATTGTACAATTATAAAAACTATGCAGTCTTTTTTTTAGTATAAAAAAACACAACTTTTTTCACATCTGCCAAAGTATACAGTGTGTTAGGAGTCATTGAAATTTAGGGATTAAATACATATGTGGTATATAAATAACAGCATGGTTTCTTGAGTTGAATCAATTACACTTTTTTGCAGTCTGGAGGTCCAGGATCCAGTTGTCGAGGGAGATTTCCAGTCAGTTGATGAGGAATGGCTATGAGAAACATTTCAACATATGTATTCTTCACTGTAAAAAATTTATTATGAGGCTTGTAATTTTCATTTTAAAAATCATGTAATCATTAAAAATAATGTACATATTTCATTAAAAAAATGGTTTTCTGTGTTTTTATAATATATTGAGAACATTTCACTAATAAAATTAAGAAATAACTTTGACCTATTTTTTAAAGGAAATTAGTGCAATTTTTAGGCTTAATTTGAGGAACCATTTAGTCAAAAAAAATCGAGGAAAAAAGGCTTCATATTTATTTTAAGAGAATTGGCCCAATTATCCGGGTTTTATTAAGTCACCTTCATTTGAATCTCAACAACAGCAGTGGTCAGACGCCATTTTAAAGGAACAGGCGAACAGTTTAAAATTGTAAGAAGTAAGTTAAGCCCCTTACTAATTTTTATACTTTATTTTGATTTCTTAAATAAGCTTCTTTGTTGCATTAGTGTCAGTAATATAAATGAAATAAATTCAACATTTCTGAAAACATCCTGTCTGCATACTTGAGTTTGTTGTTGTGTCTCCACAGTTCACTGAAACAAGTTTTGGGGAGTTCTTAAGTACGGTTTATTATGATTCACCGCGAGTTTTTGGTGCTGTGAGTACGTTTCCATCTTTCTGCGCAAAAAATTAAACATGTTTAAGAAGAACAGAATAAAAGTTTGTTTAAGAGTTACAGAACTTCGCGGAGAGAAGATATAAACCTAGAAATGGTTTACTGTACAAGTTCTCTCAGGTTTTAGTACAGAATGTGACTATTCCCACAAGAAAAGATGTTAGCATATAATGCTAAACAGTTTATTTCAATGACATAGAAATTGTCAGTTACAAACTGTTTTACAAATTGTTTTACAGACCTTAAATCTGCTGTAAATGTTATATACACTATTCACACAGTGTTTAATATTTTAATACCAGTGAAACATGTAGTGAAAAATAAAAGCATGTTTAACACCAAAATACATTATGTATTCATTTAATTATAAAATGTTTTTTATATTATTAAGTAATTTTCCTTAATACATATGAGTACCTTTTGTTTTATCTGCTTAAACTAAAAAAGATTATTCCACTAAAAATGTTAAAATCATCATGTATTTGGCTAAATTATTTAGGATGTTTTACATGATTTATTCAAGTAAATTCCCCCCAAAAAAATTAAGCCTTAAAAACTGCTTAAAAATAATATGTGCAATTTTGTTACCATATTTTTTTAAAGTAGATAGCACATAAGATTTTTTACAGTGTTCTTGGGTGTCCAAGTCCAAGTGGATGAATGCCAGATGGCAATGCTGGCAATGCTATCATTCACTAAGCAGTTGGGACAATGCAAAAACGTCAAGGGTCCAATGAGGGGGGCTTCATGTGCCTCATTCAAGATTCAAGATTCAAAGAACTTTATCAATCCAAAAGGGCAATTGCTTATTCTTGGTTAAAGTTGCTTATAGTTGTTTTCCACGAGGAAAGGAAAAGTGTAATAAATTAGACAAGTAGGAGGAAAAAAAGGTCCTAAAACAGTAAATACCTTATTCCACACTGAACATCATTCAGTATACAGATATTGCACATGTTACCACCATTGTAAACAAGTTCTCCACCAGACAGGTGGTCATCAGAAGAATCATTCTGAGTCATCAGAAGAAAAAAAATCTGTGGATAGCATAATTTTAAGTTATATCTAAAGGCGGATGTACAGTATCATGACAAGCCCCCTGGCATTATCCTGGTATTATAACTGAGTCACAATGTGACAAAGTCACTCAGGTCTTAACGCTTGCCCATTTTTCCTGCTTCCAACACATGAAGTTCCAGAACAGCTAATCAGTGTTATTCATTTCACCTCTCAATGGTTTTAATGTTATGGCTAGTTGTTGTTTATGTGTAAATTTTAGACAATGGTTTAAGTACTTTTATTTTGACACTGCTGTTCATTGTTTTCTACTTCACATTATGATCCGCTTGGAGTTTCTGTTTTCCTCTTCTAATTAATCTAATTATTTAATCTAATGTTTCTGTGCAATCTGTTTATATTACTGTTTTGGTTACTGTGTGTTCTGGATTTTCCCGGTTTAAGCAGAGATCCATGTCTTTTTTGTTTATATTTATGATTACCTTTGGTAAACTTAATGTCACGAGCCAGTCTGATCGCCCTAGTACTTCCAGGTCATAACTCCCATCCATGTTGTTTCCCGCTCTTCCAGCCAATTACCTGAGCCACCTGTCACTAATCAAGCTACTCTCCTGCAGCTTTAAAAGGAAACTGGAGACTTTACTCGCTGCCGATGTATCTTACGTGCGTGCCTCCAGTCCTGTCTTGGTGTTACCTTTTGATCTGCATATTCAGTGTTTGACCCTGCCTGTTTTTTGGACTTCGTTCTTGCCCTTTGGATTGTCGCCTGCTTTCGGATCTTGCCTTTGTGTATGACTTTGCATGCATGTTCACCGACCTTTGATCTTGGACCACGCTTCCGGATTTGTTTGCCGTTTGACTTTACTATTGACCCTGCCTGCAGTTTGGATCTCTCCCTCTGCATCTCTGGATTTACCTCACCCCTGCTTGTGTGTGTGTGTGTGCGTCCGTGCATTCGCGGCACTTCTGTGTTCACGGACAATAGACAAGTCTGCTTACACCAATAATTCAAATCTCTTTCACCTCATGCCGAGATAATCAATCAAGCATTAGTTACTGCCACTGCATGTGCTCTGCAAAAGCGCACTCATCACAAGCGATTCTCAGTCGGACTCTGCTTCCGGGTTTTTCTGGATTCTGCCCACATCATTGACCAGCCCCTCCACGCATCAGGGATTTCCCTTCTGTACCCGGAACTCCCCAAACGCTCGCCAAGTTACCACAGCAACACACTGCCAGTTCTACTAGCATTACCAGGTGCTTTATCTTTCACATTGAAAGAACTTTAAGCCACTTAGTGTGTTTTGAGTCTGCTTTTGAGTTCATTATTCCCTGACAGTATACATAGGCCATGACGAACCCAGCGGATTTGGAACAACTCAGACAGGCACTTTCACAACAAGGAGCCCTGCTAGGGTTCCACCAGCAAAGCATCAACAAGTCACTCAAACACTCTCCTCTATCTCCTCACAATTGGAACAACTCCTAGCTACATCGTCTCCTACACTTTTGCCCACCATTTGCCAAGAGCCAAACCTCCTGCATCCACCGCCATACGATGGCAAACCCAGAACCTGCCGCTCCTTTGTCTCTCAGTGTTCCCTGTTTCTGGAGCTCCAAGCATCATCTTTTTCCACAGAGCGCTCTAGAGTGCGTTCATGATCACACTCCTAACCGACCGGGCACGCAAGTGGGGAACTGCTGTTTGGGATGACAACAACCTATGTTGTTCTACTTTCAAGATGTTCACAGAGGAGATAAAAAGAGTGTTCGACTGCTCCAACTTTGGCAGGGACGCCACCAGGCAACTACTGGAACTCCGCCAAGACCCTTGCTCTGCTTATGATTATGCAATTAAGTTCCGCACACAGGCTGCATCCACAAATTGGAACACCCAGGCGCTCTATGATGCCTTCCTTCACGGTCTTTCTGAGGAGATCAAAGATCACCTGCTCGTCCAGGAGCTTCCCAGCGATCTAAATGGTCTCATGGAGCTAGCGGGACGTACCGATGCTCGGTTATCTCGCAGATGCCACACTCAATCTCCATTCTCACCCAGATCCAGGTCCTCAGCCCCACCTTGGCCTCTTTTTCCACAGACTTTCAGGTCTGACCCTGAAACCATGCAAGTGAATTGAATCCGCATCTCTCCAGAGGAGCACCAGCGAAGACTCCAGTCTGGTTCCTGTCTTTATTGTGGACAGCCCAGTCACTACTGCCTCCAATGCCCGTTAAAAAGCCAGTTAAACTTGGGACACTGAAGGGGCCGGGCTGTAACCTTTCCCTTAACTCATGCTCACTTCTGCCAGCCATCGTTGTAACACATGGCAAGCCTCATATGGTTTCTGCTCTAATTGACTCCGGTTCGAACCAGAATCTCATTTCTGCATCAAAGGTTAAGGACCTCAATCTCGCAACAACCCTCCTTGACAATCCACTTGCTGTCTGGGCCCTTGATAGGACCTCTCTGCCTGCCATTACCCATCGTACCATCCCAGTTACTTTACAGATTTCCGGTAACCATACTGAAGATCTTCCCTTCCTATTCATGCCCCACACCCATGCACCCCTTGTCCTTGGATGACCCTGGCTTACCCGTCACAATCCCCACATTGACTGGATAAAGTATACTGGATAAAAATACTACCCAGCCCTTCATGTTTGGCATCCTGTCTCAAGTCAGCCCGTTACCCATCTGCTACAGGTTCCACTGACAAGGACTTCCCTGACTTATCTACCGCCCCTCCTGAATACACAGATCTCAAACTGTTTTCAGCAAATTACAAGCCTTCTCGCTACCACCTCACAGACCCTATGATTGTGCTGTTAATCTCCTCCCAGGCACCACTCCCCCCAGGGGGAGGCCATATTCGCTCTCTTCAAAGGAAAGAGAGTTTATGGACAAATATATTTCAGAGTCTCTTGCTGCTGGGATCATCCGCCCGTCCTCATCTTCTGCTGGGGCTGTTTTTTTTTTGTAGTTAAGAAGGACAAGACGCTACGGCCATGCATTGATTACAGCGGTCCAAACGAGATCACAATCAAGAATCGGTACCCGCTTCCCCTTATGTCAATGGCATTTAATCTTCTACAGAAAGCCAATTTCTTTACAAAGCTTGACCTATGCAATGCTTATCACTTAGTCACAATCAAGGAGGGAGAAGAGTGGAAGCCAGCATTCAACACGCCCTTCCGGTCATTACGAATACCTGGTAGTGCCGTTTGGTCTAGCCGATGCTTCAGCTGTCTTTCAGTCATTGGTTAACGACGTGCTCAGGGACTTTCTTAACATCTTTGTGTTTGTCTACTTAGATGACATCTTAATTTTCTCTCGGTCCCTAGAAGAGCACAGATCACACGTCCGCCAAGTCCTCCAGAGGCTCCTAGAGAACGAACTATATGTGAAAGCAGAGAAGTGTGAGTTTCACTCTCAGTCCTTGGTTTTATTATCGCCCCATCGAAAAATCCAAATAGACCCAGCCAAAGTTAGGGCAGTAACTGACTGGCCTAGGCCAGGGACCTAAAAGGACCTTCAGCACTTCCTGGGGTTCGCTAACTTTTACCGTACTGTAGGTTCATCGGGAACTACAGTTCAGTAGCAGCTCCACTCAATTCTCTAACATCCTTCAAAAACCCCTTTCAGTGGTCTAGCCAGGCAGAAGAGGCCTTCTTCAAACTCAAAGATCGATTCACTTCAGCACCCATCCTTACACAGCCAGATCCCGCCCTCCAATTCATAGTGGAGGTTGACGCCTCAGACTCCGGCATAGGGGCCGTACTCTCTCAGAGGTCACCAGCTGATGGTAAAGTGCATCCTTGCTGCTTCTTCTCCCATCTCCTCTCTGTCCCCGAAAGAAATTATGGGATCGGTAACTGGGAGCTTCTGGCTATAAAATTAGCATTACAGGAGTGGAGACACTGGCTTGAGGGGGCCGAAATCCCGTTTCTCTTCTGGCCGGACCATAAAAATCTGGAGTACCTCAAGTCGGCAAAGCGTCTGAATTCCCGCCAAGCTAGATGGTCACTGTTTTACTCCTGCTTTAATTTCTCCTTGTCCAACCGACCGTGTAATAAAAACACCAAGCCCGACACCCTCTCTCGTCAATTTGCCTCGGTTACAGATGATTCCCCCATATCAACCATTTTGCCACCCCACTGCCTTGTTGGAGCTACTTCCCTGGACATCGAGACCCAAGTCAAGCAGGCATTAAATCAGAACCCCGGCGCACCAGAGGCACCGCCAGGCTGGCTCTTTGTTCCACCCACAGTATGCTTTCAGGTCTTAGAATGGGGCCATAACTCACGATTGGCCTGTCATCCTGGTGGGTCCCGGACTTTGGCCTCATCCGACAACGTTTTTGGTGGCCTTCCATCAGAGAAGATACACGCCAGTTTGTCAGTGCCTGTGACACCTGCGCTCGGAACAAGTCTAGTAATAAACCACCAGCGGGTCTTCTCAGACCGCTCCCAGTTCCCCATAGACCATCGTCTCATATCGCGTTGCACTTTGTCACAGGACTCCCAGAGTCCGAGGGTCACACCTGCGTCCTAACTGGATCACTTCTCTAAGGCCGCTCACTTTGTTCCCCTACTCAAGCTCCCCTAAGCCAAGGAGACGGCTGAGCTACTCATTCACCATGTCTTTCGCCTCCACTGCCTGCCCACAGACATCGTCTCTGATCGTGGCCCCAGTTCTCTTTCTGGTTCTGGACAGCATTCTGTAGACTTATCGGCGTTGCCCCTAGTCTTTCATCGGGCTATCATCCTCAGACCAATGGTCAGACTAAAAGAGCCAACCAAGATCTTGAAACGGCCATTCGCTGTATGACCTCCCAAGATCCATGTTCCTGGAGTCAAATGTTGCCATGGATTGAGTATGCACACAATTCGTTACCTACAGCCTCCACTGGGCTCTTACCGTTCCAGTGCAGTCTGGGCTATCAGCGCCCCCCCATTTTCCACCCAAGAAGAAGAAGTGGCAGTTCCTTTAGCCCAGATCGCCGACGTTCAGCTGCTCCAAACTACCATGTTGGGCAAAGAGTCATGCTTTCCACCCGCAACATCCCCATTAACACTGTCTCCCATAAGATCTCCCGCAGGTTCATCGGACCATTTACCATATCCAAGATCATTAACCCATGCACAGTCAGACTACTCCTACCATCCACCATGCGACGCATTAACTCCTCGTTTCACGTCTCCCAGATAAAGCCTATAGTCTCATGCCCATTTGGACTTCGTTCTTGCCTTGCCTTTTGGATTGTCGCCTGCTTTCAGATCTTGCCTTTGTGTATGACTTTGCATGTTCACCGACCTTTGATCTTGGACCACGCTTCTGGATTTGTTCACCGTTTGACTTTACTATCGACCCTGCCTGCAGTTTGGATCTCTCCCTCTGCATCTCTGGATTTACCTCACCCCTGCTTGTGTGTGTGCGTCCGTGCATTCGCGGCCCTCCCATGTTCACGGACAACGGACAAGTGTGCTTACACCAACAATTCAAATCTCTTTCACCTCATGCCGAAATAATCAATCAAGCATTAGTTACGGCCACTGCATGTGCTCTGTGTTTGCACAAAAGCGCACTCATCACAAGGGATTCTCAGTCGGACTCTGCTTCTGGGTTTTTCGGGATTCCACCTACGTCATCGACCAGCCCCTCCACGCATCAGGGATTCCCCTTCTGTACCCGGAACAACCCAAACGCTCGCCAAGTTACCACAGCAACACACTGCCAGTTCTACTAGCATTACGAGGTGCTTTATCTTTCACATTAAAAGAACTTTAAGCCAATAAGTGTGTTTTGAGTCTGCTTTTGGGTTCATTATTCTCTAGCCCTGACACTTAATTTTGTTAAAAGATCTGGAATGTGGAACTACTTGTGAACCATAATTTTGGGACTACTGTTATATGACACACTTTATACAGTAGCTAGAAGTACTGTATATGGACACTTGACCATTAAACCCATGCAAGGTTCTTCCCCAAACTCCATAAAGACATGGTTTGCTAAGGTGGAAATAAAAGTATATGAGTGCCCTGCAAAGAGCCCTGACCTCAAGCTTACTGAACACCTTTTGGATGAACAGGAACACAAACTCCAACCCAGGAATCCTCATAAATAAATGCCCTCAAACATAAAAAAATGAAACAGTGTTGTAAGGAAGAATAAGCTTTTATTTGTTACATATGTATTAAAACACAATTAAATTATTTTCTTTGCATACTCCAGCTAGAAACAAATCTGGGGTAAGAGCGCAAAGTTGTCCATGATACAGCGCCCCTGTAGCAGAAAGGGTTAAAAGCCTTGCTCAAGGGCCCAACAATGGCAGCTTGGAAGTGCTGGAGCCTGAATCCCCAATCCTCAAATCAGTAAATAGGTGCCGTAACCATTGAGCCACCACTGACCCCCCCAAAAGCTTACAGCACCTCAGACTATCAGGCTGCCTCCCATCCAAGTAGTACTCAGGCCTGACTCAGCTGAGGAATTCCTCAAAAATTCTTACGGAATCCATTTTTGGATGTTGTCACCTGAGCTTATTTGGGCCCTATTTATATCTTCTACTGTAACTAGGGATGCACCGAAATTTCGGCCGTCGAAAATTTTCGGCCGAAACGTAAGAAAGCGCCGAAAATAAAAGCCGAAATTGTTGCCACGCCTCTCCCATCCTCCCGTCTCGTTCGCGCTGTCATTACGCATCAAACACGGAGTATGTCGGCGGTTTGGAAGCACTTCAAAGTTTCAGATGAGGACAGCAAAGTTGCAATATGCAAAATTTTTTTAATACAAACAAAAAGAAAATATTTTAAACATGTTTTTTAATGAAGCCATTTTCGGTTTCGGTATCGGTTTTCGGCCAAGTGCATCCAAAAATTTCGGTTTCGTTTTCGGCCCAGAATTTTTATTTCGGTGCATCCCTACTTATAACCTATAGAAATTAATGAGGACCACACAATTGTTATTTGTGCCCTGACAAATTGAAACATAGAACTAAAACAGGGTGTACTTTCGCTTCAATCATGACTGTATTTGAGACTTAAAAATACTGGTAATGGTTTATGTAACAAGAAACAATAGGGTTATATTTAAATTTTCATATAGTATTTTAGTGTATAACATTAAAAATATTATGCCCTTGACACACCTATTAAGATGTTTTCCGACACTAGGAACCATAGTGTATGTGTTTAAGGCAGTTGAAATCTATAGAAGTGTATTTAAGGGTTACTACAGTACATGATATCTAAAACTAGAAACTTTATATGTATCTGGAACTAGGATTGAATGTAGGAAAACAGAATAAAACAGGTACTTGTAGTGTACGCTGAGATCTACTGACTGGTTTCACACAGTCAGGTGGGAGCCAGCCAGGTGCACAAGTGCACTCCAGCTTATTATTACACACCTGTAGGGGACACAATTAAACACAGATCATTATTTTCATGGTATTAATGTTCACCTTGTTCCTTCAACTCTCTTTGGGCACCTCTAGAAGTTTACCAATGCATAATCAGTTATATTATCAGTTATATTATGTGCGGCATTCAAAGTTGCAATGCACTTTCGTTAGTATTCTGACCTCAGCCATTACAGTAAGTACCGAAGGCATCAAGTGCTGCATGCAGGTTTTGCAAGAGTTCCAGAGTTTCACAACACTGCTATCTCATTAAGCTGTAGACAGCCAAAAAAAGTCATACACTAATATTTTAATTTAATTTAATTTTGATAAGCTTATGCAATGTTATAATATTTGGTTAATAGAATAAGATTTTTGCCACAACCACAGAATATGTCACCTGATGGTGTTGTTTAATAAATGAGAAGCTAGTTACAGCATTAGTTAACGTTTAATATTTTTTTTTCTGCCTCCCTGTTCTTGAATGTTGGGACTATGACAGGGTAAGCAAGAACGTTGGTTGACATGATGCAGAGAACAAAGGTGGCTGTACAGGTGGAAAGGTAGCAAGGCTATCTACACCAGGAAAAGAAATGGAGTAGAAGTTATCCTGAAAAAGGAGTTTGTAAGGAATGGAGGTAAAAATAGTATCAGCATGTGATGAGTCTGAAGCTGGAAATTGATGGTATGATGTGCAATGTTGTAGTGGTTATCCCCCACAGGTAGGATGTGAGTTGGATGTTGGGGAAGGGAACAGAGGTGATGAGAATGTTATGGGCAAGTTTGGTCTTCAGGGCCACAGGCAGATTGCAGACAGAATGTAGAAGGACACATGTTGAAGGACTTTACAAAGAAGATGGAGATGGCAGTAATGAATACTTTCTTCCAGAAGAGGCAGGAATATAGGGTGACTTATCCTCCTGAGACCCAGCAATTCATTTTTGTCCTCTGTGGGGGACATGATACTGTGGTCTTTATTTTAAACACAATGCATGCAATGTGTTTGTGTCCTAATGCACTGTAAAGAGTACATATTGGGCTTTCACAGAAGAGCCCTATGGTGTTCCTATAATGATTTTTTGGGGGGCTGACTGGGGGTATCAACATGCTCACAAACTTATAAAAATTGGCAGACATTTGCATAGCTCAAACACACTTGCACAAATGACAGCTTATTGATCTAAACAAATTTCACATTGCATGTCATGGGCTCAACTCAACAGGAAGTCAGTTATTTTGTCTGCCAAAACACACCCGAAGGAATTCAATACACTCTTCCAAGGGTATTATGCAATCGACACCGAACAAGGCCTATGTTATCTAAAGACACTAAGGATGCACACTTTGGATATCTCAAACTGGTCAGCTGTGCTGGTGCCTTAAAAATACACCAAAAAATGGTTAAGAACCTTCTGTGGAACATCATGTTGAGTGACATCACGTTCAGTCACATCACACTGAGTGACATCATACAGTAGCTCTGCCCGGGTGGTGATGGCACAGGGTGCTACGGCCTGCTCAATGTTGCTTCCAACTATATTACTTATTATATTATAATTATGTAACTAAATTAATTTTCTGTCATTCATGATCTTCCCCTGGTAGTAACAGAGATCCCATAAAAAACATATGATTTAATTATGTCATATTACTCAGCGTACGTCATTATTTAAAAAATAAATTGTAGCTGGTTTAGAACTGAAGCAAACTCAACTAAGCACCATGTGGAACTGAAATAAAGGACCAGTGAGCATCAACCTACCATTCCATCAGGTTTAGTGACCACAGGCATCCCATCACTTGTGTACTGAGTCTAAGTGTCAAAAAATCAGTCAGTTAAAAAATCACTACAGAACCCAAACATAAGATCAGCTAAATCTGCTCTGTGAAAATGCACTTCTATTTAGATGCTAACTTTACCTTGTACCCACATGTGTACTGACAAAAAAGTGAAATCTAATCTAATCTAATCTAATCTAATCTAATCTAATCTAATCAAGCACAAGGAGCACTGTGCTGTGTGGCACTGTGGCGATGAATGATGAAATGTCTGGATATATAATAGCAGGTACATTTTTCTCCTCTGTACCAACCTGCAAAAGAGCAAAAAATATTAAATATATATAAAAAATATATAAAGAATATAGAGAATATAACAAACATAGTATAACACTTAAAATTTTCATTATTCAAAGAAATAAAACTTTTCACATACCTTCTAGAGGTAAAATGACGTGTGAAACGAAACACTTTATCTTGATCCCCAACATGAACTGAAAATATGCCTCATAAGCCCCCATTTTAGCAGATGTTGCCACAAAGTTGATAAATTCACCAAAATGCATCTAGTGAATGCTTATAGCCTCTACAGTAAATGCTATCTATAACAAATTTAGCACAACACTATCACTCGTTATTCATCTATTAAATTCAATCTATAAAATTAAATAAACTGTTGAGCTTACATTTTTTGTATTTATATTGCTATAAATGTTCTAAAAAGTTATAAAAATTCAAGAAAATTCTAAAAAGCTTTAAAATGTTTTTATACGTTTTAGACTTGTTCTAGAAGCATCTGGAAGGTAAGTCGAAAAATCCAGAAACTTTTGGAATGCTCTATAAATGTGGTCAAAAGTTCAAGAGAAAGTTCAAGAAAATACTGGAAACTCCTGAAAACTTCTACAAAATAATACTTAAGCAGCTTACAGCTGAATTTAACTGGAATTTTAAAGCTTTTTTAGAGTTTCCAAAAAATCGCTGTTCAGGTCACGAAAGCAAAGTTTAAGCAGTAATAGTTGTTTTTTATTTTATTTACTTTTCTATGCAGATACAATTAGGAAATAAGACATTCAGACCAAAGAAAAGAAAAAGAAAAATTTTGTTAAATCGTGTTATTGTTAAAAATTACAATGAAACTACTTACAAAGACTTTAAATAAAGTGCATTTTTCATTCAGTTTAAATGAGTGAATTTATTAATATTTGATTAGCTTCAAATAAACTGTGTCCATAGTCTGGACCCAATGGCTATGTGTAAACCTTTATCGCATTGCAATCTGCAAGACAAAGATCTACAATCATTGTATAGTTTGAATTACACCCTCACCCTTGCAAAGCAGTTCTACTTTGGGTTTACTTTGGGAGAAATCAAACCATATACAGTATGATTTGACTTTTAATTGTCTCACACTGATACTGTATGACTATCTATTTGTTGTCCAACCTAAAGCAAAATAATGCACCAATGGAAAATGCTGGAGGCATATAGTCTGTGCCAATGTCTACTCTTCAATCTACACTTTTAGCTTTGGCTGAATGTACAATTTACCCAAAGAGTTTGGGGGACTAATTTATCTGCAGTTTTCAATTCAATAAAATTCAATTTTATTTATATAGCACTTTTAACAATGGTCATTGTCTCAAAGCAGCTTCACAAAAATGAAAAATAAAATGTAAAAGAAAAGATAAAGGTTAGATTGTCTAAATAGCTTTTTTTTAAGCAAACTTCATTTAGTTAGTAGTTAATGCATTGTTGAAAGAGAAGGGTATACTATCAGATTGCAACAGATGGTCAGTTACTTGGTTTTCTTTAGATGCATTTCAATGTCTTTGCCATCAAGAGTCATGACATATTTTAATGTCAGGCCTGGTGGACTGGAAAAAAAAGGTTTAAATTAATTCTCTTTTAACAGAATCATTAAATATTTTTATGATGGATTCCCATGAGAGATTTCTAACACCCATGGACTCTTACCTCCAAATCGCTCTTATGAAGATTGTGGAGCCTGATTGGTTGCACCACGTTATATATGTCCAGTCCATCTAATATACAAGAACCAGAGGTCAGAAACTCTTTTCCATTTAACAAGTGTGATATAATTAAGATAACATTAAACATTGGTTTTGATTGGTCAAAGATTCACAGGTGACACTCTTCTTTCTGTCAACCATATCTCATTCCAGTAGCAAGAGTTTCTTGTTTTATTCCTACTGTGTGTTTTTTTTTTCAGGACATCTGTTTCGAGAATTCTTCAAAGTCGCTTTGGTACTGGGATAAATACACTATTAGAGTGCTTAGAAAATTTTAAGATGCCTGGAAAAAGTAGCACAAATTTATTCTTATTGAATAATATTTTCATTGAATAATTTTATCTGGTGCTAGACACTAAAAACATCGCCACTTCAAATTCTCTTATGAATGGTTAAGCATTAAAACTGACACCATCCAGTCACATTGGCTGGTAATCTGGAAGAAATGTTAACAAACCAGATCTTCACAAAATAACTAATTAAATATCCTAGTTCTTAAAGGCCATCATGACTGGTGTGTTGCATAATTCAGGAAATATTCAACAATATGGAGTGACATACCCCTTTTCAACAGAGTGAGGAGCGTATCATATTGTGGCCTGTGGACATGAGTATTGTTTCTGCAGGAAAGTGCTTTTTCTGCTTTCCACTCTCTAGTGAGATCTTAACAATGTCTGTGTGAATTTCTGTAACCACAAGTACAGTAGGTAATGGTATGCATAACTGTCATCTAACCTAAAGCTTTAAAAGGAGATGAAGACGCAGGTTATATAGCATGGCAGCACAGAATTTCCAGGAATCTCTCATTTCCTTTTCCTGAAAATAACTACAGTAGGTTCAAAATGATCAGAAAACGTATTATTAGTTATGTTATGGGTAGACAGATATAATAAATATAATTATTATTTTCTTTTTTTGATGAATTAAACACTTAATGGTCCTTGCCCATATGTCCTGTTTTTTGTTCAATGTACTCTTCAGGAATATTGTATGTACTTTTTATGCATCAAACTGTCAAGCAATATGGTAGCACAATATATTAATAGAAAGCTTCGAATCTCAGGATTTGACTCTTGCAAAGCATTTCATCATAAGTTATTCAAAAGAGTTAGAAGAGGTTCATATGAACCATAAGCACTAAATGAGCTAGAAATAAAACACTTAATTCAAGTCTGTGTTAATCTGTGACAGTTAAACCCATTATATACATTATAGACTTCCAACATGCACAAATGTCTGTGGGAGCAGTGATCCTTTGAATTTGGGTACCCCACTCCGGGCAAACTCTTGTAAAAATGTGGGTGGAAGTTAAGAGTTATATAGTAAAAATATTTTGTATTGTAAGGATATCTACTGTATTTGTATAATAATTCAAAAAGTTAGTTCTTAGGGGTGTATGAATGCAGCCAAATGCCCTGTAGATTAAATTGGGCCGCTGACACATTATGGTGCTACTGCATATGGAGCACTGAGGGATTGTGATAACAAGTCTGTCCTAATAGACAGGTCTACTCTTATGTTGATGTAAACACGATGACACAATTGTGGCTGTCCCAGACTGACAGAGTCATTCAGCAACATTCAGTGTTAAAACTTCACTACAACGTATTGAAACTAAGTTGTGGGAGTTAAATTAGATGGCTTTAAGCAGATAAACTGGCGTTACCCTTACTCCAGCCATAGTTGAATAAGGAATTGCAGGACATTTGCATTGTAGTTAAAATAGACTTTTGTGCATTGGTTGACAGAGAGACCTGAAAAACTAATATATGATGCTGCACTTATAAGACTTTATATCAAAGACTTTATATTATAGGAGTTACAGCATGAAAAACAGTGACTGTAAAAAGAATTCCACCCGAATTCATTCACCCAGGACAATCATTAATAATATATATATATATATATATATACATATATATATAAAACTATTTATAACTATATATATATATAACTGTTAAATTTTTTGTGTTGCTGTTATGTTTTTAGGCTTGCAATTGTAGTTTTTACAATTTTGCATACAGTTTGCATACAGTTTTTCGCTTCGTTGTTATGTTTTGCTTTTACATTTTTTTTGTTTTGTTGTTATCCTTTTTAGTTTAATGTTGTGTTTGGTTTTGCTGTTAAATTTTTAGTTAAACTATTATATATTTAGTTTTACTGTTAGGCTACATTTTTTTGTGTTGGTGTTGGGTTTTTAGTTTTGCTGTTTTATTAATGTTATAGTTTTACTGTTGTGTTTTTAGTTTGTTGTGCTTTTTGTTCTGCTGTTATGTTTTGCTGTTGCTGTTACATTTTTAGGTTTGCAATTGTGATTTTAGTATTGCTGTTACATTTTTTTGTTTTTGTTTTTCTGTTATGCTTTTAACTTTGCAGTTTTGTTTTTAGTTTTGAACTTTGTTGTTATATTTTTAGATTCTGCTGACTTTTGGATGTTAGAGCATGGCTGTGGATATTTATGTTCATTTAGCTACAAGAGAAATGGCTGAATGAATGAATGAGGTAGGGATTTGAGGAGGTCTGGGGTGTGGTCAACATTCCATTTAAAAGGTTGTTTAAAGTGGTTGAGGTCAGGGATCTGTGGAGTATTTTCTTAATAACAATCTTAGCACAACATATATTTTGAGGCTCACGGTGCATCGTCGTGCTAGAACATGTTCCAGACTATTATTATTATTATTATTATTATTATTACTACGATCAATTCAAGGAATTAATATGTTCAAGCATGATCTCTAATTAAACAGGCTTAGTTTTCTTCCCATTTGCAAACAAATCACACACTGTTTGAGTTTGCAATGTAAGCAGGTATAAGCCATAAATCAATTTTTGCATAGCTGTGTGATGGATAATGACAACAGCTAAAATGACTGTGTAAAGTCTGTTGTGTAAAGTCTTGTGAATATAATGATCTGTAAGCATAGAGAAGGCAACCTGCTGGAATCTTGCTATGCTGCAAGCAGTGGTTAATAAGCATGTTAAAGGTGGTGTCAAGTGAATAAGGACCTGTCAAAAATCTACCAGAGGTGTGTTACTCATTGTGTCCACAAGAGGGCTCTCTAATCTCACACTTCAGTTGGTACATCTTGCATACTTTCATATTCATCTGCCTTTAAAGTTATCTTTTTTCTTATACAATTAACCTGTTAAAAAAGAAGAAGGAGACGAAGAAAATACACGATAGGACTGACTGTTGTTTATGAATTCTGGAGACAATTGTAGAAGATTATTTGTGCAGAACATTTCAACCTTGTTGCATCTATAAAGAAGTGCACACTTTAAGCTGTCATCCTTCTGGCACATGCAATCTGATGACCAGAATTTGGAGCATAACACTCACATTGCCCGCAGATGTGTCTTATTAAACAGACCTGGATGTGTTCAGCCTGAGAATTGAAGTTACATTAGTGGTGCACTTTTCCACACATGAGATTTGGCTGATTCCCAAAATAATGGCACCCTTCCTCATAGTAACATTTATGGTATTAAAAGTCTGTTAAGATTCTGTTGCAAAATGCATAATGTGCTATGGAAGCAGCAACTATATAAATAGAACATAATCAGCAACATAGTTACTGTAGTTACTATAGTTACTATAAGTGCTATATTGTTACTAGTGTATTCCTTTACTACAAAATAGTAAAAGAGTACAATATTCATAATAGACAGAAGTTACAGAATGGAAACATACAGTATAGAAAAAATTATATTGAAGTAAATTGCTGCATATCTGATTTAATCTTTTTACATATTGCAGTCAATAAAGTACAAAGGTGTTATTCTATTTATATAATGTTAATACTGTATATGTGAAACTTCACTGAAAGTTTATAATTTATGTAATGCTGCCTGCTGTTAATGTATTATAGGCCAGTATGTTATGAGTGATATTGTCTGTCTTATGAGTGAGACTTGTTGTTATGGTGAACAAGATTATTTTGGGACATGTATAAAGTATTTGGTGGTCTGAGTGAGTTTTGGAGGTGAGACTAACCGTTTAGATTAGGATAAAAGTTTGATCTTGCCGCACGTAGAGTTTGGAAAATAGCAACAAAAGTAAAATTGTGTATAAAAGTGTCTGCATGCTCCTACACAACCAAATAAACTTTTTAATAAATAGATAAAAAAGCAAATATGCAATACTTGACAGCATTTATTAGTATATAGGCTAAAAGTTTAATATTTACACGTTTGCCTCAATTTTTTCTAAAGAGGTTCTTGATTTCTATTTGCTGTTGTGTTTAAAATTTTGCTTCTTTGTTTTGGGCTTTGATGTTATGTTTTTAGTTTTGCTGCTATGTTTTAAGGATTGCTGTTAAATCTTTTGTTTTGATGTTATACAGCATTTTGGGCTTTGATATGTTTTTAGTTTTTGTGTTACATTTTTTGAGTTGCTGTTGTGTTTTTAATCTAGCTGTTTTATTTTGAGCTTTACTGTAAATTTTAAATTTTTGAAGTTTGAAGTTTTAGATGTTTTTAGGCTTGCAATTGTAATTATTACAATTTTACATACAGTTTGCATACAGTTTTTTGGCCTTTGTTGTTATATTTTTAGTTTTACTGTTGCATTTTCAAGTTTTCTGTTGTGGTTAGTTTTGTTGATGTGCATTGGGCATTGACATTATGATTTTAGTCATTAGTTTGAGTTTTGGGGCTTGATGATAAAAAAAAAAAAAAAAAAAAAAAAATATATATATATATAATTATTATTATTATTAATAATAATAATAATAATAATAATAATAATATTCTTATTTATGTATTTATTTATTCATTTAGCTCTTGTGTGTAATAGTTTTGTTGTCTTTTGAGTTCTACTTTTGTAGTTTTTTTTGTTGTTGTCATTTCACTTTAGTGAAGTGTTATGCATTTAAGGCCATTGTACAATTATAAAATCTCAGTCCAAATGTCAGACATATAATGATACAGTTTTTTTGTATAAAATAAAATATAAAAAGTCTTAAAATATAAATATATCTTTAGTATAGTATATAGTATATAGTATATAACTTTTCTCACATCTGCCAAAGTGTGCAGTGTGTTGTGTTTGAAGTGAATGAAATACATGAATTAAATACGCATGTGGTATATAAATACCAATGTGGTTTCTTGAGCTGAATCACTTACCCTTTTTTCTTACTTGTGTGTACAAACAATGAGGTAATGTGGTGCTAAAACGGTTTGGTAAAAAAAATATTTGTGTGCATACAGTACTGTATGTGTTTAAAAGACCAAAGAGATCCTTTGATGTCAGCAATTTAATCAGTTTTATATTTTATTAAACATGTTGAATGTCAATTTCATGTTTTATTAGACCATGGCTGTAAACATGGCTCAGATAAAAAGGATGATGTCATTGCCAGTGGTGTTAAAGTTAGTTACATATGTGCACTGTGTAACTGTCTTGTGTAAGCTGTTTAACGTACCACTTTTTCAAGGCGGGCCTGTGATAGTTATCACCATGTAGACATACAAACAGACTCCAGATACAAAGAAAAGCTGAACTTTAGGACAAATTAATGACCTTACAAGCCAATCAAGCACAGCAGCTAATTTTAATATGCATGTAGTAAAGTTATAGTATAGTATAGTTACTGTAGTAGCGACACTATAAAGTATTTTATCCCGAAATCTTAAACGTCCATAATAGTCTGAGCATAAAGTTCTTTATTTGCCTTGCAAAAAAGCACAAATATAAATAATAAAACGTATGCAAAACATGCAAATATTAACTCTCAAACAGGAAGCTACACACATATTGGCAGCCTCAGATTGAAACAAAGTCAACTGTATTAATGCATTGTTTTATTATTTACGAATTTTGACTTGCTAGTGTGTGTATGTGGTTGGTCTCTAATCATCTTGAGAGGCTTTGAAAGCATTACCAATCTGACATGTGTGTGTGTACTGCTCTATGATCCTCTTTCCTCATTATCTTAAGCCACCATCACACACACACACACACACACACACACACACACACACACACACACACACCTACACACACACACACACACACACAAGGCTTTAGATAATATAATATACAGTATATATATATATATATATATATATATATATATATATATATATATATATATATATATATATATGCATGTGTGTGTGTGTGTGTGTGCATACTGCTGACTGCTGACCCTCTTTCTTTTATGTGTCTGAAATTCCAAGGAGCTTTGTCTGCATTTTAATTCATCTGCAGGATCGGTTCCTCTCACTGCACAAGTTTCAACCAGTCATGACATTAATAAGATGCTTCTGCTTCTGACGTTAATGTCGATGCTTCTGCTTTCTTGATTTCTGTACTCTCTCTCTCTCTCTCTCTCTCACTCTCTCTTTCACATGCACACACACATAAAATGCTATCCATTTGATCTGTCCCTTATAAAGAGAATGTCTGATGTGGCTAGATAACCTGCTTAATAATTAAGTAATAATTAAATAATAATCCCATGCTTTGGTTAGGTTTAGGAAACACACTTAACACAAATAAATTAATCAGAGTGAACATCCTCTTTAATAAACATAGAAATACCGTTTATATCTGTGGGTCAGATATAAAGCAGAGGAAAGTAATATGTTTTTAGAAACTATGAGTACTTTTTAATTTTTAATTTTTATTTTTTCAGTATAGTCTATTATCTCATTAATAACATCATTTAAATCTTATTGTACACTTTGATATCAGGTTTAGCTATGTCTCTTTGCATTGGCACTACAGACCATTGAGGCCAGTCTATAAAACTATTAATCCATTATCATGGGTCTATACACACTGTGTGTGTGTGTGTGTCTTGACTTTATTGAAGGTTGTTGGGAGGGAGTTACACCCCTGACCTTGGTCTCCAGCCACGACGCACAATAGTTGACCTAGTTCCAAACTTTGTCTCAGTCTCTGTAGAAAGTGATGGAGGATAATGGTCCGGGAAGGGGGAGAGAGAGAGAGAGAGAGAGAGAGAGAGAGATCTAAAACAATAGATTTTTCAGACCTCGGGGGATGTGACCACCGAGACGAGGGTGTAAACCATTTAAAAAGACAAGCAGTCATCTTTATAGCACTTCCTGACATTTTCATCATTTGCTTACAAAAAAACGGTCACTCATATTACGTAAAAAAGGAAAATAAATTAAGAAAGAAAAACACTTATCACAGCCTCTTTGTTAATTATTAACTGCATCATCCACTTTAGATAACAGGGTGACATAACTGACCTACAGCAGGGTTTTTCAAAACACACCACAAAACATGCCACGCTATGCTTGCAGGCATGCTAAAGGCATTAGCCGAGACGGTACACAAAGTCATTACTCACCCATTAGCAGTGTTAATGACTTACTGTAGAAACAACAACAACAACAACAACAACAGTATTAAACTGAGAGCATTAATTAGAAATCTTTGATTAGTAGCTACACTTCTGAAACCTGACCAATCAGAATCAAAAACCCAGAAAGCACTGTGGAATAAAACAGTAAATGGCTTCATATAGCCTCAACTTTTTTTTGAAAATGGTATTGGGAGAGGAATAATGAGAGGAATAAAAGTGAAAATAAAAGGTATTCTCAGGCAGTCTCCCATCCAAGTACTATATGTATGTGTGTGTGTGTGTGTGTGTGTGTGTAATGTATACATATATAGTAGTTGCATTGGACTACGGCTTAGAAGGTCTCAGGTTTAAATCCCACCACCACTAAGACTGCTCAACTGCTAAACCCTCAACTGCTCAGATGTATAATGAAATAAAATGTAAGTCGCTCTGGATAAGAGCGTCTGCCAAATGCCTAAATGTTAATCTATCTTGCCAAAAGTATTCAATCACCTGCTTTCAATTGTATATGTACTTGAGTAACATCCAATTCTTAATCCATGGTGTTTAATATGATGTTGGCACCGTCCCCTTTGCAGCTATAACATCTTAAGTGCTTCTGTGCAGGCTTTCCACAAGGTTTAGGAGTGTGTTCATTGGAATTTTTGACCATTCTTCCAGAAGAACATTTGTGAGGTCAGACTCTGATGTTGGACGAGAAGGTCTGACTCACAGTCTCCGGTCTAATTCATCCTAAAGGTGTCGCTTGCTTTGTGTGTTGGTGTGCAGTCATGTTGAAACTGGTCCGGGGTTTCAACATGACTGCACACCAGCACACAGGAATTGGGCTCGTCCCCTTACCTCCAGTGAAAGGAACTCTTAATGCTTCAGCGTACCAAGACATTTTGGATTTCATGCTCCCAAGGGGACGGCCCCTTCCTGTTTCAACATGACCACGCACCAGTGAAAAAAGAAAAATTAAGAATTAGGGGTTACTCAAGTTCATATGTATGTAAAGGTAGGTGAGCGAATACTAATTATTTATTGTTTTTACAACTAAACTATTATAAAAAATAAAAAAAAACATCAGTTTTGTTTTCATCAGTTTCTTGTGCTTGCTATGGGTCCCAGGGGAAACACACCATCTTGACCCAGTAAGTACTGTAACCGTAGACAGGTGGCGGTTTTGTGTTTCCAAAACATCACCTTGTCTGAAGAAACAGAAGTAAACATGGTATGTAACACAATGTGATTCCCTAAGCTAGGCTAACTCTGCGCACGATCTTATTGCCACAACACTGTGAGTGTGTGTGTGTGTGTGTGTGTGTACATGTGTATAATCAATCATGCATTGGAAAGACATTGTCTCATTTGGTTGAGGCTCATTCACATTCATAAAAGAGCCTCATAAAATCTTAAACGTTCTGCATTCTCATGACAGCATACTTGGGTTTTGTGTGTGTGTGTGTGTGTGTGTGTGTGTGTGTGTGTGTGCTTGCATGTGTGTATAAATTAAGTCAGGTCAGTTTAACCAGTGGAAGTTGCCTGAGGAAGAGACTCTGTGACCACTCACAATGTGTGTGATAGAATGACTGAGACAGGGCCTTTACTCTGTAGTCAGTTCAAACTGGTTTATCTGTAACTCTGTGCCCAGACTGAGTGCATAGTAATGCGCCACCTATGCCGCACACACATGGATCTTTTGAGTCATGATAAGAGTGTGTGTAAATGTGTGGCGGTTTGTGTGTGTGTGTGTGTGTGTGTGTGTGTGCAGTAGGGTAACACACTCACTCATGACCAGAAGTCATTGGCGCCTTTGGTGCAGCGTTATTATTGGCTTTCCAGCCATCCGTCCGAACTCTAATGTGGCCTCCTGAAAAGAGGATTAGTTTTGTTATCTTTGTGATCAACATGCATGACTGTGACAATATATAAATGAATGGAGCAGATGTCACACCCCTTAAGTATGACATTGCAGGTAATTCCTGTTGACCATCTTGTTTTGGTCAGAGCATTGCCGACAACAATCTCCTTAATCCTTGCTTTCTAAACAACTGTGCAGCAGCTCCGGTAAACCATGAGGCATCACGCTGGCATTTTCACTGTGTTTACATCACCAACTGTTTCGCAGATCATTAAACCTGATTAAACACAGTGCTACAGATATAGAGAATTCATGTGGGTAACAGTGCCCAGAGGTGCTACGCTTCCTGAAAGACCACACCCCTCACCAGAAACTTCCTGTTGAAAAAAATCCCCCAGGTCAAGTAGCAAACAGAAAGATCATCCCTGCTAGCTTTTAATGTTTGATAGAACATTTACATGCTATGCAATACCTTAGTCTGTTTTTGTTTAGTGAACAAAATATGTTCATCCTAAACTGGTTTAAACCAGATGTCCTTGAGATGCACGGTATTTAAATTCTACCTCTGACAATTCCACTATTTATATCTATATCACTTTGGTGATTATTGTATATTTTAGATGCCTTCAGCGTCGCCTTTTTACAGTGTAGAAAGAAATAAAATCAGAAATGACCATTGAATTAGAAAGTGTGTCCCATATACACCACTCAGCCATAACTTCTTCTTTGACTTTCGGCTGTTCCCTTTCAGGGGTCGCCACAGCGAATCATTTGCCTCCATCTAACCCTATCCTCTGCATCCTCTTCTCTCACACCAACTAACTTCATGTCCTCTCTCACTGCATCCATAAATCTCCTCTTTGGTCTTCCTCTAGACCTCCTGTCTGACAATATCTCCTCTGCACATGTCCAAACCACCTCAATCTGGCCTCTCTGACTTTATCTCCAAAACATCTAACATGGGTTGTCCCTCTGATTAACTCATTTTTGATCCTATCCATCCTTGTCACTCCCAAGAAGAACCTCAACATCTTCAGCTCTGCTACCTCCAACTCTGCCTCCTGTCTTTTCTTCAGTGCCACTGTCTCTAAGCCGTAGAGCATCGCTGGTCTCACCACTGTCCTGTACACCTTTCCTTTAATTCTCCCTGATACTCATATCCCACAACACACCTGAAACTTTTCAACCTGCCCATCCACCCATTCCAACCAGCCTGTACTCGCCTCTTCACCTCCTTTTCACACTCTCCGTGGCTCTGGACTGTTGACCCTAAGTACTTAAAGTCCTGCACCTTCTTTACCTCTGCTCCCTGTATCCTTACCGTTCCCACGCATGTATTCCATTTTACTGTGGCTAACCTTCATTCCTCTGCTTTCCAGAGAAGCCCTTCACCTCGCCAAATTTTCTTCCACCTGTTCCCTGCTCTCGCTACAAAGCACAATGTCATCTGCAAACATCATAGTCCATGGAGACTCCTGTCTAACCTCATCTGTCATCCTGTCCATTACCAGAGCAAACAAAAAGGGGCTTAGAGCCGATCCTTGATGCAGACCCACCTCCACCTTGAACTCTTCTGTCACACCTACAGCACATCTCACCACTGTCTTACAGCTCTCATACATGTCCTGCACCACTCTAACATACTCCTCTGCCACTCCAGACTTCCTCATACAACCACTTAGCCATAACATTAACACCAAATAATAAAATTAAATATGAAATTAATAACATTGATTATCAGTTATGCACCAGTAGCAGGATTATAGGTGCCCAAGATGAATGAATATTAAGAATTATTTCTGCAATTAAAATTCAGTCCCCCCCTCATAGAAAGAAAAAAAGTCTAAAGTATGACAACTACTGTAATGACTACAATGATAGTGTAAAAAAAATATTTCAATAATACTATTAATAATAATAATAATAATAATAATAATAATAATTATAATAATAATAATAAGAATAATAATAAGAATAATACAACTGTCACAATTTTCATCAAAAATTAAGGAATCTGGAAAAGAAGTTTCTGCTTGTTAAGATGGCCTACTAGCTTAACCCACAAGTGAGTAAGCCATTTTCTCAGGATGATGTCAACATATGCATAAATATTTTTTTAGCCTTGCTGTCTTATCCACAACAAACTAACTCAACGCCACATGTCACACAAAACAGGAAGTGAGGATAAATCAATTGCACGTTGTTTGTACAAAGTATTTGATTGCCGTTTGCCAACACTAACATGTTCTTGGAGTTCATGCTAGAAGAACTTCAGCTTTCAGTTCTCAATGAGCCTAGTCCTAAATCATGTGGGTGCTTTGCTTGGGAAAGCACCCACATCAGCACCAGCAAGGCCTCCAGGAGCGGGGCTGTAATTAGGACGTATGTCTCATACTTTCCTTAAAACAAGAACTTTGTAGCCAGCATTTTTTTTTTTTAATCTGCTTAAAAACACATAGTGACTAACACCGGGGATTATTTTTGGGCCTGGATTCTTTCACATGTTGCCAATTACCATATTTCTTTCACATTTTTTCTTGGAAAGGCTTGTTTTTCTTGCACAGCAGTCTAAAAATAAATCTCTTTTTTAATCCAAGATTTCACAAGACAGGATGCTTTAGAGCTTTTTTCTTACTGATCTTGAGGTCTGGTGTTACTCTAACACACCTGAGCCAGCTAATCTTGACCTGCTAGATTGGAAAATGTCTATTTAACTTTCAGCCTACAATTTGGTGCTTGGTGAAGAAAGTTCTTGAATTCTTGTCCTATGCATTCTGAGATGTTTTTTTTTTTGCTTATCACATTTGTAAAGAGTGGTTATTTGGAACCTTGTAGCCTCAAGGTTTTTGCACTTGCACTCAGTTCACTTCTGATGATACCAGGCCAAAGGTTTCTCATATTTGAATTTTGTTGCTGAAGTCACATTTTACTCTTTTATGTCACAACAAAGGTTGTGCATTGTCTAAGGATATCCTTATACAAGTTCTAAGTCCAAGGATGCCATGCTGACTAACTACATTATCATTTACTAGTTGAGCTCAGGGTTGACACATACAGTATTATCAGGACTGCTTTCATTTCTTCATCACAATAAGACAGAATATATTTTTTCTGAGTTGACTTTACCAAGAATGACATCACGATTTATCACGACATCACGCAGCCATCTTACTTTTCAGCTGAAACGCGAGTCTCTGATATGTTCCCCTTATGGGACGTTTACTAAATAATCAAATGAATTGTTTGTCAAGAATCTGACCATGTGGCCCAAACTCTCATTCAACAATGTGACTAAATGTACTCCTTTTTATGCATGTCTATAGCGACAATATAACTGAATTAATGGACGTTTATTTAGGATTCATGGAAGTAGTCTCCAGTGTCATAGGTAAAAGGGCATCTTTAACACAGCAGATATGAAAAAGTCTTCAAGACTTGAGCAACTTGGAGTTTTTGGTACTTGCCAGGAGGAAAATGTGCATGATGTTAATAAAATTGTTGAATCCAAGTAAGAACTTGGCAATTTGGCTGTCTCTCTCTCTCTCTCTCTCTTTCTCACACACACACACACACACACACACACACACACACACACACACACACACACACACACACACACACACACACACACACATATTCCATCAATTTTGCCACAGCCTGCAAGTACAGGCATGATTCTCTCTACATGCAAAATTCTTGCTTAACAAAAAAGTGTTCATTTATATGAGCAGGAACACAGAGACACACATAATTTTACAAATTATACGAATATTCGCTCATGAACTCTCTGGTCATAAACTGCAACAATCGCAATGTTTTATCAAATTACATATTTATCCTGTTTGGGGTTTGTGCACGTAACATCATATCCACAGTGGCTCAACTGATCCCCCCCACCATCAGATATCGTGGAGATGAGAGCAATTATGTCAAGCATGGCATGTGTGTAAAGGACCATTGCTCTGAGACGATAAGCATGATAAAGCCAGCGCTATACTAGAAAAAACATCTGGAACCAAAGCGGTCGACAGAAGATCAACATACAGCATGTCAAGAAGAAAAAAAAAACACTCATGAGTTTATAATTGTTGTAAATTTTTCATCTCTTTGTTCCTTATAACTTTCCAATAGACTTACAGTTACACTATCTAGACTTGGATTCCTTCCTCTCGTAATTTTTGGTTAGACTCCAAGAAAAGCGCGATGTCTCCTTGCTGAGGTGGCCCATGACCTCAGTTAAATTAAGCGGCTCCCATTGTTATGATTAACAGAAGACAGTTTGGCTGGGCTTTGCAAGGCCAGCGCCAACATTTCCTTCCGCTTGCTGGGGGCCGACGGGGAACCAGGGAATTCGTGACATAATCAGGCAAGAAGCATAGAAGAAAAGTTCAACAATACAGTTCTTTAAATGCTATGCATTAAAGTTACTTACATAAGTGGCATTTTTTTTTAGCACTAACACAATCTGGAGATTTCTATTATTTGACTAATTTGACTAAAGTCTCTATTCAGTTGTTTGAATTGTGGTTGCTGACAGAGGCAAAAGGAAAAAAACAACAACATTTAAAACACAAACTACCCAGGAAAAAAGCAAGAACTAACGCTGTTTTACATTCATGTTGTATAAATATCATCCGCACCCATACAGTATGTTGAGAAAGGCTTGGTTGTTTGTACTGTAGATTTCAGACAGGATATAAACAATTAACCTAAAAGGCTGTTTTCCGTTTCAAATGAACTAGTAGGAGATATTTATAGCACACCATCATGGGAGAGCATTTTTCTCATTTAAAGCCCAGTACGACCTTTGACAGAATTACGAAAGTATTAGTAACGTTAGAACTGTCAGAGATCAATGTTTAAATGTGTACAATGTTTAAAGAGTTTTTGCTGATAAAGACAGATGGCAGTAGTTTCGCAGACTCTTCAGTTCTTCTGATGAAGCTAATGTACCCTATCCAGAGTCCAAAGCCTTAAAAATGATAAGGATGCTTAACCCTGATAAACACATGTAATTAGCATTAACATTAATGCATTAAGACTCAGAAAATCGTAAATTAATTAAACACTTAAAAATGATACATTACATTATGTCTTACATTATATTGATCCAGTCCCCTGTCAATCACAGTGACACCAGCCAATCATATGTGAGTGTGAAGTTAGTAAATAATAATATACGAAATAGTAAAACATGGTAAAACTAATTAAACACTAAATAATCCTAATGAATTAAGCCAAATATTTACATTAGGGAAAAAAGGAAAAATGCTTGAAAATCATGATAATCCTAATAAATAATATTAAATAGGGCATAATAGAAAACATAGTTATTAATAAAAAAAAAATACTGTAGGTAGATAGATAGATAGATAGATAGATAGATAGATAGATAGATAGATAGATAGATTTACATAATAAACCACAATTAAGCAGCAAACAAGTGCAAGAATCCTTGTTTGCTGCTTACTTATGTGAACTGACTGCTGTAACGATGCAAATTCCCTTAGCTGAATTTATTTTAAATTGCAGAGTTTTAAAATGGTATTACTTAGACTTTTATTTCATTTATAATCAAATACAATATCAGCCATTACATTATGACCACTTGCTTAATATTGAGTAGGTCCCCCTCCCTTTCGCCACCATAACAGTGATGCACTGTGTGTTCTGGCACCTTTTTATTACAACCAACAACTAATGTGTAGTAGTGAGCCATGGCCACTCATGACCCTGTCACCAGTTCATCAGTTTTCCTTCCTTGCACCACTGTTGGTACAGTATGTCCTGACCACTGCAGACCAGGAACATTACACAAGAGCCGCAGTTTTGTTGTTGCTCTGATCCAGTGGTAAAGCCATCACAATTTGGCTCCTGTCAAAGTCACTCAAATCAAGATCAAGTCATAATTGTTTTTGGGGTGAAGGAGGGCTACTCAATATTGGGATCAGTGTATATATACTATTATGTATTTTATTACTTTCCATATTTAACAGTTTATTTATTTATATATTCATTTGAATTCCGATAAAGAGAAAAGGGGCGTGTCAAAAGGCTACGTGACGCAATTCTCGTAAGCGGCGCCTCGGGATATAAATAGCGCGAGCGCTGCGCCGTATGCTTCACTCAGCCTCGAGCGAGCACACAGAGCGCGCGGAATAAAATCTCGTTTATAGTCTCGAGAACTGGCGAGAACAAAGAGAAAGTTCCGCAGCCGCAGGGGAACAGAAAGTCTCAGTGGAACAGACAGCAGAGAAAGATGTCGAGCTACACGACGAGGTCAGACAGCTGCCGGGTGTGTCCGTCCGCACACGCTAACCGTTTCGACACGGCTTGCCGCAAGCGCGCGGTCCCCAACATCTTCGAGCACGTGAGAGAGGATGCGCTCGTGCGGCTCTTCCGCAAGGCGGGCGACGCGAAGGCCGAGGAGCGCGCGCGGAGCATCTTCTCGTGCGATAACGACCCTGACGAGACGGCGCGCGCTCTGATGGCGCTCAAGCAGCGCAAGAAGGACAAGTTCCTGCAGATCGCGCGCTCACTCCGCGGCCTCCTGAAGCTGCGCTGAGGATGCACTTCACACGGCTCCGGTAGAAGAGCCGCAGGACAGAACCGAGCGGGGAACCGACTCCGAGTTCACATGGCGCTCAGGGACACGGAGGGAAAACTTTCAGTGTCCAGAGAGAGAGAGAGAGAGAGGCGCTCACCGCATATGGCAAACCAAAAGGTCCAGAAATGCGTTAAAATGGACGGTTTTACCGGCGGGTGAAGTGCCGGTGCTATGCTGTGATGATGAAGCACAAACAGCAGTTCTGAGATGAAGCTCAGCTTTAATTAATGCACATCATACAGGAACGCATGAAGGAACTTCCAGAAACTTTTCATGAACTTTTGCAAAGGCTAATGGACTACTGGCACATAGAGTAATGTGCAGTCACAAGCTCCTGCGTTAAGACATGTGCCTTTTTATTATTTATATAAATGTTAATAATACAATGCTCTGACATTTGTCATGCATTTTTCACACTTTTTAATTTTTTACAATAAATTATTAATGTTTGTTTAAATCCTTGTGATCATTCTGATGCACTTCATCTGAGTTGGTAGTATCCTTTTAGTTGAACTTTGAATAATAGGCTAATTAAGTTTAATAACATCAGTACTTGTGAACCAGTTTAATTACATCAGTACTTGTGAACCACGATGGTGTAAAATCCCACAAGTGGAATTCATGGATATTGGGTTTATCATGGTGATTAGTTAAGCAACTATAATACAGTTAAATACAAATGAATTAAATATTATATCATGTAATTAGAATAAGTTGTACTTGTCCATATATACAACTTACAGTATATGCAGGACTTCTAAGAACCCCAAAAGAACAAGTTCCACACAGATCCCCTATATTAGCAATTAATCATAGTGCAATGATTCAATTAGAAATCACTCTTTATTTAAACCTGAGTCTTACAAAATAAATGGCTGAAACATCTCTGTTAACATCTGGCAACAACTCTACCCTGATTAACGTTTTTCTGGTGAAAAAGACTTGCACAGCACTCTGAACACCCACGCCTCAGACATCAGTGAAATTTGCCCTTTCTCCTTCTCCTCCCTTCTCCTTTCTCCATGACCGATGTGCTTCAGTAGTTTGCATGCCAACCAGTGGATTTGCATTTAAGGCAGCGCTCATGCCTTATAAGTCTAATACTGCAGTATTCTGGATCCTGATTGGTAACAAGGTGTTGGTTATTTTTTAGTAGGTGAAGAATTGAACTGACTTAGATTAAATCAAATAAAAAAAAATATTTCTTACATAGACAACCATACACCATATGATATGCAGTAAAATGCTTATATGACCATCTGTTTCCTAAAAAGAAAAGAAAAAAAAACACTACAAATGAAAAATTGCAGTATAAAATACAATAATTTTTTTTATTTGCAATAGTATAAAAATATTTTAGCTGCAAATTAAGTTACAAAATAAAATGAAATAAAATACACTCTTATTCTCTTCTTTACACAGAAACACTGCTGTGTCATGATTCTTTTCAAAGGTAAAGTTCAGGTTAATTTGTTTTATTTTTACTTTACAGCAGTGATTCCATTAGTGTTTCGCCTAATCCAGGATCATTCGAAAGATTTCTTGTTTATTTTTTTGATAAAAATTTCGTTGTGTGCGCACGTGTGTGTGAAAAGAGTGGAGGAAGGGAATTATCTAAGACGAAAGAAGGGGGGGATCCTTAATTTAGCTTTACACACACACAGCGCCTGCGCGCACAAACGGAAACACTTATCTGTCGGGATTTATTTTTACTTTTTTCAAAGGTAAAGTGCAAGTTAAAAAAAGTTGTTTTATTTTTACTTTCTTTTTTGTGTTACTTATTTTTATGTATTTATTTTTTCGGACTGTGGAACGAATAATTCGAGTTTTCATTATTTCTCATGTGAAAATCCAATTTGGTTTACGAGTGTATTAAAATATGAGCCCACTTCAGGAACGAATTATGCTCGTAATCCAAGGTTCCACAGTATATGAATAATTGTCTACAATTTATGTATTTTTAAATTATTTTTATACTGAAGGTCCCAAGACCTTCAGCTTGGTGGTGAGTGTGGAGGGAATTTTTGTATTAAAAGCTGAAATATAGTCAACCAAGAGCAATTCAATATAATTCCGATTTCTAGTCTTGGTGACATAGGGTCGCATAGATGTTTCTATAGTGTAGTAAATTATTTTTATACTTATTTATTTATATTTTACTACATCCTCTGCAAGCAAATTGCTCTGATCCTCTCTTAAGTTTTGCTTTCTTTTCAAAACCATTTAATCAGATTATAACAGTCTAACACAGCTCTATTATAGGAGCTTTAAACAGTTGTGATTGGAGCAGTCTAATTAGGATAACTTCATAGAGCTGAGTTACGAATCTATACATTTTTACTACTCTAAGCTAGAAATATCTTTAGTCCTAAATAAACTTTAAGCTAAATTAGTATGAGTGATTCTGAGATGCTTAGTTAATATGGGCCAAAGACAATCCTTATTGGTGTTCTGGGCTTGAATAGACGGCGGGAAGAAGTTCCTCCTCGATATCTCTGTGTTGGCCTTCAGGGAGTGGAAATGCTTTCCCGCCTGCAACAGAGAGAACAGTCCATTTTTGTGGTGTGACTAAGATCCTTTACTACCTTACTGGCCTTCCTGTACTCCCTAAACTTGAGGTCAGGTCAGGGAGCTTGGTTTGGATGATGCGCTCAGCTAATCACACCACCCTCTGTAGAGATTGTCTGGCCTTCATTCTGGTGCTCCCAAACCAGGCTGTGATGTGTCCTGTCAGGATGCTTTCTATGGTGCAGGAGTAAAAGTTTCTTAGCAACTTGGATGGAAGGCTAAAGTCTTTTACATGTCTAAAGTGGAAGAGGCGCTGCCGGGCATTCTTCACCACAGTGTTGATGTGACAGGCACTGTGTGATGTGAACACTAAGGTTCCAAAAGCTGGCTGGCCACTCTCTCCACTGGGGTCTCAGTTATGATATGGGCTGGTAGTTCCACTGCTGCTTTGTGCTGAAGTTCACTTCCAATTCCTTTTTCTTGGAGGAGGTTGTTACATTGGCTCAGGTCAATACAACAGTGTCCTTACCAAACTTGATGATGGTGAAGTTGGTAGTGGCGATACAGTCATACAGTACTGTAGGTGTCCTGTGAGTAGAACAGGGGGCTTAGGGGACCACATAAATAGACACGGGCATGCCCAACTGTACTGCCTGTCAGGAAGTTGGAGATGCACTGACACAGTGGTGGGCAGAGTCCCAAGACCTTCAGCTTGGTGGTGAGCGTGGAGGGAATTTTTGTATTAAAAGCTGAAATATAGTCAACCAAGAGCAATTCAATATAATTTCGATTCCTAGTCTTGGTGACATAGGGTCGTATAGATGTTTCTATACTGTAGTAACAGCTCATTCACAGGATTTGAAAACTGTGTATTAAACAGTGATTTTCTGACCAATCAAATGTAAGAAATATAGTCAAAACATATGGCAATACTTAGCTGTATCATTAGCATGGCAATCAGATGAAATTAGCTAAATTATTTAGATTTATAAGGACAAAGATGCTGCTAACTCAGACATTCACTCGTAACCGGTTCCAGTGTTTATTGATTTTCAGCTGGGTGGTGAGGTTCTGTTTCACTGCATCACACACTCAAACTGAAATAAAGCACTATGTAAAGAGGATCAGGTTTCTCTTGGCCAGCTGGGATTTATTGTTTTCCTGCTACGTGGCATAAAACTCTGGTATAAACCAGTTCACTCAAAACTCATTTATTGTGAAGATAAGAGCTTAATTAAATCATAACAACACCTATGCTTATAAACTCATTATCTCAGGACTTCATGCTGGCGTCAGGCGATGGCTAGTTCCATCACAAGCATTTGTTTGGATAGCACGATAATGTAACATCTGAGACAAGTTGTGTTTTAATGTTGAGTGTTGAGGTGTGCCCAGGTTTAGGGTTTGGTTTGGGATAAAAGCCAGTGAGGGAAGGAGGAGCGCTAGCGTATAGCCTTTAAGCTTATCATTCTGGTAGTCAGTGGCTTGGCTGGTACAAACCAGCTATGGGCAGTTTGGAGTGTGTCATCTGACATCTGAGCACCTGAATGCCACGTTGTGGATCTGACATAGCATTCTCATTTATTTCTATAAGGTGGCATGACATGCAGCCTTTACTTTCTCAGGTAAACATTGTTCATACAGAACAAAGCCCTAATAAACAAGCTCTAGTTTATCCACCAACCCCCTTTTCATCATCAATTTCTTTGTCCCCCTCTGTCACGACGTGTGCCTGTGATGGGCATGCGTCCAAATCTAAGAACGCTCCTTGCTCACTCCTTGCTCACTAGCTATATATGAAATAACACACCTCCCAGAGTTTGAGGAAATTACATTGTAAAAAAAAATTACCTCAGTAACTGAGAACATGAATGTTAACTTAAAATAAATAAATAAATAAATAAATACAGACAATGGACAGAATATACACTTAGTGGCCACAATACACATTGAAAAACCTGTAAACCTCCTCCATGATCCAATCACTGGTTTAAGAAGTCAATTAAATTTCATTTGTATAGCGCTTTTAACAGTTGTCACTGTCGCAAAGCAGCTTTACACAATCAAAAGAAAACTATGGAAAGCCACAGATAACAACTCTGTGCATCTGTGGTGAGCAGAAAAGCATCTCACGTTCAAAAATAAGGTGATTCAGCTATAGTAGTTGACATCATATCAGGTCCTGCTCCAGTCAGCATGTGACTGTTTGTGTTACCCTTTTTACCCTTTTTCCCGTAAGACCTCTCCTCGTGTCTGTGCTTTATGGTGCTACCTATGCAACAAAGGGTCGAACCCGTTTCACCCTCTTAGTCACATTTTTTTGTCACACCTCCCAGAGTGTGAGGAAATCACATTGTAAAAAAAAATACCTCAGTAACTGAGAACATGAATGTTAACTTGAAATAAATGTGAAGTCTAGCCTTCATGTCAGGTCTGGATATTCTCCTAGCTGAAAAATTGCTGCTTGTTGGACAATGGTTGATTTCATGAATGGTTGGTGTGCGCATGTTTCAGTATATACTGTACAGTACATTACAGTATGATATAATTGAATAAAACATGCAATAATAATAATCATTCTTATGCACTGCACTTGAAATTATATCATAAACTCTGATCATTCTAAACAACAGCATTCAATATTATTATTTAATATTATTTGACAACTGATTGTCAATTCAAATAAATGGCAAATTCTTGAAATTAATCACTCCAGAAGATGCTCTTTTAGGAAAATAATCAACTTTGGGCTGGTAACATTAACTCTACTTTTTATCACATGCACCAACCTTGATTATTTTCTTATAGCGCAAAACTGAGTATTTTATTCTCTGCTTGGATGATTTAAAATGTATACAATGTGTAAAGACTGCAATCTATAAAGTTTGTGTGTTTTAAATCCACTCTCATCATGTCTTCTGTCTCACTCTCATCTCACATTATACACTCAGCCTGACTTAACAATCCAACATGTTTCCTGGCTTTCTCTGGATGAAATATGAAACATAATGTATGTATCTGTATGATCATGCTTTCCAACCAGTTCAGGCTGGAACTAAAGGATTGGCATTCCATCAAAGAGGAACACACACACACACACACACACACACACACACACACACACACACACAAGGAAACAAAGAAAAAGGAACAGACAGAGAGAGAGAGAGAGAGAGAAAACAACCTTAATGAAGAGGCCTGGTGGCCTACATGTCTATCAGCAAACACACTCAGCATGAAATCAAAGTCAGAGCAAACAATTTAACTTAAAATAATACTACTACTACTAGTACTACTACTACTACTAATAATAATAATACAGTGTTCATTAGAATGAGAGTTTGATTTTATACAGTTTAAGTGACAGATCAGTGATTTTAACGGGAAAAACATCAATGGAACAGAAAGTGAAAGCAAGTCAATGTGTATCAGTCGAGACAAATTATATGACTTGCATAAAAGAGCTGGAATATTATCTCTTTCCCCACGTCCTTAGATTGGTATGTCTAATCACACTGTCATCCCATTTACCAGAAATAAGATTTTCATGCATCCTTTTCCATGAAACAGTACTCACTCTGAGGCATGAGGAACATACTCTAAATGTCAGCACTAATAATAATAAATATAATAATAATAATAATAATAATAATAATAATAATTAAAGGAGGAAAAAAGAAAGAAAAAGTAAAGATACCTTATATAAAGTTGGATTGGGCATCTTTGTGAATATCTGTAAGCGATTCTCTCTTAAGCAAGCATGTTGCCCTTTAAATACTTTTAAATGGAATTTTAATATCATTGTAAATACTGACATGTATAGTTGTACCTTGGCATAATGATTTAATTCGTTCTGGAGGTGCTTTTTTTTAGGCAAAACTTTGTATTGTGAAATACGTTTTCCATAGGAAATAATGTTAATCAAGATAATCCAACACTATAATCACATTTTTGCATCTAAAATAATCAAAACATTTAGAAAAAATATGTACATGAAATCTTAAATAGATATTAAACCTCTTAGCCACTTCACCTTATTTCAGGAATTCCAAGCCTCCCGTGAGCTTGCGTAGGATAAGCAGTATAATGAAACCTCAGATTGCGAGTGTTTTGCAAGATGAGCAAAGATTTTACTAAATTTTGACTTGAAAAACGAGCAAGTCTTGGTTCAAGAGGACCGAGTATCATGTATCACGCATGCGCTTCTTGTTTTGACGTCACGTGATCATAAAGTGAGCCAATGTTTTTTCTCTCTCTTGCACTGCACAATTGTGGGTAATCGTCTCCCCTGCTGGGTCTTAGTGTTTGTCTCTTACTGGTATAATTAACATCTGTGCATGCAAGTACTTTTTACTATAACACTGTGACCATATGTGTGTGCGTAAAACATATTTTATTTTGTGTCTGTATGCGTGTGCGTACAGTGCGCATGTAAAGCAAAAGCAAGTCTCATTAGAGTGGTTTCTCTCTATATCACCCTGCTCTTTGTGTCTGTCCATGCCACACACACAGACAGACACACAGACTTCTCCTACTTTCGCCTTCACACCAGTTGTGTTAAAAGTATTCAAATTCATTACTTGAGTAGAACTATAGATACTAGGGTTTAAAAAGACTTCTTTAGAAGTTAAAGTATCAACTCAAGCTTTTTACTCAAGTAAAAGTGTAAAAGTACTGGTTTCAAAACTACTTAAAGTATAAAAGTAAAAGTAACGTGAGGGGGAAAAGTCATTAAGAGTAAAAGCTTAGGCTGTGCCACAAGCCTATATACTGCACTAACACCTCATAAAAAAAAGAAAAATGTGTTGTTTTTTTGTTGTATTTTTTAACGGCCATAGTTATTTGGGATACTGTATATGGCAATTGAAAAAGAATGCATTTTAGTACAATGCAAATACATTAAAGAACCATATATGTGTACTACTGAGCATTAACATGTTTTATAGAGAAGAAGATATGAAAACTAGTTGCCTATAAGTATTTTAATTGTGCAAAAAGTAAAACCTCAGAGGCATGTCATCAGTAACCTTTATTGGAATGTAAATGTACATCCAAGCTTAGCTGCAGGAATCTGTGAGGGCAACATACAAGAAAATTAGTGTACAGGGCAGGCTTAATTTAAGTTTCCATTATTTCTTAGGGGAAAATTCAATTTGACTTACGAGGGGTTTTGAAATATGAGCCCGCTTCCGGAATAAATTATGCTCGTAATCGAAGGTTCCACTGTACTTTGAATGAGTGAGTGAATGAGGAAATTAATTATTGTTAAAAATACATACACAAGGTAAGGGTACTGTGTGGTTTCTGGAAAAAATGTTGCACACATTTCACAAAGCAAAATATGTTATTCTAAGTGTAACATGCTTTCTTTTTCAAAACACTTACCCACTTAAAAATATTATCAAATGCTCGGGTGGTCTCTGTGTAAGTTGTTGTGGTGTGAATTACTTCATTAGTATTTCATCTTTGAGCAGTTCTCCAATATGGGACGTGGAACCAAATCAGAGTGTTCTACTTAACCCTTTAAAGCATTGCAGGAAATGCTTTCCAACCACAAAAAGGAACCATGTTTTCAGACTTCATCAACAAGGGTGAGATTTAATAATTCAGACTCACTGATTCACACCAGGGCGGCATGGTGGTGTAGTGGTTAGCACTGTTGCCTTGCACCTCCAGGGTCTGGGTTTGATTCCCAGCCAGGCTTGATTCCTGTCTGCGTGCATGGAGTTTGCATGTTCTCCCCGCGCGTTCCCAAATTGCCCATAGTGGGTGAGTGTGTATGTGTGCGCACTCTGCAATGGTTTGGCACCCTGTCCAGTGTGTACCCTGCCTCGTGCCCTAAGTCTTCTGGGATAGGCTCCAGGTCCCTGCAACCCTGAATACAGCAGTATAGAAGATGAGAGAGTGATTCAAGATTCAAAGAACTTTATTAATCCCAGAGGGAAATTTCACACCACCGTTTTTTTTTTTTTTTTTTACTACACACATTGAACAATTAAAAACATCAAAAATAATAAAATTACACATGAAATGTTGCAGTAAAAAAGTTCCACATTTTAGGTTTCTCATAGTAACCATCACTTACTTGCTGACCAGCCAAAAAGTGCTCAAAAACTGCTGAAAAACCAGTCCAGGTTATAGTATTTCAGGGCCAGTATAGTAAATAGCTCACAGGTGGCTGGAATGTACTGTACACAGAACTTTTGATGAGTTAGACAAAATTATGCATGAAATGTAAAATAAATTTGATAATAAACTCACTGCTATTCTGTGCAATCATTAACATGCAAAGGAATATTAAATAATTCACTACAGTAGGTGGCTCCTGCCACATGACTCTTACTATCTATCTTACTTAATCTTACTATTACCATCAGGACACTTCACTGACCAGATTCTCCTGCTTGTCACAGACCCTTTTCAAATGAGAAAGAAAGTCTTAGCAGAAGAGCGTTTGTATAAAATATCCTGACATTTCCACTTTGCTTGACATTGTGTCAATCATAACTATTGTCCTTTTCAGGATAAAATGCTTTCTCTGATAAACATTACACAACAACTTTAATGACACTTAGGACTACAAATGTTTTACTGAAAATCTTTGTCTATTAAATATGCCAAAATACTTTTTTTTTCACTACATAAAACTGACAAACTGTTAATCATTCTTAATAATGTTCACTAGTGCAGAGTGAGCATCGTTGAGACCAGACAGCTTGTGCACTGAAGCATCCTGCCCTGCATTTGGGGCAATTATATGATATAGCCTTCCACTTACCAATGCAAGTCTTGCAGCCAACAAAGCTTCTGCAGCAAGTAGCTAACTGGGTCTCCCATTGGCTTGTCTCTTTATTATATTATTTAAAACTTAAGTAATAGTAGATACATGATTGTATGACAAACAAAATAGTGTGAAATAAATTTGTGCTTGGTCATGGCAAAATGTACCACACTGGAGCATTTAATGTTTTAATGAGATTCAACAAGGTTTGTAACAGAACATACAGTAGCTGCTTATAAATATGGATGGTGTGTGTTTTTACCAACTTTTCAATTAATTTTACTTGCCTGCACCTGTCTAATTCACCTTTCTGTTCTTCTGCACATAAAAATGATTTGAAATTAATTAAAACAATGAACAAATTTCGTCAAATATTCTGCAACAAATGATATTACTTACCTCCGCACAAAATGCATTAAAATGCCTCTTTAATGTGTTTAGCAGCATCGTAACTAAGTACAGTGGTGTTGGAGCAGGTGGCAGGACTCAGGCATCATCTGTTTGACTACAGAGGCAGGAAAGACAATATACAACAAGGATCGTCAGATTTTATGGAAGTAAAAACTATAACAATTACTCTACTACTACAACTACTACTAATAATAATAATTTGCTGTAATCTCAACACCAGAACGATTACAGCCTCATAAACCTTTTCTTTCTGGTGAATCTCAAGAAAGACTTTCTCTGAAACTGCATTAAACAAACGGAAATTTTGTTGAGAATATGTGGCCTAACGAGGAATAAACAACCTTGCGGTTTAGTTTCACTTTTGCCTTGGTTAATCTTAGCAACATACACAGACCTAGTAATTGATGTACACTTAACTTCTATGTAAACATAATGCATTTGGTTTTGCTTTAGTAATTAATGGATGGAACAAAAATATGTAGCGTGACTTTTACTTTCTAAAGTCAAGGTGTCCATCTCTACACAAAAAAGGCTAAAACCTTTGCATGGATTGGAGTGAGAAAGCGACACCAAAGTACTGCAGACATCTTTTTAACTCTATACGCAGTCAGATGCAGCAGGTTTTGAAGAATAAGGCTTTATAATAAATACTGAAGGGCTTTATATTAAATAACGATCATTTTGTAGCAATTAAATTGGTTTTTCACCTGACTGTTACTGATTTAAGTGTCTTATTCTGTGCTTATATACGTATGTATACGTGTACAGTACGTGTGTTCCATAACCCATGGTTCCTTCACCACATGTATGAAGGAGTTTTGAACCGTCTGCCCACCTCCACCGCCTGCTTTAACCGGCTCATACTGCCCAGGTACAGCATGAAGATCGTCCTCAGAAACAAACTGCTTTACAACATCAGCATGAGCACGGACTTCGAGCTCCTGTAAAAACTAAGCCAGTGAAAGGAGCTTCTTTATCATTTGAACATACAGTATAAAAAGTGTTTCAGTTTATTGTGTGGGACTTTCCACACAGTACTGGCTGCACATCATTGGCACTTATCCTCGGAGAGATATGAAGCCAGAGATCAAATGCTAAAACAAAATAAAAGGAAATAAAAGTTATTTAGAGATTGCATTCCTGTTATTTTATAAAGCTCGTAATCAGTAAAGATTAAAACACACATATACAAGGACATTCTAATTATTGTGTGCATGTAAATTTCCCCCTAGCAAACACAAACAGGAATTATCTTAAGCGTCTCTATTTAACACAATCATGTCCTCACCTGAACCTGCACACACTTTTTTATTTCGTCAGTAAAGCAAGAGAACTCAGGAGGACAGGCCTACATAAAAAAAACAATTTAAAAAGCTGTGTACAGCGTCACCGCTCTTTCTTTCTTTTATTCTCGCCTCCCTCAAAATATGTGCTTTATCCCGAAACTATGTCCAATAATCATATCAAATATCAGGAAAATAATGCATATTTCATAAGGATGTGATAAATAATAAACAAGGAACACATGCTGTGCAGGACGCACATAATGCACCGGGATTGGTTGAATTTTAGTAAATAGTTGCGATTACGACATTGCAAAATCCTAGAGAGACTGATTACAACTTACACTTCTTTATAACACAGCTGAAAGCAAGAGCTGTCTGATTTACAGTTTACCTCTAGTAATCATTGTAATCATTATTACTGTAAGACATAACAGTTAAAAGGCATACACAGTTAAATTATTTGTTATTTTTGTAAAATTATTTGCAAAACTATAATCAGGTACAGTCAGGTCTGTTCACATTTCCAATTTCCAAGCAAGACATCTAATCTGGAATATCAGAGAAAATGTTTTACTGCAGTAAACAGGTTGCTTAACACTGCTCAGTATACAAGATTTTTTTTTTTTGGAAATTGGGTAATAAATTTAGTCAGGAACAGTTATATGGTTAGAAACAGCTTGCTAATTGAACAATTAAACAATTGCCTCCAACCTACCTAACAATTTAAGGCTGACAGGCAGAATGGACATCACACTGTGATGATTATAATATAATATAATATAATATAATATAATATAATATAATATAATATAATATAATATAATATAATATAATATAATATAATATAATATAATATAAGTGCAGTACCCCCTACAGCCAGCAGGGCTTCACAGCTCCCCACAGCCACCGAATGCTGACATTAATATATTTCAATGAATGAGACAAAACAATGTATATGTTGGTAAAGGATAATAAAATAATTTATTGATTTTTAGGGTCAGTATATAATAATAGTATAATATAATAATATTAAACTTCATATAATATGGCTGACCAAGATTTTTTTATTCAGTTCAATGATTATCAAAACTGTGATTAATTATGACAAAGATAATAAGAATTTAATTGTAAATATTATAATAAATAGATATAATAAAATGACATAAAATTTGCCTGTGTATAAGTAATGTGCTATCAGCTTACAAAGATCAAAATTGCATAAAAATGTTTTAGTCACGTGAGAATCAGGAATACCACAGAACAGAAATGCTGTTAAATATATTTTTAGCTGGATGATTATAATGTTTGATTCATATAAATAAAATGTGAATATAATCATATAATATATATATATATATATATATATATATATATATATATATATATATATATATCTTACATAATAATAATTTAACATTTGCATAATATAAACATGGACTTGCCCTAAAAAGTATTCACTCCTCTGCCTTCACATGCAAATTAATTTAAATAACATCCAATTCCTAATCCACAGGGTCTAATGTGCTTTGTGCAATAGTGCACAGTCATGTTGAAACTGGAAGAGGCCATTCCCAAACTGTTTTAACAAGGTGCATGAAATTATACAAATTGTCCTGGTACTTTTACAATTGAAGGGGGCATAAAATTGTACAAAATGTCTTGGCATGCTGCAGCACTAAGAGTTTCTTTCACTAGAAGTAAGGGGCCGAGCCCAACTCCTAAAAAACAACCCCACACCAATTCCAATATGACTGCGCACTAGTGCACAAAGCAAGGTTCATAAAGACATGGGTAAGTAAGCCTTGTGTGGAAGAACATATATATATATATATATATATATATATAAATGCAGAATTAACCACTTTTTTCCCAACTATTTCACCACCAGTCTTTCCATAGCGCAGGAAGGCATAGATAACACAAACAAATAATGCTTTTATTTAATATGGAAAAGTCTTATGATGAAACAAGGGCTGGGGCTGTATTGGGGTTGGCTCTGAGTGCTTGGTAAGGACAAGGTGACCAAGATGATGTGTTTGTTTATGTGAATATTATTGCCTAACAGGTGGTGAAAAATATGCACAAACACTGACCATGAAGACATGAAAATGAACTAAATAAACAGATATAAACTCAGATATAAATTGTAGAACAGTTTCCCTTCCTACATATTGTTATATTTGAAGCGAACCTTAAAAATAGTATTAATTTTAATGCAGGCATATAATTGTGTAACCAGGTCAGTATTTTACTGTACTTAAAAACCACTGACCTGGAGGTTATGCGATACGATTAGTGCGCATCCATCCAACCAGACAGAGCTTGGTCATATGAGATACAGAGTGAATTATATTCTCAGTTGCACAGACCTGAGTGGTAATTTGATATCTTATTACACTGCATATACAGTATGAGAGGAAGCCTTTCTAACATACATTTAACAGTAGTTACAGTAAAGAGTGGTCAGATTATATGGTTGCATGATCACAACTCAGTTTCCCATAGTCTTGGTTTTATGATTTCACAGACAGGTGTGACAATTTGTGCATGGTATGCTTGAAAATGCAGGATAAAATCCGGTTTTTCAGCTATTATAAGTTCAGTTCATTTGTCCTTCAAACTGATTTACAACACACCTGACATCCTCATCCTGTTCAACTTTGAAGTACTTTAAGGCCCCAAACTTGAATTAAGGTACCAAGACTGGATTTAGCTTGTTAAAAATATTTATTGCTACAAAGGGTGTTCAAGTCAAACCGGGACTTTTGATTGTGCAGAATGCCAGTTATGAGAGTTATGAGAGTAAAAACTTCCTTTATTTCTCCATATAATCCCTGATTACACCCACGCACTTATCCCAGTGTTTCACTAGTGATTAAATATTATCAAGGTAGAAAGTTTTCTCAGTTTGCTGAAGCCATGATCGAACTGCCTGCTCCATGTCTGAAACACTGGCCTACCAGGAACTCAAGAGGACTCTTTTTATGGAAAACATGTAAAAATGGCTTGAATGAAGATGAAGCAAGATCAGGACTGCATGAGGTACAGTATGAGGTGATAACGCACAGCCGTGTTCCTGTAATGTACAGTACAGTGATGTTGGTGAATGATTGTGTAAACAGTTCCAACAGACATTTATCTCTTCCAAAGTTGGCAACAAGTTATTCGTCGATTTTTAAGGATCAGGTGTTTCATTCCCTTAATGTTCATGGGGAAAAATTGCAGTGGGCTCTGAGCCACTTCAGCGGGGATCATCATTCACAGACATACAGTACGGCCTTCTTTAAAACGTTTGCAATGTTCAAATATTTTACTGAAGCTAAGAGCCTCATCATTGTAGTGTACTTAAAGTCTTCTGTAAATGTCAACTCACATAAATTCAATTCAATTTGGATAGCGGTTTTAACAATTGTCATTGTTGAAAAGCAGCTTAACACAATCAAAAGAAAATAATGGAAATGAGTATGAAATGTAATATGATATTGTATTAAATATGTACGAATCAAAATGATTTGATAGTCCCTAAGGAGCAAGCCAAAGCCAATGATGGCAAGAAAAAAAATCACTGAGAATGCAATAGGAAGAAATGTGAGAGGAACCAGGTTCAACAGCAGCAATTGTTGTGCAGTCATACTGTGTGTTAGATGGCTGGAAGTTCAATTAAAGTTGATGTCTTTAAGTTAATATGGAGTCAAGTTTGTTATTGGAGCCTCAGACTGTAGAAAATTCCTTACAAGTCCATTAACTGGAAATTGCATTCTCAATAGCTCAATAGCTGTAGAAATTCATAAAAAAAAGAACAGATAAATTAATAATAAAAATGAGGCTAAAGTATAAGTGAATGTACAATGAATATAAAGTGTAGCAAGAAGCTTATTGTAAATGACAGTGTGATAATGTTTAATAGTCCTGTGCATCATTGGGGAGGTCATACACCACAGTGTAATCACCTATATAAAGCTTTGGCCAAATTGAGTTTTATGGCAAAAAAGCAGGGTGCCATCAATGTGCATCGGGTGAGGCATGGACTCTGTTATCGCCTCCTGTCTGACTTTTCCATAGATTTGGGTAAAGAATTCATTAAGTTATTATTTACATATTCATTATGCCTCACCCTATTGAACTAGCTGTGATATGCACTCTGTAAATATCCAATTAATAGTCTCAAATTTGACCCTGTTTAAGTGTTTGGAGTTAAGGAGAACTTTGTGGATTTTAAGACTGGACGATTACACAATTGCATTACACCTGGATCAGGTGTGTTAAAGGGATAACTTAACCACTGACATAAATTTGTGTTGTAAATAATGTTTGTAGAAAGATAGTCATAAGTATGTTAATACTTAGATTTAGCGTTTATAAAGATCCGAATCCTGATTGGTCAGAAGGTGTTGAACAGCTCTGATAGTAGTGCAGGTGTGCATCTAACACACATTAATGCACTCTGTCTGATACGCTCATTTCTACACTAAACTGTTTTATTTGACTTACTTATCATTAATGTTAATGTTTTAAAATAGTTTTAGTCCCAAATAAAATAAGCATTTCCTAAAGCATGTAAATAGATGTTATATGATGTATATGATGTTATGATGTATATGATGTTTAGACAAACCCCAGCTTTCTTTGTTATTTATGGTTTATTTCTGATGATGTTTATGGTTTGTAAATGTTAGCTAATGGAATTTTAATGTAAAGCATTCCTCTTGTCTACATTAGGTCACACCAAGGGTGCGTTCACAATGATGAATAGTGAGGCAGCCCAGCTTTTACCATCTTTCATCTAAACATCTGGATCAGCTCTACAAGGACAAAAAACTATTGTTTAGCGGCTTTCAGTTTAAAGAATTCATCTTTATTAAGCTCAGTCCTGTTGTTCAGTCCCTGTTTATAAACCATCAAACTACAATCATAGTTTTCAACATTCTTGATAATTTCATAGATTTCCTGAACCACTTACCACTAAACCATATGCATGATCAGATTTTATACCTAACTGTACAAAATGCAGAAATAGCACACCACAAAGGATCTGGTCATGGAACACATTTGTGGAAGGATTTATTCAGGATAAGGAGTGTATAAATATAACTGTATGTATCTTAAATCACGCGTGCATCTGCACAAACATCTTCACAGTATACATCAGGTGCCTTTAATAAAACTTGGACAATATTCGACTGCACAAACTTGCAAACTAAAGTCCAAGAGACAAACTGAAATTATATTTAATAGGCTTCGCTGATCTAGGATCACCCTTCACACTTCAGTAAAGAAATACAGAGTTCCTTCTGTTACTGCTGATCCAGGGCCAGTTCTACATTTTCAATACTCCTTATGGTAAAAGCATGGGCTGATCCTGGATCTGTGTTTTTTCGGTGTAGGGAAAAAACAAACAAAGTTCCCTTATGTCTCTAAATGCTTGTCCACACCCAGAACTGCATCTGGGTTTCACTAAGAAACTGACATTGGGAGAGGAAGACCTGTTACCCGCCTGTCATTAATTAACATCACATATCCCTGACATGAGGTATGAGGAGTTTTATTGAGGTATTGCTCAACGTGATTGCATACGGCTTTCTAACCTGACTAAATGTCCACAATGCTACCCTCTGGTGGTGGATAAAGAGTTACACTTTCTTGTTTCCCTTAATCTCCATTCTCAGCAATTAAAACGCCTTGATCCATCAGAGTTAATGCTCAGACGTTCTGCAACTGTGGGAGCAGTTAATACACAACACATGCTATCTCAGAGCCAATATGAGACATGATACACAACCTTCACAATAAGTAAACACTGTCCATTTCAGAACTCCAAGTGCGGTAACATTTTGTGCTGGTGTTCAAACAAAATGGCAATGTTGTCACTCCTCATCCTTGTTCAGGGGGTGTAAATGTCACGCAATGCCACTGTGGCCTCCAGTGACGGGTTGTCAGGTTACAGATTTTAAGTCGGGGAAAAAAGCACAACTATGGGGATGGGCATAAATCACAAAAGACACTAATTTACAGCATTTCTGCCTTTGGTCATAACAGGATTTACACTGCATTCACAATCATACCATTGTGTTTCTTAAACTAGAAGCTAACCTGATGATTTATTCTTATTAAAATATTGATCTGAGATGGGCTGCATAAATCAATATAACACATAGCACAATGGTTTGTAGCCTCTTTGTGTTGAGTAGAAATGGAGATTAAGGAAAGTGCTCCTTTTAATCACCCCACTATTTCATAACTAGGATTGTGTTACCTTGGTTTGCTTTTTCCCTGTGACATAAATAATGCAGGTGTAGCACACACAGGGCAATCATCCTGCCCTAACAGGAAAACAGCCAGCAGCAGATCTCATCTTTAATCACATCCTAAATACAAAGCACGTGGCTGTTAAAGAGAGAACCTCTTGAACAACTCAATGCTCTTTAGCATGATGTTGATTGATTGAGTGACTGGAGATGGTGAGAGCGATTAGAGATCAATTAAGTCAGGGTTATCTCTATATATACACAATAATTTTCAAAAGTTAGTACCCCCCTTTTTAATTCTATGTGAATTTGTATAAAAAAAATAGTACAAATCATTGTTTCATATTGGGTCTTAGTATTAGGCAAATACAACCTCAGGTATAAAAAAAGTACTGCTAATCAAGAGCCCTTAGATTAGTTAAAAATCGGCAGGTGTGCAGACCACTGTAGGTTTTGGCAGTTTGTTGGTCTGAAGCATTAAGGTGTTTGTTAACACAATGCCAAAAGAGAAAGACATAAGCGATGGTCTTAAAGAAGCTATTGAGAAGTTAGAAGGATTATTAACAAGTGAAAAGCACTTAAGACAGTTCCCTGTCCTCTCATTAGTGGATGTCCCAACACATAGGTGACAAGGTCAGACTGTGCAGTGTGAAATACAAAAAACCCAAGAGTTACATTCCAGATCCTACAGGGCTGAATGGGCATCTTAAATTTTAAAGTCCATGACAGATCAATTAGAAGAAGACTGAACAATTATGGTTTGTTTAGGAGGATTGTCCGGAGAAAGCCTCTTCTGTCAAAAAGAAAATAGAAGCAAGACTAAAGTTTGCAAAATTGCATCTAAAAAAACATAAGACTTCTTGAATAGTAATGTATGTATGGCTATCTATTGACAGTTGAGACCAACGTGGAGTTTTTTGGCTAGGAAAAACTCCCTGAAATGGTAATAGGAAGAAAGCTTGAGAGGAACCAGACTCAACAGGCAACCCATCCTCATCTGGGTAAAAACAGATAGCAGGAATTGATGTGCATAATAATATGCGAGACTGGAAGTTCAGTATAAGAGATGTGTAAGATTAAAGTCCAGTTTGTTCCTGGAGGCTCAGGTGAACTGTGAGAAATTCCAGTCTTGAACTATTGAGCGACTGAAATCACAGGTCCTCAGAGAACAGCTGTCTGCATCAGTCGAGGACAGGACCACCTTCATGGAAAAGTGGAACCATCCCCAGTCACTACACGCATTCCAGGCAGACCACATGGGGCATCCATGTGATGAGATCTCCAACCAGAAGCAGGACTCCAGGATGAGTTAGACAGGTCCAGCGGGCAGAGGGGGTCTGGATCACTGGCAGCTCAGGAGCGACATGTATAGCTTGACAGAGAGATGGGTAGAGGAAAAAGGAGAGATGGAGAGAGAGAGAGGATAGAGCAGAAAAGGAGAGAGCAAAAGAGATGGAGAAAAAACAGTTAGGTATGGTCACAGTCACACAATGTATAAGGTGAATGTATATTTAGTGCAAAGTGCAAGTAGGGACTCCTATGCAGGACTAACTATGACAGCATAACTAAAAAGCGAGAGCCAGAAGGAAACACAGACATGAGGGCTTCCAGAGATGTAAAGCAACCAATCACCTCACCGTCAACAAACCTGAGTGATCAATAAGAGTGAGGAAGACAGCATACCAGTTCACCATAATACTCTACGTCCATGAGTCCCCCAGATCTGCTCCTTTACCTAAGGCTAATCTATTTATAAAAATGCTTGGCTAAATAAATAGGTTTTTAGCCTGGACTTAAACACTGAGACTGTGTCTGCTATTGGAGACACTATTTGGAAGACTATTCCATAACTTTGGGGCTTTGTAAGAAAAAGCTCTGCCCGCTGCTGTAGTTTTAATAATACGCGGTACTGACAAGCAGCCTGCATCCTTTGATCGAAATAGGCGTGGCGGATTGTAAGATACTAGCAGTTCACTCAGATACTGCGGCGCAAGACCATTTAATGCTTTATACGTCAAGAGTAGTATTTTAAAATCGATGCGAAATTTCACAGGAAGCCAATGCAACGTGGATAAGATAGGGGTGATGTGCTCATATCTTCTGATTCGAGTGAGGACTCTCGCTGCTGCATTCTGGACTAAGTGAAGCTTGTTTAAGCACCTAGTTAAACAACCAGACAGTAAGGCGTTACAATAATCCAACCTAGATGTGATAAAAGTATGAACTAGTTTTTCTGCATCATTTGGTAACAATATATTTCTTATCTTGGCAATATTTCTGAGGTGAAAGAATGCTATCCTGGTAATATTATCTACATGAGCTTCAAATGAAAGGCTTGAATCTATAATTACACCGAGGTCTTTTACTGTTGCACTTGATGGACCAGAAAGGCCATTTAAAATCACAGTGTGATCAGAAAGCTTACTTCTAGCTGCTTGTGGTCCTATGACTAGAACTTCTGTCTTATCAGGATTAAGCAGAAGGAAATTAATTAACATCCAATCTCTTATGTCCTGCACACATTGCTCAACTTTAGTCTGGTTTTGCTGAAACGTATACTTGTGTGTCATCAGCATAACAATGAAAACTAATACCATGATTACGAATGATGTTGCCTAGAGGAAGCATGTAAAGGGAAAAAAGCAGTGGGCCTAAAACAGAACCCTGTGGAACACCAAACTCAACTTGAGAACATGAGGAATGGTCACCATCTAAATCTACAAACTGATAACAATCAGTCAAATAGGATTTGAGCCATAAGAGGGCCGGTCCCTTAATGCCTACTACATTTTCTAATCTGTGAAGGAGAATACTATGATCAATAGTGTCAAAAGCTGCACTGAGGTCGAGTAACACAAGTATAGTGACACAACCCCGATCAGAGGCCACTAGGAGGTCATTTACTACTTTAACGAGTGCTGTCTCTGTGCTGTGTTGAGGCCTAAATCCTGACTGATACAGTTCATGTAGATATGAACAAGCAGTAGATATGAACATAGCTGTTGTGATACTACCTTTTCCAGAATTTAAGAGATACAGTAAAGGAGAGGTTTGATATCGGCCTGTAATTGAAAAGCTGACAGGGGTCAAGGTCAGGTTTTTTGATTAGTGTTTTAATAAACGTTTATTTAAGGGATTTAGGAACTACCCACTGCTGAGTGAACAGTTAATTGCACCTTAAGCACAGAAGTGGAGGGGTGAAAATTTGTGCTTGATTTGCAGCCACAGGACCTGGGCACCTTGCAGTCACTGAGCCAACTATAAACTCCTCTGTATACCAGGGTATTTTAGAGCCAAATGTAAAGCCATCTGTCCTACAACTAAAGCTTGGTCAAAATTAGGTCATGCAATAGGACAATAATCTGAAGCACACCAGTAAATCTACATCATAGGTTAATATTTTACATGGTTTTGGAATGGCCTCATCAAATTCAAACCCTAACCTAACTGTGGTGAGATCTGAAGAGAGCTGTGAACAATGAATGCTCAAAAACCTTGATGGGCTGTGCATGTAGTACAATAAGCAGAATGTTTTACAAAGACTACTTTTCTCATTTAAACAGTGGAAGTCACTGCAGCAAGTATTACAGTAGTTATTATTTCTTTTCCTACCAATTTTCCTACCCTTACCAGCCTTTGCTCTATGGTTGACTAGTACCACCCTTCTTCAGTAAAATGATTTTGCTCTTAGTTGATATTTGTAAATGATTCCACAAGTTGACATTTACATTGTCCCATCATTGTCGACGTCCTTTTACGTCAAGAAGAGGGATTTGTCAGGATATTCGTGGAGGGAATGATAATGACCCTCTTTCCTTGTTATCTGTTGAAATTCCAAGAACCTTTGCTGCGTGTTAATTCATTTGCAAGATCGGTTCCTCTTGTAGCCGGTTCCAACCAGTCGCGAGGTTAATAAGGTTCAGGCTTTTGCTTTCTGTTTTCTCTCTCTCCCTTTTCTCTCTCTCATTTTCTCTTTGACGTAGACACACAACACAGAGAGAAAAATAGTTTTAATCCTAAGGTAAATATGCACTGCAGAACCGTTTTCTACACTGCAAGTTTGCAGAGATCACTGGTAACCAGCTGCAGTATGCACAAAGCCAGACACTTAAGCTCAGTGAGATCAGGTTTATCTATGTCCCTTTGGATTGGCACAACAAACCTCTAGGGCCAGTCTATGAAATAATCCATTATCATGGGTCTATATGTAGTGGGTTCAGGTAAGTGACAGCAGTATCAGCCTATCAGAGTAGGGCACCTCCCTATTTAAAGCCAGATTGGATGTTACCTGGGTTGCGTCACGTCCGGTTTCCCCTTTGTTTCCGTGTTTGTAGAGGCGGCAGGTAAGCGCGTCGTTTAAACATGGCTGTTAGAAACTGGTTTCATGTGTGTGTGACTTAAAATGCTCATTGTTACTTTTTATAGCGTGTTTTCCGGCGCTGCAGTGGCCGTAGTGGAGAGCATTTGCCTTGGAGGTATGTTTGTTCAACCCGGGTGGTTTATTAACTGCCGAAGGAATTAATAATATTAATTCTTGCATATTGATTAGGCTTCCTTGTGCCCTATTGTTATGATGGGATACAGCTCTGACTAAACCGGTGCCTGTGTGTGTTTTCGCTACAAAGACCTGAATGGTAAGTGGTTTAACTTGCCTTTTACTGAGAGTTAGAAGCGTATATGTTGTTAATGTTTCCTCTCTTGTGTTTGTCATAGGAGACTCCCTCTCGTTGCTATTGTCGTGTTGGCTATTGCTAATTGAGTGGTGCTGCTAGCGCTGTTCGTTTTTAGGGCTGGGAAGATACAGCTGCTAACCGTGTGAGAAGCTAAGGTTGCTAATTGCTGATAGCGAAGACGCTGCCTTTAATCTCGTGCCAGTGTTGCCGTGAATAATGTAGAGAGGGGACTGTTTATCTGTCTGGTGTCGTGTTGCTTTGTCGCCCTGTCGAACGTATGGTTTATTCGTTGTTTCTTTTTCTTTTTGTTTCCTTTTGGCTAAGTACTTTAAGTTTTCTTGGCCTACTTAAGTGTATTTGGTTTATTGTTATTTTGGTTTTATTAATTGTTTCTTTCTCTTTGTTAATTGGAATGGACGCATTTCTTGATGGCTGACCTGCTAGAGATTATTCAGTACATTTAATGTTTTATGATTCTCTTTTGTACTTGTTAGCTTCTGACCCTTATTGTTGTCGGATGTTTTAAGAAGTGTTTGTACTATTGTTGGAGTCTTTTGTTTGTCCTTTTTCTTTTGTTTATTGTAGGAGCTGAGGTTCGGTGACCGATTGGTTTCCTTCGCTGTGGTGGTGGTTTTTCCCGATTGTGTGCAGTGTTACACCTGGAGTGTTTGAGCGCGCGATCATTGTGCACCGTGGTGTGTGTGGAAGTGTGTTCTGGTAAAAAGACCACGCTACTCTGTCTGGCTCTGGTGAACCTCAGCTCTAAATATTTTGATTTGAGTTTGTCTAACAATATATACATTTCAGTCCGGTCTTTCCAATTAGTTTTCTTTCTTTATATTTTTTGTGTTTACCTGTTTGACCTGGGGTTTCTTGTCTACTGTTTTTAGTGTGTTTTAAATAATTGTCAATAAATTTCTATTTTTCTAAATATCTTATCCACGCCTCCTGCCTGCTGGGAAGTAGTCGAACTTGTGTGCTTGACCTCTAAATTGAGTGGGCTAAATCTTTTTTGTCCCTGGGGTGAGTCCCAGGGTGGCGTAATCGGTATAATAACGCTTAGTAAATATTTCCATGCTGTAGCGACGCGCCACATATACACACTGAGTGTGTGTGTGTGTGTGTGTGTTTGTGTGTGTGTGTGTCTTGACTTTATTGAAGGTTGTTGGAAGGGGGTTACACCCCTGACCTTGGTCTCCAGCCACGACGCACAATAGTTGTCCTAGTTCCAAACTTTGTCTCAGTCTCTGTAGAAAGTGATGGAGGATAATGGTCCGGGAATTGGGGGCTGGGGAGGGGGGGAGAAAAATCTAAAACAATAGATTTTTCAGACCTCGGGGGATGTGACCACCGAGACGAGGGTGTAAACCATTTAAAAAGACAAGCAGTCATCTTTATAGCACTTCCTGACATTTTCATCATTTGCTTACAAAAAAACGGTCACTCATATTACGTAAAAAAGGAAAATAAATTAAGAAAGAAAAACACTTATCACAGCCTCTTTGTTAATTATTAACTGCATCATCCACTTTAGATAACAGGGTGACATCACTGACCTACAGCAGGGTTTTTCAAAACACACCACAAAACATGCCACGCTATGCTTGCAGGCATGCTAAAGGCATTAGCCGAGACGGTACACAAAGTCATTACTCACCCATTAGCAGTGTTAATGACTTACTGTAGAAACAACAACAACAACAACAACAGTATTAAACTGAGAGCATTAATTAGTAATCTTTGATTAGTAGCTACACTTCTGAAACCTGACCAATCAGCCTTTATTAAACCAGTATTGTTATTTGCTTTGTATAATTGCTTTGTATTGTAAAAAGTGACACACATACAGTATTGGCCACACACACACACACACACACACATGCAAGTTTTCAGGCAGGTGTGGAAAAATGCTGGTTAAGTAAGAATGTTTTCGAAAAAAAAAATGTTAATAGTTTATTTTTATTTTTAAGGCTTAGTAAATGAACAGAAGAAAAATCCAAATCTAATTAATATTTGGTATAAGCAAATACTTTGCCTGCAAAACCTGAATTGAAATCAATTCTTCTAGGTACGCTTGCACACAGTTTTTTGAAGAAACTCACCAGGGAGGTGAGAACTTGGAGAACTAACCACAAATCTTCTATGGATGTACAGTAGGCTGTGTCAAATCCTTCTGTCACTTCATTTAATCCCAGACAGACAGGGTGATGTTAAAATCAGGGGTCTGGGTTGGCCAAACCATGACTTCCAGGACTTCTTGTTCTTCTCTACACTGAGGAACGTTCTTCCTGACATTGTCCATATGTTTGTGTTCGTTAACCTGCTGCAGAATAAATTTGGGGCCAATCCAATGTCTTCATGATGGTATTGAGTGATGGGCAATTATCTGTCTGTATTTCTCATCATTGAGGACACCATCAATCCTGACCAAATATCCAACTCCATTTGTAAACTTAGAGGGAACGTCCAACATGCTTTACTGTTACCTGCAGACAGTCATTATTATACTAATATCCAGCCCTTCAGAAAACAACCTGTCTAATGTTACAGTCAAATATTTTAAAATTTGACTTATTGAAGCAGAGGTGGCCTGTTGCCATTTTTCTGCACCCCAGTTCCCATGTTTTCATGCATAGTAACATTGAGTAACTTGGCCTTGTTTCCATTATTTTTTATTATTATTTCCATAAAGGTATGGCTTTTGGGCTGCAATTCTTCCATAAAGACCACTTCTGGCAAGATTTATTTAGGCAGTAGATGGATATACCTGTGTTCCAGTGGTTTCTGACACTTCTTTGCTAAGGGCACTGCTTAACATCTTCTGATGTCAAAGGTACATAAGCATGATGTGTCTTTCATCTGCTGCATTAAGTTTCCTTGGCTGACCACTGCGTCTACAATATCTTTTATTTTTTGCTTCTTAAAAATAGCTTTAACAGCACATGTTGAAACCCCAGTCTGCTTTAAAACCATTGCTTGGGATTGAAATCTTGCTGATGCCGTATAACTACCTTGTATCTTGTTGCTGTGCTCAGTCTTGCCATGATGTATGACCTGTCTTGCACAATCTCACCTTAGTTGCACAGTTTGGCTGTTACTCACCCAGGTGTAATCCTCCACACCATTTTTCCACATCTGCCTAAAACATTTGCACAGTATGGTATATACAGACATACAAAAACTCAGACCCATGGTAAATGTTAATGTTTGTGACAGCACAGTTTGACAAATAGACAGATAAGACCAAAGTGGAGTTGTTTGGTCTTTTTGCCCAGTGCCAAACAACATTTCAGCTGAAACAACTCGCACAGGACCTGGGCAACTTGTAGTCATTGGGTCAACCATGAACTCCTCTGTATACCAGAGTATTTTAGAGGGGCAAATTTGCAACCATCTAAAGCTTAGACAAAAATGGGTCATGCAACAGGACAATGACATGAAACACACTAGTAAATCTACATCAGAGTGGCTAAAAAGAAAAGAATCAAGGTTTTTGAAATGTTCTAGTCAAAGTCCAGACCTCAACCCAATTTAAATGCTCTGGTGGGACTTTAAGAGAACTGTGCATAAGCGCAGTAAACCTCAATAAACTGATACCATATGAATTCTTTACACTAAGAATAGAATTTAAATAAATGTCAGTGTGTCATTGATGTAATCTGTTTCTCTCCCAGTTAAAAATAACATGTGCAAAACATGCAATCAAAAACAAGTGGGAAAACGGTTGAGAGGGTAAACCTGATAGTCCTCTTCCTTGCGTGGAATCCTTGCTAAATGCACAACTTTACGAAAGTTACTGTAGGTGGTGGCCATTTTGTCACTTCACTTCACTTCTTTTATTCATAAAGCACATTTTAAAACAACTCAAGGTTGATCAAAGTGCTCTACACATGAGAAATTAAAATCAGATAAAAATAGAAATAAGCAATAAAAAAATACAATACATAGAATTAATATATCTAAAACCCATACCCAGGAAAAGTGTGCTAGTTGTGAGGTAGTTTTCATAAGCTACACTATAAAAACATAAATGTCCAGGAACAGAGAGGAGCTCTCTTCTGTGCCAGCTGTCATCAGCTCTTGTGCTTGCTACTGTATGCGTCTCGGGGAAACACATCGTTCTGACCCGGTCAGAAAGGTAACAGTATACAGGTGGAGGTTTGTGTTTACAAAACAGCACCTCATCTGAAGAAGTGAAGGTAAACATGGGATGTAACGCTATGTGATTCCCTAAGCTATGCTGACTCAGCGCACTTCTTATTGCCACAACACTGGGACACCGTTTCAATGAGAATGGCATTGTAATATAATTTGGTTGAAGCTCATCCAAGTTCATAAAAGAGCCTTATAAAATCTGAAACGCTCTGCATACTCATGATAGCATGTGCGTGTGTGTATGTGTGATAGAATGACCGAGACAGTGCCTTTACTCTGTAGCCAGTTCAAACTGGTTTATCTTTAACTCTGTGCCCAGAGTGAGTGCATAGTAATGTGCACACACTGACCTTTCGAGTCACGATGAGTGTGTGTGCACTGTGTATGTGTGTGTGTGTAGTAGGGTAACACACTCACTCATGACCAGAAGTCATTGGCGTCTTTGGTGACTACGGCGTTGTTGTTGGCTCTCCAGCCATCTGTCTGACGCTAATGCGGCCTCCTGAAAAGAGGATTAGTTGTGTCCCTTTGTGATCAACATGTGACAGTGATCAAAAGCAAAGCAGACGTTGCACCCCTTTAGTGTGACATTGCAGGTAATTCCTGTTTACACTGCATCTTGTTTTGGTCAGAGCATTGATGACAACAATCTCCTTAATCCTTGCTTTCTAAACAACTGTGCAGCAGCTCCGGTAAACCACGAGGCATCACGCTGGCAGTTTTACTGCGTTTACATCACCAACTGTTTCGCAGATCATTAAACCTGATTAAACACAGTGCTACAGATATAGAGAATTCATGTGGGTAACAGTGCCCAGAGGTGCTACGCTTCCTGAAAGACCACACCCCTCACCAGAAACTTCCTGTTAAAAAAAATCCCCCAGGTCAAGTAGCAAACAGAAAGATCATCTTTGCCAGCTTTTAATGTTTGATAGAACATTTACATGCTTATGTTACTTCAGTCTGTATTTATTTAGTAAACCAATTATGCATATCAACTTCTACAGTACATCCAATCACACACTTAGGCAATATGCAAACACCATTAAACCAAACAAGTCTGATCCAGAGTGCCTCACCCTACAACCCACAGCACCCAAAGGATCCACCTCTAGCGTCTTGGTGCTGGACACCACAGCACACAACCAGAGAGCTAGAAAACAAGTTTCTGCTTGTTAAGATGGCCTACTAGATGCCTCCGAGTGGTGCTCGCCCTATCATCCGGAGATCGCTGGTTCGATCCCGGGTGAAGCTGTAACCTCTCGCAGCCGGAGGCCTAGAGAGACCTGATTGGCCGAGCTCACTCAGAGGGGAGGGATGAGAGGTACTTTGTGCTCCCACATTAATCACGGCTCTACAGTCAGTCAGGGGCGTCTGTGAGCTCATGCACGCAGAAGGAGCAGATAGCGCTGTCCTCCAAGTGTGTTACGCCGCACCCAACGTAAGCGTGAGCGAGCAGTCACGTGGTTCGGAGGAAACATGCGATAGTCTCGGTCCTCCCTGCTGAGTGGTATTAGTAGCCCTAATGCGGGAGCCCCCTAGTGACGGGGAGGAATTGGACACGACGAAATTAAGGAGAAAAAAAAAAAAAAAAACTTAGATTAACCCACAATTAAGTCAGCTTTCTGACTCCTCTGGACTTCTTCTTAGTTTCATATTCCATATTTATAACTATTTTTCAGTCTTGCTGTCGGCCATTGTTGCCACGACAACACATAATCTACATTTTACACCATGCTAAACAGGAAGTGAGGCATAAATCAATTGCACGTTGTTTGTACAAAGTTTTTAATTACTGTTTGCCAACACTAACATGTTCTAGGTGTTTATGCTAAAAGAACTGCAACTTTCAGTCCATGATGAGCCTAGTTCTAAGTCATGTGGGTGCTTTGCTTGAGTTGTGCTTGTGCTGTGCGAGTCAGCTATGCCTCCAGGAGCGGGGCTGTAATTAGGACGTATGTCTCATACTTTCCTTAAAACAAGAACCTTGTAGCCAACATTTTTTGAATCTGCTTGAAAACACATAGTGACTAACACCGGGGATTATTTTTGGGTCCGGATTCTTTCACATGTTGCCAATTACCATATTTCTTTCACATTTTTCTTGTAAAGGCTTGTTTTTCTTGCACAGCAGTCTGAAAATAGAAAGGTTTGTCATATTTGAATTACGTTGCTGAAGTTGCATTTTACTCTTTCATGTCGTAATCTGTTTGTGCATTGTGTAAGGATATTTATATACAAGTGCTAAGTCCAAAGATGCCATGCTGACTAACTACATTACCATTTACTAGTTGAATTCGAGGGCAACACATATAGATCAAAACTGTTTCCATTTCTTTATGAAAAAAAAGGAAAACACCCTTTGTCTATGTTGACTTTATGCCAAAAATGACATCATGTGAGCAGCCAACTTAGTTTTACTTAAATTATTTAAATCACTAAATTCAAATTCAAATTCTATTTGTCACATACACAGTCATACACAGTACGATATGCAGTGAAATGCTTATACGACCGCCGGCGACCTTAAAAAGAAAATAAAAAACTATATATAAGAAATAAATATTAATAAAAATAAATAAAATACAAAGGAAAATAAATGTAACTAGTAAAATAAACAAACTGTACAAATAAGGGCATGTAAAAATATCACAAAATATAGAATATAGGAATATGGGGGGAAATATATACATAAAATTTTTTAAATGTTTTAAAGTGGCACTAAATACATTTTTATATAATAAGATAACAGTAAATACAAAATGCAGTTTTTAAATTATAATTTCATTAATTAAGGGAAAAAATTTGTCCAAACCTACCCCTAAACCTTATTACAGGTTGTGCCACCCTTGGCTGCAATAAGTACAATTAACCATTTGCGATAACTAGCAATAAGTCTTTCACATCACTGTGGTGGAATTTTGGCCTAGTTTTCTTTGCAGAATAAATTTTAATTCAGCCACATTGAAGGGTTTTTGAGCATGAATAGTCAGTTTAAGGATCTCAAGTCCGGATTTAAGTCCACTCCAAAACCTTCATTTTGGTTTATTTTGGATCATTTGGTTTAAATATTGGATCTGGCTTTGGGGTTATGCAGGATCATTGTCCTCCTGCATAACTCTAGAGCTAGATGTCACAAAATGATGGCCAAACATTCTCCTGCAGGATCGTCTGGTAGAGAACAGGATTCAAGATTCAGGATTCAAGACAAGTCATCCTGAAGCTTCAAGCAGCCAAACACCATCACACAATGTTTGACTTTTGGTATTATGTTCTTTTTATGAAATATTGTCTTAGCTTTAAAAGAGATGTAATGGGACACACACCTTTTAAAGAGTTAAACTTTTGTCTCATCAGTACACAGAATATTTGACCAAAAGTCTTGGGGATAATCAAAATATTTTTTGTTAACCGTTAGATGAGCAGGCTTGAGCATGGTTGCATGGTGGTTAGCACTGTCGCCCTGCAGATGGATTGGCACTCTCTCCATGGTGTATCCCACCTCTTGCCCTTAGTTTCCTGGGATAAGCTACAGGCTCCCCTGCGACCTTGTATATGCACAGGGGTATAGAGGATGAGTAAATGAGTGTAAGATAAGCTTTCATGTTCTTTTTGGCCATCAGTGGCTTTCACCTTGGAACTCTACCATGGATGCCATTTTACTCAGTTTCTTTCTTATTGTTTAATCATAAGCACCGACTGAAGCGAGTGAGTCCTGCAGTTCTTTAGATTTTGTTCTGGGTTCTTGGATCGAGCTCCTGGATGAGACATCCTGGTGCTCTTGGAGTAATTTTGGTTGGCCAGCGACTCCTGGGAGGGTTTCTGGGAAGGTTCACCAAGTTTTTTCCATTTGTAGATAATGGCTCTTACATGGTTTGCTGGAGTCCGAAAGCCTTAGAAGTTGCTTTATTACCCTTTTCAGATTGATACGTGGCAGTGATCAACCCTGGGTGTGGAAAGTGAAATTCAACATAAAGGGAAATTACTTTTTCACATTGGCCCAGCAGGTTAAGACAGCTTTTTAAAGACTGCATTTTGTATTTACTTGGGGTATCTTTGTGTAATCTTAAAATTAGCTTGATAGCCTGAATCATTCATGTGTAAAAAAAAATATGCAAAAAAAAAAAGCACTGTATGGTTCACTGTATGTATGGGACATTTTCTGAATAATCACCTAAAATATATTGAGAATCTGACCATGTGACCCAAACTCTTATTCAGCAACATGATTAAATATACTCTTTGTAATAAATTTGTATAGCAACAATATAACTGATTAAATCAATGTTAATTTAGGATTCATGGAAGAAGGCTCCAGTGTCATAGGTAAAGGGATATCTTTAACACTGCATATAGTATAGAAAAGTCTTTATGACTAACACTAAATGATAAAAAAAAAAAATTGGTTTCTTGCCAATAGAAAAATGTCTTGTTTTATATGACAAAAGAGAAAAAAAAGAAAGGGATGCAATTGTTGAATCCAAGTAAGAACTTGCAATTTGGTGGTGTGTTTCAGTCTCTCTCCCCCACACACACATACCGATACACAGTCCATCAGTTTGTGTCATAGAGTGCAAGTACAGACATGATTCCCCCTGCATGCAGAACTCTTGCTTAAACAAAAAAGTGTGTAACACTGGTAACGGAGACACTCTAACTCAATTTCACATATTTATAATAATCTCTCACAATCCCAGATGACTCTCTGGTCATAAACTGCAGTGATAGCAACGTTTATCAATTTACATCACTGATTTATCCTCTTTGGGGTTTGTGCATGTATTGTCATATCCTTCACAGCAGTGGCCCAACTGATCTCCGCCACCATCAGATATCATGGAGATAAGAGCAAGGCATGTGTGTAAAGGAACATTGTTCTGGGTCGATATGGTACTCTCGGAAAAAAAAGGTACACAGTGGTACAAATAATGTTTCTTGAAGAAACGCTTTGTACATTTTCGATAAATGTACCCTTAATGGTACAAAAAAAAAAAAAAACTCTAATGATACAAATTTTTACCTTTTATTGTACAAATGACTTGAAGGCACACAATTGTTCTAACATAAAGTGTACAGAATATTCTGGACAGTGGGAGGACTTTAGCTTTTCCTCGGAACAACAGTGGAGATTACGACAGAGAACAGAGGAGGATTTTTTGGGTATTCTTACCACCCAAACACTGGGTTGCCTCTGTTGGGTCATTTTTTTCTGGATTATTTACAGTGAATTGGGTATTTTTTGTGTAACCCAGCTTGCTGGGTTGGAGTTGTGTTAGCTAGTGACAGTTAGCTAGTGAAGTTCACCGCTGTATTCAGTGGCTGTGTCAACTTTGTGTCTTTTCTTTTGGGCTGCTAATAAGGGTGCATTCTTCTCGTGCATTTAAGAGGAAATGTAAACATTAAATACAAAGTCACTGTATGCACACTTAAGTCACATATGACTGATTTTTTTTTTTTACTGTATGTAACATTTATTACTGTTACCGTGTTAACATTACACTTAAACTTTCAGCATGATCTGAGCTATATAGCTTGATAGTTTATCTGACAATGGCTGCTAGCTGGCCAAAAAGCCCATCTCTGTATGAAAGAACCTGCTAAAATGTCTGAGCTATTTAGCTTTCCTTGTAGAATGCTTGCAGGGTGTATGAAGATGGTGAAGTGATGAATGAAAGCTGACATTAATGACTGAATGAAATGAAAGCCACATTAATATTAGAACTTTATTAATCTCAGTACAATAAAATGCTGGGATGTTACAAGACACTACTCTTCCTAATCTTCAAATATGTATACTAGCCAACCCTCTCAGTTTTCTAGAAACCTTTACTTTCTTTTATTTCTTTCTTTCTAAGGTTGGAACCAACATTGTGGAATACCTCTAGCAGGCTGAAGTGTCAAGGCCGTACCCCTACATCCTGACGTTGGGAGATAATGACCAGCGCTGCTCTCAGGCATTGGTGCTTATGAGTAATGGTATTGTAATGATGTCGCTGTTTAACTTGGTTTGTATTATCTGCTCTCGTACTTTTAAAAAATAAATATTTTTCCTGTGATTTGTACATTTAATTGGTGTGTGTTTTTGTATGCCCATATTTTTTGCCATAAATGAGCCTTCTGTGTATAAGATCTTGGACATTTTCATTGTGAGAGTAGGTTAGGGTGTAAGAGTGAGCGTTTGCCTACAGACTATATTCTGAATAAACTACAAACAAAAAATATGTTTTTTTTTTTGTCCTCAAATTATTTTCTTGAAGCACATCCCTCTGTCACATACCTGACTGAAAGGCTCATTATGCAGCTCATTATGCGAATCGTTGCCTCACTACCATAAAATATACACACTGTTCAAAAACTGTGAACAAAACTGTTCAAAATACTATTTAACTTTTATGGACTATGGAAATTGTATTTTTATATACTGTACAATTGTAGTGTGATTGTATTTTGTGAAAGGTTTTTCAGCTAATGGAAGTGTTTTATTTTGATCAAATACTTGTTTATTGTAAATCTAAAAGATATATTTTCACAGAATATTTTACTGTAATCTAAGGCAGTGTTCAAACATACAGTACGCATTTGATACATGATCATAGTCACTAATAATACATTGATTGATTGTCATATTCAATGGAAAAATCACTTTTTTATAGTTCTTAAAGGAACATATTAGACACCATTAAGGTACAAAAGGGCTTGTCACTGGGGTGGTACCTTCAAGGACAAGCTTTGATTAAGGTTCAATAATATACCAGCAAGTTTATGAAACAAAAGGTACATTTTGGTTGCCCATGGTTCAAATAATGTCCTTGATGGTGCAAACAGAATTGGTGCAAATTTGTTCCTCTAAATTAAGGTACAATTCTGTGCCCTTGAAAGGTACCGCCCCAGTGACAATGGTTTGTACGTTTTATTAGTACAAAACTGTACCTTTATTTCCTAGAGTATATGATGAGGTTAACGCTATTCTGAACATCTGGAAAGGCTGTACAAATAGGATTGAATTAAATTTAATTTAACAAGAGTGGTGCCTCTTTACCAGATGAAATAGGATGCAAGAGACACAGAGTCATAAATGTTTAACCAGATTGAATGGGATAATGAGAACTGGATTACCGTCAAACACAAACACCTTACCAGAGGATGTAGAGACAATGACTCAGGTAAGCTTTCTTATGCAATAAGCAAGAAAGGGACTTTTCTGTGCTAGGAAAATAACTGAAACCATAGTGGTGTGATGAAACTGGCTTTTAATTACACCAAATTTGATATTTTTAACCACTAAGCATCAACCATGTTTAATGTTTTATTCTATATATTATTACTGCAGCAATTATATATTTTTAAATACAAATTATATATATATATATATATATATATATATATATATATATATATATAAATGTGATAAGCTCATCCAAGCAATGCAAAGATGTCATAGTAGCCATTCCGACCAATCAAATCCAAACATTAATAGCACAATTGTTTGCCATTGTCTTTCTCAAACACCTTGTTGCAGCCTGTTCAGCCCCAAATGACCACTATAAAATATGTTGAGGAAAAATAAACTCACAAGTGCATAATTGTTGTAAATTTTTCGTCTCATTGTTCATTATAAATTTCCAATAGAGTTACGGCTATTCATGAATACACTATCTAGTCTAGGATTCCTTCCTCTCGTAATTTCTGGTCAGACTCCAAGGAAAGCGTGATGTCTCCTTGCTGAGGTGGCCCATGACCTCAGTTAAATTAAGCGGCTCCCATTGTTATGATTATCAGAAGACAGTTTGGCTGGGCTTTGCAAGGCCAGCGCCAATACTTCCTTCCGCTTGCTGGGGGCCGACGGGGAACCAGGGAATTCGGGACATATTCAGGCAGAAGCATAGAAGAAAATTTCAACAATACAGTTCCAAACATATTTCTTTGTCAGACAATAGATGCACAAATTCCATGCATTCCAGTTTCTTGCAAAAGTGGCAGATTTTTTCAGCACATACACAATCTGGACATTTCTATCATCTGACTAATGCTGTTTCAGTTCTGGATTCAGTTGTTTGGGTTTTGGTTGCTGTAATAGGCCAGGAGAAGGGGGGAAAGGAAAAAAACAACAAACAAACCCCCCATTCAAAACACAAACTGTCATCCATTGCAAGCTCCAGGAAAAAGCAAGAACAAGCACTGTTTTACATTCGCAGAGTGTAAAGGAGCCGTCCGCACCCATACAGTATGTTGAGAAACACTTGTTTATTATAGATGCAGACAGGATTTGAACAATTATCCTAAAAGGCTATTTTCCGTTTCAAATAAACTAGCAGGAGATATTTATAGGACACCATCATGGGAGAGCATTTTTCTCATTTAGGCCCAGTACGACCTTTGACAGAATTACTAAAGTGTTAGTAATGTAAGAACTATCAGAAATCAATGTTGAAATGCATACAATGTTTAAACAGTTTTTGCTGTTAAAGGCATACAAATTAAAGTGCTATCTAGTTTGATCACAGGATGTTCTGTGCTTCTGAAGAAGCTATCCAGAGTCCAAAACCTTGTTAAGGTTGCTCAATCCTGATAGATACATTCCAGGACACCTTGGTCTATGATTTAATTCTGGATAAGCAAACTATATATTTGAGCAAATCATGTATTAGGATAAAAAAAATAATAAACCTGCAGATAAAAATAATTTATGATTGAAATGAGTATTACAATCAATCCTTTAATACTCAGGAAACCATAAATGAATTAAACAATTTAAAAAAGGAATATCCTACATTATTATTATTATTATTATTATTATTATTATTATAAAACCACTAACTCAGTTTTATTCGAGTGCTCTCCTGTCAATTACAATGATGCCAGACGATATTAATAATAATAATCAAATAGGTGGCTTAGTGGTTAACAATGTCGCCTTGCACCACCAGGATCCAGGTTTGTTTCCCGCATCAGTGTCTGTGTGCATGGAGTTTGCATATGCTTGGTGGGTTTCCTCCGGGGTCTCCAGTTTCCTCCCACACATGTGTGCCTTTGTGTGCTCAATGTGATGAATTGTGCCAATGTCCAGGATGTACCACACCTTGAATAGGCTCCAGGTCCCCTGCAACCATGTATACAGGATAAAGCGATAGAGACGATGAGTGAGTAATAATCAAATACAATATATACAAAAACTCTAGCTCAGTGTATGTGTCCATTCTACTCATATACAATTAGTTTAAATATTTTTGTAATAATTACATTTTATTCTGTATATTATTCTTTTTCATAGTTAAAATTTTATGGATTTATATATTTATTTAAACTCTGCTATAGAGAAAAGGGGCGTGTCAAAAGGCTACGTGACGCAATTCTCGTGAGCAGCTCCTCGGGATATAAATAGCGCGAGCGCTGCGCTGTATGCTTCACTCAGCCTCGAGCGAGCACACAGAGCGCGCGGAATAAAATCTCGTTTATAGTCTCGAGAACTGGCGAGAACAAAGAGAAAGTTCCGCAGCCGCAGGGGAACAGAAAGTCTCAGTGGAACAGACAGCAGAGAAAGATGTCGAGCTACACGACGAGGTCAGACAGCTGCCGGGTGTGTCCGTCCGCACACGCTAACCGTTTCGACACGGCTTGCCGCAAGCGCGCGGTCCCCAACATCTTCGAGCACGTGAGAGAGGATGCACTCGTGCGGCTCTTCCGCAAGGCGGGCGACGCGAAGGCCGAGGAGCGCGCGCGGAGCATCTTCTCGTGCGATAACGACCCTGACGAGACGGCGCGCGCTCTGATGGCGCTCAAGCAGCGCAAGAAGGACAAGTTCCTGCAGATCGCGCGCTCACTCCGCGGCCTCCTGAAGCTGCGCTGAGGATGCACGTCACACGGCTCCGGTAGAAGAGCCGCAGGACAGAACCGAGCGGGGAACCGACTCCGAGTTCACACGGCGCTCAGGGACACGGAGGGAAAACTTCCAGTCTCCAGAGAGAGAGAGAGAGAGAGAGAGGCGCTTACAGCCCGGCGGGGAAAACCGCATAATGCAAGCCAAAAGGTCCAGAAATGTCTTCAAATGGACGGTTTTACCGGCGGGTGAAGTGCCGGTGCTATGCTGTGGTGATGAAGCACAAACAGCAGTTCTGAGATGAAGCTCAGCTGTAATTAATGCACATCATACAGGAACGCATGAAGGAACTTCCAGAAACTTTTCATGAACTTTTGCAAAGACTGATGCACCTGACAATTCATATTAATTTCAATATTATAAGAATGCTGTGATGACATTTTGGTCATGAATTTTCACACGTTTTGTATTTTTTGCAATAAATTATTAACGTTTGTTTAAATCCTTGTGATCATTTAATGCACTTCCACTGAGTTAAAGCTGAGTTTATGAAAAATGAAAATAATCTAGGCTATCTAAGTTTTGTAGGTCTGTTAGTGGTTCCATATGCCAAGTTATGGTATAAACAACTAGAAGATAAATTATGTATTATACACTTAGTACTACCCTTTTAGTCAAACCCTAAATTATAAAAGAAATAGTAAAAACAAAAACCTATACAAACTATATTCATTAGTGAAGATACATCAGTGCTCATTTAAAGTAATACCAGTGGAATTTATAGATATTGTCATGGTGATTTATAATGCAAGCTCTAATACAGTAAATTGTGGAAAAAAAAATAATCAGATTAGACAAATTGTAATTGTCCACATGAGGGATTTCATTTTATTACTGGAACCCAAAGAGATCACTTATATTATCAGCAATGAATCACAGTGCAGAGATCACCCTCCATCTTACAAAAGTAAATAGCTGACACATCTGTGTCAACATCTGGCAACAAACCTTCCCTGATTAATGTTGCTCTGATGGAAAAGTCTTACTCAGCACTCAGATCTCAATCTTGATCTCTGAACACCCACGCCTGAGGCGTCAGTGAATTTTGCCCTGGATTGCATAATCGCATTGATGTCATCCTTTGTCCACGACTGATGCACTTCAGTAGCTGCGAGTCATGCTGGGGATTTGCATTTAAGGCAGCTCTCATGCCTAATAAGTCTAATACTGCAGCTCTGCTGTGTTCCCCATTCTGATTAGGAACAGGCAAGGACTGATTTAAATCTATGTGCTTGTTATAATATGTTAAAGTTTCCATAGTACAGTTTATTCACATGGCATTGATGTAAGCTTAAACAAAAAAAAAAAAAGGGGTTAGGGGATTCTGGTAGAAAGCATCAAGACTCCTTCTATGAAGTAAACACGTGTTTGTTATGAAATAACCAGTGATGCTATCAGGGCTGCTCAAGTTCAAGTAGGCTTTATTGTCATTACAACCATATACAGTTAGTACACAGTGAACCGAAACAACGTTCCTCCAGGACCAAGGTGCTACATGCAACATAAATTTACGACATAAATTAACAGAGACACTAAACTAGCTAACCAAGAGGCCTAGTTAGCTGGCTAGCAGAGACAGGACAAAGAGACCTAACATAACTTACAACATAAATGAACAAAAACTAACTAGCTAAGTATAACATTTTTATAGACAACATAAAGTGCACGTGCAAATGTGCAAACAAAAGCAACAACAAAGTGACAGTGCGCAACCACGACATAACAGAACATAAAATATGGTGTTGAGGTAGTGGGTAAACGTAAACATTCCTTAAAACAGCAGCAAGAATTGAGGAATTAGTGCAAAAAGTAGTCCAGTAATGAATATTGTGCAAAAGAGATAAACAGTGAATCATGAACAGCTGTTATTAAGTTTATTAACAATTTCTGACCAATCAGATGTAAGAAACGTGATATAATCAAGTTTAACTTGCTGAACTGTTTAAATTTAAAAAGACAAATATCTTGCTGCTGAACTCCGAAATTCACTGGTAACCGTTTTCTAAGCCTGGGTGTAGGTGTCTGTAGTTTCAGCAGGTTGGTCGGGGTTTGTTTCGATTCCTTACACGCTCCACTATTGAGATAAGCACTAAGTAAAGAGGATCTGGTTTCTCTCAGTCAGCTGGGGTTTACTGTTTAGAGGCTTTTCCTGCTATGTGGCATAAAACTGGTATGAACCAGTTCACTCAAAACTCATCCATTGTTTAGATAAGAGCTTAATTAAATGATAACAGCACCTATGCTTATAAACTCATTATGTGAGTTCCATCACAAGCATTTGTTTGGATAGCACGACGCTAGCATTTAACATGTGCTGTGTTTTAGTGTCGAGTTTTAGGGTGTGCCCAGGTTTAAGGTTGGGTTTGGGATAAGAGACAGTGAGGGAAGGAGGAGGATTAGCGTATAGCCGCTAAGCTTATCATTCTGGTAGGTAGTGGCTCGACTGGTACAAACCAGCTCCAGGCAGCTTGGAGTGCGTCATCTGACATCTGAACCACCTGAATGCCACGTGTGGATCTGACATGAGCCGGGAGAGGCAGAAATTTACCTCAGACACAGAGTTCTCATTTATATTTATAAGGTGGAATGATCTGAAGCACTCTCTCTCTCTCAGGTAAACATTGAAGATACAGAACAAAAGACCTTAAAAAGCAAGCTGATGAATGAAAAAAAACTCTTTCATCATCACCTTTTTTGCCCCATTTTTTTTACTTACCTACTGTACCTGCACCTGAAAATCTCCACACATCTCCCAAAGTGTGAGGAAATCAGATCATAAGAGAAACTCACCTCAATAACTGAGAACATAAATATTCATTTACATAACTGAAAAGAAAAACAAAAATGGACAGAATATACACCTTGACCACTTTAATAGGAACACCTGCTCTATTATTCAGTCCATGGTCATTCAGTCAGCCTTGAACAAGAACCTAAGTTCCTTCATGGGGTGTGTTCTGAGATGCTTTTCTTAGCTCAACAAAAATGTTTGTGTTACGCTAGCCTTCGTGTCATCTGGGTATTCTCCTGGCTGACGAACTGCTACTTGTTGGTCCATGGTTAATTTCATGAATGGTTGGTGTGTATGTTAGGTCTCTCTGTCCTGTCTCTGCTAGCCAGCTAACTAGGCCTCTTGGTTAGCTAGTTTAGTGTCTATGTTAATTTATGTTCTAAGTTTATGTTGCATGTAGCACCTTGGTCCTGGAGGAACGTTGTTTCGTTTCACTGTGTACTAACTGTATATGGTTGTAATGACAATAAAGCCTACTTGAACTTGAACTTGAACTTGTGTGTTTTAGTATGTATAGTATATCACAGAATGATGTTATTAAGTGAAGGATGCAATAATTATAATCATTTTTACACTGCATTTGTATTCATTTCAAAGATCTCTTTATCATCAAATGTAGAATTTGTTATATATTTTTTAACAATGCATGCATATTTAAAAATCTATTGTGCTGGGCTAAAGTAGGATTGGGTTCAGACATTAGAAACACTGTAATTCACACTCACAAAACTTATTAAAGCTGGAATAGATAAATATGTTAAGCTGATACACTCAGGTGGCCTACCAGTCCAACATTCCCTGGCTCTCTCTGAGGTCATTTGGGATGAAATGTTCTCTGTGTTTGTGTGTGTGTGTGTGTGTGTGTGTGTGTGTTCCTATCTGATGGAATGCCACTCCTTCAGTTCCAGCTTGAACTGGTTGGAGAGTGCGATAGAGGAAGTGATACAGACGCAGAACAAAGGAAAAGGGAACAGAGAGAGAAAGAGAGAGGGAGACTCACTGCCTTCGACTGAATTTATTAAATCAGTAGCTTGAAGCCTGGATACTGTTTAACGTACAAAGCTTGGGCGAAGTCTTCCAAAGAAATGTCTGATCTCCTTGTGAGTCAGAGTTAAAAGGATGCGTGTTGTTAAGTGCATATAAAGAAGGTAAACCATTGTAGCGCTACAGACGTACTTATTAAACAACCACTTCCTGTTTGTCGCCTAGAAACAAGAAAAACATACAGACAGCAAGAAGTTTGACCTCTAGTTAATCCTAGCATGCTGTCCTGCAATCGTTTTTACCTCATGCTGATTCAAGTTTATTATATCCCTAACAACATGTGGAATGATAACAACATCTGGTAAAAAAAAAAAAAAAAAAAAAAAAAAAAAAAAAATATATATATATATATATATATATATATATATATATATATATATATATAATTTTTTATTTTTTTTTGTAATGATTCAGATCTTTGGCTGATTTTCCCAGAACATTGTACTACTGGTGTGCAGTAATGCATTACAGTGCTTGTCATTTTATTGAACCTAGGTCTTGTTTTTGTTTAGCAGTCAGTTTAGAGTCCGGTTATGCCAAGCTCAGCACATGCTGACACACTCGACAAAGCCATTTTCTTCACCCCTTCATGTTTCTGACGCACATACCCTCAGCACACACTGTTTCAGACAGGGCTGTGACAAATGCCAACTAGAAACACCCAAGGGCTGAAGGGCACCATGTAGAGCTCAGTATTGGGTCAACGGTGGATGAAAAGGTTGGCAAGAAAGGCAGGAAGATTGTAAGGACAAGTATCAGTTGACGTATTCCAAGTGGTGGCCAAGCATGGGGGTAGTAGTTTCAAGGGCTTTCCTCGGTGTGCCTCTGGGCATTTCCAAAACTCGTGAAAACTTCCTGAATACAGACAGCTGTCTGGAATCCCCCAATAAAGCTTTTCGTCAAAGGGATTTGAAATGCCATACAAATTCTTGTTATGTGACTCACTGTGTCACTACAATCAGAGGCCCACTACTGTATGTGCTCTAAATGAATTGGTGCATTGTGTTTTGTGTGTGCGTAAGTGCCACATGTTTGAGCTGACCCCAGTTTTGTATTTGTGCCCAGTGTTGACACTCTGACGCATAACTGCCCCCCCCCCACCAGCCAAAATATTTGCAATATTTAAGCAATAATACAAATATTGTTTTGACATACAAACTAATGTACACTTGGGAATGAAGATAATGAATAGAAAAACAATATGATTTTAAAAATTTTAAAAGCTCCCATGGAGGGGATCATCAGGTTTTACGCCCTTCCTGATGCAACCCTACCCTTTTATCCGGGCTTGGGTCCTGCACTGCATGCGGAGGCAGGGTAGTATGGGGTGTGAAAACCCATTTGAAACATTTTAATGATTATATTTTAATGAAATGTTTGCTTATAATGAGCTGGGACATGCAAGCTGGGGCATGTCCTATTTGGGCTTATAATGATCAAAGCATGTGCATATAGTGTTGTGAAGAACAAACACACATTTATAAAAAATTATACCTAAATGTCCTCCCTTGGTAGAAATTTTTGAATAGCGATTATAACTTTAATTAATTAAATTCATTAAATACTGCTTTTTATATTACATTGAATGAATTCTAAATTCCTTTTCCTGGCCTGCATCATCTCATTCTCTCCAACAGTTATCATATTTATCATCAACACCAAAAGCTGTTGTGTAACAAACACATGACTCATGGTTCAGTGACACAAGACTGCTTTCTGTCAGGGTCTGTGGAGTCAGTGTCAATCGTAAACACTAATAAAAAGACATTAACAGAGCCTCTGAATTTACCCCACAGGACAATGTGGCGCCTCCTAAACTGTGTCCCCGTCCTCGCTGTGTGTGTGTGTGTAGGATTTGGAACTGCTTGTACTTTCAACACCAGCCCCCGGTAGAGCATCCTGGCAGCCTCTCTTCACGCTCTTCTCCTCCTCCACCCATTGTTTTCCCTCTGTCCCCCTGTCTGTCCTCTCTCTCCAGCCGAGAGAAGCTGCTTCCTGTCCGGCCCAGGCTGGCAGACTCTCTGTCTCGCGCAGGCTCCGGCGGCCATTGTTCTCGGGCTCTTCTCCTCTGTCCTCCTCCCATCTCGTCTCTCTTCGCCCTCCGTCCATCTCCACAGGTGCAGGACCGAAGAGGAAAACGCTCCCTGCTGCAGCACAATGGCCTGCGCCACCTCCTATTGATGTATCTGTTTCTCTCAGTTTATTTATTGCCTTGGGGCCGATTGGCCGATTGTGTGCGAAGAATTAGAGAGTTTGTAGAGATGACAACGGTTTGGCTCATGATAAAGAGTTTGCAGTGATTGTTATTGCAGCTGCCTAATTATATATTCATGCATCTATATTTGGGGACAATGTTAAAGCCCCAGGTCCCAAGAAAAGAAAGTTTACCTTTTGACATTATAACCCTTTGAATTTATATAACATCTACAAGTAGGTACATAAAAATAGTAATTTCTTCTTTTATTATTATTTTTATTATTTTTATTATTTTTATTATTTTTATTATTATTATTATTATTATTATTATTATTAATAATAATCATAATAATCATAATAATATGTAAATTAAATGTTTTTTTTTTCAATTCATAAATCAGTCATGTAGAACTACATGTAAAAAAAAAAAAAATACTTGTTTGCATGACCCCATTCTCTTATATCTGGTTTTGCATGTACAGTAGTGATATAATTTATTCTAGTGTCAGTTTAAAAATCATTCATTATTTTTAAAATAATTAATTGATTTTATTTCGAATAATTATCTAATATGAAAATATTTATATGAATATCATTTTTTCAAAACATAAAAAACTATTTATGTAATTTATAGAAAACAGATTTGAAGCCTTTAATGCTATAACCTGTTAATTATTTTTTTTTGTTTTTAATCCTTCAATCAATGCATTGACTTTTGGACCTTGCTATCGAACTCCAACAAATCATTCACGGGTGACGGAAGCGTAGTATCCCTTGTCTGATGTAAGAGATCTTGGTAATGGACATGTCGACAGTCTACAGTCGGCTCATTCCTGCTCTTAACACAGACAGGTCCTCAGAGTCCAACATTTCAATCGGGTCAGTGTTCTTAGCACTGTTGCAATCAGCATGCACAAACACTGCAAGGTCAGGTGTTGTACTAGTAGTGCTCAGAAAGAAATAGATCCTTCTTAGAAAACACAGGCCACACAGGATGTTGAACATACATAATGATCTACAGTAGGGTGCAATAGTCTGACTACATTCCCAAGAACTGTTATTATTTTACCAGTTATAAACAAATATATTTTTTTAAAGGATTCAAAAGGATCTTAGATATATCCTTATATACAGTATGGAAGTTGGAGTCTGTAATTAAGCAACCTCTAATAGGCAGAACGGTAGCAGGAGTAGCTCAGTGGTTAAGGCATTGGATGATGGTTCAAACCCAACCAAACACTATCAAGTTCCCCCTGTTGGGCCCTTGAGCGAGGCCCTCACCACTCAACTTCTTACATGCAAGATAAGATAAAAATATAAGGCACAGTGGATAAAAGTGTCGGCCAAATGCAATAATGTCATGTAATGGCATAAATTCTGTTATTTTGTCTTATTCATTTTAAATGTGAATAAAAGGTAAAGGGATAATAATGGAACAATTCCAGGACCAAAATTATTAAATTAACATTCCACAATGTTAGACTTAAAAATGTGAATATGTACGACAAATTTTAAATGCTGTTGGTCTTTTGGCTGCCAAATCGGAGCATCTGATATACACAAAAGCTTGGTACTGTACATGTTTTACACCCGATGCACTGCATCCAGTGACTGGGGTTTTGTAATTTGCAAGACTTTACAAAGATGCTGGAGGTCAGAAGTATTGGAACGCATTGGGTGGGAGTCGAACCCAGACCTTCAGCATGGTTGCCAAGAATCCTACCACTGCATCACCAATGCCCTGTACAACAAACTTTAAATAATATAATATGTTATAATATAATAATATAATATATAAAATGCATTTGTTTGTAATTAATTGTTGATGAATTGCTGTAAATTTATAGCCTCTCGATTCATATTCAGTGCTAATGTTATGGCTGATCAGTGCATATTATTTGCGTTATGAATTATTTCATAAACGTTGTATTTAAAACTCTAAAATAGATTGCAGGCCCAACCCTGGTTAGATAAATATTGAAGCATTAGAAGTCTTCATCAGTGCAAATTTTTAACACACATCCCTGGCCTTCTTCTGAGGAAGTCCAACAATAATGGAGAGAGTGTTAACCCACCATCCTTCAGTGCTTGGCAGGAACTCGATAAAGGAAAGGGGAAGCCGATAAGCTTGTATTGCTTTGAGATCTGTAACAACGCGTGCAAGTGTTAGGCAGAGTGCCAGACAGACAAGACAGACAAGGATATTGGGCCATTTTCCATCTTCTCCCCATACTTTCAACCCTTTTTAGTTACGATTGAACCAGCCGTCTGGCAAACGCCCATCACTTCCGCTGATGCAACAGGAAGCCGTTATTATAATGTCATTACAGCAGTGCCAAACCCAAATATGATGAAAAAATGAAAGGAGACAAAACGCTAAAGCAAATTATGTAACCAGAAATAAAAACCAGTGCTGCCATTTTGGACATTGTGTCTTAAAAAAGACTTGTTTGTAATTTTGTGAGTTAGTAAGGTATACAAAATAGTAATTTCTTTTTCGATTACCTTACTAGACCTGTGTCTTCAATCTCTTCAGCTGCCTGCTCAAGTTCAGATCAGGAGTCTGTGTTTTATCTTTTTTTCCACACACACTTCGCTGCTTAAACACTGGAAACTGCGGAGGAGGAAAATGTTACGTCTATTTTCTCTTCCTAGTCTTAGCATCCTTATCCTTAATCCTCCCTTCACGTCGTACGCCTCGCTGTTAAATGCTGACTCATCATCCTGTGTTTGGATGAATCGATTGAGCTTGTGGAAATAAAATTAGGGCAGAATAAAAAAGTTTAAAGAATGCTGATAAAGAGCGAGACAGAAAAAGCGCAGTCTGCTGATAGAAAGTGGGCCACATTACTGACCTGCGACCCTGCAGGATTAAAGCAAACACATGACTGCTACAGTTACAGAGGATTATGGTGGGAACTGAGCTGAGGAGTAAAGCAGGGGTCGCATTCACTGACTCACAGCTCATCATTCCCAGAAACTGATTTCTAATTTATTCTCTCGTTCATTTTTAACAAGAAATGAGTTAACTGGATGGAAAGGCTTTGAGAATTCGGATCCGGGTGCATGACAAAGGTTCAGTGCAGGAGATCACGAAGGCAACTTTCATTACACTTAGAATCATAAGCGGAAAGTTAAATCAATATCACAGATTTGAAAATCTTGAATGGATAATTTGCAAGACTTTACAAAGATGCTAGAGGTCAGAAGTATTGGAACGCAGGGAAGCCAAACACGAGATATATTCCAGTTGGAAAAAGTTGACTTTCATCAGTGTGTCAACATGTGTCTTGATTTCTACTTCTTCTTTAAAATGCCATGAATATTGTGACTGATTAGTGCATATAATAAATACATTTTAAGATGAGCATGGAGGATCATTGAAACTGCAGAAAAAAGGGTTTTAGTGATAGTTTCTGATTAGATTTTCCTCCTAATACGGTAATGCTGCTCTCTCCATATCAGTATTTCAGAAACCGGTGCTTACGTGTTTCTTTTTCTTCTTTTTCTTTTTATTAACACTTTTGTATATACATGAGTACAGTGTACAGTGACAGTAAACTGCGCACTCAAGCATTCCACATGTGTCAAGTTTGGAGAAACAGTATAAATTAAGTTATCACTTGTGGTCAAAACAACACCAGAGCCAAATTCCTGAGTCCTTCTGGTTTTAGTTTGTGCCTCTCACGCTATTTTGGGTCATTTCATTTTGCACTCCAGCAAGAGGAGATTGTCTGCTCTGCTGTTAATTTGTCTTATATTGTTTTGAAATGTCAAACTGTATTTAAAGCATTCTTTTTTCACAGCCGTGCGCCATGTATTGAGAGCAAAAGTTTGCACACCCCGAGAGAAAAAAAGACAAAGAAACTGAATTCATGCCATTTACTAAAGGCATTCAGTAGTGTTTGAATTTATAGATTATGTAAGTGATGTAAGTATAAAAATAAACCTTTGCATTTTTTTAATGATCCATTTCAAGTCAAATATCATACAATGATTTACAGGGACAAGTTCTAAAGACTGAGACACCAGGAGAACACCCACCGAGCTCGGGGAGAATTTGGATGTTTTAACCCATATTGATTGTTGATAAATTATGATATTATGGCAAAATACAGTATTAGGGTTACAGTATTTAATTTTTTTTTGTTAAACATATAATAAAGACAATGTGTGTGCCAAAGAAACTACTTGTAAAATTTATGCAACATGGAAGTTGAAAAAATTTCAAGTTGCTAACTTTATGGAGAGATGATTTTATATATGTGGCCGTTTTTATGTGTCGCGAGGTTTTTATTTATTTTTTTGGTAAAACCTCAAAAAGCAAAAAATCTGTCTGTAATCAAATTCATGTTGTAATATCTTAACAATCGTGCATTCTCATGGATCAGGAGATAAGAAGCATTAAGTATTATGGAAAATGGTGTTATATGATCCTATCCAAAATCCACCTTTTCACACAGGTGAGACACTTTTTGACACCAATACAGTACCATGTTCTGGCTGTATAGATGTACCTTTAGATTTTCCCCCTAATAATGAAAAATGAAGGCACACACATCTGTCAACTGTAAGTTTGAGCCTTCAAGCCATGCTGTATCATGTAACATACCAAAACATTTAGGACATCTCTAGCTTTGTTTAATTTCTACTTTATAATATTTATCAGAAAAATAGAGTTTAGAATAGATAGAGATTTGTAGGCCAATTTTTTACTCTTTTGGCCTGCTTATGGAAAAGAAAAAGATTATGAAGGTGTATAATACCTTATGATGATAATAATAATAATAATAATAATAATAATAATAATAATAATAATAATAATAAGAAGAAGAAGAAGAATATGAAAAATATTGATGGGTCCAAAAGAACTAATAGCAAATACTGTAGTTATTCAATTTCTGATTTTTTAATTCTGCCATTAACTTATTCTTTAGTTGTAATGAATTACTTTGTTTGGTGGTAAAATAACTTCTATTACCACAACAAACTATATTTCACCACCACAAATGGTAAAATAATGTTATTGTTATAGTGAAAAATGACTATTCCAAATGTACCAAAAATAGAAATGGCTCAAAAATATATTGCTGGTTGTGTTTAGTATTAGAAGATAAAATGGTTCTTCACATGGGCTAAAAATAAACTTTCTTCTATTTTTATCTATAATCTTTTTTTTTTTTAATAGGGGACTATTGTTGAAAACTCCTCATGATTATACTTATTATCAGGTCATTGTTTTCATGCAGATTCAAATAATAACTGGCACTGTTGAGAAATCCTGAATATGTTTATGATGTGGAAAAGATCCCGTTTGTTTAAGGTTAAAAGTTTTTTTTTTATGCCCATTTCCAAAGCTTGATAGATTAGATCATTTATCCTCTGCAGTCCAGGATCAGTTTCTCTTAAGGCTCATTCCCACAAGATGAAACATATGATTGCATTTTTGCACAAATTTACCAAAAGTGATCTTATACCGAACTTTCACTTCTGTTCTATTAACAAGAGCAGATGCACAGAAACAGGCTTGAAGTTTCAGGCAGCTTTTATGCAGCAGGCTGTAAAGTGGCCACTTGGGTCTTGGCCCAGAAAAAGAAAGCATGGAGCTTGTTTCAGTCATTAATCACCTGTCCTGTTTGAACAAGTGTGATGGTGTGTGTAATGTTGTTTATTCAATCTCTGAATGCACTTGAATGGATTGCAGATTTTTGCTGGTGGTCAGTTTACTGCACTTCCTGAACATCTCCACAACAACATTGTTAAAGCTGCTTTGAATACGTTCACCTCAAATGATTTGATTTCTCTGTTTATCGTTTTATTTATTCTATTATTGTGAATCGAGCAACTTCCCATCACAGCCTACGATCAAAGGAATGACAGCGTTTCCCTGCAAACACTTCTCCACTTCGACCTCAAATGACCTTCAGTCCATTAGAGTCTGTGATTGAAGTCTCTCTGACTCCATCTAGTGGCCTTTTGAGGTCACTTGATTTTTTTCTAGACAATAAGATGCTGCTCCATGTTCAGTATTTTTCTCTGCCAGTCTTTGTTCCAAACAGATGCTTTTCATTTGAGATAATTGTGTGTCAGTGTATAGCCGTGGTCCAAGTTAATGATACATACTAAAGGTACAAGAGTGTGTGCTGTATGTAGCCCATGTAGCAAGGAGCAATGCTACAGTTTAGTCCCCTTTTTTCTGAGAGTGTGAATGAATTCTTAATAATAACCAAATTTATTAATTTGAACAAAATGAATGCCAATAAAATATTTAATATCTCAAATAAAAATATTTCACTAATACAAAATGAAAAAGGCTTATTTTACTACTTTCTAACCTTTATTTTATTAAAACTAAATCTTTATTTTTTTTTTCATTTAAAAATGCCTGAACAACTTTTTTTTAGCTAAAATTCAACTCTTTTTGTTTAAATTTATCTCTTTTTATTTTTTGTTTAAACCTATATGTTTAATTTGACCTGACTCCTATTAGTCAAAGTTGACTCTGTTTACTTTAAGTTGACTTTTTGATTAAAGATTTTAACATAAAGGTTTCTATTCAAAATTGCCTTATTTTTTACATTTATTTTTTTAGGCAAGTGTATGTGTGTGTGTCCTGCAATGGATTGGCACCCTGTTCAGGGTGGACCCCGCCTCATGCCCCAAGTCTCCAGGGATGAGCTCCAGACTTCCCTGCGACCCTGAATACAGGATACAGTGGTATAGACAGGAGTGAGTAAGTGTGTGAGTGAGTGAGTACATGAGTACTTGAGATACCTGTAAAAGGGAAATACATTTCAGTCTTGGACAATCTCAAACAATCTGCAGTTTCAAAATTATTTGTCAACATTTTACAATGTGAAATAATTTTCAATAATAATAATAATAATAATAATAATAATAATAATATATCTTTTTTATGTCCACTAGAGGGCACTGTGTGCTTAGAAAGAGAAACAATCTAAACCATGAGGTTTGGGGTCGCTCATACAGTGTCAGCCGGGATTATATTTAGTTTTCCAAGTTCTCTTTGGCTCTATTGTCTCCTCCGGGAACTTGTGATGATCTTAAGCGTCATATGAGTTAGCACAATGTCTTCATTATCAGTTATTTATAAGCAAGATGGGCATAAAGTGTGGCACATTAACTTACAATATGCGCACGCTGAAGTCTGCTATCTCAAGCCTGCTAAAGATGGCTGTGCATCTGGGTGCTGTAACTTTTTTTATGTTGAGAGACGATTTCACATTTTTTATGGTGCGCTTGTGCTGCATAAGGGTTTCTTTATAAGTGGCGTTTTTCTGAAAGCGATTTTACTGTAATGGGGGAAAGGGGAAATGATATAACACTGGAATGGGCCATTAGCATTTCATTTCAGTTTACATTCCAAAGAAGAGAAAAGAGCCATGAGGTAATAATAAAAGCTTACGACTTTTCTTAAGTAGCTATCAATGACTTTTAATGTTGTCAAACAAACAAATGAAGAAAACATCAGGAAAGATATGCTTAATGAAGTGATTCATACATCTAACATGTTGACACCTTTGAAAAATTTTTGATAAATGTGAAACCCATAAGGAGTTATCGAGTATTTTCTTGCAACAAATAAACCTGCCTTTTTTTTTTATATCTGTGCTATATTTGTAAGCACAATATTTGTGCTTAATGTTGCTTCACAGGAGTAGTTTCACTGAAGCTGTGCCCCTTGCAGCTTCACGTTCCTGTTCTTGGATGGCAGAAGTGAACCAGATTTGGTTTTCAGATGCATTCTGAGACATTTTTTATGTTGCAGTCAGTGCAGCAGTAATAAATCACAGGTATTAATCACTCAATGTCTGTAATATGGTCATTATGTGATTTTGATGTTGTTTGAACAGCATGCTAATGTTAAACTGTGTATTACCCCTTTACTAAAACTGGTTGAGGAGGAGGCTGATGATGCTGTAAACTGACATTTATTCAATTCAATTCAATTTCATTTGATTTATATAGCACTTTTAACAGCTGCCATTGTCACAAGGCAGCTCTACACAATCAAAAGATAATTATGGAAATTTGTATGAAGGCTCAGGTAGACTGTAGGAAATTCCAGTCCGGAATTATTGAGCGACTGCAGTCACACAAGTCCTCAGAGAACAGCTGTCTGCATCAGCCGAGTCCAACACTGTCTTTATGGCAAAGTGGAACCGTCCCTAATCACTACAGAGCAGATCACACGGGGCATCCATGCGACGAGATCTCCAACCTGAAGCGGGGCACAAGGACGAGTCAGACATGTCCAGAGGGCAGAGGGGGTCTGGATCACTGGCAGCTCAGGAGTGGCATGTGTAGCTCAACAGAGAGAGGGAAAGAGACAGAGTAGAAAAGACAGACAGAATAGACACTTTGTCATAGTCAATCAGTCACTTCACCGTCAACAAACCTGAGTGATCAATGAGAGTGGGGAAGACAGTATTTACAAAAATGCTTGGCTAATGGGTGATGCTGTAACCTCTCGCAGCCGGAGGTCTAGAGAGAGCTGATTGGCCGAGCTCTCTCAGAGGGGAGGGATAAGAGGTACTTCGTGCTTCCACATTAATTGCGGCTCTACAGCCAGTCAGGGGCGTCTGTGAGCTCGTGCAAGCGGAAAGAGCGGATAGCGCTGTCCTCAGTGCATGTTACGCCACCCCCAACGGTGCGTAAGCAAGCAGTTCGAAAAGATGTGGTCAGCTGGCGTCACGTGGTTTGGAAGAAACACTTGATAGTCTTCGGCCCTCCCAAATCCCGACTGAGTGGTAGTAGTAGCCTTAATGTGGGTGCGCCCCTAGTGACGGGGAGTAATTCAACACGACTAAATTAGGGAGAAAATCAGGGGAAAATGCTTGGCTAAATAAATAGGATTTTAGCATAGCCTAAAACACTGAGACTGTGTCTGAGTCCCGCACATTAATTGGAAGGCTATTCCATAACTTTGGGGGTTTGTAAGGAAAAGCTCCGCCCCCTGCTGTAGTTTGATCTTTTGATTGAAGTGGCGGATCATAAGACACTAGCAGTTCCCTCAGATACTGCGGGACAATTTATATATTGTTTATAATGTTTCCCATAATGTTAAACAATTTTTGGTATTTGTGGTTGTTAAGACCCTTGAGACCCCCAAAAATGCACAAAATATTCTTTATTAGCTTGCAGTTCTTCTTGCTTTATTTTGAAAAACTTTTGTTTTTTTCGTAAAACTGCAGAAATTGTGTTTCATTTTGCTTTCAAACTGCTAATTTATCTATTTCATTATTTTCCATTATTATCTTAATCCCAGGGGATTAACAGTTTTTGAGTTTGTACAACCAGCTTGAGATCTGAGATCTTATTTTCCCCAGTTCTGATGCTTTAATGTTAACCCTAACTGCAGCTTTCCCCTGTATTTACATTATTTTACATTACTTCACCCCGCTTTTATATAATGATCTGATTTGATAAAAGTATAACTATGTTGAATCAACATGTCCAAACCTTTTAAATAGCACTAAACCTCTCTGGGTATTCCTGGGTGTGTGCTGTATTTTTGCTCAATGAACCTTTGTTTGCTTGAGTAGATTTTAAGCAACACAAGCTGTGCATGCCATTAGCCATGTGTGTAACTCTACTGCAGTCCCATTAAAGTGTGGTTTAATAGCATTAAGGCTTTACTGAAACATATTGCGACTCTACATGAAAACAAAGCAATATTCTTTAACCTGATATTATTATACTATGAATAAATTAGCATAAAGAGGTTGCTCTCCAAGGACACTGCACATTCTACTGTACATTATATCAAATGAAATCATGGTTACTTGGGAAATTATGCAGCTAAAAAAAAATAACATAAAAAACACATTTTAAATAAAGCTGGAAAAAAAACAGTTATTGTGAGTTAATTTCATTTAATTGCTTATTTAACAACAAAAAGCAAAACAAAGTTAAACAATTTGCCATATTTTTTGCTGAGCTTCAAATTCTCCTAATCTTGAATTTAATGACAATAATAAAAGTAAAAAAAAAGTCAGTTTATGACTTTCGTAAATTGCTACAAAGCTCTGACACTGGAGACCCTCCAGATGCCAGACAAAGTCTCGTAAGCACTATCTCCACCATGTGAATGATTGGACACAAAACAAATATTGAATCTACATAACTAGATTGAATCCACAATGAACCATTTTACATTAAAATCTCTTTTAGGAATGGCTTAAAAAAATGGCTTTAGATAAAGAAAACCAAAAATTACCAAAAAATATCCTAAATAATTAAAGCAAATAGTATTGAGTCATTTGGGAGTTAACTCTTTTTGGTGTGCTGAGTCAAATCTGATTCACTGGAATGATCTGGAATGTAATACAGATAGACATTTGGTCTCCTTCCAAAAATAACCACCAAACAAATCTCTATAAATGACCTGTTCCTATGGAAACGATAACATATTACAACGAACACACGGACATGAACCTGGAATTTGCAGCTGCACTACTGTCAAAGCTGAAAGAAATGATTCAATAGCTTCTAACCAGTCAGAATCCAGCAGAATGTTAGAAAAATAGAGGAAGAGTCAGTGCTTAATAGACTTTGCTGCTCGCTTGGTTGGGTGCAGACACAAAAATGTTGTTCGAGAAGGCTTTGGAGGCGCATCTGAAAAAATAACAAGAGAGACACAAGAGAGAAAAAGACAGAGTGTCAGAGGAAGATTAGATTTAGTGGTGTTTGCTTGAGTGCTTTTGCTGGTGCTTTTGTGTACCAAGGTTTTATTTGTAACACTAGAGATGCTTTGACGGAAAACAAATCGACAGTTTCTGACCAACCAGGATTGAGAATGTGTTATTAAATATGTTCTGTGTGCACCAAAACACAACACTTTGTTTTTCTTAATCTAATTTGCTGCCAGTAGTTTCTGTTTTGAAGGTAAGTGAGAACTTCCACCTCTGGAAGGTAACTGAGAACATACATATGTCATGTATCTGTACCTGACTAATATGCATAACTGTGTGACTTGTGAGGACTTTTACTTTTACTTGAGTAATATTTATCCAGTGGAATCTCTACTTTTACTCAAGTACAGGATTTGTGTATTTAACATTTGTAGAAGGACAGTTTATTCACAGGAACATTCATTAAATTGATGACACAAAGTTGTTTTTTTTTCTAACAACACATTTATTTCACATTTATGGAAGGACTATCTCACTCACTCTTACTCATCGTCTATACCGCTTTATCCTGTATTCAGGAGAGGGGCCGGAAGCCGAGGGGACTTAGGGCACAAGGCGGGGTACACTCGGACAGGGTGCCAATTCATCACAGGGCACACACACATACAGTACACACACTCATTCACAAACTACCGACAATTTGGGAACACCAATTAGCCTAATCTGAATGTCTTTGGACTGTGGGAGGAAACCAGAGTACCCGGAGGAAACCCACCATGCACGGGGAGAACATGCAAAGTCGAAGGCAAAATCGAGCCTGGCCGGGAATAGAACCCAGACCCTGGAGGTGCAAGGGGACAGTGCTAACCACTACACCACCATCCTGCCGGAAGGAGTTCCTAATTAGTTAATTAATTTAAATGGCTATTAATAAGGTGGTTATTCATTAGAAAACAAAATAAAATCAATAGCAAATTGCTGTGGTATAAAATGGATAAGGCCACAATTCCATTTTTTTTTCTTTAACATCACACACTAAATTGTTGAATTATAATATTTTACTTGCACTGTATATTACTGAGTATTCTTACTGTATAAAAGGTTTGCTAGAACATGTTGTAAAAATTAGCACATCATTACCTCAAGAAAAAGAAAGAAACAGACTTGTAAAAGAATCTTTTTAAACCGAATGTGGATACAGTTTGAAAGATTCCATTCAGCACTCATGTCAAACATGAAAGGCACGACAACACATGAAGTGCCACAAACATTGCAAGTCTAATTTTAGAAGTGCACCTAGTAAGTAAAATTCACCCTTTAGTCATTTTTGGACATCCAGATGTGTCTCCAATGTATATGTGTGTGTGTGTGTGTGTGTGGGTGTGTGTGTGCTTATACATAAAAAGTTAGTCCTGCTTTTTTTCTTTTCTTTCTTTTATCCCCCTCTTTCCCTCTAGCGAGACCTCATGTAAGAAGAGCCACTTTGTCCTGTTCCTCAGCTCTGCTGTGCTCTGGTGGGGCACGGCTCAGGAGAAGCTCATTTACACAGACATATGGAGAAGGAATGAAACAGATGGAGACAAAATGTTTAAAAATGCATTATCTGAGAGATATTTCAGCTGGAGCTTTAACACACACTTTAGGGTCGCTCTGCGACCTGTGTTACTTGTTAAAGAAATAGTAAAAGATGGGACCTTTACAGTACAGGACTGGGATTCTTGTTTAAAAACCATTTTCAAATTCAAATATGTAAACAGACTCATTTTAACTAGAAAGTCTGTTTATTTTTTACTTTTTGTATTTCCTTATTTTCTGTTTTACCTCATGCCTGTCTATCATGGATGATTGCTAGAATTGCCTTTTCCTTCCCTTTTTGCTCATTTTCATTTTGTGTCTGTGTGTTGCTGAGGAATGCTAATGAGCTCACCTGGGACACTATAGAGAAGAATCACCTAGTCGCAGAAACTAAACAAGATTAAATTGTTGTCATTCTACTTTATTCTTACTATAATGTGGCCAAAAAGGCTTTTTACATGGAATGATCTACCACTGATTCGATTTCTGTTCAGAGCAACTTTATTTGTGGTGGAAAAAAAAAAAAACAGGTCCCTCAGACACTCTAAAGTGAGCTTAAATACTGTAATTCTGTTTTTTTTTTTATTATTATTATTATTATTATTATTATTATTATTTGTTTAATGGTTTAACCTAATTTTGTCTTTGGAGTTTACAAGTGACAGCTGAAAAAAACTAAATAAATTGCTTCATCACTTAATCAACCCCGAATTATCCCTGATAACACGGACCAACATCTGAAATATCATCACTTCACATTTATTTTCCATTTGACCTTGTGGTGATTAAAAAACAACAACATATTATGCGAAATTCATCTTTCCGGAATTTTTTGGTCCATTTTCACACTTTCATCTTGAGGAGCTCTAACATGATTCGTATCTGTTCCCCGAGATCTGACAAAACTAAAATGTTATTGTGCACTGGAGGCTCAGAATGAAACCAATAGAAGGTGGAAAATGCTATTAGAGAGGGGAAAGAAATCTCTGAAGTGACTTGGAATAAATAGTCAGAGAGCAGATAGGGAATACGACAAACCATTACGCACAAAAGGTTAAAACCAGAGATACTTCATTACTGCAATTGAACAAATAAATTAAATATCTGTGCTTTATCTCAATCGTTTTATTAGAGGCTACTTTTTATTTTTACTCCACTTTAAAGTACAGCAAATATCCATACTTTTGCTTTATTTACTACATTCCTGTACGGCGTTGCCTTACCTAACCACAGTGTCTGTATTATTTGGAGCATGAATCTCGCCACGTATTGCACATTATGCACAATTGCATGACTTGCTTTTCTTCTAAGACATGCTTAATGACATAACAGGTGTTTGAAGACAGATGTTAAGCTGGTTCTAGTCATTGATTGGAAGGGGATAAAGAGAGAAAGAGAGAGAGGAGGTTTTTTTAAAACCATGAAAAAGACTACTGTGAGCTAATACTGTACAGGCTCGGTACTTACAATACTTCAGAAAATATGAAGGTGAGTTCTCCTTTACTTGTACTTGAGTAATATTTGTCCGAGGAATCTCTACTACTTTGTATTTTCCACGACTGATTTATATTTTCATTAAAATGAAATCTAGTCCTTATGTGTCACAGTGGAGTTTTACTTGGCCAAGTTTTGTTCAGAATATTAAAGAAACCCTGGAGAGAGAGATTTTTTTCTCCCCTCAGCAGTCGGATTCAAAGCACTTAGCATGAGAAATCCTCAGCTGTTGCTAATCTCTCAGTTAGTGCTGGATATTTTATTGACAACCCCCCCCCCCCCCAAAAAAAAAAAACAGCCCCACATTTAGCAAAGAAAAAAAAAAAGTTTTTTGTGATAAAATCTTTCGACTTTTTGCACATCTTAGCACTAGTATGACATTCATACAAGGTGAAATCAGTGAAATACTCACTCACTCACATTCTATACTGGTTTATTCTTCATTCAGGGTCACAGGGCCCCAGGAGGCTTAGGGCACAAGGCAGGGTACACTTTGGACAGGGTGCCAATCCATCGCAGGGCACACACACATACTCATTTGGAGGAAACCCACCAAGCACGGGGAGAACATGCAAACTCCATGCGCACAGAGATGGGAATTGAGTCTGGCTGGGAATCGAACCCGGACCCTGGAGGTGCAAGGCTACAGTGCTAACCATTACACCACTGTGCCGCCCATCAGTGAAATAATGTGACTAAAATTCATAATTAAAACTCAAAGTTAATTAGTTAAGAGTAAAAAAATGCATACGTTGTCAAAAATGGCTTCATTTTTATTGAAACAGGTTAGCTCTTTGAGGTGGTTAGAATAAAAATCCTGTATATACACACACACTCCAGTTTCCACAGCAACAAGCTTGTCTGTGCTGCTCGAACGCATCCGCCTCAACCATAAACACTTAATAATTACTTTTTTTTTTATTAAAACAATCTTTTAGCAAAAATAATTTCCAAAGTTCCTAAAGAGTCAGAATGAATAAATATTGTGTACATTTGAGTGACAACTCCTAGTTACAAAGAGTTTAAAGGTAACCTTGTAACAACAGAACGGCACAAGTTTATTGATTGACAGTTCACAGTTGTACGGTGTTACCTGACCTCGTCCGGTGACTGATGGGACACAGAAGAAAAAAAGACAGATGCCTTCTTACCGAGAGGTCGCATTTCATTGCTCCGACGTCATTATTAGAGCTCGCCAGCCGTGTCTCATCAATTAGACCTCGGCTGATTTTAATTTGTGCATCCTGATAGCTGTCTGTGTTGCTTCCTTATACAAACACCGCAGGGAACTCTGATTCCTCTGATTCCTCTGATTCATTCTTCAGGGACGAAGACAAAGTCTGCACTGCTCTGCAATGATTGTGGACTTTTTATGTGCATATTTACACATGAGGTTGCATATCCAGTTAAGAAATGGTTTAACAGCAACAAACAAACAAACAAACAACGATTAAAAATTGAGGAAAAAGTTCACAATTGTGTATTGTATCGTGTACAACTATACCAGAAATTATGAAATGAGTTCATATTTAAGAAATAAGCTCATATCTGCTTGTATATAAGCATGGATCTGATACCAGATTTAAAATAAAAAAAAAAGGAATAGAAGAAGGGAATGCTTTCAGTCGCAAATACAAAAATGTAAAGGAATTCTGTGAAATTAAGAAGTTTAATTAATATGTATAGTAATATGTAAATTAATTATATTTATATATGTTTTTTTTTAATTGCTGTTTTAAAAATGTTTATATTTAGATATGTTTTTGAAATCAATGTTCTGTGGCTCTTAGAGCAGGTATTGATATCACTTTCAGTATAAGCATTAGAGAAGAAATAAAAAGAAACAAAAAGCACCATCTTAGTACACACTTATTATTTCAATTAAATTTAATTCAATTTTATTCGTATAGCGCTTTTAACAATTGTCATTGTCGCTAAGCAGCTTCACACAATCAAACTATTTTTTTTAACTCAAATATAACACAAATACCTAACTACCCAATCACATGGCAGTTACTCACTGCATGAAGGCATCTGCAGAAGTTCAAACTGAGCCTCAGAATTGAGAAGAAATTTGATTGATTTGACTTTGAACTTGGCATGGTTGTTGTTGCCTAGTATAGGTTTTCCTGAAACTGCTTATCTGCTGGGATTTTCACAAAAAACAGCTGTAGGGTTTATGAGCTAATACAAGCTCTGTACTTTTGACACATAAAGGTGAGTACTTCTATACTTTTACTCAAGCACACAAGTGGAGGACATCTACATTTACTTGAGTAATATTTAAAAAAACTGGACAACAGAGAAATGGAAAAACATTGCCTGGCCTGATGAGTCTTGACATTTCAAATGATGGGGTCAGAATTTGGCGTAAACAACAAGAAAGCATGGATCCACCCTTCTTTGTATCAACAGTTCAGACTGGGGGTGGTGGTGTAATGGGGTGGGGAACATCTTCTGGCAAACGTTGGGCCACTTAGTGTTGGGCTGACCATGTCCATCCCTTTATGACCACAGGATAACACGCCATGTCAACAAGTCACAATCATTACATACTGGTTTATTGAACATGACAACGAGTTCACTGTCCCCAAACGGCCTCTCCAATTACCAGATCTCGCTCCAATAGAGAATCTTTGGGATGTGGTTGAATGGGCAATTCTTATCAAGGATTTAACAAATCTGCAGCAACTGCGTGATGCCGTCACACCAAAATGGACCAAAATCTTTTTGATTGGCTTCAATTTCTTAGGAAATTAAAACAACTTTAATATGACCAAAGTCTTTCCACTAGCTCTCTTAAATTAAATAGTCTCTTAGATATAGATTATAAACAAATATGTGATTAATAAGCCTTTCCCTAGTATTAAATGAACCATTCTGTATGCTGTGTCTTTGAGATTCCCTATTATCGTGGTTTAGAGATGATGTAGCTTAGGCCTTTTGAGTCAAGTACAGCATGAGGGAAAAACTAGGAAGGAATTTAAAATAAATTCTGAACACATGTTGCTGTTTATTCTCCAGTTTAATCTTTTTTTTTTTTTTCATCTGAAACATTTAACTTTTTTCCCCTCAGGCTTTATACTCCTCCAATTTTCAACAGTCATGCTGACACACACACGCACACGCACACACACACACACACCCTGAAGGCACTGTACAGTACTTGTGGCATGGTAAAACAACAGGTGCATTGCATTAAAATTGACAAAGGTCCATTTTTTTTCTTTTCTTTTTTCTTCTGCTTACTAGGAATATACTGCAACCAGACATGGTGTTGTAAACAAATGCAAATCTAGATATGAATATGAATTATTTTCTTCTGAAAGAATTGAGATCCTGCATAAGAAACAAAAACAACAACAACAACAACAACAATAATAATAATAATAATAATAATAATAATAATAATAAATCTGTTCTTCGATCTATTCTTTTTTTGTTTTGTTGCAGAAATAGGAAAAAGACCACCAATCGTTTCTGCCATTTTCTTTATCTGTCGCTCAAAATAACCTTTAACTCCCTCTCGGCGTCTTTCCTCCTGAATCTTCTCTCTATCTCCAATTCATTCCCATGCCCCGTCTCTATCTACGCCTCACAAAGAAATAAGAAAGATTCAGACTTCTGGCTCTTTTGCTTCATCAAAAGTGACAGTTTTCTCTTACACACTCTCTCCGGCTGGATAATTCCACGTCACGTCGGTAAGGGTATTTCATTCTGCTTTTCTTATTTATCCGCCTTGCACCTGAGTCAGCATCCAGCATCTTGTCTTGACGGAAGGGAACTTTCAGTTTCTCACCCTGTCTACAGAAAATAAAAAGCCAAACAGCTTTCCTGTCTATATATATATATTCTGTTTTTCTCTCACTAAGCTTTTTTTTTTTGCTCCATTTTTGCCAAACGCTGTGACTTTTACACTGATAGAGTGCATTGTTTTGCGCTGTGTGAAAGCAGACATGAATTAATTTATCATCTCGCACCGCTTCCCATGTATGATTGTCACGGAGTTACAGGGTTACTTGGTGGAAAGTAAAAACAAGCCAGTGAAGAGACATTGTGTTGAGAGATTGAGGACTCTTTTTAGAAGCTTAGAAATTGGCATGGCAGTGCTATAAAACCAGGAATGTGCAGAATATTGTTGCATCTTTATTTAATAAGCTCTAATGCAATGATGTCTGCAAATTGTATGAGGATTTTGTTTTGTTTTGATTATTACAAAGTGAGGAATTTGGAAAAAGCATCCAAATACAGAATAAATTTTATACTGAATATTTGAATAATAGATTTTTTTGTGTAAATACTTTTTTCTACAAAAAAAGGAGAAAAATACAGACCATATTTAAGGGCCCCATATTTTACTATTTCTTTAACCAGATTACATAAGATTTTAAAGTGTGTCTGTTGGCTCTCCACCTTAACCACTCCTTAAATCATACCTTAAATTCCTTTATTTCACATATTTTTTTTTCCAAATGCTCAGTTTTAGTGGATGGATGGATGGATGGATGGATTGGATTGATCCCAAAAAGAAATAAAAAAAAAAGCTTTTAGCTTAGCCTTTAGCTTAGCCTTTAGCTTAGCCTTTAGCTTGGCGCCTATTTTGCAGCGCCGATACCTGTGCCTTAATTCCTCTAGGAGTGTAGTAGCAGCATGGCTCTTTTGTCTAAGAGCTAGAAGTTCTTTTCTTGAATAGATGAGAAGATTACTGCTGGACTGCACTAAAATGCAGAGAAACAGGAATGATGAAAGAAAGTAAAGATTACATGCAGTACAAACAGTATGACCTTACAGTCAACTACAAAGTGTGCACTAGGATAAAAGACAGCATCATGTTGTAACAGAGCCTTTGACAAGCCGACAGTACAACCTCAGTGAATCAGCAATCGCACTTCATCAGCTTTCTGCACTGCACTGATACCGATACCTTAACTGCTCCCAGAGGATGTGTTAAAAACCACAAAACTGCTAAAACTCCACAGAGGCCTGTTAAAGAGCAGACAATTAGCATCCTGAGATCTGTTTTGAGCTGGTGGATGTCCCGCCTGAGGTTTAATTACTGATCTAATTAGTGTCGTTTAAATCCCAATCCAACCCTGGTCCTGGAGGAGGACCTATGGGGAAAAGAACAGGAAGATGTTTCCAAACCAAGCCTGTTTACACCGACAGAAACCATGAAATATTTGTAACATTTCCCTTTCTGTCTTCTGGAGCCCCTGGACCAAGACAAACACGTTCAGGAATAGCTTTTTCCCCACAGCTGTTTCCCTGTCTAACCCTACTAACTTATAACTTACTGCTATACAGACACTGTAAATAGAATCGCACTACCCATAATTGCTCACTATTGTGCCCATAACTCACTACTGTACATAAACTGTAAAAAGTGCCGTTCCATCCAAAAGGCAATACAGGCAGTCGCCTAGGGCCCATCCTTACAACAAGGGCCCCACGTACATATTAAAAGCAAATCCTTCTTACCATGATAAAAAGTGAATACATAAAGATATCATTGTTCTCGCAAGACATGAATCCATTAAACATGATACAATTCACAACAACGGTGAGTAAAAAAAAATTACCCACCATTTTAAATAAAAATAACAGCTCTGTATAATTAACACAGGACAAATTGCTGAAAACATAAAATACGTACAACAGTCCAATTTAAAAAAGCATAAAAGGTTTGAAACACAGAAGCACCACACACAAATTTGCATAACAACGTCTGCAATATACTGGGAGAACTGGAGTGCCGTAATGACCATAGTATTTGTGCACACAGATTCTACTATATCTCTTAAAATTACTCACGTTTATTAGAAAGTCAAAAATGTCCTAAAAATGTCCCATCTTTGACCTGCCCTTACCATTTAATAATGGTTTGATGCTTATTAGGCAGTTGCATGACAGACAAGGTTCTGTCAAAAAAAAAAAGGTCTAAGCATTTACATTTCTTTGATAATATGGATTTAACAGATGTGTGTATTGCCTCTCACAACATCGTTTGTCACGTTGCCGATTTTACACGGTGTACTTTTTAATCTATGTGATGCACATTGATGCTTTTTTAATTTAAAATGACATGGCAACTAAACAGTATCTATCTGGAGTGGAAAAAAAAAGAAGATGAGAAAAGGGTATGTTCTGTTAAACATAATACATAATTTATTGCTATAATATTAGCACTTGTACTATTCATTTATATTTAATTTTATTTGTTTCACATATATCTACTTTGTTTACTTTTCCAAGCACACTTTTACACATATATGCATTACAATATTTTGCAATCCTTTACTTGCAAACTTGTTTAAATCTGATTAAATGTTTATATACCGTGTATTGTATGTTGAATATTTTATACTTAATGCATACTTATACTTGTATATATTGTTGTGAAATTGCTATAAAAGTTGTTTACACTAGTGGGCCCAGTTTTCATGCTCTTACCTAGGGACTTACAACCCCACAGGCCGGCACTGACTGTAAACACTCAGGATTGCTCTATTCATAAATGTTGCACATATTGCATAAAAATAACCTCCCTTATTCAACTCTCCATAACAATTACCACACATGTACTGTATATAACTTTCTTTAACCACTATATCATAACCATGGTATACAATATATTCCTTTATTGCATACATCTCAATCATTGCCCTCAGTATGTACAGTATAACTCCTTTACTGTGCACTGTTACATACAATAGGCAAATTATTTTCCATTGCGACAAATGCACTTCTGGTATATGCTAACCATACTGTATATTCCTGCCTTGTACCATACATAGACATAACAGCAATAAACAAGCAGGCATTTTCCTCACCAGCTTGTAAAGTTTCAAAAACAGTGCGTTTGTATATTAACTGCCAAGAGTCTTTCGATAATGATCCTAACTATTTCATTGTGGTGAGGAACACTTCCAAATAAAATATCTCTTCTTATCTGGTTGATTATATTCAGCTGAAAATAGCTTTAAAACCATAAACTGTTTTATTTTCCTGTTCCAGGGCAAAATAATTCAACTAGCTTATACTTTAGTTTGCTAGAAAAGCTGTGTTAACTGATGGGCGTAATGCAATTGTGTGTGTGTGTGTGTGTGTTTATAAAAGGCTATCCAAATAATCAATTTTAAGAATGATCCCGAAACCGGCAGGTCGGGTAATCATAGAATAATTTATGCATACAGCTCCTGTGCACTCAGGACATTTTCCAAACACTCAGGAATACTTGATGTAATTCGATAAATGATATAAACGCTAGGTACAGCTGTTTGATTTTATTATTTTTTTTCATCAATTTCCTGTCATAGCAATAGCAATACTCAAGTTCTTAATGTTCATGGCACGGCACTGTATAGAAGCTGATCTCGTTTACACTGAGCCATACTCTCAGTGGCTGCTTTATAACTTATTTATTACAATATAGAGAGCAGGAGCAAAAATTTAATTCCTCTGGAAGGTCATGAAGCCTACGAGGTGAATTGGAAATCCTGAAAGGTTTAGGGTGAATTCTCACAACGAGAGAAATTGGTTTATTTTGATCATTTATACTTCATACCTTTTAATCATATTGCTCCCTTTAAGACCTTCCGCACAAGCCCTGCCTTACAGCCTCTATTTTGCCTTTAAAATAGAGCCTTTTATATTTCAGCTTCTATTTTGCCTGTAATTTAATTTTCATATATATATATATATATATATATATATATATCTCCTCTGCCTGCCCCTGTCTTAGTAGATGACCAAGCAGTGGGAAGCTAATGATGAGTTTGTCCTGGTGCTATTTATGATTTATTTACCTATATTTACCTGCTTATATCAAGATAAATACAATTGCAAAGCTGGTATATGTTCACCAAGAGTTCCCCAAAGGATGACTAATAAGAAGCACAACACAGGACAGTTAAAATCAGAGGAGGGATTAGGGATTATCAGTTGGCAACATTATGGTCACTTTTGAATATAGAAAATATTATTATTTAAATAAAATAAAATAAAAACCTAAAAAAAAATTATACAGTGGAACCTTGGATTGGAATAACTTGGTCAGTGAGCATTTTGCAAGACGAGCAAAATATTTTAAATAAATTTGAACTTGTGAGGGGTGTGGTGTAAGTGGTGTAGTGGTTAGCACTGTCATTTTGCACCCCCAGGGTCCGGGTTCGATTCCTGGCCAGGCATGATTTTCGTCTCTGTGTGCATGGAGTTTGCATATTCTCCCCCTGCTTGGTGGGTTTCCTCTGGGTAATCTGGTTTCCTCCCACAGTCTAAAGACATGCAGATTAGGCTAACTGGCATTCCCAAATTGCCCATACTGTGTGATTAAGTGTATGTATGTGTGCCCTGCGATGGATTTACAACTGCTTTGATATACAAGCATGCTTCTGGGAAGAATTTATGCTCCCAATCCAAGGTTTAACATTATATTGTGTATATAAATATAAGCCTTCTAGGAATGCTGAGATTATTTTTTATCAAAATTTCTAAGCATTGCGGCAACACTGCTTTTTACAAATTGGTGGGAACTTTTCCAGAAGGTTTGGATGGCTACTGTGTAATCTACACTCTGAGAATCTCAAAATCTAACAGTTCAATGGATTATTTAAATTTTTTAGCCTTCTAAAGATTGTTTTTTCTTGGGACTGTTAATGATCATTTATTCAGTTTTTCTAAGCGTGTATTATTTAGAAGGAAACTATTATGATACAGCAGTTTTTTTCTCGAAAAAATGCAATTATTTGAACATTACAGTCTAACATACTTGGAAACATTTGAACAGAGGCTACTGAATGCTTTGATGTTATGCACCTTATTTTAATGTGCCGGATACAATCAAATCATATACATGGGTGTTTAGAACAGAAATGTTGTATTCATGCAATTCTAGAATTCAAATTCAAAAATTCAAATTTACTGTAAATTTTATTTGTCACATACACAATTATACACATATGGAGTGAAATGCTTATATGACCACTCGTGACCTTAAAAGCAAGATTATTAATAAGAAATAAATGATGCAATAGAATAATAATAAAATATAGGAAAAACTTAGCTGTAGAAAAAAAATATAAGAACAAAATATAAAATATTTAAAAAATATTTAAAGAACTTAGCTGTACAAAATATAGACAATATGGCTGTACAAATATGGAAAATATGGAAACTACAGTGGAAATCGACAGAATTTAATTAGAAATACATACGTAATAGAATTCACTGTGAATTTATGCGTCTGATAATAATTCAGTTAACCCCAACTGATAGGGGAAGGGTCAAATTATTTTTGCTTGCATCAAGCAAAGAAAACAACTAAGGAAAAACTGCTGAAGTTACTTGAATTGTGTTTTAAAATTTTCCATCACATTATTAAAACCATCAACTTTGCAAAAGAAATGTGAAGAGAGCACATGAAGCAAGCATATGAAACGATGCACCCAACATGTATAGTTTCCACTGTACAAGCCTCTGGAGGCAGTATGATCTGGAGTTGCTTCAGTTGCTCAGGTCTAGGTTCAGACAATAAAATTAAGTCAGATGACGACCTTCACGTACTGAATGACCAGATTATCACATCTATGGACAGCATGGGCAAGATTCAAATTCTGAAAGTGTAAAATATTGGTTCAGGGAGCATGAGGAATAATTTTTACACATGAAATGGCAACCAGAATATTGACCCTAACTCTCCTACACTACAGTATATTGCCAAAAGTATTTGTTCAATTGCTTTCACATGCATATGGACTTGCATAACATGCAATTCTTAATCCATAGAATGGGTTTAAGGGTTTAATAAGATGTTAGCCCACTTTTTGCAGCTATAACAGCTTCAACTCTCCTCATGGACCTTGTTTTGTGCATTGGTGCACAGTAATGTTAAAGAAAGAAGCCGTCCCCAAACTGTTCCCACAAGGTTGGGAGAATGAAATCATCCAAAATGTCGTGGTATACTTCCTTATTTTTAATGTAAATAAGGAGCCAAGTCTAACCTCTGAAAAACAACCAAAGCAAAGTTCAAAAACATGGACTGTTCTGACCTCAACCTGATGGAACACCTTTGTGTGCAAAAATGCACTTCTGGAAGAATGGTCAAAAATTCCCATGAACACATTCCTAAACCTTGTGGAAAACCTTCACAGAAGAGTTGAAGCTGTTATAGCTGCAAAGGGTGGACCAATATCTTATTAATCATTATGGATTAGGGATTGGATGTTACTCAAGTTCATATGCATGTGAAGGCAGCTGAGCAAATACATTTGGCAATATAGTGCATCATCAATACAAGGTTCAGGCAAAATTTTATGTAGTTATAAAATAAATGTTTTGATATTACATAAGGCGGTTAAAACAATGCCACAGTGAATCCACACTGTAATGAGAGCTAAATATTTTAGAGTACAGATTTTTTTTGGCCAGGCCTTTAATTTATGATTTAATGGCTTAGAAGAAAGAAAAAATAATTAAAGAAATTATTGTTAAGTATAAGACTGTTTTTGTAAAACAGGATCCCCAGTGCTTCCTTGGATGGTTGAGGGGTTTTACTTGGCTTCTTGTCTGAAGAGGAAAGCTTTTGTTTGTACAAGTGTTCATAAAACCTTTATGTCAAATTGAAGTGAATTCTATCTCAGTTGTACGACTCAACCACTCCATAGCTAAAGGCTATATGTCACCCTCTCCATTTCCTCCACCTTGTCCATGAGACAGAATTTTATCTCCCTCAAAAAGCCGAACTCAGCGGAAAAGCTCAGCCGGCTCAGACAGAGCCAATATTAACCCATTTTGGTTTTCCCGAAAACAGCCGTTGCATTATTTTTCTTCCTGATACTGGACATGTTTTCCCCTAATAAAGCAGAGCTTCTGAATCAGTACAGCAATGCTTCACTAGCCATGCTAGCTTGTGCTGGTGTGCCATGGGATTACAAATGGAAGTGACAGTAAGGGGAAACGTCTGCATTACTCAAACACACTTCTAACCCCAAGGTATGTTTCTAGAAGGAAATGCAGCACAGCAGGAAAATGGTGTTATGAACGTGTAATCCATCTATTGGTGACCTCTGAGCTTTAAAGACATGCTTACCACCCAAAGCTTGACCATGCCTGAAAGGTGAATGGGTGCTGTCATGGTTTAGAAAGACAGAAAAAACAAAATCTCCTGTCTCCTGTCTCTTTGGTAAAATTAAAATCTAGACCAAACATAGGTATTCTAAGTGAAAACATTTACAAAACTTTTTTATTGTCTATAATTGAAGATATCAAAGTTTTGCCCAAAACCTGTTTCTGCACAGAATCCAGCCACAGCAATCTTCTTTGTCTTTCGGCTGTTCCCTTTCAGGGGTCACCACAGCAAATCATCTGCCTCCATCTAACCCTATCCTCTGCATCCTCTTCTCTCACACCAACTAACTTCATGTACTCTCTCACTACATCCATAAATCTCCTTTTTGGTCTTCCTCTAGATCTCCTGCCTGGCAGTTCAAACCTCAGCATCCTTCTACTGATATATTCACAATCTCTCCTCTGAACATGTCCAAACCACCTCAATCTGGCCTCTCTGACTTTATCTCCAAAACATCTAACATGGGTTGTCCCTCTGATGAACTCATTCTTGATCCTATCCATCCTTGTCACTCCCCAAGAGAACCTCAACATCTTCATCTCTGCTACCTCCAACTCTGCCTCCTGTCTTTCCTTTAGTGCCACTGTCTCTAAGCCGTAGAGCTTCGCTGGTCTCACCACTGTCCTCTACACCTTTCCTTTCATTCTCGCTGATACTCTTTTATTGCACAACACACCTGACACTTTTCTCCACCCATTCCAACCTGTCTGTACCCACCTCTTCACCTCCTTTCCACACTCTCTGTTGCTCTGGACCATTGACCCTAGGTACTTAAAGTCCTGCACCTTCTTTACCTCTGCTCCCTGTATCTTCATCGTTCCTCTTGGGTCCCTCTCATTTACACACATGTATTCCGTCTTACTGCAGCTAACCTTCATTCCTCTGCTTTCCAGAGCATACCCCCACCTCTCCAAATTTTCCTCCACCTGTTCCCTGCTCTCGCTACAAAGCATGTCATCTGCAAACATCATAGTCCATGGAGACTCCTGTCTAACCTCATCTGTCATCCTGTCCATTACCAGAGCAAACAAAAAGGGGCTTAGAGCTGATCCTTAATGCAGACCTCCACCTTGAACTCTTCTGTCACACCTACAGCACATCTCACCACTGTCTTACAGCTCTCATACATGTCCTGCATCACTCTAGCATACTTCTCTGCCACTCCAGACTTCCTCATACTGTACAGTACCACAGCTCCTCTCTCAGCACCCTGTCGTATGCTTTCTCTAAATCTACAAAGACACAATGCAACTCTTTATTACCTTCTCTGTACTTCTCCGCCAGCACATCAAAGCAAATACTGCATCTGATGTACTCTTTCTAGGCAGGAACCTATATTGCTGCTCACAAATGCTCACCTCCCAGCCACAGCAATATCTGACAGTTTTTTTCCCAGAACACCACACGATTAACCACACCGCAAATATTCATTAACTTCTATGCTACACTGGCAAATCTCTCCCAATCGCTCAAAAACAAACAAATCATCATCCTGTTAGCACGCGTTCATTTTCCCCAGCATTCTCCTCAGACATGAATAATTAAATTCATTATGTCAAAGACAATCTTCTCTTGTGTTCCGTGTACTTATATAGCTGCAAAGCTCCTCAATTAGCAACAGCCGCCCAATGAATACCTCAGCATGTAAAGAAAAGGATGAAATTATCTTGCACTGAAATGAATCGCTTTGCTTTTTATCCCTTTCTTGGTTCTCTTGTCATGCTGAACAGCCGGCGGGGAGGCCACGTTTTCCCCGCACGTCTCTCGAGTTAATTCAGCTTCAGATTTCTTTGTCATCTCAGCCGAGGCAGTTAATTGCCCGAATTAATTTTTGCCCAAACCGAGAGCTCTGGGTTTTAAAGCTCTTGGCACAGTGCAATTATCTCAGTGGGACAAAAAGATATTTCAGAAGGCCTGCTGTTTACGGCTGTGTCCTAGTTACAGCTGAGTGGATGAAAAACAACATTTGGAGGCTTTACGCATTTCTAGTTGCTGCTCTTGACGTTTTAAGTCCGTCCTGAATGTACACGGTGCCATTAATCACTCCTGGTAAATTTGATCAAGTTTGCTTGTCATAATGTAATATACAAGGGCCATTCAAGTCAAACCAGAAACTTGTGATGAGATTTCTCATGAATGAAGTAAAAAAAAAAAAAACGATTGACATTTACAGATGACTTCGAGTACAGTACGGTGATGAGACTCTTAGCTGTAGTAAATGGTGGCTGTACTGTACATCTGTAAATGACAATCTGCCATCATTTCCATGAACGTTATTTGCATGGAACATCTGATTTCAGAAAATCAACAGATTACTTGCAGAAGAGTTGGAACTGTACTGTACATGCAATCATTCATCATAACTTGCAAATGGAAAGTGAAATCAGCAGGAATCAGTTGAGAGTTATTCTACACATCCCCTGTTTCGTCCTGACCTCACTCCAAGTCATTTCTACATTTTAATGCCATTAAAAAAGTTCCTTGGAGGCCAGCGCTCCAGATGTGAAGCTGACAGTCCATGATAGTGTGTTAGTGTATCAGGGGATTATAAAAGAAGGCAATAATAGTTTTTACTTTTATAACCGTATTCTGTTACCTTAGCTAATTTAAACTACACTAAATAGTTTAGCTCCGCCGCCGTCGCCGCCCAACTCAGAGCGCGTCGCTCCAGCTCCGCCGCCGTCCAGCACAGCGAGCGTCGCTCCAGCTCCGCCACCGTCGCCGCCCAGCTCAGCGAGCGTCGCTCCAGCTCCGCCGCCGTCGCCGCCCAGCTCAGCGAGCGTCGCTCCAGCTCCGCCGCTGTCGCCGCCCAGCTCAGCGAGCGTCGCTCCAGCTCAGCGAGCGTCGCTCCAGCTCCGCCGCCGTCGCCGCCCAGCACAGCGAGCGTCGCTCCAGCTCCGCCGCCGCCCAGCTCAGCGAGTGTCGCCCCAGCTCCTCAGCCGCCGCCGAGCGTCGCTCCAGCTCCTCAGCCGCCGCCGAGCGTCGCTCCAGCTCCTCAGCCGCCGCAGAGCGTCGCTCCAGCTCCTCAGCCGCCGCCGAGCGTCGCTCCAGCTCCCCAGCCGCCGCCGAGCGTCGCTCCAGCTCCTCAATAACTTTTGTCCATATGGTGTAGTTCTAACTGGCTAAGTTTGCATTGTATTATTGTTTGTGTTATACCTGCCTTTATTTGAGATACTCTGGCTGCTCAGAGCCATGTTACAGATTCTGGAAAACATTTCCATCCCTGAGATTCCACCATTTTGTAACACAACAGGAAATGATGCAGGCTAGTTTACTCAAGCTCTTCCAAGCCAATGTTTCACAGCTCCATGCTAAGCTAACGAGCACGTCAGAGAAGATAAACGATAGCATTAAGGATTGGACGGTCATCACGTTTCCCCTCCAATTTTCAAACACAGCAACGCCTGCCTGCTTGCTCGTAAGACAACAGCTCATTATTTACATGCCTGTGGCGATGCTGCAGAGCAAAACCGGACTGTAGGATTCATCACAACACACTGAGGCGCAGTAATTGCTACAACCGTGAATTCCTCTCACGCGTCTGATCGGGTGGTGTTTTGTTTTAGACTAGGGGGTGGCATGAAAAGGAAGTCACAGCTTAAAACATTGCTAACAGTAAGAAAAGTAAGAAAAGAACGAAGTGAAAAGTATGAGGTGTGAATGAGGCGCTACTTAATAACAAGCAGCAGCTCCACCATTTTATAACTGAACCCTACTTTGTCCATTATTCTTGTATCCAGGTCTTCTTATTCTTGCTGGCTCATGATTTCACAGGTCACCTCGATAACGTTGCCGTGAAGCTAAAGTAGCCGCTATCAGACGCAAATTTGATTTAATGAGAATAAAAATGTCATCTCTCCAGGGTTTGTCAATTTCCTGTTCGCTAAATTGATGCAGGAATTTCCAGGGGCTGTACATGTCAGCGCCTTACCATGACAATTTTTAATTAGTAATGATGTGGAAAGCCATCCTGAAGGGCCAGAGAGAGAGAGAGAGAGAGAGAGAGAGAGAGAGAGAGTATGATGAGAGCAGTAACAGCATGCATTGGGGCTGAGTAATTCACCTAGTCGCTCAGCTGCTGTCTCATCGTTCACACAGTGAGTGTACAGTCAGACGAGATACAAGATCAGCCTGTTCTCTTTCTTTCTCTCTCTCTCTCTCTCTCTCACACACACACACACACACGCACACACACGCACACACACACACACTAGGTCTTTTTATACCTTGTATTGTTGTTTCTTTTACTCTTTTTCTGTCTTTCTATTTTTTCTCTATTCTTTCTTTCTTTGATTAATTCTTTTATTTCTCATTTTTGTTATTTCCTATTTTGTCTTTCTTGTGTCTTTTTTATTATTTTTCTTTGTTTTTCTCTGCATTTCATTGTTTTCCCTTTCCTTTTTTCTTTACTTTGTACTTCTTCCTGTTTTTTTTTCTACCCTTTCTTTCTTTGTTTGTTTGTTTCTTTTTCCTTTCCTTTTTCTCTTTCTTTTGTTTTTCTGCTTTTTCAATCGTTCCTTTTCTTTCTTAATTTCATTGATTTCTTTTTCTTTTTCTTCTTCTTCTCCTCCTCTTTTCCATTCTTGCCATACGCTTTATTTATTTACTTTTATTATTTCTATAATTTATTAATTATTTATTCCATATTTCTATCATTCTGCCTTCAACTTAATATTCTTTTATTTTATTTTATTTCTTTCATTTCTTGCCAATGTTTCATTTATTATTTCCATTTTTTCTTATTCTTTTCTTTCCTTCCTTTGTTTTGATTTTTTTACTTTTTTCTTTCTTTCTTTTTTTACCCATCCTCTTTTCTGTCTTTCCTCATTTCCTTTCACTTTACTTCCTTTTTCACCAACTTCACCTTCTTTTCTTCTTTCTTTCTTTCTTGTATTTTCTTCCTCTGCTTTCTTCTTTTTCTTCTGTTACTTATTTCTGTGTCTTTCCCCACACTTGATATTGCAGTGTGTTAAGAGAGAGTTGACACCAGTGTGTGTGTGTGTGTGTTTGTGTGTGTGTGTGTGAGAGAGAGAGAGAGAGAGAGAGAGAGAGAGAGAGAGAGAGAGAGAGAGAGAATGTGTGAGATATATAGAAAGAGTGAGAGAGTGAGTGTGTGTTTGTGTGTGAGAGAGAGTGTGTAAGACAAAGTGAGATAGTGAAAGAGAGAGGGTGAGGTGGAATGTGACAGGCAGCTGTCACACTTTGAAGACTGCCAGATGATAAAATATTCATAGTTTTTGATATGGCAGCTGGTGTGTGTGTGTGTGTGTGTGTGTGTGTGTGTGTGTGTGTGTGTGTTTTCATGTGTGCCTCCTGGCACAGCTCTAAATCCTGTCTTTACCGACTGAAAGGTTCTAAGAAGGTTCGACTATAAGCCTACACAAATAGCATTTCTGCAAGGATCTAAAAATAGCCGGTGTAATAACGCACCCCCAGAACGCTGATCAAATAAAGTGCCAGCAGTGGCTCTAAAATCTGAACTCAACACCACCCCATCACTGATTATTTTCCTATGACAGCACACCCACTAGTGCTTCATTGTGATTTTTTTTTCCCATTTCTGTCCCTTTAAATGGTAAAAACAAATGAAAGTTAAACCAGCAAGGTGTTATTTTATACAGCACTGCTGCCTTCAAACTTAACATTTATTACAGGAAGAAGGTTGTCTGTTTATCCCGAGATTCATCTCCACAGTACACTGCACTACACACATCATCATCAAAAGCTGCAGTGCAGTCAAACCCGCACAATGCCTCAGTTTCACAGAGAGAACGAGAGAGAAAGCCCACACACACATCTTCACATTCTCACTTAAACTGGCTCTAAATCTTTATGCTGAACCAAACAACACAGATGCTGATGCAATTCACTGTGTTTATGATTGTAGTCGAAGAGAATTAGAGAAACACAAATACAAAATACTGATTAAGCATCAGAATGATACTGTGTGTTGTGTTTAAATATGCAAGTGGGCTTCTAATGATTACCTTAAAGAGACAAATTGTTCATAAGTGACATATCATCATATGGAGGTAAAATTCATGTATTACAATTTAAGTACAAGTAAAATTTACAAGTGAAATTGATTTCTAGGATTCTCAAGTATTGGAACATTATCAGGAAAAACTGTTGACACTTTGCAAAAACTCCATTTTAAGGTGTTAAAGCATCTTCCCTATACTGTAGTCCTGATCTCTGTCCATCAGACTTTCACCTGTTTGGTCCCTTGAAAGCAGCCCTATGAGGACGAAGACCCACTTCTGATGAAGAAATGAAGACAGCGGTGCATTCTTGGTTTGCACCTCAGCCTAAAAAACAAACGCTTCCTGACAGATGGACAAAGAGTATCGTAAAGCAACAAGATTATTAAAAAAAAATATGTGAATTTGTCTTTCCTAAAAGTTAATTAAAACTAATTCTACAGCCTGTGTGCGGATAATTTGACTCACCATTATAGAATTTCAAGCATTCTAAAACACACAGCAAATGGTGCCTGAATAAAATAGATATATACATTTGTTAAGAGTACAGTGTGTCTAAAATTATTGTTCAAACAGAAAAACATCCTCTTATTTAAAATATTTTAGAACAAGTAAATGTTTTATGGTCTTTGTATTAGAATTATAGAAGCAGAAATTTCCAGTCTATCCTTCAGACTGGGATTAATGGATTGATATCCCAATGTACAGTAAGTATGGAAACTCTTACTGTATATAGCCTCTATCATAGAAAAAACTTCAGGAGCAGAAATATACAGCCTTTACACTGGGAGCTGAAACTCTGTCTACATTATAATTTAATTTGAGCAGGAAATTAAGAATATCCCCAACACTGGAGCTCACTCCTGGAATTACATGTACAGGAACAGAACATAAAAGCATTCAGTAAAAGCTTCTTTTTGGCCTTTACATGAGAAGTACTGTAGCAGAAACTCAACCATAACCTCCACACTAAATACAATATATTACGGAAGTTAGACATTTACAAAAGAATTACAGGAGTGATAACTGTAAAATTCTTTCATTACCTTCATTCTACAAGTAGAAACACTGAAATTAGAGAAACACAAGCTTGCATATCCTATAACATAAAGCTTGCATATAATCCTATTTTATATAGTGACTGCATGTAGCAGAAACTTTTTTTTTTTTTTTAAATACAGCTCGAGAAACATTTATGCTGGAAATATGAGAGAAAAAAATCTATCCCAGTCTACACTGGGAGCAGAAATTTCATAGTAAAATACAGTGTATTGGGCTTTTAAATGGGATTGATTGGCACAAAAAATTGTTCACTTTAAAATTCTCAAAGCAAAAACTCATATGGTGTCTACACTGGAATTATGATAAAAAAAAATACAGTAGCTTACAGAGCATTTTACCCTCATCCTTAAATATTAGACCAACATTATTGTGTTAATTTATTTAAAAATTTACACTTTTTAAAAAATACTTTTATTTTTGAATTATAAGAGCAGAAACCTTACACTGGTATTACTGTATGGGGGCAGTAACTGTGCTGTAGATTTTACAGTGTGCTTAATGAAGCAGAGACTTTTACACTAAGATTATGGGGGCAGAATTTATACGCTACATTATAAGTCTAGTTACTAAAGCAGACTTTTATAATTGGATTGTGGGAGCAGAAACTGTACTGTAGGTTTCACAGTATAATGAATGAAGCAGAATATCTACCATACATTTTTGTATCATACATTACTAAAGCAGAAACGTTTACAATTGGATTGCGTTAGCAGAATCTGAATTGGCTGACTGTTTCACAGTCTAATTACTCAAGCAAAAAAAAAAAAAAATGTACAACTGATTTATCAAAGCAGCTTTGCCAGTACCTAAGTTGATTTATCAACCAGCCAGGTTTTTAACCCACATCAATATGCATCAGTGATTTAAAATATTCAATTTAGCTCAATGTCTGCACCTTTCCATCACTACTGGAAATATGTTTCCTTTTAATTAAATTAAATAAGCTTTAAGGAAAATGTAATCCCACACCTTTTCTATATTTTAACTTCAAAATTCATGCACTTTCTTTCTTAATCCTATAAATTAAAATCACACACAACATTACACTAATGTAATCCAAAATGGTGCATTCTTATTAATGCAAAGCCATAAGCACAAATCACTTATAATGCATAGCTGGCTTTTCTAATTGAGTCCACATTACTGATAGTCATTAAAAGACCCTAACTGTTAACACTAAGCACTGAGCAGTGTGATGTATGGGTATGACGATATGAGAAAACGAAGCATATAGGATCTTTAAATAGATTATAATTTCATAGAAACCACTTCAAACGTGACAAGTGTTAAATAATGAGTATTGAATCAATACCCTATGGACAGTAAAGTGCATGGAAGACGGGTACAAATGAGCCTTGCATGTGAACTTTAGGCACTCTGATGGCTTGGAAGGTGAGATGAGTGATTTGTCACTGATGCTATACTGTAGTTATATGACATGTGGTCGTATTTGTCTCAGAACCAAATGTGAATTAATTTGCTCCCTTTGGAAATTTGGACCTTGGGTAGATATTCTCAAATGTTATTGTTTCAGCACAGAGGAGTATCGAAGGATCTGGCCATTAGTGGCTGAGAGCCTAGCAAAATTGGCTGGGCATACTTGCAATAAAACACAATGACACCAGGCAATCGTGATAGTCTGTGAGGTTATGTATGTCAAACAGGGCAGACAGCACATTCCTCTTAGTGTATCACTCGACTCTTAGAGACAGCATGAGCAGCATTTTACAACACAACAGAGAGAAACCCTAGGAAAACACGACTCGATAGAATAAAAAACATTAAATGAAAGAATGTGATGAAATGAGGCTATTCTGTACATTTTGATTGTTTAATTTCAGTCACTGACATTAGTACTGAGATTACAGACTGTAAAGCCTGTTGTAGTGGGCACTGGGTCACGGACACGCAGAGGCAAGACGTACACTGAAAATAAAGCATATCACGTTTTTACTGGCTGTGTAATTCATTTCCCTTCTCTCTCTCTCTCTCTCTCACACACACACACACACACACATGCGCACACCCTCAGGGAGTGATAACAGGGACCATAAAAAGCCTTATTAACCACTCTGTTCTCATACAGGTATAAAAAAAGCATAGTTATTTTTGCTCACACTGTTGAAAGTGTGTAGGAGCGAGTACTTAACTGTTTGCTCGAACTAAATACCACACATACAACATTTGACCTTCCGTGTGTTCTGTGTAGCTGAATTTCTGGGTTTAATATTCCATGATGCTTAATGGCCTCTGATGTTCCATTAAGAAAAATATCCCAACATCATAGTCTTTAGTTACGTTCTTGTCTTTTTAACGCTCATGTCTGTCTTTCCCCAGGATCTGATCTGAGCTACATGACTTTTTCAGCTATTACAGTATGTCACAGTTAATCTGTTGTTTGTGCTGCATTCACTTCGCTAAGCGTGAGTGTTTCTGTTGAATCGTTCACACCTGCAGGGCTCCAACACCAAAACAAGTGCAGATCAGCTCACACACTACACTATACCATGCATACTGTACACACTTATGGAGGAACAGAGAAACTCTGTGTGTAGATTCACTGCGTTATCGTTCCTCATTTCCCTTTCTATAACTCCTCGTCTATATTTAAGCCTTGGGCTTTTTTTTTTAAAAAAAACTCTTTTCTCCTTGCTGTTGTTCTGTTACACACACACACACCGCATTCCGGTCATGCTAGCATGGTCCAGCCTCAATAGGAGGTTATACAGTACTATGTTTGTGAATATCATGAAAAGACTATCTCCAGTCCAGCTCTCCCCAGTTGGTGAATCTGCTTTGTTTAACAATCTTCTTAAGGCTGCGTCATTCCTCCTGCTTATGCACCTTTCCCACCACCCTTTTTTTCTTCCAGCCAAGTTTCCACGAATATGCTTCAATACAGTACCTTCTGTGGCTTATCCACCTTGTGGAGGGTGTTGATGTTCATGTTCTGCACAACTGTCAAGTCAGCAGTCTTCCCCACGCATGTACTGATCTCAACTGAGAGAGACATGGTATTTATACCGTGAATATTGTAATTTAGTCAAACTCGGAATTAAATATTTTTAGATACTGAATTTTTGATTTTCATGGGCTGTCAGCTATAATAATCAAATATCTAGAAAATGACGGAAATAGAGTTGCACTTTTCAATATGCACTGTATGTGTGTATATTGTACATCTATAGGTTTGGACACACCTTCAAATTCAATATTTTTTGGTATAAGGATTTATTCTATACATTCTAAACCAATATTGGAAATTTTAAAACTGTGCAATAACACATGGAATTATGTACCACATCAAAAGCAACAAAAACAGTATTGTCAAGTGCATTTACAGTACAAAACCCATCAAGGGTAATGATGATGAAACTGGCTCTCAGGAAGACCTCCACAGGAAAGCAAGACCAAAACTTACTTCTGCTGCAGAGGAGAAGTTCATTTAGAGTTACTAGCCTCAGAGATCACCAGTTGTGTTGTGAACGCTTTACAAACCATAAGTAGCAGATACATCTCAATATTAACTGTTTAAAGAAGATAATTTTATATTTGGGACACCTTCAGTATTGTTTTACAATGTACAAAGAAATACAAATCAGTAAAGACAAACTGAATTGGAGTCCAAACTTTTGACTGATTCTGTATATACATTTGAAGTTTGGAGTTTACATACAGTACCCATTAAAACTTATTATAACCATGCCACAGACAAGATCCCATCTATAATTTTGACCAGTCTGTTAGAACATCTAATTCACGTATGACAAGGAATTTTTCCCCCAAAAATGGTAACAGACATTTTATATATATATATATGGGTCATTCTAAAATTGCGGGTACATTTTGCATCTCCGAGATAAACCTTTTATTATTTTCCAAAAACAAAAAAAATATTGAAATAGTTTATTACAGAAATATTACACAAATTATATCAAGATATCACTTAAAATAATGTTTATATGTGTATTTAGGAACATTTTGTCATGAAAATATTAAATTAAAGACTCCCTCTATACCTATTTTTGACTGTCTATGCCTCCTGAATCATACATTCAGCTTCAATTATCATAATAATTACGTCTAATTTTAATCTTTTGTGTGTGTTTACTCTACTAATTTATGTAAACAGTTGCATAAAACATCTATTTTCTGTATTATTTGTAATTTTAGTAATTAAAAAATACATTTTGTGTCTGTCCCTACGTTCTGTTAACTCTGTTATAAAAAGGCACAACAATCTTTAAAGCACTGACAAAAAAAAGCATGTGACTTGCTCCAAGTGATGTCACTTCCTCTGGTGGGAAAATCTGGAAGGCACTGAGGTATGTCATTATTCCTCTCTCATTAATTTGTACAAAATGTGTAGGATACACCAATAGTAGATTAGTTATTTGTCAAATCTGTTTTTGTGATATTTTAGTGAATCTCTCATTCACTTTTTTAAAAACAATAATATGATGAAAATACATACATTTCTGTTTTAGACATGCCATGTGGTATCTGGTTTGAGGTTAGCATCTTTTGCTCATCTTGTTAACTCTGTTAGTGGTTAACAGATTTTCCTGTTCGAACTTAGATTTTCAGAATAATTTCTAAAAATCTTACAAGTTTAAGATCAGCAAATATTGAAAATATTAAATTTGAAGTGTGTTCTATGAAAATACAAATGTTTAACATAAAAAGAAAATACAATTTTATGTCTTCTTTTTCTATTTGAAATGTACCCGCAATTCTAGAATGACCCATATATATACTGTATATATATATATATATAAATCATGTGCTATGGCTTTAGAAGCTTCTGATAGGCTAATTAACATCATTAAAGTCAATTCGAGGTGTACCTGTGGATGTAATTTAAATCCTACCTTCAGTGTCAGTGCCATTGATATTTTTTGGCATCATTGGAGAATCAAAAGAAATCTGTTAAGACATCAGAAAAAAAAAAATGGTGGAACTCCACAAGTCTAGTTCATCCTTCAGAACATTTTCCAAATGCCTTAAAGTCCCTGTACAAACAATTCTAGGCAAGTATAAACTCCATTACCCAACCATCACACTGCTCAGAAAGGAGACATAAATCAATCCCAGAACAACAACAAAGGACCTTGTGAGGACACTGTAGAAAACAGGTACAAAAGATTGTATTTCCACAAAACCAACACCGATTTGAAGTAAGTCTGCTTAACATAAAATAATCCACTAATCCAAAACTGCTAAAAAAGGCAGAATATGGTTTTCAGCTGCAAACAAGGAAAAATATCTTACTTTTTGGAGAAGTGTCCTCTGGTCTAAAGAAACAAAAATTGATCAGTTTGGTCATAATGACCATCACTGTCTGGAGAAAAAAGGGGACGATTGCAAGCCCAAAACCAAACCCACCTGTGAGGCTAGAAGTGGAAGCATCGTCTTGTTTTGGTGCTTAAGGTGGAACTGTTACACTTCACAAAATAGTTGGCATCATGAAGAAGGAAGCCTACTGTATGTTGACATATCTAAAGACAAGTTAAAGCAATGACCCCAAGCATATTTCCAGAGTTGTGCCAAAATAGCTTAAGGGCAATAATGTTGAGGTATTGGAGTGGCCCTGACCTCAATCCAATAGAAAAAATGCATGTCTAAGTGTCAAATTGGCCTTCAGTTTCACCAGTTCTGTCAGAACAAATAGACAGCAAAATTCCAGCAAGTTAGAAGCTTGTGGAAGGTGACCTAAAATATTTGACCCAAGGTGAACACTTTAAAGGAAATGCTACCAAATATTAACTAAGTGTATGTAAACTTTTTTTAATGTGAATAATAAAAGTCATTTTATAATGTGATTAAATAAAAAAGAAGACATTATACAATACCATATTTCACATTCTTAAAATAAAGAGCAATAATTAGCCTAAAACAGGACTGGGGTTAAATGTCAGCAATCTTGAAAAGTTTTAATTAAACAAAATGAACTGCTACCCAGTAAGACCTGCCTCTTCTCCTATTAGTAATCTCTTTTTTGCTCTTGCTATTCTGTTATTTACTGCAAAACCATGAATACATATGTACTGGTTTCTGTTTTTGTGCAACCAATTCAGCTGTTTAGGGGAAAACTGAAAAAAAATGAAAAGAGTAAATGATCACAAAACGGGAGCTCTGGATCAAACCTGGGGCGCTATCAATAATTTATTTGGAAAAAAAGAAAGACATCCTAAGCAAAAGGACGGCATTAGTGATCCACAAGTATTCTCAATCTCCAGTTTCTAAATGGTGCCAGACTAATGGCCTATAAAACTAAAGCTCTGAAAATATATCTAAGAGAGTATTTAGGACATTTCTAAGAAGCCTAGACATTTTTCACTTTTATCTCCACTGAATCAGCACAACAGCAGAAAACCTATGGCAAGAACATCTACTGTGGTTCTTATTACTCAGAAGATCAAATCTAAAGAGATAACAGAACTTCAGCTTTATCATGGTGAAAAATGTTCTCAGGAAAAAGGAAAGGATTCTTCTAGACCTATATTAGTCTGCACAGAAGTACAGGGTGGGGTGTACAGGATGCTGTTCTAACCTCAATAAATCTACAGTAAGACAGTCCCATGGTTATTCACATTTTGCTTTTTCATCCAAACTTAAACTTGAGTAATAATGCATCAAACTTTCAGAAGGAAACATTTGACAAAGCTTACTTCCTTTTCTAAGTACGGAAGCCAGCCTTTTTGGTAAGTAAATCTCTTAGAAGTTTTACTGAAAGAGCATACTCAAGAACTCTTTAAGATTCAAGAATATTTTGTATGTTCTCATGGAGGTACAGTACAAGTGCAGTTTGAGTTATTGCTCTCTGGAGACAATAAAGTGGTTTTTCGAAACTCATTTATTCCACCAGTCAAAAAAAACTAAATGCGGTGAAAATGATTCATGCAATGGTCTCATGGCTCATTTAATATATTAGTTGCACTTCATTATACAGTACTGCATGCTACTACATAGATTAGTGGTGCAGGCGTTAGTATTTTGTTGAGTCAGCACCCTTATTCTTTTGATGATGAAAAAACAGGAGGAGTGATGACCAAACGAGAAGTATCAGTTTCCACATCATGGTCACATGTGTGGAAAGTAAGGAAGATGCTATCAATCAGCGTTTTGGTGATTAGATGAGGTTAGATTATCACCAGCCATCGAAAAATGTGGATTAACCTTCTTTGCATGTCTATATGTCACAACTGCATTTCCAATTCCTCAGCATACAGTATTTTCAGGACACTTACAGCCAGTGCCAGTATGCAGCCGGAACCGCTTGGTGACCACCTGAAATCCAAAATCTGTCCCAATTCTATCTACCCTCTACTCAGGTTTGGTGAGAATTAAAGAACATTGATGGATGAAGCTTAAGCCTTAAGTGTGACCAGAGTGCGCCTTAGGACGACTCCTGCTTTATCACCAGAGCCCTCATTTAGTTCAAAACTCAATAGAAAAGATGGAAGGATATGGATGTCTATGGATTTCTGCACTGGAACAAGCCATTTGGACGTAAGCTGACTCTGCAGTTAGAGTAGCAGAGCCTGCAGCCGCCTGATATAAATCAGAAAAAGGCATCTCTCAAACTCTTTTTAATGCTAAATGAGTTTAAATAAGTAAGGAGTTTTACTGCATTTGAGTAAAGGTCCTAAATCTTCTCTTTTGGACCTCTAACTAGGAAAACCAAAGAAAATGTCCCTTTAACTCAGTATCTGTTGACCAATATGGGTGAAAGGCATATTGTAAAATGAAATCAACCTTGCTGTAATGATGTATATCTCTATTATCACACACCTGGATTTTGGCACAAGATCTCTGCCCTCTATTGTCCAACCTACTTGTAGACAACAACAGGGGCGTTACTTACTACAGTTGATGCTCCTGCCAAAACCCACATAGAAAACAATTTCCAGAACTCCCTTTACCAAGAAAACATATGTGGTAATATCATTTTAAACATTTTGTTGTTGTTAGTCTTTCGGCTGTTCCCATCAAGGGGTCACCACAACAGAACATCCCATCCATACACATCTTGGAACAGGGTTCATGCTGAATGCCCTTCGTGACATAATCCTCCCATTTTATCTGGGTTTGGGACTGGCGCTGCATCCAGTGGCTGGTATTTGGCCATTGGGTGGGAACCCAAGCCTTCCACATGGCAGGCGAGAAACCTACCACTGCATGACCAATGTCCAATGCTTAAACATTTTGTTTTCTGATTATTATTTTTTTTATTTGTTTTGAATCACCTTTGAAACATCCATGTAGTGTTTCACAGCTAATAAGAGCTAGAAACACTATCTGAATCCTAGTAGTGCACCAGCTTTCCATTTTACACTATTATTTAGAATAAAGTCAATATTAGTAACATTACCTGTACATCATTTATGTAGCATAAAGTGGAGCATATTCCATAGTACAGTATCTTGTTCGCAAAAGAAGCAGTAAATGAGTTAATGCTATCGCATTAGCAAATGCCACCAAATCCAGGAGGAATCACTCTATAGCACACCGCCTGATAATCACATTATGATGACAACTTAAAATTCTGCAAATTGGTATTCTTTCAGTATTACTTTCTTCATCCATTTTCATGGACTTGTTTCTCTTTTAAATAAGTAACATAAGTTAATTTGTTCATATTTAAGTCCATCACAATGTACTGTATATAAAAATATTCAGCAAAACAAAATCTATGAATTGCACAGGTAATCATTAGGTAATCTTTGTTACTTTTTTTCTTAAAAATACATAATTATCAAAGAATGTACCTACAGCAGTTGGTGGTACTTCCATCGTACACTGTTGTTACATCATGGTAATTACATAACTGCAAAAGGTCTATGATTTGTTATAATTCGAGTTTATGTTTTTATTGCATTTTATTTTATGTCTTATTTAGGTTCATTTTCTATGCCGGATTTTTTTTTTATCCCCGTGTTTCACAAGTCTCTACAGAAAACCCAATCTCATATATTTTGATGCAAGACATTTCTGGACATTTTTGTCAAGGTTATGCAAATTGTTATACCCTGACAATTTGCATAACCTGAAAAGCTTTTCCAGACCAAATATTGACATTTAAATTTAGGGCCATGTTCAATATGGCCCTAAATTTATCATAAAGAAAATTTGAGGATTTTGAACAATTATCCAAGCTCAGAAATAAAAATAAAAATAAATAAAAGTATGCCCCCATGAACAGTTGAGCGATGCAAATGAATAATAACAATAATAACAAATGAACAATTTGCACTGATGTATCTACACTACTATTTTGCACTAAACTGCATTTCCTTGCTGAGTATTTGTACTGTGCAGAAGTATCTATCTATCTATCTCTCTATCTATCTATCTAGCTCACTAGCTTAAGTGGCATTTTTATTCTGAGATTACTACTGAACTGCAATCTCTGAAATAGTACTCCTGCAACTCCTACAACTCATTAATGCTCCATGCTACAGTGTGTGGATCAAGGGACCAAATTAATAAGTTGATTGTACATGCTTGGAATCAGAGAGCGCACCATGCCTACACCAACTCAAGCGCAAAATTAAGCAATAATTCTACTTCATGTTGAAGGGCCTATTTTCTCATTCTGTGAGCTCTAAGGTTGTGAGAGTTCTGGAGCTGGAGGGAGTAACCAACTCCCACTGCTCACAGAATGGTGGTATTTCACTGACCAAAACAAAAAAGCCCTTTGAGGTTTGGCATTTTGAGCAGAACACAACACAATAGTGTGAGACGTAACCCATCCTTTTAAGAACCATCTTGTGCTAAGGAGTAAACTGATATTTTTAAAATGTCAAATGTACCAGTGATGCACCCATCTTGGAGAGTAGGATTTTCAATCTCAGCTTGTTAAAACGACAAGTTAGAGAGCCTGTAGGCTGTGATTAAAATCTCACATGTCCTCCTTGGCTGTTAATGCCACATACATATGAGGCTTTGCTGTAATTATATTTCCATATTAGATGTTTTATTATGTATGCTAGGATAAGGTCCTACTATAAAGTCTATTTTAGGATGCATAAAGAATTATAGTGAAAGTAGATTTCCATGTTTTATACATTTCCAGATGCCCAGTGGTCCATTAAAAGGAACAGCAGTGAGCCATGAGTACCTTTATTGGTAAGGTGTACTTTCTGTTACCTAGAAAACTGAGCAAAAGTGATAGCTATTCCTTTGATCCAATAGAATGGATGCGTCTTTGAATTGGACTTTAATAAATTGGGCCCACTGGATGAGAAATCTAGGATATGTTTTAAAATGTGGCCCAGAATCTACAATTTACAATCTGGGCTAGAAAGGAAATAGTTTTAGCCGCTACTTCATACCATTCTTGTTAACTTTCTTACAAATATTATAATTATTTTAGTTTTATTTATTTATTTAGATATACTTTTCTCACTGTATGCAGCCCGAAACCCTAAAACTACAAAATTGTCCAGTTAAGCATGTTCTTAGCAGCAGTAAATAATAATATTGATTTTGCTTATTTAGCTGGAATGGGATCAGGAGTGATGATTAGTTGTTAGGCAATATTGTTTGGCAAATAAATAATTGAAATAGCTAAAATCTTTCACATGCCTCTGGTATTTATCCCAAAGCAAGCATCAGCCAATATTTATTAATAAGTGATGTGCACATGTACTAACATTTATATTGTAGACAACCATACAGTAGCTGTTCAATGCAATTTTATTTTGTCTACTGTACTGTACATTCCATTTTATTTAAACTGAAATGAGAAAGCTGGTACCTTGAACAAAGTTTAACACTGATAAGAACAATTGGAGATTTTCCCCTCGTCCACCGCCACAAAAAAGGCACATTGGCCTGATATCTGGGTTTACTGCATATCCCTTCAGGAATAAAGTTTGCAAGACAGAATGCAAATTATTGTGAATTTCATCAGCTAGTATTACATTGAAAAGGCAACAAGATGATGAAAAAGCAGCAGCCCAAACACAAGCTGTGAGAATAGATGAGAATTAATCTCTGGAGTTGTAGGAAGTGTTTTTTTTTTTTACTCCCTAAAGTAGAGTGGTGTATTATTATTATTATTATTGTTGCCCGCTGAGATATGGCATTTTGAAGAGATTGTGTTGCAGACTGGCATTTTCAAAGACCTTCAGTGTCAACAACTTGAATCTCAAAAGTTAAATCAATATTTATGCATTGGAAAGTTATGTGTGTTCAGAAACTGGTTACGCAGCCGTGTGCGTCATTCAGGTTGTGCTAATCAATTTCATGCATCCAAGGTTGCCAGAACTGCCTTGAGGTGAATCATCAAAGAGGGGATTTACAGCGACATCTAGCCCTGCACATTTATTCAGAAACAGGCACCTTTAAGCCTAAAAAGGAAGGTGTAGAAAATAAGAACTGAAGGAAAAGTTTACATTACTGTCTGTAAAGAAAACCTAAAAAGAATAAGCTAAGGTATTGTAATTCACTGACACTGTATCGCATTTTCTTTGTCTTTACAGGTTAAGACATAAACATACATTTCTGTGTGACATATTGTGGTTACATCAATCGACCAGGTAACAGCACTGGACCGAATAGTGTTTAAGCTGATATCATGCAAGAAAGACCTTTACAAGGTTACAGACAGTAAAGTAATGCTGCTGCATGGCCATCTAAGTAGAAAACTAGAACACCAGAGACTGTTAAAACCTCATGTCCTTGTGTCCACGATCAGACGTGTCTTCAGTGTAATTATTCAGGCTTGACTTTTTATTAAGCACTTTTAAATCTGATGGAATCTGCACAGTGTTACAATAATAGTTTTAAATACACGGAGCATAAGCTGACCTTAGCATCCGATTAAAGTCAACACTAATCTCCTAATCCTGTTTGAAATTTGCCTTAATCTAAAGAGATCAAGACAAGACATTCAAATGCGAGCGCTTATTGAAATTCTCATGTCCGCAGTGACCTGCGTGATTCAAAATGATATTTACATGCAAAGTTAACCTTTACATTGCCTTTCATGACAGCAGCAATATTTGACATTTTGGCATAATAATAATAATAATAAATTTACAACACAACACTCATATTAAGGAATCTAACTGTATTACGAGAACATTGGAGTGACCTTAATCACTGATACAATATTAAAGCTCCTAGTATTTGTCTACTTCTTGCTTTTAAAAATCGACCAAAATGGAACTTGGACAGAGATAGACAACAAATACACACTTAAAATAAAAAAATAAATAAATAAAAGCTTGGTTAAAAATAACCTGGTTATTGTGTCACGGGTCCGATTTGGCCTGGGGTTATTTTTATCTAGCAAGGTTGGGACTCAAACAATTATTCGTCTTTAACCTTGAATAAAATAAGTAATACTTATCTGATTAAAAAATGAGTCAGATTACAAACTGAAAGATCTATCCTAAAAAGTTTCAGAGAAAAACGATTTAACTAGCTGTAGAAATATCATTAACGGTTTTGTTTTGCTTCGTTTATTACAAAAGCTATCAAAAAATTATTACCTACATGTAGAAGAAATTACATATACATGTTGAATTGAATGCTTAATTAGATTGAATGTAAACAGATTATTGTTGTGGCCAATTTCTTTTATTTTTTATAGGAAAATAAATCACAATACAGTGTAATATAAGGGTCTTACCTTTCATTAATCCCAATCCAACATGCTTGTTACAGAATCACCTGAACACAAGCAGGAGGACAGACTTTTTTTTACAGTTAAGAGAAACAGCACAACTTTGCGGAGCAAGCCCTCAGCGAGTTCGGGAGTAAATGAGCTTACTGATTAAAAACCTGTGTGAATAATTAACTGTGTCTGTGGTCTGAGTGATTACTTTCTGGTGATTGTCATCTCCACTGGTGGGCTGTAATTTGTCAAGGGACACATTGGCCTTGATATACTCATCTCTTTGTGCTCATTTGAAGTCCAATTAGTCTGTATTGTGCATGAGGACAATCGCATTATGCATAAGGCAAAACAGGCCATGGAAATAAAAGTTCTGCAAGAAGTTCAAATTCAGCAAAATGGAGATGTATTCTGTTCACTTTACCAAATAAAAATAAAATGAAATTTACCACAGCTGACCGTATGTTTTACCACAGAGTTACATTAAGTTCATTCTCTAAACTGCCATTTTTTTGTAATTTGACTAATTGGCTGTATTGATGTTTACTTCTATAAGAGACTATTATTAAAACATACATTTTTTCCTTTATTTATTTTCATCTTTTCCTGCCTGATTTTCATTTACAGAGGTAAAAATAAAAAATAAAAAATAAAAAAAATCAGGTAACGTTTTTGCTTTTCTTAATGCATACAGATGTATAGGTCCAGGATTGGGAACCTGCGCTTTAAGACAATCGTGGAGTATTATTTTATCACTCTATTCCCCATGTCCAAATTCCAATAAACATCCATTCTAATACTGCATGTGTTCAGTCTAATATGATGAAAAGTCTTGGTTCATTCTTTCAAGGCAAGTTTGTATTATTTTTGACTCCTGCAGATGGATGAAGTGAATCCATTCCTAAACACTCAATTTGGCTTCCAGCCATGCTCTATATAGAACATCTTTTTAAGAAAGCATAAACATGTCAGAGACCTTTGGACAGACATTGTAAGACAGCTGCCATTTTTTTCTGAGCTAATGCGGAGGACACTTGATTAACCTTTACACACTTCAAGCCCTGAGCATTGTAAAAACTCAGGCATTTCTTTTAAACAATGAACAGAAGAGGAAAGAAATATACAGTATTTTAGAATAATAACAATTACATAGCTTCAAAACACCACACTGTCGATAATTATCCCACAAAGAGTATTACCATTTACCCCATTTTATATATATTTTTTTATAATAGTTTTTATATTTGGTTTTAGACACAACAGCTGTTTTCCTATTTTCTACTATTTTGTTACTTGCCCTGTTGTAGCCACTTAAAATTTCTGCACAAACATGACTGTCTGTTTTCACAATCAACTTTCTACGGTCATATTTTCCTTTCAACCAACCATTACCTCTTTTTTCATGTCAGCATTGAAGCCACAGGAGCTTGTTGCAATTAATGATGGCAGGCACTCAGCAGCTCATCAGCAAGCTCGAGTCATTAATTCTTGCACTCCTGGGGAAATATAAATGATAAAATGGAAACGGAGGGATGTTCCAACGTGGGCCTTTTTTACACTCTGAGATGTGAACAGAGTAGAATATTTCAAGCTGGATAAGTCATCAAATGCGATGCATGTATTTTAAATGTGCTGGAGCAGTTTTTGAAATAATGAAACCAGTCTGTTTGGCACTAACAACCAAGCCAAACAACCATCCTGTTACAATAAACACTTTGCCAGCAGAATAAGAACATCTAAGGGTTCCTGAAATAGAATCAGTTCTACCTAGAAGCATGCAAGCAACCCTGAAGGAATATTTTATCGTAATGCAGTAAGATTAAAAATAGTCCGCTGTCCATGGTGCTGAAATGAGAAGAAGCTCCTTATCCTATATTAGATTTTGACTTGCCAAACTAACTGACATTTTCAAGAAAAAGTCCTAATTACTGTTTAAACATAATGGAAGTATTGTAATGTTCATACAACTACATCAGACTTCCCTTATATGTTTCTGGTCTGGTATTACGCAAGCTTTGAGTCATGCTACTGTATAACTATCAGTCGTTAAGTCTGTTTTCGTAGATTTAGCATTTACATCATTACAGTGGACATTTCCCGTGGCAACAGCATTGAGTCACAATAGAGCCATCAGTCATAATAAGCAGCTGTGTTGCAGCTGTTTTATCAGCCATAACATTACAGCTAATGTTTTCTCGCTTGTATTATCACCAGACTCAATCTATGTTTTTTTACCTAGTTTTTAGGACAAGAGAGGAGATCAGCAGTTGTCTGTTCCACTCTGCTCCAGCATGCATTAAGAAACTTCTGATTCTTTCTTTCCTTCTTGCCCTCTTTATCTGTAATGGGTGGGCTGTCAGTGTGTGTTTGTTCTCTGCCAGAATAGAGGTGTAAATTTAGCCCATGGCTGTCTATGACTGCTCATCCCTCAGTCCATTAACTCTAATCTTTCTGATGCTTTGAGCCCCAAGGAGGCCACGATGATCCATGAAGTATAAATAGAGTTCACATGTTTGGTAGCCTGACTGAATAGAGCTCATTCATACTGCCCAATGGCACCTGACCTAAAAATAAAAAAATAAAAAAATAACCTTGCTATTTCAGGAAAATAATCAATGCCAGTTTGGGTGAAGAATTTGAGTAACTGGTACATTCCTGAACACCTATGTTTATCTGTTTACTTTTTTAATAATTTTTTTAAAAGCATAATCTGCGACTGACCTTGACCTTAAACGTGTAATTTTTCTTGAAAAGTCTTGGATTACACTAATATACAATGAATGGAATCTTAGTGAGGTATTGGACAAGTAGTCATTCTTGTTACTAACATCATCCACAATACAGCTGTACCACTTGCATCCTCCACATATATTCCAACACCCTTTTCACACAATATTTGCAAAACCCTCTCTCAACATTGACACTTGACTTCTCATATTCCCTGGAGCAAGCCTTGGCATCCTTTATTTTTAACCAAATTAAACACAATTTAAAAATTTTACAGCTGTAGTGCAGTAAGCTAAGTATTGCAGTAGCATATATAGCCAATTTCTGTTTAAATATTATCTTCTGGCCATAATAAATGTTTATAGAGAATAAAGAGTAGGGAAAAATCAATAAGAAACGAAACTGAAAATGAGAAAAAGAATATAGGATGGAAGAAGAGAAGGTGTATACAGCATTAAAAGCAACAGTACCATCTAGACCTTTCACTTTAGGATTTGTGAAGATGGGATATCTTCATTGTGCCATAAGGTAAAATACTGTACAAAATTCTTAGGGATTCTGTGGGTTTTATTTATTTATTAATTTACAAGCTTTGTTTTACATATGTTTATTTTATGACTTTCTTATTTAATACCTAAATAAATAACACATATAACATTGGATAATTAAGCAACAGCAACAGCTGTCAATCGTCATTTTAAGACACGAAAGTGAGCTGTTCTGGATCAGTTCCCCGTGCTTGGTGTGTTTCCTCCTACAGTCCAAGAACATTGTGGGGTTGGATAAGTGTTTCCAAGTTGCCCGTAGTGTATTATCAGATGTGGGAGTGTGTGCACCTCTGTACCCTGTGATAGGTTAGTAATTCATCCATGATGTATCCCACCATGTGCCCTTAGATTCCTGGATAGACTCCAGCCTCCCTGTGACTCTACACAGGATAAGCAGTTTGGCTGGATTTTTTTCATAATATGAATTTTGTAATAAAGAAAACCTTAAGTTCTTTTAATAATAATAAGAAGAAGAAGAAGAAGAGAAGAAGAAGAAAAAACTACCACAAGATGAAAAATAGTTTTTTTTTTTTAACATGTTGCAAAATTATAAAGATTATGTCACTAGTCAACTCACAGGTTAATATTAATGCACTCATTGTGAAACAGTTTGTTTCCATGGTAACATCTAATTCAAATCAAGTTTTTAAAATATTTTAGAAAATTGAGCACATTTTTTCATACTTTTATTCACCAACTTTTTATTATAATTTTGGCTTAGCTGAGCAGGTAGGAGAAGGAATTAAAAGAAAAGAGAACAAGCCTAGTTCTTTAGGATGAGAAAAAAATGGCTGAGACAGCACGATGATAATCAGACAAACTCAGAGGGCAAGAAGAACATGGCCAAATTAATAGAGTTCAGACCTGCTACACACACTCTCCTCTCCAGATTCGTCAACTCCCTCCAATAGTAGATTCTGTAGACACTGTTTACTGTCTGTATTGTTCTGCACAGATTTTGTCTTTATTCGGCATATAAAATGGATCAAATTAACTCCAGCTTAAATTCATTGCAGCTCAGCTTGCTCATGTACACCGTGAGCCAAATATATTCACACTGTCCCAACAATCTAATATAATATTGCTTGAGCAATTTCTCTCTCTCTATCTTTCTCTCTCTCTCTCGCTCTCTTCCTAAATAAAGCAAAAAAAAAAGGAAGTCAGCTGTAATCAGCAGCCTATATTCAGAGCCACACTTTAGCACATGCACACCACAAGCATGATAACTAGCCTAATTGTAATGCAGGGTTCCTTGGCCACATGTTAACTTGAAGACAGCATTGCAGTGCACTCCAGCTAAGTGCACTCCGTATTTTTATTTATTTATTTATTTATTTATTTATTTATTTTTGTATTCACTATCCAGTCTCTTTTTTTTTTTTATATGCACAGCAGTCTTTTGGCTTTTGGGCAGCACTCTGGCAATGCAATAAATTGGTGAACCTGCTCATTAGTGATGCATGTGGTATAAAAATAGGCGATGTAACAATCTTAACTATATTATATTTAATATATCTGTGGCCGATTTAAATCAAGAACTTTGGTATAGCAGACATTATAGCGAATATATTGTTTCAACCTAGGACTAGCCACAGCTTCACGATGAGCATGGCGGCCACTGGCGGACCATTAAACCCTTTATGAATACTTTAAAAGATGTATTCATAAGACACCATTTTAAAATGGTGTAAACCCGAGTCCTGGAATCAAAATCATTAGCTCCAAGATCATTTAAGCACAGCGGGTGCAACAAAAATGAGCTGGCGAGGCATCATAAATGGCATAATCAAAACAACAACAGGGACGATATTTTTAGCAAATTCCAATTAAGCCGAGCTCTTAGAGGTCACAAGCTGGAACAACATGGCAGTCTTTGAAAAATAAAAAGTAACGCATCCTGAGTAAAACTTTCCCAAAGTCCTAAATCAGAACACAGGGGCACAATTTAGTTTGGAATGTGCTTTTTACTGTATATTTGCAACAGCATAACAAAATTTGACTGTAACCTACAGTCTTTTGTTTAAGCATGACTTGTTATGCATTATGATCCAGTCCTACTCTTTCCAATTCCACACACTCTATCCCCATATTCAATAATACAGAATAAGGTTTAGCTTCATACAGCTGTGGACCCTGAGCTGGTGGTTTAACAATAAGTATTATATTATAAACATATACAGTATGGGTGATCAGCTGGCCATTTGTGGAACTATTACTGGACTGCTACTGTAAGTGGATTTGCCTTGAACTGGACATCCTGATGCACCAATGACAAGTCTTGTTAAATAAATAAATAAATAAATAATAATAAAAAACTGTTAAATGTTAGTCAGGAGAAATGAGGTGTCTTACAGTAGGCATGTTCGGTCCCACAAACTTATTTCATGCTTTCATTTTTTTTAGAAAGCTCAAGGCACAATTCTTGCTTATTTTTTCAGGAAAAATTATTTGTGCCCTAGGAATTAGGCTTCCATCAGTGAATAAAAATCACTGTTTATCAAATCAATCAAAGAAGTGAAAAACCACCTGGGAACAAGTAACATGCGAAAACTTGCATTAATTTCTTTAAACAGGGCCTGTGGTCCTACAGTACAGTACTGCACCATAGTTCATACAGCCTCTAATAAAAGGGTTCCTCTTGGGTTCTTTAAATACTCTAGAGGTTGTAGTTTCGAAAAGGGTTTTTGGAAACTTGGAAATTTGTGTGTTATGGGCTATAAATAGAATACCCTTATTCTCTCTACCAAACTACACTAAGTTGAACAAGTTATGATAGCAGAACCATTAAAGAAGTACCAGAGATTTTATTGTTTCTGTTCTAGCAAATACCTAACTTATGCTGCTGAAAATCACAATTTAATACTAAGCATCAATGCAACTCTTACTACCAAGGGAACCTAGGGCCTACCCCAGAGAGACTGAAGCCTATAACAGGCTTTGTGGAGCCTTTTTCATGGTATCTGGAGTCGGTTTTTCCAACGATTCTAGAGGCTATCCCAGGAGTACAGATCCTATCCCATGGAATGGGAGCCTATCCTGGGGAGTGTGGAGCATGTTGTGGTCTATCCAATAAAGTCTGGAGCTATCCCAGAAAGTCAGAAGCCTATCCCATGGAGTGCGGAGCCTGTCGCAGGCAGTGTGGTCCATCTCAAAAAGTCTGGAGCCTATCCCAGAGAGTCTGAAGCCTATCCCAGCGTGTGCACACCCTGTCCTAGGGGGAAAAAAATAGGTGTCTGGTCTATCCCACCCAGTGTCTGGTCTATCCCAGCCAGTCTGGAGCCTATCCCATGGAGCCTGGAGCTTGTACCTGAGAGTGTGAGCCTAACCCAGGGCACAAGGCTTATTCTACCCTGAATAGAGTGCCAACACACCACAAGGCACAACTATAAACATAAACTTTGGGCAAGCTGTAAACACCAATTAGATACCAACACATATCTTTGGACTGTCAGGAGAAAATCTGAATAAACTGCTTGCACAGATTTTGCAGGGGATATTTGGAACCCAACTCAACAGTGTTATCCGCTGAACATCCAAGACCCTGGACTTTATTTTCTTAAAACATTTTCTTAAAACATGTCTGTAAAAAAGAATAATTAAAATTAAAAATGAAACAGTAAAACCCAGGTGAATGGATATGACTCACCCTCCTCTGTGGAAGATTCTGGCTTCAGAACACATCCAAATGTTTCAGCCTTACTTTTCTTATTTACTTGCAGAAACTTCTTCAGATATGCATGGTTTGTCTTCAATGCTGATTTCCCTTTCTTTAAATGTCATCCATCTGTGCACATTGCTCTTGTCAATGGAGTCATCTCCATAAGCATTCTGTAGCGCAGTAGGGGACCATCAGCTGCAAAAAAGGGGATTTTCAAAGAGGATTAGAGAGTTGGGTTCAATGATGGGGCAAATGCATCGTTTGTGATGGAGAATATGTTGAAGTACTATTGTATAGAGGAAAAGTTATTTTACGAACATAAGCAATCTGAACAACCTATATGCGAGTTGAATAATAAAAAAGTCACGATCAATTTTACATTACTTTTGGTTTGGTTGGCTGTGCAAAGTTGGTCCCCTGCAAGGGGTTTTTCCTGGCTTATGTCCAGTATTCTACAGATCTTCTCAACCCTGACCAGGATACACCGATTACTAAACATAAATGAATAAATAAATGTACTATAGCTGTACATGACAGACCTTTCTTTACATGACTTTGTAGGATTATCTAGGTGATAAACTATTTTACATTTGATAGCATCATTGAATAATACAAAAACTGCATATCAATAAAGCATATGTATGTAAAGCTAGAGGCATTGAGACCTACTTCTAAGTTATTTGTCTCGGTGACTGATAGATGTAAATATAAACGGTGTTATAGGTCAATGTTTATCTACAGTATTTTATAGACTCCCACTCCTTCTGTGCCAATAAAGTGGATATGGATTTTAAATGTTCATCTCAGGCATGAATCCATTTTTTCCCCTAATTACATTATGTAACCAGGCAAGCCCTGATTAGTTTTTAATGCTGATTATTTCCACTCATTTGGAGCTGCCAGCAGAGAGATTTGCAATGCCAAGTTCCTCTGACTGATAATGAGACCTTTACCTGGCATTAGCATTAGATGCAAGAGGACACGGGCCATTGAATAATAACTACAAATTTTAGTTATGTAGACAAAAACTGATAAGCTACACAGCTAAAGTTCAAACAAAGCGGGATCAAGTTTATTGTTTGCCTTTGGCTTTGACTGCCGTGTTTAAGGATGATTGATGCAGAAGGATATCCATCTCAATTTAGCTCTCTTTTATGGCCCATCTCGCAGCAGGGTCCTCCAAGGAGACTCTCTCTCTCTCCCAGTGTAATAATTCGACTGAAACATTATGATAACAGAGATTATTATCTTCTTGTGAGGCCGAACTGAGCTCTTGGAAAAGAGCTGAAACTCCAAAATTAACTGTCAGAATCTGACAGGACAGATCTGTTTGGAAGATTTGATGGAAACTGTGAAATTAGAGTCCAAAAAAGGGCAGGATGAGTGGGAGAAGGAACAAGAAAAACATGAAGAAAAGCCTCAGCTCGTTGATGATATTTCACCGATGTGGTAAGATGGGGTCAGTGGTGTGACCTTTGCTTGCCTCCAGTGATGGTGGAAACATAGTTGTCAACAATTACAGTTTAGCCATAGCATTGGGGATTTTTCCCTCAATTGCTACAACAGTAAAGAACACACTTTCTGTTCAAGCAGCTGTCCGAAAAAAAAAAAATACAATTCACTCTGTTGTGTTATCCATGACATTCACTTCCTGCCAATTCATCTACGGATACAGATAAGTGAGTAAATCACTTTTGGGAGCATTGAAGACGCTACTAAGGAGAAGATGTGCTTATGTTAACTTTGGAACGATTGCATGAAGCTTATAACTTGGTAACTGAGTCTCACACACTCAGTACTTTTATTTTCCAACTTCATTCTAATGGGATTTTAAAAAGCCAAGTTTTCCCACTAGAGATCTCCTAAAAAACAAGAGCTTCAAAGCAAGCACTTTACCATTCCTATTCCCTGGTTTCTAAGAGCCTATGAGCACAGCTGCAGCTCATGTTCTCAGTAATAGAGGTCATGCCCTTTTCTCCTAAATGGAGCTACAGAGATGACCAGCAGGTGAAGGCAGCATATTAGCTGATTAGCTGGTTGTAGTCCAGCACTGACTAACCGTCTGTTGAGCTTATTGAGCGTGAGATTGGACTCGACAGGAGAGCTGGCTTGCTTTACCTCCAACACCACCTGAGCCTTTCACAAGGAATTCCTGTAAAAAAATAAATAAAAAAATAAATGCCAATTAAATGAGGAATTAGGTATGATTTTATTTTGCTCATTCTCATTTGACTTTCTTTATGGCTTACCTAAAGTAATGTGATTTAATATCTGTAAGATTTTTATTAGAGTTTAAAGGTTTAGTCACTGAAGTATGTCCAGTTTCTATGGGGTATTTATTTTTTGATTACTTGAAGATTTATTGATGGCTGTGAGGTAGGTGACCCAAACAAGGCATTTCGCCCAGAGAACTGTTCCTCGCTAAATATTTTCTATTTTTTACAAAATTTTTTGCAAACCCTAGAGCTACCTACACTAGTAGCAGAGGAGAATGGCCAAACTGGTTTAAGCAGATAACTCAAATCATATTTCATTACAACAGAGGCATGCAGAAGAGCATCTCAGAATCCCAAGCATGTCGACCCTTGACAGTGCAGATGGGTTGCAGCAGAAGGTGACCACCCCGGGTCTTATTCCTATCAGCTATAAACAAGAAACTGAGGCTACAATTTGCATTGGCTTGCCAAAATTGAACAATATAAGACTGCTAAAATGTTGCCTGATCTGAAGAGTCTTGATTTCTGTTGTGTACAAACATTTGCATGGTAGGGTAAGAACATGAAAATGTGGATCCTTACTGTAGCAATGGTTACGGTGGAGGTGGTGTAATGGTGTGGAGGATTTTTTCTAGACACACTTTGTACCCTTTAGTACCAGCTGAGAATCGGTTAAAAGCCTATCGCTGCTGATTATGTCGATCCCGTTATGACCACAGGAGGTGTAGTCGACAAATCTATAGCAATTGCTTTTTGCAAAGTCTCTGAGGAATGTTGATTCTATGCTATGAAGAATCAAGCAGTTGTGAAGGCAAAAGATGGCCCAACCCAGTACTAGCAAGGTGTACTTAATGAAGTGACTGCTAAGGGTATAGAATCCATTGCATGATCTAATGCAGCACATCCAGTGCAAGTCTTTTCTAAATTTAAAAATGTATCATTCCTGTGAAATGGAACACAACTAAAACCCAAACTTTATACGACAAGAAAAACTGTAATCATATAACCACCTTTTTGGCCTTGATTGGCAAAAATTTCATTACCTCAAAAGTGCTTCAAGATGAAAGAGCTCACTTTGAGCAACTGACAAAATTGGTTTAGCAATTGAATGAGCAACAACTTCAAAAGAAGACATAAAAACACTGTTCATTCATACTGCTCACGTCATCTGGGTTTTCTGGATATTTATTTCAGACATTGTCTATTGCACAACAAATATACCACTGTGAAGATTAAGGTACAGCTTTACCTTATGCTGCTATTGGCGTTTCTGTTTTCGCTCAAACAATACAGGGGTGTGAATTCATTATATATACCACTTTATCCTGTATAGAGGGTTGCGGTGGGGGGGATTGGGGGGTTGGATCCTATATCTGATGAGACTTAAGGCATGAGATGGGGTAGACCCTGGATAGGCTGCCAATCTATCACAAGGCACCATACAGGGGTCCTGAACTGTAAATACTAGTGTTTCACCATCTCCATCCAACACCCCCACCCCTCACTCCACTAAAAAAAGAAGGTATCTCATACGTTCCTCTTTATTTTCTTTCAATCCCTCAGTCAGCTCTACTTCATCATACTATAACACATGCAGATGGTAAAAGTTAACTATTTTGCCCTGTTCTACTGATAAATTAAATCATTCACCATTAAAAAAAAATGATTATTGACCTGCACCAGCCCAGGAATTTATCTAAAGATAAACATGTAGCTAAAAAGACTTGCACAAAGTCATTAAAAAAAGTTTTAAATGGCAGGAGTACTGTAGTTAAAATTTGACAGAGGATCTACATTATACAGTATGTGAGTGGAAGGGATTTAGACAAAGTTAAAGCAGAGTCAGCAGTGTAAAATACTTTGCATGAAAACTGGCCTGAATTTGAACACAGTGCTGTAATTAGCTTTTTTTGGCCATGTATATTAAGCATGGACTCCAGCATCTCAGTTTATCTCCACTGGAACATAGATTGAGGCAAAATCCTTCATGCTGTCTCGCTTCCTGTAACAGCCTCCATAATTTCTTATATATTTCTTATATAAGCTAATTGCACATTCTACAGTAATGATCCACAGTAAAAGGAATAGTGAAACATAATAATAACTCAACAGTTATATTTAGCATAATGCACCAACATAACTTGTATAATCATTACAAGCTGAGTGATTATTATTTTAAAGAATGCTAACAATGGCCTCCCCATGACCAGCAAGTCTTTTTTTGGAAACAACTAATAATAAGTTTCTCTAACGTTTTTTTCCCCCTCTCTCTATTCCGAAAAAGAAAAGTAGTGTATATTCCAGCAGGGAGTCTGACGAGTGAAAGACATATACAGTAATTGTCAAAATCGATTCTCAGTGTGTGTTTTTGATGAATAGAGATGTGCATCCATTGTCAGCCTGGGGGCATTCAACACTGCTGGGAGATCTTTATATACTTTTGGGAAGAAGAAAAAAAAAAAAACCATCAGCAACTGAAAAGGTTGTCTTGCCCCACTAGACTGTCTGGCAGCCACATGGCTCTGTACGGTATTGTTTCTAACCATTTTCATTAAATATTGCTCTGTGTTAAATAACAAAGCATAAAGAACATTTGATCAAAATATAACGATATCACTTTGAATGTATGAAAAAAGTGTGATTACTGCATTTATTTATTTATTTTTGTCCTTTAAAACTAACTAGTCAAAAAGTTTTTGTGTTAAGAGTGTTTTCTGAGCCATGAGTTGAACATCGTTATCCAATCACACTCAAGTAGCTTTAGCACTTTCAGCCAGTCACTATCTCATTCAAAAGTGTATTTTGAAAAATGATGTCTCCTTAAATATTTTAATATAATACACAGACATACACAATAGATTACACCAATTTATTCTGCCATTACAAGTATAGCAAATGCTCAGTTCCCACCTGCATGATTTTACTATAAATGGCTATGAAATTTACAAACTTCAATTCAATTCGATTCGAATGACAGTTGTCATTGTCGCAAAGCAGCTTCACACAATCAAAAGAATTATTTAAGTTTGTATGAAATGTGAATGTGTATGAATCAGAACAATACATTGTCCCTGATGAGCAAGCCGAGAACAACAGCCACAGTGGCAAGGAAAAACCCCCTAAAATGGCAGTAGGAAGAAACCTTGGAGAACCAGACTCAACAGGGAACCCATCCTCATTTGGGTCAAAACGGATAGCAGGGACTGATCTGAGGTCATATTGTGTGAGACTGGAATTTCAGAGATGTATTTAAGTTAATATGGATTCCATTTCATTATTGAAGGCTCAGAGACAATAGGAAACTCCAGTCCCAAACTATCAAGCCACTGCAGTCATAAATCCTTCGTGGAAAAGTGGAACCATCCCCAATCACCACTTGCATCCCAGGCAGACCATGTGACGAGATCTCCAGCCAGGAGAAGGACACCAGGATGAGTCAAACAGGTCCAGAGGGCAGAGGGGTCTGGATTACTGGCAGCTCAGGAGCGACATGTATAGCTTGAAACTGAAACTGTGTCTAAGTCCCAAACATTAATTGAAAGACTATTCCATAACTTTGGTGCTTTATAAGAAAAACTCTGCCTCCAGCTGTAGTTTTTATAATACACAAGCAGCCCTCATTCTCAAATTAAAGGGATTTTTTTATGCTATATGTTACAGTATGTTTTATATTCCACTGTATGTTTCCGTACACATTCATTACTGTGGAAAAATCATATGCACTCTATAATCTTTAGTACAAATTTTGCTATATATGTTTAGAAAGTCTGCATTATTATGTACATAACCAAACACTGTTTGCAAATAAAACCTAAAAATTAATGAATGAATAACATTACATAATATTTGTATGTTGATAAAGAAAGCAGCGTATTGCATGACAGATCAGCGTTCAGATGGGGGGGAAATGGTTTCTAAAGATTCCTGAGTTTTACATAAAAATAGAAAGTTTGACAAAGTTAATAGAAGAACTAATATTCTCCAGCACACTCAGTAAAACCTAACAGCTGTTTTACGTACAGTGCTGTGCAAACGTTTTGGGCATAAAAACAAACAAAAACAATTCCATAAGCAGAGATGCAGTTGAAAACACTTCTACATAAAGAGACTTCTGACAGCAGATCTTTGGTGTGAAAACTTTGTTTGAAAATAATAAATGTTAAATACAGATTATTTGTAAATAATTGTCGTTATCTGTAGCCATTCTGTAACAAATCTGTGACTTTTATCTGCACAACTTTGTAGTTCCCCTTAGCTCTGTTTCAGCGCTTCATACAGTAGCTATGCTGTAGCTAACAACGTTAGAGTATGTTCAAGCCGCAGAAAATGGGTATTTTGAAAATTTGTAATATGTACAGTAATTTAAAAAAATCTTGACAGTGGGAACTGGGTTTTAAAACTTAAAATATAACTTGTAGCTTGTGTACAGCTGTCAATTAAATTATACAAAATTATACCACAAAAAAGAATAGTTGACTATATTTTAAATTTCTAGTATAGAAGCATATTTCTAATTATGTGTAATGTGCAACTATGTTATATTTTATGTACTTACAGTACAACTTACACATATGCTTGTAGCTACAAATAAATATAACACGTAATAAAAAAAAATACAAAAATGCATTTTAATACAGTTTTTTTCTACTTTTACTTATAAGTATAGTTAGCAACCTGTCAATTTTCAATTTGAAATTAACTCACACAAATTTATTTAGAGGCATGAAATGGTTTAAATAAATTTACTACAAGACTGTTTTAACTTACAATCTTACAAGTAATCAGAAATATCAGAAATTCCCATACATTCTTCTGCTCTAAAGCCAATAGTGGTTTCCCCCCCCCGATCTGTTTAAAATAAAACATTACTGCCTCTGTTATTAATGGCCATGCTGATGTTTTCCGTGTCGTTGTATAACAGCATGTTGATTGCATTTGATCAAGAGTGATGCGCATTGGAGCCAGATGGGCCATCCTGAGCCATAAATCAAGATTAATGGCGCGGCGCTCTCTTGACTGCCAGATCCATCAATTATTCTGACTCAGCAACACATCGCAATGAAATGTCTTTGAAATGAAACATCCTTAACCTAAGCTGATTTTTTATTTCCAACTTGCTGCACATATTGCAGATTTATTGCGCAAAGATTTTACATTTATTTTTATTAGATAAGGACAACCACATTTATATCATCAGATAATTCAATAGTGGCTTGACTTGGATGTTTCCTTTTAATAAGCAGCACTTTCTATAACACACATCTGTCATTCTGTACTAAATATTAGAAATGTATGTTTACCTTTCTCTTCCTTATTTTATAGTCAGCCACAGAGGGTTGGAATTGGACCCAGTATTCAGAGCGGCATTTGAATGCATTCATAATGATCTTGGCGAGCTCGCGGAATTTCCCAAGCCCAGGGCTCTGAAAGGTCAGTGTGAGCTCGACGTGACATTTCTGCGATCCAGAATTGAAAGTGACCTTTTATTTAAAAAAGGAAAAAGTCATAACCATTTATAATGCTTTAAATTAGAACCAAGTTGAAGAATAGTACCTAATACTAGAAAATCTTCTCTGCACTACTTTTGTTTTGGATGTGCTGATGAAGGAAAATGCCAGGGTATTGTGATGAAGCAGAGCTACTCTTGGCACCCTGAATGTCATTATTTTCAAATAACAATGGAGGAACTTTTCAGAAACTGTTTTATTCCTCTTATACCTAGGGATTTTGATAAAATGAACAGCTCAGAACTTTAGCTCTGCCAGATAAAGTGCTGAAACTGGAGACTCCTTCCATAAATTTCCTCCTATAAATGGATGTAGAAATGATAATGTAGTAGAACAAGTTTGTTAATATACTGTAGTCCTGTGATTTGCCTTACAGACTGACCAATCAGACTTAAGAGTTCATCATTGCTGTAATTGAATATTTATATTTTGTTCAATGTAAATCTAGAATTCATGATCTAGACTCAAACAAACATAGGTTTTTTTTTTTCCTTTAAGTGTTACAAGTGCTCATCATGCTCACAGCTCACAGATCAAGCGGTCTATTTTCAGGCTACGGACGGATGGGCGTTCTGAATCACTATAACTCTGACAACATGCCGTGCTAATTACTGTGCTCCTAGACCTCCCTTCTGCATTCTGTGCAACGTTTTGCCAAGACAGGACATGAAACAGAGAGAGGCACTCTTCAGTTTCATTACCAGCATTTACATTTAGTTATTTGGCAAACACTCTTCTCTTAGCCATGAACAAACAAATGAAGGAGCAAAGATAGTGAGAAACTAGTGCTAATTTGGGCAGGTTCCTAGGCTACTACAGGGGCCTTCTGTAGTGTTAAGTGGGTTAAAAAAAAGGGGCAAAATGACATTTAAAAGTTAAAACAAAAAAAAACCTTAAAAGTTGAAAAATCCAAAATGTGGCTCTAAATGATGCATTAAGAATTGAAAATTGAAATCTGGACCACATACAGGAAGTAAAAACAATAGGGATCAGACACCTATGCAAAGGTATGTTGACCAGACGTCTGCTGTCAAATGTTCCCCTTTAAAAGATGCATGAATCTAACTATTAGCGCAGTGCAGCAAAAGTTGCTGTTCGATATCTGGTACAAAGATCTAAGCCTTAAAATTAGAATGGAGCTGCCATGTAGGTGCACAGCCATGAACCAAGTCATGGAGATGTATAAACTGTAGTGCAAAGCTGTTTGAAATTTGAGATGTAAGAACAAGAGCAACGAGTCTTGCTGCAAGAGACATGATACAATTTGAAGCATTCTACAGTTGAACAGTTTGACAGCAAAATGTATTGCAAACCGATAGAGAATATTTTCTGCATGGTTTCTTTTTCATCACTAGGGTGTTGAAAAGCACAAATGGCTAAATATTTTGTCAAAAAAATTTGAGTTATATCAGTGTGAATTCTGTGTGATTTCACAAAACACTATTACTCCATCTCACGCAGTTTTGTCAAAAGAGATAAAAATCAGCCTGCAGTGCATTTGTGCAATATGCAATGTAGTGGTAGTTAATCAGCAATGGCGTTGGTTTTAATTAATTTTATTTTAATTTAAATATAGCAAACCATATTTGTAAAAAAAAAAAAAAAAAAATAGTTTTGCTGTCAGTTTATGGTCAAAATTACTGTAATTACTGTAGTTCCTCATATGAGAAGGAGTTTATTTTAAGCCCATAGAAACAGTAGATCACAACTAATTATATAAACCTGTGATTTACAGCAAAACTGCTGTGAAAGGGTCTGTTCTATAAATAAACAACAAACAATTTCAGAATCATGATTTTAACAGAACTGTGGTATATATTACAAGAATGTGACTTTAATACCAGCATACAATAAATGTTAATACCAAGAATATGGCAACAAATAGAGGCTTTTTAAAGACATTTAACAGCTGTAAATGGATATATAGGAAATGTTTGTAATGCTATATAAAAACGTTATTCTGAAGTAACTGTGCATGGTCATAATCAATTATTGTGTCTTTCATTTATTTTAACAATATAAAAAATTGAAGTAAATTACTATTATAAAAATGAAATTAACCCAGCTGCGATAAATTGTTTGCTTATTCTTTAAAAAAAAAAAAAAGGCCTTGAATGCCCACTTGACATGCTGCTTGACATAAATATGTTTTCTCCATATGGAATGAATGCAGGAAGTATGTCTGAATATATTCCCTGGTGTCGCAAAGTTAGGCCGAAATATACATCTGTAATAGCTGACGGATCATTTAGAAAATTATCAAATAAAACCGATGACATATTCAGATACTGTAAAATAAATAAATAAATAAATAAACAAACAAACAAAAAAATCAAACCATAGCTAAGATGCACAAGCTAAATACAGTTCTATCAATAATAAAATCAATGCAAAAAAAAAAAAAGTTATAAATAGAGTTCTCTCTAGAATAGTCTACGCAAATTCTTTCACACATCTACAAACAAATCTATTAGGATACTGTAGATACTTAAATTAGATTTCTACCCACATCCACTGTCAGATTGCTATTCATACCAGGTCACACAGACACACACACACGCACACAAGTTTGACCCATTTGAAACATCCTTCACGCACTGTTGCATAATGTTATCCTAAAGCAAGAGAGACACAGAGAGCAAGAGAGGAAAAGGAATAAAGAAAACACGTGAACTAAACCAACCTGTCGCTCCAAATAGATCAAATAACATGAGACCTCTCTGGCTCTTCTCCAGTCGCAGGTTAACACTAATCTCATTCTCTCTGTCTGACTGCAGAAAAATAACAAATATACTTAGCTTCTTATATAGGAATATATATAATATATATTTTAATTGACAGTCAAACTCCGGCGACACACCAAGCGATGACCTTGAAGGCGATACGCTCGGTCATTTCATTTATCCTTGGCAAAACCAGCATAATAATTACCATCTGTTTTTCCTAATTGTTCAACATAAATTTTGAAAAAAGCCCTTTGGAGTAATAGTTTAAGGTTCTTATTACAGCTGTAAAAGACCGAAATAAATCTGCCCTACTGGCTACGTTTTAAATCATCCGAGCACATTTAAGCTAATCCATGCAGCTTGCCTAGCCTTAAATAATGACTTTACCTGCAGTACAGAGAAGCTGTTTAGAGGAGGGTTTTTATTTTTTGACTTATCTATTTCAGAGCAGAGATCAATGACTTCCTAAGAGCAAAGATCATGGTTGCCTCCAACATGCTGGAAAACTGATTGGTGTCTATAAAGGCACATCTTATTTTTTTCCATTCATGTGTAAAAGTTAGTGCCCCCCTCTTTTAATTGATGTTTAAAAATACCTTACTTGATTATAGGAGGTCTTAGTATTAAGCAAATACAAACTCCGGCAAACATCATTATATAACCTTTTCACCATTATTTATTTAACCAAAATAAAGTCAAAAAGAAAAATAAACACGTGGCCAATACTAAATACCCGCTTAAAGCTTCCACGGGATTTAAGATTGTAATTTGCAGTTAGGTGCTGCTAATCATCAGCCCTTAATTAGTTGATCATGTTAAAGTCCATGACGGCACAATTAGATGGCAGTTTGTTTTGAAGCGTTGATAGAAAAAAGACTCTTAAAAATAAAACTGCATCTTAACAAACCTAGAACAATGTCCTGTGGACAATGGAGACCAAAGTGGACTTGTTTGGCCTGAACTCTGACAAGCATGGCAGTGAAGGGATGATGATTTTGGCTTATTGTCTGTGTTCCAAAGTATTCTAGGGGCACATGTGAGGCAATCTGTCTGACAGCAAAAACTTGATATAAATGAAATCATGCAACAAGACAATAATCTGAAGCACGCCAGAAAATCCACATCAGAATGGCTGGTTTTGGAATTGCCTAAGTCCAAACCTTAACCCAACTAAAATGCTGTGTCAAGACCTTAACAGAGCCGTGTTTAAGGGAATCCCCCAGAAATCTAAAAACATCTGAACCAATGTTGTAAAGAAGACTGGGCCAAAATGATGTGAGAGACTGATAAAATCATACAGGAAGCAATTACTTCAAGTTATTGTTTCTAAAGGTGGCTATATGGTACAAGTATTGAATTATTGGGTACCAAAAACTTTTATTCATTATTTCCTTTTCCCTTTTTGGCTTCGTTTTTGTAAAATAAATAATAGCATGTGTCACAGCATGTGCCTGTGATGGTCGTGTGCTTCAATCTGTTGATGCTCACTTAGTAGGCTGACTAGGCAGACGGCCTCTCCTTCTGCATGTGTGTCAAGGAGCGGGGCCACTGGAACAGGCATGGCTGTGGCATAATAAACGTTAGGACGTCGAAAGGGACTTCTTACCGAGTCCACGCTCAATGGAGTGCTGGGAGGAGCCGCCTGGCCAGGTCAGTAGGAAGAAGAGTGCCCATGGAGACAAAGAATGCCCATGAAGACAGAGGAGCCGCTTCCCACGTGGGCCCGCACGTGCACAACTTCTTCAATACTTTCCTTACCTTTCTTTCCATCCTCCCTCCTTTCCCTTCCGCATTTTGCTAAATAAAATTGCCATTATTTCCAAGACCTTGCCGCATGTCTGTGGTTGAGGTGCTGCCCATGCGTCAACCCGGAGGTTGTATTTGCTTTAAACTACTGTAAGACCCGATATGATCACATGATTTTTATGTTTTTACACACACAAAAAAAAACTCAAATTAAAAGAGGGGGCCAATAAATTATCACTAACATTGTTCTTTATCACTTACATTACAGTGCCTATTAATACATGTAACATGTAAGTTAAAAAAACATAATTTTTACAGCTTATTATTTTACTCTCTAAAAGGCAGGAAACTTTAGACTTGGGCATGTTAGAAAGCTTAAATTATAGCTTTACTCCTAATTTGCTTTAAAAAAAAAAACATACATGCAATTACTCGCTTAAATATCAAGCTTTCTTAACCCCTTGATTTGGAGATAACTGTGTGTACTAGATAGTACTTGACTCTTCACAGCTTATTGTAGGTTATTGTATTTTTGTAATGATTAAATTCTTTTATAAATTACTATTATAATTACTAAAAAACTTATTTCATTTTAATACAATTTATTTCTTCATCTTTAAATCCACCACCGCTACGTGCTATTAAGCAAAATATTGTAATTTGAAAGAAGGTCTCCACTGTAACCCAATACAACACCTTTGAATGAACTCTAACAGGAGGATTAGCAGATGGTGTGTGGACGTGTTTAAGCAGGTCAGCTCTATTGTCATGTCTAATATCACATTCAAACATCACCCAATACTCTTCTGAGCACACAACAGCTCATTACGTGTTGGCTAGATAGAACCGGTTAACAGCTAGACGAACAAAAGTCTTGGTGTCTGACAGGAAAAAAAGAAAAATTTGGTCATGACTTTAGCACAGCTGCAGTTACAGTTCTCAAAATACTTGAAATGTTAGCATTAAAGCTAATTGGGCGTCCAAATACAGTATCAAACATTTTGGTGGGTTATTGCTTTTGCCTGAATTTTAAAGGAGCATTGGAATTTAACTCTAACTTTTAGATTTTTCGGTCATCTTCTTCTGTCCTAAAATAAATAGAGAAATTAAACACATTCATTCCATTCCACTTTGGCAAGTGAGACCAGTGTTTTTTTTTACATTTTGGGTAATAGGTTATGAAAAAAGTCATTCAAGGTTCTCTTTGTTTCTTCTTTTGTAAGTTAATTCGAACAACCATTTCTAGACGTTTTGTTATGCCTTGACAAAGTTGGAATCAAAGTCTTGAAAGTGTTGTTTGCCAATTCCTTATGCATGAAGTAAAAGGAAAAGACCTATTTTTCACTTCAAACTTTGCTTTTGTGACCTGAATCATAAAAATTTCCTATACCATACCCATTTTTGCAACATTCCTGGTCCAGGTGATAAGGAATTTTTATAAAATATTCTAGAACTTATAAGACCTTACAAGATCTTTGTAGAATGTTGAAGAATTTCTTGTAGAATTCATCAGGAATAAGATCAAGAAGTTGCAAGCATTCTCCAGACGCATTCTGAAAAATTGTAAAGCCTACCAGGTGTATTTTAACATTTTAGACTTTGAATGCTGCTACCAAGGTGCATAAAATGAAAACATGATGGGAGACTGTATTTGGGGGCTGATGCATGAAAGCGATTCACTACATTACAGTCACAAATCTTGAGAAACTACTTACTTCTTAATGTTTTTGTGTATAACTTTAATATAGAGTAGATACATGTTAATGCTAATTCGCATTATCTAAAAGAAAATGTGGACATTCACCTGTTTTTACATTAAAACTGAGTTAAAAATTTCTAAATTTCATTTTCCAGAACACAAATGCACAGTTTGAAGAGAATAAAGGTCATTTTCTCTATTTTCTTTATTGTTCCCTTTAAATTCCATCAAGGTTGCTTGGACCTTGCAGATAAATTTGCAAGTCTGTTTGCTAACTTTGAACAACTCTCGACCTCCTACTTTGTACCACATTAGACAAAATGAAATGCCGAGTTTGCAGTTTCCCATTTAGATATTTCAATAAGATTTATCTTGTAGCTTTGCCGTTCAGCCTGTGTGGCTTTTATCTATCAGCTACAAGAAGGAAACAGGAAGAATTTATAGAAGCTGCTCTTCTTAAAGCTTCTCTCCGAATGCATTGTGATAATAAAAACATCTGAGACATATTTGCTGATCAAGAAAATGCCCCACTGCAAATAGCTGAAAGAGGTTTCTGTAGAAGATATTGACAATTTAGCATCCTCTGCTTCTCTTTTATACTGATAAAAGTATCCCGTGAACCATTCTTTATCTCTGTGCATGGAATCATTTGAAAGGTCACAGCACAGTGTGTATCTGAAAGGGCTTACATGATAGCGTTGGACAGTGGCACCGAAATAGCATTGAAATTTTTATTGTTTGTTCATGTTGTCTCATCAGATTTGACCAATTAATAGAGCTAAAAAGCTCACTGCGGACGCTCAGAAAGATAACAGCCTCAATTATTATTATTGTTCAATTGAATTATTAGGGTAATTGGAGAGAAAATATTCTCTAAGGACCCTGTTGTGGAAAGAATTACAAAGAGAGGTAATTTGAGACTGAGATCCTATCACATTAGTCATCTTTAACCACAGCAGAAACCTTGGTGTTAAGTGTAAACCTTACAAGCCATAGGACAATACAATTTTGGCTGGGTTTTAACTATGTGGTTTCATGCTGCTTTTTAACTTTGTGTTCTTCAAAACTACAAATTGAAGTGTGCGGCAAGGGTCACACAGTGGGAATATTGAGGACATTGTACATTGCATGATGGATTACATCAACTTTGCATAGATGTTGCTGTTCCTGTAAGAACTGTACCCTGCTTTGCAAACAACAAGCCCTGGATCACAAGTGACATCAAAGTTCTCCAAAATAAAAAAAAAAGGAGCTTTCCAAAGTGGTTGTCAGCAGGAGATCAAGTGAATGTAGAAGCAAGTTAAGGTTCAGCTCAGATGGGCGAAACAACATTACAAGAGTAAGCTGGAGCAGAAACTGCAGAACAACAGTATGAAGGAGATATGGATTGGAATGAAGACATTCGCTGGGTGAAGTTCAAAACCATTAAAACCATTGAGGGAGATGTGGCGAGAATAAACCAGTTTAACAAATTTTTCAATAGGTTTGACCACTCCAACTCATTCACACCTCAAAGCACTGTTCCTCCACCCCCCCCTTCTGCGTGCACACCTCTCTCTCTCCTAATACCAACTCATTTGCAACTCAGAACACTGCAAACCCCACTGCCCCTCCTTCTAACTCCATCCTCTCCAGCTTAGAATATAGAAAAAAGGAAACTGTCCCTACTCCTAAAATCATAACAGCCCAGGTGTGTAGAGTGCTAAAGAGACTCCGCCCCAGCAAGACAGCCGGCCCAGATGGACTTGACTACTGAAGGCCTGCGTGTTGGAAGGAAAGCCTCTGGGAGAGCCTCTTCAGCACATCTTCAACCTAAGCCTGGAACAGAAAAATGTCCCTTAGCTGTGGAAAACATCCTGCAGTACCAAAGAAACCACGCCGAGGGAAGATGAATGATCACAGACCAGTTGCTCTGACATCACACATTATTAAGACCATGAAGCGGACACTGATGCATCACTTGAGGTCACAAGTCAGTCATGCTCTTGAGCCCCTACAGTTTGCATACCAGGAGAAGGTGGGCGTGGAAGATGCCATCACCTACATGATCCACAGATCTCTGTGTCACCTGGATTGGGGCAGTGGTGTTGTGGGGATTACATTCCTGGACCTCTCCAGTGCCTTTAACACCATCCAGCCCCTGCTCCTCAAACACAAACTGACAGAGATGGGAGTGAGTTTGGAGCTGGTGGCATGGATCACAGACCAGGCAGGCCTCAGTATGTGCGGCTAAGGGACTGCAGGTCTGACACAGTGATCAGCAGTACAGGAGTACAGTACAGCAGTACAGTCCTGCCATGTACAAAAGTTTGCAGATGACACTGTGATCGTGGGCTGTATCAGGAATGGAAAGGAGGAGGAGGAGAGAAAACTGATCCAGGACTTTGCTAACACCACTAAGACCCGGGAGATGGTGGTGGACTTCAGGAGACCCAGGCCTCAACCAGAACCTATGACTATCAATGGTGACTGTATGGAGCTTGTGAGGACATACAGTACAAACACCTGGGGGTGCAGCTTGATGACAAACTGGACTGGACTACTAACACAGATGCTCTGCACAAGAAAGGACAGACCTGCTTGTTCTGGCATTTTTTGACATCTGCAAAAAACTGATGGCAATTTCTCACCAGACTGTGGTGGTGAGTGCGCTCTTCTATGCAGCAGTATGCTGGGGAGCCAGCATCAAGAAGAAGGACGCCACACATCTGAAAAAGCTGGTGAGGAAGGCAGGCTCAGTGGTGTGTACAGTGGAAAATCCAACATCTGTGGCAGAGTTCCAGGCACTGCTCCTGTCAATCATGGACAATCCATCACATCCACTGCACAACTCAATCACCAGACAGAAGAGTAGCTTCAGCAACAGGCTGCTGTCACTGTGCTGCTCCACTCACAGACTGAGGAGGTCATTCCTTCCCCATGCCATGAGACTGTTTAACTGCATACGTGGGAGTGGGGGGTCAGGCCATAGCATACCATTCTCACTAAATACAAAGGTTTTGCACATTATGCACAAATCTACTGCTCTTGCACATTAATATACACAGTAGCTTTTACCTTTTTTTTTGTAGGAGTGTTTTTATTTTATTTTTCTTATTCTCTAGATGTAATTATCTGTGAACTGCCGGATCTTGTGAAGTTTCCCATCGTTAAGGAAGGAAGGAATGAAGGAAGGATCTATCTATCTATCTATCTATCTATCTATCTATCTATCTATCTATCTATCTATCTATCTATCTATCTATCTATCTATCTATCTATCTATCTATCTATCTATCTATCCATCCATCCATCCATCCATCCATCCATCCATCCATCCAAGCTCCAATAGCCCACGTCCTCTCACATCTGTTACTAATACCAGATAAAGCAATATGAATCATTATTAGCCAGTGGAACCTTTTACATATCACTGTTAATTCCAGAACATTCTTAAAACATTAATGTCAGAAAATATTGTTAAATGTACAACTGTACACAACAAATGTATTTTTATTTTATGAAAATTAGATTTAAATCAACACTATTTACAGGATTACTAAGTTATAACTTATACAATTTAAATTACACTCAAAGTGACAAGTCAAATTAGTGAATAACTACAAAAGCCTATAATGCACAGTAAGCAACTTTCCTTAAAACCCTGTCACAATTAAAACTTGTACAACATGGCAGGGAGATGTAGAAACCGGTAAGGTTCTCTGTCTTTGACATGGAGTTGCTCTGCTTCTGACTGGTAAGGACATGGTCGAATCACAATGCAGAAAGAACTTAAAAAGGACAGCTTTGACCAATTAACAAAGTAACCAACATCTCTTAGGGTCTTAATTGATGTACTGCAACCATACAACAGACAAGGAAGATTTTCATTGCAATGTCATTAAACTGCTGCTTTGTCAATGAGGTTCTAACAATGACCATGCTGCATTGTGGAAGTCCACATGACATTCTAGCACTTGAAATCCAGTGAGATATTTCCACGGTTGGTAATAATTTAGGCCATGTCATCTTCTGGTGTTGGTCTCCTGTCTAGGGGATTTCTATGTATAGAGATTTTGGCTTCCTTTTTTTAGGAGGACAGTTCCAAAACTACCACTAACTGGGTTTCTGACTATGACATTACTGTGCTTGACTGAGCAACCAACTCACCTGGCCCTGAACCTCTTAGAGAATCTATGGGCTATTGCCAAGTGGAGGATGAGAAAATTGCATTGTTGCTGTGTCAATGGAGTTTGGACAGTGACCTCTTTAGGCTTGTGCTATGATCATAGTAGTTCCACGCAACGTTTTAAAAAGCCACATTACAACCTTATGCTTACCACATTATGGCTTGCATGCAACACATTATCAGTATAAATACTGGCTCCAATCCCTCACCACATCATCTTTTGATGAAAAGCACTGCGCATGTCCAAATATTTATACATACCCACCAGATTCAATGACAGGATAGAAACCATGTGATAATCATCTGATAAGCACAGTGTGATCTGATCTGACAGAAACAAAAGATTTGCTTCTTACTGGATGTGTTGATCATGTGAGTGACAGGAAATTAGTGTCAACATTATAGATGCACTAAGAACAGTATATAGATGTGGCTACAGTACCACATGAGTTTGAATAAGCTTGATAAAGGCACAATTTTCCAGTCTGCCCCAGAACTTGGTTCCAGTATGACCCAGAACTATGGTCCTATTTTAAGAACAAAGACACCTTAAATCAGGTGATTCCAAATCTCTCATACAATTACCAAGTCATAAATAATATCGACAATGACAATTGTTAAAAGTGCTATACAAATAAAATTTAATTGACCAATTCATTGACCGAATGACAAATTATTAATCAACACATAGTAATTTACTCTGCTAAGACGTTTCCCTTTTAAGTTTTCCACATTTTGTTGTTACACAATCATCCCAAAATGGATACTCAGTAACAACAGGAGTTTGGAGTATTCTGTACATTCCTAAAATAAAATAAAGTATATAAATATAAATAAAGTATCTCTACATAAAATAATTTATTAAATATAAAAATATAAATGTACACCTACAGTATGAGACAGGAATGTGACACAGATCTGGGGAAGGACACAAGAAACATTCTGCAGCATTGAAAGTGGCAAAGAGCATGGTAAACTCAATCCATTGCAAATGGAAGAGATTTGGAACAACCAACAGTCATTACAGATCTGGCCAGTCAGCCAAACTGAGTTTGAAACTTCTAAAAGAAATGTGTGCCAAGCTTATAGCATCATTAACAAGCATACCTGAGGCTGAACTCATAACATTAGCATATTTTTTAATCATTTTTCAGTCAAATAAACTCCTGAAAACAGCCATTGACATGCATGATTGTGTGTATTTATGCTATTTCTTCGCCTATTTTGTGCTGAGAAAAATTAGTCACTTGATACTGCACAATCCTGAGACATATATACAGTATGTTCATAAAAAGAAAAAAAAAATGGTTAAATGCTCTGAGCTTCAAGGACTAAAACCTGGCAGTAGAATTGGCTATTGACGTTCTGGCCCCTGTGGATGAATTCTCGATGCACAATGACGACAAATGTTGCTTCATCTCAGGGTCATACCCATACACCCATGATTCTCCAGATGAAGGGCAGGTCATCCACAGCAGTTCTTGGCAGACTTTAAGGCAATGTTCCTCCTGCTCCTGGGTCATCACCCTGGGGACGGACTTGGCAGCAATATGGCACATGTTTATCACATTGACAGTGGCAGCAATGTTGTGGATTGTTCTCCCACAATTTTCATGCACAAGCTGCTATTTTGGGGTTTGAGCTTGTTGAAGGTCTTCCTGATCTCTTGTCATCTTCCAGTGATGTTCTTCTGTTTTTGAACCATGCAACTTAAAACACCTTGACCGACTTATTGCAGCATCGCTGTAAACTTGCCAAATCATGTCAAACATCTCTTTGGCAGATTTGCCCAGTTTCATGTCGGCCCTTTGTTCTAACTTTCTGTCCATGGTGAAGTAGCACACATGGTAACACACATGGTCAGAATAGCACCAGTTGCACAGCTCCCAATGTACATAGGACTTTTGGAACACCGACTTATCAAGATCGGTGCTCCCTGTGACTTGTGCTGTCCTCCTTTTGGCGTGTTACAAAACTAGTCTCAAAACTTTTTGATACCACCATCTATCATGGAAAAGTTTTTGCTATTTTCTTAAAGTTATTTAAAAAGTGAAGCTCATCTTGAATTCATCATATATAAAGTGAACATTTTCAAGCCTTTTTTGCTTTAATATTGATTTCTATGGTTTACACCTCATAAAAAAATACAGCATCTCAAAATATAGAATATTTCATTTTGAGTTTGAATAAATTACTTTTTCATACAGTATAAGTATCCCTCAGTCTAGTTCAGTATGCACAACCCTAATCATGGGGAATATTGTAAGCCACAGAAGGTCATTGCTGAAAGCACTTAAGGACTGTTCGGCTATTAAGTGCTGATTTAAAGCAAATTCCTGGAACAATGTCTGTAAAAGAAGTGTTGTAGGAATAGATGCACAGACAACAAGGATGACTACAAGCTTAAGAAAATTGCCAAGCAAAGACGGTTCAAGACATTGAGAGAGCTTCACAAGGACGGGAGGATATCAGTAGGAAATGGGCTACATTTGATGCATTGGTAATATGAAATCTCTCTTGTACCAGAGACGAGTCAAAGGTGTCTTACCTGGGCTAAGGAGAAAAAGAACTGGACCATTGCCCAGTAGTCCAAAGTCCTCTTTCCAGTTAAAAGAAAATTTTGCATTTTATTAGAAATCAAGGTCCCAGAGTCTCAGACTCTGGAGGAAGAGAGGAGAGGCACAGAATCCAAGTTGCTTGAAGTCCAGTGTAAAGTTTCCGCAGTCGGTGATGTTTCAGGGGGTCAAGTCATCTGTTGGTGTTGGTCCACTGTGCTTTATAATGTCCAAAGTCAATGCAACTGTCCACCATGAGATTTGTATGTACAGTATGGAGATGTTGATTTCCTTTTTTAAGCAGGCCTTAAACCAGACCTGTCCACAGAGCCAAATCTACTATTAATTTTTTTTTTTAAGTTTGCTGACCGCAATATTATTATGCTTGGCTGCCAGACAGTTCGACTGAACTGAACCTCATAGAGAATCTACGGGGAATTGTCAAGCAGAAGCCTAACAATACAGACAAGCTAAAGGTTGCTATCAAAGTAAGGTAGTCTTTAATAATGCCACAGCAGTGCCACGGGCTGGCCGCTTCCATGCCATGCCACATTATTGCATTAATTCAATTCAATTCAATTTCATTTATATAGCGCTTTTAACAATGGTCATTGTCTCAAAACAGCTTCAGAAATATTTAAAAAGAAAATTTATGGAAGCGCATCAACAAATTTTCTTAAAACAATGAATGGCTTGTAATATTTCACACTACATTTCATTAATCACTTTTTGTAAAATGAACCTTTTCCACAATAATAAAATTTCTTAGAGAGGCAGAGATTACATTCCACTTCCTGTTAAGACTGGAAACTTATTACAGATTTACATTAAATGATGCAAACTGGCCTTATTTATTTATTTATTTATTTATTTAAGGCTGTACACCTTGTATAACACACTTGCATGTTCATGCTGTTCCTGTCAGTCTGGGATATAATCATTTCAACTCCATTCTGTTCTCCTGACAAAATGATAAATTATTGCTGTATCTGATGTATATGTGCAGTTCTTGTCAACCATATTTGTGAGTGCTGGCGGAAACCGAACACATGAATAATGGATAGTGATGGAGGAATGAGAAATAAAGGCACAGCACAAACTCAAAAGTTGCTGTATTTTCCTTATTGGCAGCCAAGAAACAAGGCTGCGCTTGATGCTTCAGGTTCTGTCAGGTTCCTTTTCTAGGCAGGTCAGTTCATCAATATACAGTTAGCCAAACTGTATTCACGTAATGCAAAGTGGATCAAAATTAGACTGGATTTGATTTCCAGTGAGAGACTTTGCAGTCTAGCATGTTAATGTGCATAATCTCAAGCGAGATTTATGTTCTTCTTCGTTAACATGCACTGGAGTGATTCCTAAACTCTTAGTCTGCTATGATTAGAGACTTGCTTTGGAACGCTCATCTGTGAAACATATTTAATGGATTTTTCTGTTTGACCTCAGCGTATTCCAGACTGCAACACACTTTTACATAGCTGAAGGCAACACTTTTTAGTTTGAAATTATGTTATACTCTACGGTACCAGGCATACACAAGTAGTGAATAAAAATCGACATAGTTTTCAAGATCATTTACGAATAAAATAAACATAAAATGTTATGATTGCTTAAGTATTTATTCTTCTTGCTGTGAAATGCTCAAATTAGTTCTGGTGCAACCAGAATAAATTACCTGAATGGTATTGAACTGTGTGCAGATAGGATCTCTGTATTAATACACCTGTTCCTTGGAAAGTTTGTAAGAGAACATATCTAATGATGGAAATTAAAGGAAAGTTTGAATGGAACTAAATGGCATGACCATGGGTCTATTAGAAAAGGGTAACCACCAAAAAACAGTGATGGGATAAAAAAAAGGGTGCAGAGAAGACAAAAACAAATCAAGAGTAGAGATGGGTAGATCTGATTCTCAGCTTCCAGAGGATGTCAGAGGGTATTTAAAGGACAACCATAAACCATACACCTTCTAGCCTTGGCTCAAAGTGTTAGGCTTGAAGGAAACCCAACACTGCTCATCACCTTGAGTATACCCCATTCTGACAGTAAATGATAGTGGTAGTGTCACTGGAGCTAGGTGAGCCAGGTGAAACTGGTCAGGGTCGAGGACTGTGTCAATAACACCTACAGAAAGGTGTCAACAACAGATATATGGATGGATAAATAGAAAATGGCCCAATCAAGGCCCAGAGCTCCATTAAGAATCAGTAAGATTTAGAATTTGCTGTTCATGGCTAGTTAAACAAGCATGCAAAGACATCAGGATACGAAAGTACAATTCTGATAAAGAACATATCACCTGCAGTAATTGCAGTGCCATACTTGTGTCACTTACCAATTATACCAGATCCTCTGTCATGTTCCTTGTATGCAGTGGTTAGTACTGACCACAATCAGTCCAAAGAAGGATAACTGGTGAACTGCAGACAGACCACGCTGGGAGCATCAGAACGGGACCGTGTGGCAATGGGAGAAGGTTCCTTGGAACCCTAAAACTGATGAGTATAATGTGTCTATTCATTTGAAATTCAATATAATTAAATAAAAAAAATATATATATAATGAAGATGGAATGGAAAGAAATATGATTAAAGAGTTCAAACATCTCAGGCTAAATTTGTCTGGGTGACAAATAGTAAACTATAGTGAAATACATGTAAGCCTGTACCCCGCCCCCCCAAAATACGAAATTTAATCGCACTGCCATTCCTGACTGGCTCGCTGACTCTCCTGCGCCTTCTTAAACGAGCCTTTCAATTGACGGTCCATTACACAGAACACCATATGTTACAGTCCACTGAAACACTCCCACCTCTGTATAGCATACTGTATATTAGTGAATCAGGGGACTGGAAATGAAAATCATGTAGGTGTGCATGTTTCATATTTGGGAAAAAAAAAACCTGCCTACAATGCAGATTTTTAAAAACATAAATTTAATTTAAATCAATGAAGGTCAAGGTTTATCGTTTGTTGGTGAAAATGCATTAATACTGTGATACCCAGTTACACACATATACATAAACACACACAAACAGATTTCTAAACACTAATCCAATTTTAAGCAGCTTTTTTAATTTCAGTTATATATATACACCATGTTTTTATAGACCTTGCTTTGTGCACTGGTACACTGTCATGTTGGAACTGGGGTGGAGTTGGGCTCGGCCCCTTACTTCCAGTGAAAGGAACGGTTAATGCTTCAGCATACCAAGACATTTTAGACAATTTCATGCTTCCAACTTTGTGGAAACAGTTTGAGGACGACCCCTTCCTGTTCCTGCGCACCAGAGCACAAAGCAAGGTCCATAAGGACATGGATGTGCAAGTTTGGTGTGGAAGAACTTGACTGTCCTGACCTCATCCCAATAGAACACCTTTGGGATGAATCAGAGCGGAGACTGCGAGCCATGCCTTCTCATACAACATCTGTGTTTGACCTCAAACAAATGCCCAAAAATTCCAACAAACACACTCCTAAACCTTGTGTAAAGCCTTCACAGATTGGTTAAATCTGTTATGGTAAAAAAAAATGGGCCAACATCACATTAAACCCTATGGATTAAGAATTGGATGCTACTTAAGTTCATATCCATGTAAATACAGGAAATATAATGTATTTGCATGAGGCTGAAACAATCAGGCTGTTTTTCATGCAGATCAGAACCATGCAAATCAAAGCACACACACATGCCATATGAGCACTGTTTATGCATGTGAATTATAAATAGTGTGTCTGCATGCCTAGCAGGTATGTTCAGTTTAATTTAAATGTCAATGGGAATGGAATTCGATTTGATAAAATGATTAATAAATCATGATGTAATCATCATTAACCATACAAAATGGCATTTCTTGTGTATAATATCCTGCCAGTTGGAAAACAAAACAATCAGAGACCATACAGTGTAATCACTCGAATGAGACAAATGCAAGTTCTGTTCTGTCTTACCTTGCTACCTTGAATGTCAGCATGCTGTCACAGCCATCTGTTCTCTTTATGGAGACCCGAAGTGGCTCTTTTCCTCCTCCATCCTTCTCCATCCAAATTAAAATGATGACCCCCATGCAGAGGAGAAGAGACTGCTGCACCTTGATTCATTAGAGGCTTTAGGCTTACAGCTGGCTCTTAGTGTTATGAATAACTCATGAATGTGCACTTTGCTTTTAAGAAATAAAACCTGGAATAAAAAACTGGAAAACTATTTTGTGGATTTGCGTTTGGTGATTTTATGTGTACAGTATATTAAGTTGAGAAAACTTATGAGAACGATATTTTATTGTGTCGTTGTAAACATTTGGAGAGGCATTTTAGTCAAAAATTATTTGACATATTCAGTATTTTTGGTAAAGTAAGAGGAAGTAATGAGCATCAGGTAAGTATTCAAGTGACTTATACTGTAAGTAGCCTATTGTCCTGGTGATGGGGGCCTCTGGTGGTATGGCGGGTCTTATTTAGACTGTGTCTGTGCCTGAGTCAATATGGCTTAGTGGTTAGCACTGTGACTTCGCCCCTCCAGGGTCAAGGGTTCGAGGTTTGCCTTCAGGTCTACTGTATGTGCATGGAGTCTGTATGTTCCTCCATGCAAAGTCATGCAGATTAGATACATTCCCAAATTGCCCAAAGTGTGTGAGCGAGTGTGTTAGTGTGTGTGCTTGTGAGCCCTGCGATGGATTGGCACCCGTTCAGGGTTTATCCTGCCTAGTGCTCCAGGTCTCCTCTCACCTGTACAGGATAAGCATTCAATGAATAATTAACAGACAAACAAACAATTAAATAAATAATGATTGAAATGACATCAGGGTAAACTCTGCTCCTGAACTCTCCGGCCATGTTAACTTGATCTCTACCTGGGAAGCAAACTGAACAGACACCGCAAGGTGGATTTAAAGGTGACTAAAAGTTTAAAGTTTTCTAACTGAATTATCTCCAAGTTGCGCTATGCAGGTTGACCCTCTCTTGTTTCCTATACGCCATGTTTCATTCTTCACCTCATTGTTTCTTTCCACCGTGAGTCTGTTTGCTCTTTGATATTTCAGTCAGTTGTGATTTGGATCACAGCCTGCACTTTTGAACCTCTGCACCTATATCAAGTCTTTTTACAGATCAATTAAACAGAACCCTGCTGAGGATCTGCATTGCAGAGGAAAAACAAGGCAAAACATCTAAATGCAATTATAAGTGTGATTTTTATTTCCCTTGCTGAACATTGCCTCATTAAAAATTATACCAAAGAGCTGTTGGAGTCCCAACTGGACAGTGTTGTTGTTGTTTTTTTTTTTGTTTTTTTTTAATAACAGTAGCTCTGACAGTTATACAGTGCAGCTTTAGATCACAGCTTCACAGTCACTTGGTAGTCATTAATAGACATTGGAATGTTCTCCAATGGGTGCTGACCAAAAATAGAAAAAAAAATAAAAAGAAATCTGAATTCCTTGAAATTGTTTTTTTGTTTTGTTTTGTTTTTCAATTTTTGTATTCCCTACAAGCCAATATTTTTTTTCTGCTAATGTGACCTCAAATAAGAACATTTCCTCAGGTGTAGCTCATTTACATACAGTAGAAACTAAAATGCTGATAAGAAATAAATGAATCGAGTTTGATGGATAACGTAACTCAATATCTGATTGTTTCTTTTTAGTGGAGCATTTGTGGGAGCTCTGAGACACCTTGTTAAAGAAATAGTAAAATATGAGACCTTTAAACTAATGGATAATATTTTTAGAGCAGTCTGTTGCATATCAGTTTTTACAGTCTGATCCCAGCGAGTTTAAGATCGCGTGCAAATACTAGCTCTAATGAAATGGTCAGTTTCAGGTGCTACTGTGACTGGAGTTGAACATTCCAGCTTATTCAGATGAGAGTGTTACATTCTAAAATCATCTAATATGGTACACTTTTTCATTTTCTTTTATTAGCTTCTAATTAAAGAACTGTTTAATTGTCTATTTTCTGCACAACAGGCTTAAAAGAAACATGTATTTATTCATTTATTTATTGTAAGGTGGCATAGTGGTTAACACTGTGGCCTCGTGCTTCCAGGGTCAAAGCTTCGATTCCTAACTTGAGTCTGTGTGTGTGTGGGGATTGCATGTTCTCCCTGTGCTTGGTGGGTTTCCTTCCACAGTCCAAAGACATGCAGAACAGGCTAATTAGTTTTTCCAAATTAGCTGTAGTGTACAGTATGAGTGTGTGTTCGAAGATGGTTTGGCACCTTATCCAGGCTGTACTTTACCTTGTGCCCCCAAGTCCCCTTGGATAGACTCCGGGCTTCCTGTGACGCTGTGCAGGAGAAGCTGTATAGAGTATGAGTGAGGGTGTACGTCATTTCTTCCTTAATTACATAATATAGTCATTTTAATACTAAAAGCTAATCATGACAGAAAATTTCACATTAAATGATTTGAGTAATTAAATGCCTTGGAAATGCTTCTACGGTACATCTTTATCTTCATTGAGAAATTTCAAGATATATATATATATATATATATATATAGAGAGAGAGAGAGAGAGAGAGAGAGAGAGAGAAATCGTGTTCTAATACTGCTATTTATTTATTTTTTTATTTTTTCATGTGTTAAGACTCATTTCCTGGTTATTAGCCTTTGACATTTCACAAATTCGTTTAAAGAGAAAAATAATTTTCTTTCATTGTCTGTGTTAGGTATGAATAAATCACAGATGTGTGCATGACTAATAGTGAGTCTCCAGCTGTGTCATGCTCCACCGCAGAATAATAACTTGTAAATCCTCACAGCAGTGCTGCAAAAATGAGCTCATGTATGATAAATTCAAGAACATTGCTTTCCGTAAATCACTGTCCTAATCCCCGGCACTAGAGAAAAGCAAAATGGCAAAAAAAAAAAAGAATAAAATAAATAAAGAAATAAAAAAAATTATACCTTTTACCCAGTTTCTACTGAATAGTAGGGCTTTTCAGTGAATTTTCCATTCACAGCCTTTCTGATCCTTAAATTGAACTCTCGGCTTTTCACACTACAGAGGAGATAACCTATTTTCCCTCGGCTCGGCTCATTTCATGGTGAGGAGGAACATTTCTCTTTGCTATAGAGGTATAAAGCGGCCTGAATTTTCTTAATCTGCCTGATTCAAGATTGAAACAAGCTGGTCCATAAACTATTTAATAAATAAATTAATTAATATCAACAATTTAGAAACTTTTTTTTTTCAGGTAAAAGGTGAAATTTCATTTTGTGAAACATTTTCCCATGTGAAATAATGTAAATGCAGATAATCCGATCCAGCCACCCAAAAATATTACCAATATTACCAATTTACAACACTATAATAATATTTTTGCATATAAAAACACTTACTCACTCAGTGTCTATACCGCTTTATCCTGTATTCAGGGTCATGGGGGACCTGGAGCCCATCCCACAAAACTTGCACAAGAGCACGAGGCAGGGTACACCCTGGACAGGGCACACACATTCATACCCTCATTCACACTACGGGCAATTTTGGACCACCAATTAGCCTAATCTGCATGTCCGTGGACTGTGGGAGAAAACCGAGGTGCCTGCAAGAAACCCACCAAGCATGAGGAGAACATGCAAACTCCATGCACACAGAAGCAGGAATCGAACCTGGACCCTGGAGGTGCAGGGCGACAGTGCTACCCACTACACCAATCACACACTTGTACGGACATGTAATGTAAGTAAATAAATCTCTTATGATTCTTATTGACACTGGTTGCTTTAAAAAAAAAATAACACTGAAAGTGGTTTCCTTTTGTGCTTGCTTTTTGCACAAAATACAAAGAACCCACACCCATAGCCCACGTTTGGTTTGGCTTGGTTCTGTTGCTCGAATGCTGGAAAAATGCCTTTCTGCAAAATTTCAGTTCTTAAGGTGTGTGCTGAAGTAAAACTGTATTTCTTATATTGGAACATAGTGAATATGAAAGAAACATATCCGTGATTGATCAGGAATCCTTAAAATATTTAAGAAATTTTCAAAAGGTGATTAAAGTATAGCCATACAATTTATTGTTATAAGTCGATTATAATCTGACTGCTTCTATACTCGCTAGCCACTTCATTAGTTACACCTTGCTCGTATTGTGTTAGCCCCTTTTTGGCTTTAGAACTGCCTTAATTCTTCACGACATGGACAGAACAAGGTGCTCGAAATATTCCTTAGACATTTTGGTTCATCACGTAGTTGCCGCAGAATTGCCGGGTGCACACACACAATGTCCCATGTGCATGTGAAGCTCAAAGGATTGAGATCTGGTGACTGTGTAGGCCAGTTAAGTAAAGTGAGCTCACTGTCATATTCACCAATTTGAGATGTATTATCCTGTGGTCATAGGTAGACCATGGCATTTAAATGATGCACAGTTGGTATTAAGAGGACCAAAGTTTGCCAAGAATATATCTCTCACACCATTACACCACCAGCAGCAGCCTGAACCGGTTTATGTCAAGATAAATTGTGACTCATCAGTCCAGAAAACATTTTTCCAAGATCTATTGGTCAATTTTGGTGAGCTCATGTGAACTGTAGCCTCAGTTTCCTGTTCTTAGCTGACAGGAAGTGAGACCTGGTGTGCTCTTCAGCTGCTGTAGATCATGTGCTTCAACGTTTGACATGTTGTGCATTCAGAGATGCTGTTCATACCTCAGTTGTAATGGTTATTTAAGTTACTGTTGCCTTTGAGTTACTGACCTCCTCTCACCTCTCCTGCATTAGGATATGCAACATTACTTTAGTGGGAGAGTTGTATTACAGGTTCCCAGCTCACATTTAAGCGAGTCTCTGGTATGTATGTACAAGCACACACACACACACACACACATTTTATTGTGATCTCATATAAGAAAAGCCATTCCTTGTGATTTTATACTCATCTCTGCTGTGTTTTGGAGGGGTGTGTTATTTGGAGAATGAGTGATTATATATATATATTATATACACAGCACAGTAGGAAGACGTTTCTTGTAGTTGTTTAACAGAGTTTCTCACTTCTTGGGATGCATGTTGATTCACTATTCTTTACAGATTTTCTCTAAATGTTTAAGGTTTCTTGCCTGTTGCTTGGCAACTCGAAGTTACAGCTCTCCCTGTGAATTTTCTATTGGATTAAGGTCTGAAGACTGGCTAGACCACTCCATGACCTTATTGTGCTTATTCTTGAGCCATTCCTTAGTTGCCTTGGCAGTATGTTTGGGGTCATTTTCATGCTGGAAGACCCATCCACAACCCATCTTCAGGAGGTTCTCATCCAAAATATTACAACACATGGCCTCATCCATTGGCCCCTCAGTGCAGCAAAGTCAATCTGTTCCTTTAGCAGAGAAACAGCCCCAAAGCATAATGTTTCCACCTCTGTGCCTGACTGTAGAGACTGTGGTGTTCTTAGTGTCATAGTCAGCATTTTTCTTCCTCCGAAAACAGCAAGTCGAGTTGATGACAAAGAGCTCAATTTTGGTCTCATCTGACCACAGCAGTTTATCCCAATCTTTCTCTGTTCATTGGCAAACCTCAGACGGGTCTGTACATGTGTCTTCTTGAGGGGGGGAAGCCTTGCTGCGCTGAAGGATTTCAATCCATGCAGGTGTATGTGTTACCAATGGTTTATTTGGTGACTGTGATTCCAACTGCCTTGAGATCATTCACAAGCTCCTCCCATGTAGTCCTGGGTTGGTCCCTCATTTTTCTCATGATTATTCTTACTCCACGAGGTAAAATCTTGCATGTAGGGCCATTAATGGTTACTTTGTATTTCTTCCATTCGTAAATAATCGCTCCAGCAGTTGTCTCCTTCTCATCAAGCTTCTAGCTGATGGTCTTGTGGCCCATTCCAGCCTTGTGCAGGTCTAAAATCATGTTCCTGATGTGCTTTGACAGCTCTTTAGTCTTGCCGATGGTGGTAAGGTTTGAATGTAGGATAGAGATTTTGTGGACAGGTGGCTTTTATACACATACCACATTGTTGTTAGGAGCACCTTCTTAAATTAATATGTGTATCACAAGAGCACATAACCAGTCTGTGAGAGGCAGAATTATTGTTGGTTGGTAGGAGATCAAATACTTAATTCCCTCATTGAAAGGCAACTTAATTCATAACATTTGTATCATGTGCTTGTTTTGGATTTTTGGTTGATATTCTTTCTTAATCCTTTACCATAAACATATGATAAAAATGATAGACCCTTCATTTCTTTGTAAGTGGGCAAAATCTATAGAGGACCAAATACTTATTTCCCCCACTGTATACACATCGTACCTCAAGTGAGTTTAAGGTATAAAAAACTGCATTAACAGATACACTTGAGCTTTAATCCCTGTGTAAATATGGAATAGAAATAGTAAAATATAGGACCTTAGAAGCTTTCAGTAGGATTTACATCAATCAATTTGCCTATTATTTTTCTTGAGGCCATCTACTTATTTTTTCTCTGACTGTTGCAGGACTGACCTTGATGTGATTGAACTAAAAGTAAGCTACTCTCTCTCTCTCTCTCTCTCTCATATATATATATATATATATATATATATATATATATATATATAGTATTTGACGAGAATAACACTATTATCTAGGCTGATAGTAACAAACTAAAAAGCTGCAGCAATATAAAAGTCCATAGTGGAGTACTACTACTACTATATACCTACTCTGTCTTCCTACTAAGGGCACAAGAATGTCCACACTCCTCAGTGACTCACTTTAAGACAGTTATAACCATCTCTAATTTAATATATATATATATTTTTTACTCTTCTAAGGGCCCTTTAAAATGTGTCGCCTACCTAAACCCCACATTCTTAGTCTCCGGTGTCTAGACATGGAAATTGAAATGTCTCTCCATTTATATTCTATTATTTAAATGTCCCAGAATGTGGGGAAATTAATGACTCCGGTCTGTTGATGAGCTGCCACTTCTCTGCCACCATTAATCAGAGACCTCCACTCCTGCAACTTAGATGGTGGAATGCAAAATTTTAGGAATTTTATTTAAAAAGCGAAACTCATATTGTATAGAGTCATTACACACAGACTGATTTCGAGTGTTTATTTCTTTTAATTTTGATGATTATAGCGTACAGCTAATGAAAACCCAAAATTCAGTATTTTATAAAATTAGAATATTACTTAAGATTAAAAGCAAAAATAAGTAATAAAGAATAAAAAAGAAAAGATTTTTAACACAGAAATGTTGGACTACTAAAAAGTATGAACATGTACAGCACTCAATAATTTGTCAGGACTCCCTTTGCATGAATTACTGCAGCAATGCGGCGTGGCACGGAGGCGATCAGTCTGTGGCACTGCTGAGGTGTTCTTAAAGCCCAGGTTGCTCTGCTAGCGGCCTTCAACTCTTTTGTGTTTTTGAGCCCGGTATCTTGCATCTTCCTTTTCATATTATTATTACACAGTAATACAGTATGACGCAGATCAATCCCTGCCATCTGTTTTCACCCAAATGAGGATGTGTTGAGTCAAATGTCGAGTCTGGTTCCCCTACTGCTCAGGGAGATTTTCCTTGCCACTGTGGCCGTCGTCCTCGGCTTGCTCACCAGGGACAATCTAATCATTTTGATTCATACACATTCACATTTCATACCAACTTAAATAATACTTTTGATTATGTAAAGCTGCTTTGCGACAATGTCAATTGTTATAAGCACTATACAAATAAAATTGAATTGAATTGAATTGAATGATATTCCATAGATTCCCCATGGGGTTTAGGTCGAGCAAGTTTGCTGGTCAGTCCTGCTGGAAAATGAAATCAGCATCTCCATAAAGCTGGTCACCAAAGGGAAGCATGAAGTGGTAAAATTTATGGTACTGTAGATGGCTTTGCTGACCTTGGACCTGATAAAACATAGTGGACCAACACCAGCAGATGATATGGCTCCCCAAACCAACAACTGCAAACTTTACACTGAACTTCAAGCAACTTGGATTCTGTTCCTCTCCTCTCTTCCTACAGATTCTGGAACCTTGATTTCCAAATAAAATGCAAAATTTACTTTCATCTGACTTTGGCCCACTGAGCAATAGTTCAGTCCTTTTTGTCCTTAGTCCAGGTAAGATGCTTCTGACATTTTCTCTGGTTCAAGAGTAGCTTGACACAAGGAATGTGATATTTAAAGTCCATACAGTATAAGTTTCACTTTTTTAATTGGATTACTGAAATAAATACAATTTTGGATCATATTTAAATCATGGAGTGTGCCAGTGATAGGCATGCTCCTTAATCTGTTGGTGCTTCTCGCTCAACTCCGTAGCCTCACTACTGTAAGTAGGCAAACAGGCACGACTGGGGAAAATCAATGTTAATGGATCTTGGGCTTTTACCCTCCCGCTATAAAAACAAGGAGGGGAGTGTAGCTTGAGGTCCTGGAGGTCTTCAGAGCAGATTCACTGAACAGTGGCATGCGAGCGGGGTGATGTAACATGCTCAAGGGACTTCAAAGGCCATGGAATTAAATGCAGCCGTTTGATCTCCACGCAGAGTAGAATACAGCTGCGAAAAGACTGTGCAACCTCCCCCAGCATTCGCACTCTCGCATAGAATCAGCCTTCATGACTTTGTACCACTTTTAAGGCCCCAGTTCCCAGCTGAGAAAGGAGAGCAGGGAGGGGCCGGTTGGTCAAGACAACGGAAGGAGTTACATAGGAGCACACAGGAGCCACTGCCAACGTGGGCCCACTCTGCCCGCCGCCATCCCTCACCAGCCTCGTGCCTGCATGCCAGCTGAGCACTGCCTCCAGGCCTGCACGTGCACACACCTTCACTATTTAACTTCCTCCCTCCTTAAACTCCTTTCCTAGCCCATTTTTCTAAAAATAAATAAATAAATAAATAAATAAATAAAAAAATCCTTAAGACCTTGCCTCGTGTCCGTTTGTGGTGCCACCCCTACATAAAACCTTAATTTACATATACGCTTTAGTGAGATAAAAGTGAATTAGTAAAGACTGAAGTGAGTCTTCAGTAATCAGGTAATAGTGGGATGAAATACAAATAGCTAGATTAAGGTTCCTGTTTTTTTACGAAAGACGCCACAGTCTTGTCCTTTTACTGCCTTAAAACACCTATGAATACCTATTGAAAGTTACCTTAATCTAAATCAGTGTGAACCGAAAGCAACCAGTGCCAGAAGCAAACCTGTCTTTCGCCTTTCCCCGTCAGTGCCTCTGCTTTTCTGATGGCACAATCTGATTTGTGGTATTGCGTTATTTATTTGACCTCTGATTTCATGAAATAAGCAAACTGTATTCAGTTGTCTCCTGGAGAAAATGGTAGAACAAAAATAAACAGTACATTTAAAAACTCGAGATGTCACTTTCTTGTCTGTTTTCTTTCTGCTATTTAAATTTGACATAGCTACAGTAAAAAACAAAACAAACAAAAAAAAAAAACAACAACAACAAAATGCGAAGCAGGACTCATGATGAATATGAATACACTTAAACCACTTAAGAGGGCTGCAAGCGTCTTTTATTCAATATTTACACTAAATCTCATGATCCATAGCACGAGGACAGAGAACTGAAGCTTGCTCTCTATAATGGAACACGCTACCATTCACACACAGCTTCAGTGCAACAATGAGCGACCTAAATCACTCGCACTTTGAGAACATTAATTCGTGCACAGAATCTGCATCGTTAATATCAAATGATATAAATTTTTTTCTCCTAGCATTAAGAAGATGAATCATTTTAAAGGAGTAGTTCAGGAAACAATCGAATACACACACTTTCCCCATTTTGAAAATAATCATTCAAGACATGTTGTAAGTTGTGAGTTTTGCGCTGGAGTTCTTATACAGTACATGCCAACGTAGTTGTCTTTAGTCTTGCTAACATGATTTGGAATGCAGTATGACTTCACACTGAGTAGCGTGAACATTCAGCCATCTTGAACAATCAGAAGCAAATTCCAAGCTCGGCCAAGAGTGTACAAAAATGGAATTCTACTGTAATTGGGTTTCAATGCTTCACAATGCTATTTGCGGAATTAAAAAAAATGTTTTGGATAACACTGCAAAAAATCCTGCTACATCTGTTGCTTTATAAACATTAGAAAAGAATAATGACCCATACGACTGTACAGATTACACTCCATGGCTTACGATGTTATTTTGGCCACTTACTTTATTAGCCTCATAGCTCAAAGGTAGCGAACAGGAAAAGTGTGCTTTTCTTTTCCTGAACTTTTCCTTTAAAAACTCAAAACACTCTCAATATTATACAATGCATCCATTGTTTATAATAAAATAAAAGCCAGAAAGTCAGATTAAAAAACAATTTTTCAGACACATAACCAACATAAAATGACTTTCAAACATACACATTAAGTTATTAATGACAATAAAAATAAACAAAAATTTTTTCTAATAATTACTTCATTATAAAATGACAATGCAATTCTTAGTTTAATTCTCCCTAATATTTATATCTATAATAATTTAATAATCACAATTGAAAATGTAGCTGACCTACTGTATATAATAAAAGGAAATTACTTTTTTTTTTTAAACATTAAAAAGAACACACAGTCACAATACTTTGGAAACGAGACTGAATGCAAAAATGTACACAAGTTCCCTTATTACCAGAAATATAGCTGATTAACATGTTTTGGTGTCTGAACTTCGCTTAGGCATGCAGATAAATGATGCTAAGCTGGAGGGTTGAAGCTTTTCATTCTTGTTAGCCTCTCAGCTCCTGGGCAAAAATAAATAAATAAAAAACCTGACACTAAACGCATCAGCTGAGTTATATTATTGAGCTATATTTCAAGTAAAAGGGATGAACATTGTGTAAAGGAGTTAATTTTAGCCAATTTTAACCCTTTGTTAAAGGCAAAGACCTGGTGAGATCTTTGTACTTCAAACCCTGATAATATGGCCATATCTCCTATCAAATTACCCACAATGCCCTTGTTGTAAATGTGAGATGCACAGACTGTACATCCAACTTTAAAGTACTATTCGTCATTTTTCTCTTTCAGTGTTGCTAATCCATTTAAGCGACAATACATTTGGCAGATTTTCCATACATATTGCTTAGCTGGGTGGAAAAAAAAAAAAAAAAAAACGGAATAAAAATCGCGCACCTGGCTGACAGAACGCAACACACGTTGAAATTGTTGAACTGACAAAACACACAAAGACAAGACACGAATTCCCATTGAGCTGTAAATTATCTATGACATGAACAATGGAGTCCACGAAGTCAGGGCGATGGAACATAAAGTACGACCTCAGAATTGGGCTTAAATAAAACATCTAAAAAAAAAAATAAAAAAATTTTTTTTTGATTAATTTAAAACATTTAGTTTGGTCTTCCTGGTTGGGATGGACAGATGACGACAGTAAGATGCCGGAATGGAGAAGGAATAAAAGAAAGGGAAGAGGCAGAGATTTCAGGGCGAGCCGATCAAAGCCCGTGTGACATCAATCAATCTTACAGTTGGCTTCCTGTGTGTCTTTACTGAACACATAACTGATTCTTTAAGCTGTGAGAGAGAAAAGAGGAAAAAAAAAGAAAGATACAACATCAGCAAAAGGAGAAAATATTAGTACTTAATATATATTTAAACTTATTTATGACAGAGCAATTTACAGTCATTTGTCTTATTTTACTGTACATCAACATGTTTAAACAGCATCTGCCTTGTACATTCCTGAGGCCATACCTTCTATACCGAGACTGACAGATTCAAAAGCCCATCCCTAGCCTTGGCTGCCTTTGCATTAACAATAAGCCTTATATAAATGGACACACTTCTGCGCTTTATCTTGTTGCTGTTAACAACATCCCTCTTATCGGACTTGTTATCGCACACGAGGAGCTTATCAATATGCCCTCGTAGTCCTTGTGCGGTAGCTGGAGGTTAATCGAGTGTCATTTATGTGTACTCAGGATAATGGCACCTTGGCCCGGGAGTGCGGTGTTGAAGGAATGCCTGTATGGGATTTATGCGTTTCTTCTTTATGAGCTCCATAAAGTTCCAAGGACAGCTATAGATCTGCTTTTTCTGGGTTTTGAGGTATGATAAATAAGTCAATTATTTGAATTATTATGGACGTGCAGCAACAGGACCATGTTAGGACTGCGCCTATGGTTTAATCACTACAATATTAATGTATAGTAAAACCATTTGGATTTAGGTCACGGATGTCCAGCTCATTTGCACAAACAGTTATCAAAGCAACGGGGATTACATTTTTCTCATTAAGGCTCCCAACATCTATTACTTTTACTGTACTTCCTTTCCTGTTCGGTTCCTTGAAATTCTGAAAATTGTTTGCATAAGATCTTGACTTTTATGTTAAAAAAATGCAGAGCTTTACAGATCTTTTTTTTAATTCTGAGACAAATTAACAGCCTCAGAATGAAAGGGAAGGCTTTGTTATAGTATAGAGGTGTAGAAGAATAAAGATAATCTGTTCTGTTAGTCAAGGATGAAGGAAAGAATTTTGTATGTTGAAAGAACGTTCTGTAGGAGTAGTATGTGAATGAGCACATGAGAGACTACATTGGCTGTTCTTGGGTACAAACCAATAGTATCTAGGTGTGATTATTCATTAAACCATAGAAGTGACTTCTGGGCCATAATCTCTCTCTCTCTTTTTTTTTTTTTTTTTAGAACTAAAGAATTTATCTTTAGCTATCCTGATCAGGGGTGCGCTACATCTGAAGCTGACCAGTTCCCTGGGCCAAGAACACTAAAGCAAGAATACATCCTGAAGGTAATGCAGGCCCACTACAAGGCACCATCTATCAGCATGCATTTGGAACTTGAGAGGGAATTGGGCAGCCTGCAAGGTAGAGGCTGCAATACCTTTTGATACGCTTTCTTTTATTTCCCTCAAAGCCACTGGTTTTGATTCAGATCTAAATCCAAACCTACAGTAGGTTCTGCACATGAAAACTGATCAGATTACCTGTGGTTTCAAAGAAATCGATATTATTTTCTACAAATTAAGGGCACCATCACACTGATGATGATCATGAAGTCCAAAAAATATCGAAGAACACAACAGGGTCAAAATAGAAAAATGTGTATTTACTGTATCAATTTCATATGACTTCCTTGCCATATCCCTGTAAGGTTCTCAATGTGTCACTTACAGTGTTTCCTATCATGCACATGATCACATGCTCATAGAATGAGATTGAACCGAGTTTATCCCTCTTATCAGGTATTTATCACGCAATTCCTATGTTGTCACTGCATCCGCACGGTTGATATAAACGCAGCAACATGAGCAGTTTTTAATTGTGACATAGACATGTAGACATTCTACAACATGGGATCATGGTCACAGCACAAGCCCACAGTATACTGTAGTAGCAACAACACGGCAACATCCCAAAAACAACTTAGTCAGTACTCCATCTGGTCTTTCCTGGCTGTACCATGCTAGGAGCATGTTCATGTAGTTCCTATGAGATGTTAGTTAACTGGACACCATCATCGTTACTATTTACGTTTGTACTTACAGTATAAAGTTCTTCCCATGTCTCACTTTAACATTGTCCTCACCAGGGTTTTTATAAACACCTCTGAAAAAGTGCAGTAGAGCTACATTAAGGAAAACAACACTACGTTCTTACAGGTTTTGACTGCATTACTGCCAAGTTGCAAATTTTCTTACTGCCGTTACCCGATTGTTGTCAATGTAGTGAGAACGTGGCTCAGTGTGATGGGACAAGAAAAAAGGAAGTGGCGCATTTACATTACTGTTACCCTGGCAACTGAGGACCCCTGATGCTTCTCAACAAGCCAGTCTGCATCCCAGTTAACTGTTTACTGTTCATAATGGCAAGCTTACAATAGAAGGCACAGCTACTGCAGAAAGATTGAACACTGTAGCCAAACAAATACAACCTGCTCCTTCAGAAGATCCACCCCACCGCATTCATGAATGCACACTGCCAAGGCAGCAACACAAACAACTGGGATAGCTGGCCATAAGAAAAATATGGAGGAATCCAGGCAATATGGAGATCAAGAGTAGGTTAACCTTAATAATGGGAACCAAATCTTTGCTTTCGTTTTCAGATAGGAAAAAAGAGGTGGCATTCGTTTATTTTAACTAAGATTATACAATCGACATCCAGATACACCATTACCTCCATCATTCAAAGTATTGGGGATTTCCTCACTGTTAAAATGCCTTACTGATGCTAACGTGTTTCTTTACCATTGTTAGTTCAAATATTTATTTTCCTCTTTGACCGTTTTCCAGCAATATTATCTTCTTGAGAGTGGGTGGAGTTTAGCAGGTTAGAGCATGTGGCAGATTTAACGCTGCTCTTGCTCCCATGCCCACCTTCCGCCCTAACCTTTTCTCTTCTTCGAAAAAAAATAAATAAAAATCCATATTGTTAAACGAATCTATTTAAGAAAAAAAAAAAAAGGCCATATGGATGGTTTTAAACACAATTCCACCTATTATTTAGATAGCAACTAGATGCAAAAACTCTAAGAACTTCTATTCCTGAGAGTTTAAATAACCTTTAAAACAAAGTTGATGTCTTGTAAAGAACCATTTTAATTGCCCTGATCAGTAATTTTATCTCCATTCTGGTCTGAGAAACACCTATTCCCAGCACATCTGCATATTAATATGCACCAGAATTTAGATCCTCAATTGCTGTAGTGAAAAGGTACCACTGGCTTTTGCTCGTGGGTTCATCAATATGCATGAGCTACAAGCCGTTCTGAGTATGCCACATGACGTCTGTCTCTTCAATGATGGAGGAATTTGCAAGAATTATCTATTGCTGACTCTTCCCAATGCCTTCCAGAAAGCTGGGGGATAAGCTGCCTGCTGAAGTGCTGTCTTGGCTTGCATTCAAACTTTAATATTAAGTATTGTATCAATGGGTTGACATGGTTTACTTCACTGGTGTGTTCTAGTGATGTACATTAGAGCTGTTCAAACAAACTGCAAGGGCTGGAGAATATATATTTCATATTGGACTCTTATTAATATGTGTATTCTAAGGCTAATTACTTAGTATTCATATTCAGCGTTCTCAGGCAGTAATTTCTATCCTACATCTATTCTACAAATTCTAGCCTGGTCTCGAAATGAGCTTTATTGTAAATCTCACTGTTGTAATTTTTTAGGCAAAACATCAAGAGCACATGACCGTTCGTGTGACGTCACTGTCAAATGGGTTGCTATTCACTTGCTATCAAGTTTATTTGTCACATGTACATTACAGCACAGTGAAATTCTTTCTTTGTATATGCCAGCGTAACTAAGGTCAGAGCGCAGGGTCAGCCATGATACAGCACCACTGAAGCAGATCGGGTTAAGGACCTTGCTTAATGGCCCAACAATGGCAACCTGGTGGAGCTGGGGATCGAACCGCCGATTTTACGATCAGTAACTCAGTGCCTTATCCCTCTGGGCCACCACTGCCTCGTGCTATTACTGTACATATGTTGACATTCTTTTGGCTACTCTGTTAAGTTGCCATGCCTTTCACATTCAGCTTCGTGCAGGTTTATGTTATTTTTTTTATGTAAATGGATTAGCTATTTTAGTGATGTCATTAAAATCCACTGGTGTACAACAGCGTATAATGTGTTTCTGCTACAATTAAGGTCCAAAATGGAAGTTACAGTATGAAAGTAGTGACAATGTTTATATGGACTCACTGAGACACAACTTTGACTGAACCTTGGAGTAATTGTTCACAGAGTCTCTTATGTTTTAGAGGCACCATCCACCATATGGCTTACTTTGGTCTGTTCTAGCTCGCACTACAAAGCGAATACCTAATTACTCGCGGGAAAGCAGGTCGACTTTGTAAGGGAATTAAAAGAGAAAGATGGAACAGCAGGTGAAACAGCAGGTGAAACTCGGTATTCCGGTCTCTTACTGCGTTATGGAGGATGAAAAGAATCCAGAGCCTTTCTATGGGTTACATCTTTCTTCTTTTCAGCTTGTCAGCCAAGACGTGAGGGATATTTTTCTTTTCTATTTGTCCGCTGATGTTTTGTGTTTCGTGGCACAATCAGGACAAACTTCGCAGCTGTTTGGTTGTTCACGATTCGCTGGGCATGTAAGCAGGTTTTTACAGTAATGCTTGCTTAATGCGAATCTTAGGAGAGTCCTGAAAATTGATTTTCTTTATTTTATGCCTCTTTTCTTTTAAGAATAATTATTATTGCTGCATGTATTTCTTGTTACTTTAAAGCATTACACTTCACTGAAGTGATCTCTCAATCAACCCCTTCTCATCAGACCTTTTTTTTTTTTTCCTGGCTGCCTGTCCTCTTTGTAACAGCAGGATACCAAGTTATAACCTGGGAAATGAGGAGTGGTGCTTGGCGATAAACCAGCCATCCTGAGGCACGCTCAAGTCACACTTGCGGGCTTTAGAGAGCTCGCAGAGTCTCAAGCTGCATCAGTCAAAGTCAAACATCAAAAGCTCATATTTCCACCAAAGCTGGAGGGTTACGCAGGTGGAATAAAGGTGGATTTGTGAGTATGAGTCACATTCTGCAGCATTCTGACATGAGGAAGCCAAAAAAATCAAGTTAAGCCTCAGAAATAAAGCTCATAGCTGCCAGTGCCGATAATTATACTCACTTTAAGAGGATTTATTTTTTTTGAGCCAGGGGGTTACCATTTGGAAGGATACCTCAGCAAGATGAATCCAAATTGGTATCTTTCCGGAAGTATCCTAGCTTGGTGGAATTTGATGCATCAGTGATGTATACGCTACTTGTAGATACTTCTGAAAATCAGTGGTGTAAATGGGAGTTTCCTAGTACAGACAGATACACCTCTTTTTATGCAGTGACTGAGGTACTATACTGTTACACTCCTGCTGATCAGTAATGCAGCTGTAATAAAGACTAGTGTAGCTTGTTATTTTATTTTTATAGCTTGAACCAACTGTTTATTTTTAGCTATGCTGAAATGCTGTAAATTAAATAGTTCACCAGTCGAAGTGTCAAAGGTCTCCTTGTGTTCACGCACTTTTTTTTGTCCTCCACATTTGCTTTTCTCTCTTTGCAACCTTATCGGTCAGGATGTATACATGCACTTGGCATCACTCTGTGCTTATTCTGAAAATTTGAACTTTTTCAACTTTGGAAGTGCTGCTATGACCAATAAATAAATAAAAAAGTAAACAAATGCCCCCCTCTCCTCCAAAAAAAAAAAAAAAACAACCAGCAGCATTGCTTTTTTGAAGTGCAGCACTTTGTGACCTCTTCCCATAGGACTCTGGGTAAAGTATATGTTGGCTGGTGTGAAAGCAACAATCAATATTTCTTGTTTTGTCTCTTCTCTCTGTGGAGACGTGTTTATTTTTCACATGGATAAACCGCAGGTCTCGACTGCACTTCCGAAATCAAAAACAGGCTATAATAGGAGACGATACAATTTTCCACCAAGTTAGGAAGACTGGAGTAGGTTATTTTAGGCCAGTGGTGAGCAATGCGATGGCAGCGCATGAGGAATTTATGCTAATGTTAAAGTCAAAAAATTGAAAAAGGTCTTAGATTGACTCGACCATTTGTTTAGAACAGTTCAGATAAGCTTAGATTAAATCAAATCCCTGTACAAAAACTCTGGTTGGGATAGACGGAACACAAATTCCACAATCCTGGTAGATGGTTGGACGTTACAACAATTTGGAAACTTAGTAACATTAATCTAAACCTAACATGACCATATTTTAAATGATCTTATTCACTTTTATTTGTACTTAAATGCATTTGACCAGAAGGCAGCACGGTGGCTTAGTGGTTAGCACTGTCGCCTTGCACCTCCAGGATCCGGTTTCGATTCTCGCCTCGGGTCTGCACTTGCATGCTCTCCCCGTGGCTTAATGGGTTTCATCCGCGTACTCTGGTTTCCTCCAACAGTCCAAAGACATGCACACTAGGTTAATCGGCATTCCTAAACTGCTCATAGAGTATGTGTATGTGTGTGTGCCCTGTAATTGATTGGCAACCACTCTCTAAAGTAGGGATGCACCGAAATGAAAATTCTGGGACGAAAACGAAACCGAAAATTTTGGATGCACTTGGCCGAAAACCGATACCGAAACCGAAAATGGCTTCATTAAAAAACATGTTTAAAATATTTTCTTTTTGTTTGTATTAAAAAAACTACAAATTAATTAAGCAATCAAACTTTTATTGATAATAAATAACAGTAATAAGGCTGTTTAACAATAACAAAACTTGTTTCCAAGTGCTTCCAAACCGCCGACATACTCCGTGTTTGATGCGTAATGACAGCGCGAACGAGACGGGAGGATGGGAGAGGCGTGGCGACAATTTCGGCTTTTATTTTCGGCGCTTTCTTACGTTTCGGCCGAAACCGATAATGCTATTTCGGCCGAAAATTTTCGCCGGCCAAAATTTCGGTGCATCCCTACTCTAAAGTGTACCCCACTTCATGGCGACACTGAATACAGGATAAAGTCGTGGAGATGAGTGATTTTGACCAGGGAACAATTTTCAGTTTTATAAGCTAAACCTGTATAGTAGGGTTTATCAAAAAATTACCACTTAAAAAAAACATGGAATTACATTCCAACGAGTAAAAAAAAAAAAACATCCCAGGTCTAGCCTAAGGATTGTAGCTTAGTGGTTAAGATGTTGAGGAATCCCATCAGAATATATTAGTAAGATGATAACGGGAGTGAGTGTAGATTACTCTTAAGGCTGTATAGATCCACACCGCAGGACAATTCTGCTCGTCCAATCAGCACACTGATCATTTTCACAGTGACATCATTTCCCTCTTCTATATTAAGGCACAGAATTAGATTGCGCTCTCATCACGAGTTTGAAATGTGACTTGTCGCTGATTTATTCATGAAAGAAAGTTTTCCTATATTAGGCTGCATTATAGAGCTCCTGAGGCGTGTGAGAATTTAATCTGCACCACCTGTGAGCCGAAATCTATCAGAGACAGTGTGACGGATATAAGAAGCAACACTCGCACACACAGACTCGCGCGCGCACACACACACACACACACACAGAAGCTTATTAGACAGCTTAATATACACACATACACACATGTTGTCGATTTCGAACTGATATACAGCAGGGTTTTAACATTAGTGTGTATGTGGTGTAGTGTGTGTAGTCAGTGTATCCTCACTTGTTTTGGTGTTTGGAGCCCTGCAGGTGTGCGTGGTATTGTGCCACCGAGTTAAGCGTCACGCTGCACACGTCGCAAGTGTAGCTACGCTTCAGACCTGCAATGACAAACCAGAAACACACACACACACTTACTTAGCAAAGAGGACACAGCACGACACAACACGTAATAAGCGAGCGAACCCTGTAGCTCGTATCCGATCCTGGGGAATCGCGGAAATGAGCTCTAGAGAGACGAACGTAATTAAAACGTATGATGTCGGAAGATCTTTATTAATGTGACATCAGAGGTCATTAAGAGACACGGAATTAAGTCACAGAATATTAAATTCAGAGCCATTTTCATAATGCGTTATTTCATAAGTGTGATTAAACGGAAGGAGGAAACGATCCATCACCAGTCCGAGGATGCAGAGAGAGAGAGAGAGAGAGAGATGCTGTAACACAATACAGTATAAACAAGACTCTATAGAGATCTCTTAGAGATACTGTCTTATTAGGAAGAACAGACTTCAGTTTAAATTTTTAATTAAAAACACACACTAATAATATTATTAAAACTTTACGGCTTTGGATTGCTGACCGGAATGTCGGTGGCTCGAGCTCCACCTCAGCCGGGTTGCCATTAACCCTATGTCCATACACAATACCCAACCACTGGAGATATTTACACTCAAGGCAGTCTATATTAGTACAGGCATGGCGGGTCACCATGCCAATGAGATCACCTGCCAGGCCTACACAACAGGCCATTTATTTATTTATTTTTTAATCTAATACTGTTTGATATATAGTATTGTACCAGTCAGAAGTTTAGAAACTGGCTACTCAGCAATACCCAAAAACAACACAATCAGTTCCAATCACCTCCTTTTTCACTGGGAAAGACTCGGCTATTTGGCGTCTCCAAATTGTCTGTAGTGTGAATGAGCGTGTGGATAGGCACCCAGTCACCCAGGGTGTACCCAGCTTCGTGCCCTGAAGCTCCTGGGACTGAGGCTCCTGAGGCTCACAGTGAGTATGGCAGCTCCCATACTCACTGTGACCCTACATACAGGATAAAGTGGTATAGACGATGAGTGAGTGAGTGAGTGAGTGAGTGAGTGAGTTAGTGGGAAAAGTACAGAAATCCTTGTTTTATTAGAATACATACAGTCTTGCACAAGAGAAGTGTAGCCAGAGCCAGTGTCTTAAAAATAAGTCATTAAATTAATTATAAGCAGCAACTCTTTTATTTTACTGGCGCAAGTTATTATAAAATGAAAAAGTCTACTGTCACTTATTGTCATATATTATTATAAGTGATGCTGAAAATATTATTATTGAATAAAGGGCTTGGCCTCTTCAAATCAGCACAACTCTGTAGTACACTCATAGATCAATACATATTGGCCCTTATTACAGCCGTGAACCCTCCCATGTAGTTGAGAAAATCAATAGAACACAACAATCGACATATTTTAACTGCAGTAATGCAATAGACAAGGTGCTTGTGAAAATCAGCATCTGCTCTGTAGGACCCTACCAGGAAATTACCAACCAAAAGTCTTGTGTTGTGCGAGAAATACATTTTATTGTGTGCCTGCAAAACCTCCATCTTCCTCTTGTCATCGTGCCTGAAAAATTTTTATGGGGAAAACACTACAGGAGAAAATCAAGTCAAACTGTTACTTTTGATTAACAGAATAACAGAAAAAGCTATGAGGAAAAAAAAAAAAACTCTTTATCTCTCTATATAATCCCATGCTATTCTAATGCACTTATCCAAGGGTTTCACTAGAGCTTGGATACCAAGTCATCCATCAGAGTCATGATTGGACTGTCTGCTGAATGTCTGAAATGCTTCCCAGGAACGCCTTTAATGGCCCAAACATGTGGAAATGGCCCGGAGCAAGGTCAGGACTGTACGGAGGATGTGGCAATAATTCCCAGCCGAGTTCCTGATTGTGCAAGTTTTTGGTGAATGATGGTGTGTATGCAGTTCCCACAGATAGATGGGTCTCTTCCACAAGTTATTTGTCAGTTTTCAAGGATCCGCTCCCTGAATGTTCGCAGTAATGCCTGCAGTGGGGTATAATACGCTGCTGAAAGAGGCCACTGCCATTAGGGTCTACTTGATCTGCAACGATTTTTGGTAGGTATTCAGTGCCAAAGTAACATTCACATCAATTCCAGGAACCAGGTTCCGAGAACTTTATTTTAAGATGATTGTTTTAACCTTCATTGTAAACACTGGTTGTAGTAGGGGGTGCGGCTAACAAGTTGTGCTCCTGATTAATAGTATGTCACATGGTATGTAGTATGTTCCAATGTTCTGTGTTAAACCTGACTAACACTTTTCCCATTTTTTCATTTGAGTTTAATGTTTCAAAGGAAATCGAATAAAACGTTTTCAATTAAAAAGATCATATTTAAGCACCTTAGTTTTAAATTCCTTTCAGCTTACAATTCCCAACTGTGTTTTTGTATAACCATACTGCTGATCACTGCAGACTGAAATAAAGATGATCAAAAAGTATGAATGAGAATGAACCACCCACATCTGTTCAGTAACAGGCAGATGGTGTAAAAATAATAATCATGGCACGCTGATCTGTTATTGCCGATTCTAACAGATGGGAAGGACACAGTATAATTAGTTTCTTACCTTATTGTGCGTAAATATTGGAAGAGTTGAGCACTGAGGATTCCTAGGACTCGACTTCTCTAGATAAGCATTAAGCCCACGCCTCAGAACTTTAGATATTCACAGCTGCAGCTCTTGGAGAATACTTCTAGTATTGATCCAACCAGATGGACTTAATAATAATAATAATAATAATAATAATAATAATAATAATAATAATAATGACTTAAAGTTATATAACTTAAGTTGGTAAGAAACCGCTGGTAGTTTCATTGTGGTCATCAAAGTAAACATATTAATAATCCAATGAAAAAATGACTAATGGCATTAAAGACTGGCTAAAGGCAAGCTAGAAAAGGTCAGATAAAGAAGATTCTGCTCAGCCTGGCTGACATTTCTTCAGTCAAGGAGAATAGATCGGTAATGTTTTTTTTCACCAGTTCAAGGATAAAAAAATCTAAGTGTAAAATGTCACTCGGAGAAACAGTCGTTAAAAACAAGATAAATAAACCGTCAAATTACAGGGAGAAAAAAATGACTTGTCACTGATACTGACAGACAGAGAGAGAGATTGGACTTAATGAAAAAACAGAAGTGGGAGAAAAAAGGGATACAGTTGCTAAGGTGAACTCAGCACTTCTTATTAGAAAATGAGAACAAACTGCTTCCTTACAAGTAAACACTGGTAAATTGAAAGCTATGGATTTCCACTAACAAAATGTAGAGATGAAGGAATTTCTATTTCCACAAATCCAACATGTCAGGTATAAATAAAAATGCTACCATAGTATACCATTTCCCATTCCCAAGAAATGTCATATTTACTAGGTACTGTATTAATTTTTCTTCCAATGCCTGTAATTCATCAGGCTTTAAGTAATTTAAATATAGTACCTATAAATTTCTGGCACAATATTTCCAATGTATCAGGTATCAAGGAATCACTGCTCCAATATTGCTCATTTACCAGGTATTAAATAATTTCTGTTTCCATATTTCCAATGTGTCCGGTATCATAAAAGACATTTACCATTTGTGAGGTGTTGAGAAATGTCCAAGGTGTTCCAAATGTAAAAGGTATCAAAAAGTTTCTGCACCAATGTTTCCCATTTGCCAGGTATTATGCAACTGCTCTTATATTTATAACATGTCGGGTATTAAGTGTATAATGCCACCAGGAGAAACAGTGATTAAAAAATGATAAACAAACTGTCAAATTACAGGGGGGAAGAAATGCCTTGGCACTGATTGACAGGGAGAGAGATTGGACTAAATGAAAATCCTGGAGTGGTTAAAAAAAAAAAGAGGGACACAGTTGCTAAGGCGATCACAGCACCACTTGCTAGAAAATGAGAACACTGGTTTATAACAAGTAGAAGGGAAAAATCAATGGCAGTTTTAAAGCTGTGAATTCCTGCATTTAAAGAAAGTCTTTGTATAGATGTTGGAATTTCTGCTCACACATTTCACAACTATGGATTTGATATATCTAGAAATTTCTGCTTCAGTATTTTCAATTTGTCAAGTGTCAAGGAAATTTTTGCTCCTATACAGTACTTTCAGTGTGATGCCTATAGTTTACAGTAGGTTTAACTCCTGGCACCCAAGTATCCACTGATTCCTGTGTAGGACGTATGAATCAATAATATTACTGTTAAAAATGTCCGGTATGGGTTATAAAGCTTTTAATGCATGGATGGATAATATTTAACAGTTTATTACCAAGAAGAACAGTGTTAGTCTGAGAGTGTGCTCCTGGGAAAAGTGCCAATTCCAGCCAGTTAATTTACGGGTCTTCAACTTGTAAAGGGTAAAAGAATTCAGGAAGACGGAATACACAGAATTCAATGCTGCATTGAATTCTGTGTATTCCGTCACGCTTTTCCATGTTCATTCCATGCAGGTCCGGTTCATGATTATGCTCTTTTTCCTTTGTGCTAGTATTGCCAAATGTTCTTATTTCTATTTCATTATTCCTAATTTAAATACATACGTTGTGTTCTGAGGGGTCGAATCATATGTCTGGATGAGTACCTTTTGTATTTAAATTAGCTTAAATATTTTAGGTAAATGTGTCATATTGTTTTTATATTGAACACTATTATTGTAATGTTACCTGGGACCGTGTTTGAGTGCACTGAGGGGACGTACAGTAAAAGAATTTCGGAAGACCAAATGTGCAAATTTCAATGTTGTAGTCTGTTTCAAACTCTCTGGATCAGCAGCAGACTTGCAGTAGTTTGCAATTTATCAAGAACACACACACATCGTAACAGCGGTCAGAATCGGACCGGTTACAGAAGCTATGGGAAGGTTTCTGCTCCCATGAGTTTAGAGAGGGAGCCAATACTACAATTCTACGCTATCAGCAGCAATGTAACTACTGTATATTTGTTCCCGTGAATCCATTGTGATAGCCTTGGAAGAGTTTCTGCTCACCAGATTCCAGCTTATGAGTTTTGGAAGTGCTTTTGCTCCCCTGATTGCAGTGTGGGTGCTATAATTTTTTTCTCTTTTAACACTTATGAGTATGACACCTAATTAAGATCATCTGTGATCAGAAATCTACTGTAGCAGCTAGGGGGAAAATTTCTGTTCTCATTATTAATATCTTCAGAAGAATATGCGAATCCAGTGCATAATGTATTTTTTTTTTTTTATTTATAACTTTTCACTATGGTAGCGATGGAAGAATTTCTGCTTCCAGAATTTCCTTATGGCAGCCACAGAAGAAGTAAAAGGCTGCTTCCATTATTCCAGTGTGGTGACTATGAAATTGTTTCTGCTCTGTTAGTTTCAGTGTAACTGTTAGAGGAGTGTTTGTGCTCTGCTAGTTATGATGTAAAAGCTACAAGATAATTTCCCATAATTTCCGTAAGGCACCCCAGTAAGAGTCTCTGCTCCCGTAATTGTTTAACCTTGGAGTTGAAAAGCATCTGCTCCAAATATTCCATTAACACCTTTGATCAACTCAATTAAATGATTTGAGCGAATGAAAGGAGAGAGATGGGTGGGGATCAAAGCTGAGCAACACCCCCGGAGAAACACACACACAAACAAAAACAAACAAACAAACAAAAATTCCAATCCAAGCATGAGTCTTTCCATAGAAATACTATGAATATTTTATCATATGGCAATCTTCAAAGTCTCCTTCCATCTTTGCTCTGCACAGCAGCAATTCCCACAAAACACTGAAAGGACACTGCAGAGCTGAGGATGCGCAGGAAAAGAAAAGAAAGAAAAAAACACAGACAGTGAGACACAATGAGCGAGAACAAGCTGATCTTGCTGCTGACTGTACACTCATTGTGTGAAAGATGAGGCTGCCTCCAGCAATCCGACGAATTACAAAACCCCGTCGCAACCCTCTAAAGGAGTTGCTCAGCCGTCCGACTATTGTTTCTTTCTCTTTTTAAAGGTTATAATGATTCGCAACATCATTACTAATTGATATTTGCGATGGCGAGACTCCCTCATTAGGGCCATGTTGACATTTACAACCTGAGAATACGACCACCTGCCTCGAACAAACAGCAAGCCAAGACAAACACAGAGGAGTCTGCAGGTACTACACGAAGTCGGATTTGATTGTGCTGAATACATTCGAAGATCAGCAATATGCATTATTCAGTCCGACGTTCTTCGAATTAGATCATAAAACCCCTTAAAAAAAGATGAAAATGATTTTAACAAAAAGATTTTTTTTCTACTAGCACCTGGTGGTTATCCTTATACACACACACACACACACACACAATAGGAGCCATTGGGAAATAACAGTATTGTGGGTATTTCCGCTCCTTTAATTTTCTTAGAAGTTTTCAGTCAAACATTATATGATACAATTAGAAGCTGTCACATTACAGAGTATTTTAAGGATTGATTCCTTATAGCACTCCCATTTATATAGTCCATTGAAGCACAACCTCTAACTAACAGATGAGTGAGTTTGGAAATTAGTATTGATATAATATTTGTTGAGAAAATTCAGCAGCTTTAAGAAACCGCTTTCATTCTTTCGATGCATCAAAATGAGCCAACACTGGGAAGAGACACTGTGGCATGTAATGATGATGATGTCGTTTGGTGGAAATCCCTGTACAAATCTGTGCATTGATGGAAAGGTAGGCCAATAGGACTGCTATGGGTTTTGGAAACGTTCCCAGACAGAGATAAGGTCTGTGGAGAATAAGTGATTTTAAGTGTAGTTTAAAAAAAAAAAAAAAAAAAAGTGTAATTGTTGACCACTGATCCAATGTAATTTTACCCTTCATGAGGAAGTCCACTTGTCTTGACCTTTTGACTATACACTTGAAATCTTTCTTGGCTCAAGAACACCTCAAGGAAGGATCCAGCCGTACCAGCCATGTCTCAGCACCATAATGCAAATGTTAATGATACAACCTATAATTGACATCAATTTGGGAATTTCTTAATTTTAGATGAAAGTAGCACTAGTAGGACACTTGTACAAGCAGTTAAAAAAACACTTATGGGACACCATTACCCATTAAGCTTTTTTGGTACTTTAGTCTGTCCATGTGACATCCCACACATGCATCAGGAGACTTATATTTTATATCTTTAATATATTATATTTAATATATATACACACACTACCGTTCAAGAACAGTATTGTCAAGTTCATTTGCAAAATCCAACAAGCACCATAATGAAACTGGCTCTCATGAAGGCCATCATATATATTATGGTGTATATGATAATCATGTCTTTATAAAACTTGATGTGTTGGCACTTCTGACCCGCACAACGCAATCTGTGTTTTGTGTCTTTTTTTGTGTTTTTCTCTCCTTTGCATAATGTCTAAATGTGAATCAATTCATGTGAGGGAAAATTTCACTGTAGCCGGGAACCAGCACTTTAATAAAAGCTCTGGCTAAGCATGCTGATAAGCGGCTTTTAAAACATTAAATTTACTTTCTCATGCTAACAAACTTTATTTGGTCGTAGATCAAATAGAACAGTAATGTGTTTATAATAATGGACAATTTGCTTAACATGTTTTCTCTCTTATAGTAAAAAGGCACGAAAATAAAATCTTAAATCTCATGGTCGTAAATGATGGTCGTGATTTCCACAATAAAAACGTCTGATCCGTATAATAAATAAATGATTAGGACTCCATGTAAGAGAGCATTCAGTCCTTGAAACACCCTCAGGTAAAAAGCTAGTAATATAACGTAATGTTTCTACACTGGAATAAATAAAAATAACATACGTTTGTTTCTTTTTTCTCTGGGTCCGGATCTTGGGAACACCCGGGGGGGGGGGGGTGTACTAATACAGTACATCGCTCCATGCACACACTAGTTTAAAACCTAGCGGCAGTTTGTGTAGCCGTTCCACTGGCTGGCATGATTTCAATTTGGGGGAAGATACCAAAGAACTTGGAGGAACATGAGAAGCATTACCTTTCATTTCACCCATGTCCAGCGTCTTGCCCAACTGCTCCAGCAGGTCGGCACGTGCTGCATTTTTCTTGTGCTTCTTGCCATCATAGTGTTGTCGCGCCATGCCTGGGTTGTTAAACCACGCGTGGCATAGCTGGCAGTACCGATCCGAGTCCCCATTGAGCTGCGGCCAGCTTTCAGGTGGGATTTTAACTGGACTTGGGGCCACCTCTGAAGGACAGAAAGAATAAAAAGTGTTAGTAACCTTTATGGTTAAAATTGGAGAACCAACCATTTTCTTTTCCATTCCTTGTAGGAATGTATGTGGGTAACATTAAAATGTTTGTGGAGTCCTGTTCTTTTCTTGCCTTCTGCTTTCCCTTCCCTTTCCCCTTCTCCCAGCACATACTAGGAATTGTGTGTCCTCAGCTTGATTTTGCCATCTGCAGCATCGCCATAGGCCTAGAAATAATGAGCTCTTGCCTTAATCTGTCGCATAAGCAAGAATGTCTGACAGTCAGCGGGTGAAAAAAGATCGCACCCTAATCTGCTTCTTGCTGCTCGCTTTATCTGTTGTGTGTCTGACTAGTATGATGCACCAAGCCACGGAAACACAAATTCTCTTCTAATGCCCAATGTTGTAGCTGTTTTTTTTTTTTTTCTCTCAGATTTTGTGTTGTACGATGAGTCATAATCGAATATGTTTGCAGAGCAATGGTGCGACTTCTACGATACAGAACTCTGCACTATTTTTACACATCTTAGATTAGGCACGGGCCAAAAAAAAAAAATCAAAAATAACCCCACGTTAGATGATTAGCAATTTCCATATGATTATCATTACAAAACAATAAAGTAAAAAAAAAATAATAATAATAAATTCATTACCGGGATCAAGTTTCGAGACACTGATGCCATTTAAAATCACTAGAGTACAACGTTAATGTTTTTCCATCATCACGTAGACAATACACATGCTGATTACTACAATGCTTTCATTTATCAGCATGAGCACAGAATCTGGGACGCGACCGTAAACAGCAGGCACACAAGAAATATCCTTTCATCCTACTGAGATAATCTCACCCCGTGCCAAGAGCTGCGATTTCTTTCTTCTGTCTGTTTTTTTTTTCTTTTTTTTTTCCGTCTTTACAGCATTTTTCCCTCTTTCCCATTGTTTTCAAGACTTTAAAATGACACACACACTGGGTTTGGGCGAAATTTAATTTGGGTAGTTAACTGCTGCGGAATGAGATGATGGTGAATTCTGAAAGTGAATTAACTCAAGAGTCAAGAGGGAAACATAGATTACTGTATTTGGTGGAGCGTGACAATGTAACAGAACGAAATGAAAGCAAAGTGATTAAGATAATTTCATCGAAATTGGCAGACACTTACTTTTTCATTCTATACCAATATGCAGCTTCTGTTTCCAGATCGTTTAGACCTTTAATTATTAAAATACTCCAAACTGAATTGCTTGTTTGGAGTCAGTCGAACCTGAATATGAAAGGTCCAAGTTTGTACTGTAGTGCCATTTACTCTGCTTAACAAAAAAACGAATGGGAAATATAGAATTAAATGAGCTTTGGTCCCTGTTTTTTTTTTTTTGCTCAATGCCATAAAAGGACCATACGCATATTGCTTAGCGTTAGAAGCATTGAAAATGAAAAAGGCAGGTCTGTTGTTCCCAGGAAACAATGTTGTATTTCATTGGAGGGATGAAATCATCTTATTTTACTATTGTTAGGTGAGAGAAGGTAAGGAGAAGGGTCAATGAGAAGGGTATACCTAGCATGAGGTGCTGTGTGCAGAAATGAGTTTGAACCTTGTGTCAAGTCTGTGTCATCCTTCAGGAGGCCAAACACCACACTGATGATCTATCTGAGGTGTTTGCTTGGGCGTGATGGGTTTTGTCTGGGCAGTGACAAATGGGTGAAAATGTTCAGCCTTTTTCTACTCTTTGAAACAGCAATAAATCCTCTGCAAGGTGTGTATTTGTGCTAGAAATCTGTGTAAAATTCTTCAATATGCAGTGCCATGAACAATATTGTAAAGGAGTGAAAAAAATTGAATTGAAGTGAATTTTCATTATTACAGCATCGTACAGCGTATACCGTACATTCTTTCATATAGTTCAAATGACCTTTATGAACCTGAACAATTTTAGCACTTTCAGGAAAAAAGGTAAGAGTAAACATAATTTAATATACCATGCCTGACAGAAAAATAAACAAACTTTTTTGTGTTTAAAAAGGGTGAAATTATTGTCCTGCGTCAAGCAAAGAAAACAACCAAGGACATTGAAGTAAGAATTGAGTTACGAACTGTCCAACTCATTATTAATACCTGAAATGATAGTGATGAACTGTCAACTTCTTGGAAGTATATTGGCTTTAAAAATATATATACAGGAAAAAAAAAAAAAAAGAGACCGCTACAATGCACCCATCATGCATAGCCTCTGGAGACGTTGTTATGATCTGAGGTTGCTTCACTTGGTCAGGTCTAGACCCAGCAATGTTATGCAGCAATAAAATAAAGTCAGATGACGACCTGATGAATGTACTGATTGACCAGGTTATCACATCCATGGAGATTTTCTGTTCTGATTTGATGTTCCAGGATTCAGGGAGCAAACAAAATATTAGATAAAAAGTTATATCTTTAAATGAAAATGGCGTGCTTATGTTAATGCAATAATAATAATGCTGCAAAATGCAAATAAAGAGTGAGTTATATGAGAGCCTGCAGACATATAAAGGATATGATTATACCAAGCTTACAGTGTTTGAGGAGCAATCTGCCTTATGGTCACGCTAATGTAAGACCACAACCGAGCAACTATTAAATTAAAAGTTAAAGGTCAATCACTCGTTACCTCAGGGTGAAAAACATGTAAAAATTAAAATTAAATAAAAATAGACATGTCCAGTTTGAAGCTGTAATTGGTTATAAGATGCATAATAATTTCTACGAACCGTTTACATATTCTCAGGAAGGTGGCTGCATGAGCAAGCCTCTTATAGTTTCTCATAGTCTCATAGTTTGTTGCAAATTGAGTAGGCGTAAGTCCCTAAAACCTTCTTCCGAAAAGCGTTCTATTCTTGGGCAGTTGTTATTTGTCATCATCGCTGTCTTCCCTCTTCTCTGCTGTCTCACCCAATGGAATTATAAGGGCTTCACTGCTGCCTTAATGGCCCTTCAGAGGTCCCAAATTAAGTTCCCTTTCTTTGCGGGGGAGACTCGTCTGACACTGAAGGATCCATTAGTATCGAATCAGGTTTGGTTAATGTTCTTATGGTCAGCAGGGGGAAGGACGCTGACATTTGTTTGGCAGCCACTTTTAACCATTCCTCCACACTCTGTGGTGTTTTATTCGTTTCATGCATATTCTTATGCAAGAGGTTTGGACTTGCAAAGTTTTGCAAAGTTTGGCTTTGCAAGTTTTCTCTTTGGTTCATAATGGAGGATTCAGGTAGACAAATGAAGACCCCAATAAATAACCTCCTAATACGGCAGCCATCATTAGCGACATGCTGCTTTCTCCACGACTCCTCCCCGGCAGATGGGAGCGAAAGACCCACTGCTGTCGGATGCCTGAGAGGTATTATTATCCGTCTCTCTGCTGGCTGAAGAGCACACACTGAGGCTGCTTGTGCATAAAAAGCACTTTGAAAGCACTTAGCAAACTAATATATATATATATATATATATATATATATATATATATATATATATATATTTACTGTATATATACAATATATATATATATATATATATTAGGGAACAGGATTAGCGCTGAGGAAAGAACAGCTGAGATTAAATCTAAATGAAAGTTTCCAACTATATGTCCAAGGACAGATAATGGCAGAGGCTTCACACTTTCTGATTAAATGTCATTCAGAAGAAAAAAAATATATCAATCCTATACAAGCAATCAACTGTCAATTACAGATGTTCTCTCTCTCTCTCTCTCTTTATTAATCAGCGGAAAGATTTCCAGGTATCCAGATAGGTATAGATTTTTCAGCCTCTTGGACTACATTTTTGGAAAATGATGAGGTGCTCTCCACATTCTGACAAATAAAATAATCATCAAGTGACACCTGCATGTCAGGGATTTAATGAGTCTCTTCAAGCAAGAGGCAGTCTCAGAAGAGCTCCAGGTAAATGCTGAGTGACACTTCAGGCAATCAGGAGGCTCAGGAAGAGAAATTTGATTTTTCCGGAGACCTCCAGCAGACAAACGAGGCACCCGCTGCATTGTAAAGCACATAATCCTCACTCTCAGGGGAGGCCTGGAGCTGATCCCAGGGGACTTGGAGCATGAGGCGGGGTGTACCCTGGATGGGGTGACAATCCATTGCAGGGCACAAAAGTATACATTCACACACTGTCTGCAGGCAATTTGGAAATGTCAATTAGTCTACTTTGCATATCTTTGGACTATGGGCAGAAAAAGCACATAATAACTACTTTCTATTTTTTTGTACACTACATTCATTTTAGAGTTTCTAAATTGTCTCTATATTGTAAACTTTTTTTTTTCTACCAGCAAATTGAGAAATGCAAATTCTCAGCATTTGAGGTCTGGTGGTGTAATTTTTGTGTTTCTCTACTAAAGGTTTATGAAAACCATTTTGTAAAATCGATGGGGGAAATGTGCCGGAGGATGCGTTTTATATTCCAGTCTCTTAAAAGGCAACATTATATTGTAAATGTCCAAATATGAATGTAAGGAAATCATAAAAGAATGAGAGAAAAATATTCGGTGATGCATTCCACACTCTTTCTCTCTTTTTTGTTTTTGGCCTAATGAAATAAACTCAAGAGAACCACGATCAAAGAAAAGACGAGCAAGGTCATTTATGAATCTGCTATTTAAATTTTTTTTTTTCTTTTTTGCTGCCTAATGGAGATGCGGTTGTCCTTCACTTCAGCACTAAAGCTCCTGAACAATATATGGTTATGTGAGTATTTATGTTAATGTACTTATTCTAATACACTATAATTTTCATAGTACTCACTTGACATTATCTGGAATTAAAAAATGTGTGTTATTCCCGTCCTACACAGCGTACAGTATAATCACTGTAATAATGAGTTTCTATAGAGATTTTTATGTCTCCAGTGTCAACACTTCCTGACAGGCAGAGTTAAAGCTGTTTATAACTTAATATCATAATATTTACTATTATTATTATTATTATTATTATTATTATTATTATTATTATTAATTAATGCCAGAAATAGAAAATGATATATTAAGCAGAGATGATTCTTATTAACTATAAAACATAAGCAAGGGTTAACACCAGAAAACATCCACAGCTCGGGCAATGCATGATTGTAATCTACGAGAGTTTACGAGGAAGGAGAGGAACAACAAAACAGGCGCGCACGCTAGGGCAACAAATCAGTCATAAAACGAGGGGGCGAAAACTAAGTACAGGGCTATAACAAGCATCACCAGCGCATGAGATGATTCCCAAACAATCAAGAACAGCAGTTGCAATGCTCTCTCATTGTCCCTTATGGACCGAGGTCATGTGTCAGAGGTCACCCTGTGCCTAATATTTACTTCTCTTTGCTCAGTGATTGATATCGATCCACATCTGAGTGTGTGATCTAGTGTTGCCTTTAAGCTTGCTGTAGTAATCCCTTTTGCTAAATATGGGCAGATTTTGCCTTGATTTATTTTTGACAATGTACGAACTATCCTTGTTCATAATTACTAATTAACCGTATGATCTATGTTTATTCGGTATGATTTATATGCAAATGAAGAGCACAAGCTTTTTTTAGAAGTTAAAATGCAGTATGATTATCATTTAATAGATGAGTTAAGTCTACGTTAGATATAGTATTATTATTAGGGATGCACCGAAATTTCGGCCGCCGAAAATTTTCGGCCGAAATAGCATTATCGGTTTCGGCCGAAACGTAAGAAAGCGCCGAAAATAAAAGCCGAAATTGTCGCCACGCCTCTCCCATCCTCCCGTCTCGTTCGCGCTGTCATTACGCATCAAACACGGAGTATGTCTGCAATTTATTTATTCTGTTATTGCAATGTTGTTTTGCACAGTAATTTAAAATTGAAGTAAAACATTTAATGCAGGTAATATTTTGCACAATTCGTAAAGGCACTAAAAGCTAGCACAGACTGAGTGATTTTATTCAGTGCAGTATGTTCTTCATGAGAAGAGGAACTGTGTCTTCAGCCAGAAAACTGAAAAATTTTTGTTCATAAAGATAAACCTGCTTCTTTTGCTTAAATTAAAAGCAGACCAATTTAGTGTGTATAGTTATGTTGTTTACAGTAAGAGGTTGGATTTATTTATTTTTCTTCTGTTTGTGCACTGTTGTTTGGTACAGTGATTTAAAATTGAAGTAAAAAAGCAGCTAGCATTTTTTTTGCACAATTTTGTTACAGAAAGAAATTTTATTTAGTTTTGTTATTGTTAAACAGCCATATTACTGTTATTTATTATCAATAAAAGTTTGATTGCTTAATTAATTTGTAGTTTTTTTAATACAAACAAAAAGAAAATATTTTAAACATGTTTTTTAATGAAGCCATTTTCGGTTTCGGTATCGGTTTTCGGCTAAGTGCATCCAAAAATTTCGGTTTCGTTTTCGGCCCAGAATTTTCATTCCGGTGCATCCCTAATTATTATAATTGACTGTATAACCTGCTATGTACAGTATTAGTACAGTAGATACAGTGTTCTATACAGTTGATATAAATATGTAAAGATGTAAAAGAATAAACAAACTACACTAAACATGGTTTATGAAATCTATACCACGTTATATGTGCAATTTTTCTGTATTTTTCTTTCTCCCCCCCCTCCTACACAGAGAGAGAGAGAGAGAGTGATAAACTGGTTGAAAGCTTCCAGTTGAGTGGCTCTTTTAAGCTCTACTTCCATTCTCTCTCAGGACCCAAAGCTCAAACACACACACACACACACACACACACACACACACACTTCTATGAGTGTGTCGATTCCCCCTGCAGGGGAGGCACACGGTGAAAAGGATGACCCACACTGACCTGATCGGACACGCCAACACACAGAGAGCGATGTGCAAGCACATATATACACGCTCACCATAGCACGCTCTCTCACACATCTATATAGCATAGCCTTATCTCTCGGCCACACACACCATATTTGTTGTGTCTCATGACCTTTTCTTAGTACCCCCCTTCTCTCTCTCTCACACACACATACTCTCTCACACACACACACACACACACACACGCGGTACAGTTTATTGTTCAGTGCTCAAACACAATAAGGACAGGACCACTGATGAGTATATCAATTTCATCTAGCAATATCTTATATCTCTGAGCAGACACACACGCACACACACACACACGCTCTCTCTCTCTCCTTATAGAGGCAATTGTTAGAGTGGTTACATCTCTGTTTTTAGTTTTTTAAACTATTAGTACTGTGCAAAAGTGTTAAGCCAAACCACATTTCTTCATATTAAATTAAAATAAATTAAATGATAATTGGGAGATAAATGGGAATAAAAGCTTTACTGCGACAGGCTGCACAGAAACCTAAAGATTTAAAAGTTGGTTGTTTATGTAACAGCCCGAGCAGCAACCTCGTTTCCCTTCTCATCTGTTCCAACCACTCAGCATCATTAGTATACAGATCATCAACCTGATCATCCGCTAATCTCGCTGGTTCATACCCCAAGTTAGACAAATATTTTTATGCTTGAATGATTCATAGATCATAGATCTGTGTGGCCTAACAAACAAACAAACAAACAAACAAACAAAAACATTTCTTTGAAACTACTCAGGTACAGAGACTCGACTGAAAACGAGAGGCAAAAACTTGCCAAAAAAATGAGAGTAAAAAGAAGTCCATTAAAATTCCTGGAGAACTATTCCTCAATGCTATATTAAAAATACAAGAAAGTCTGGCTCTTTGAAAGCAAAATATGAAGAAATAAGACTTTTGACAGTACTATATTTCTACCTAATAAAAGCATGAATTCAGCTGATTTTGTTCTGCTAACCAAGCAATATAAACTAGCAAACCTGCATCATCAACTTAGCATCCTAGTAATAGTAAAGGTCATTAAAAAACCATTAGCATTAGCATGAATGTCTCAAATGCTGTTTAAACACTGCTACCAGAATCCTTTAAATAGATGAAAAAGACACCAGTTCACAGAGAATATACAACATTTTCCTCAGATGTGTTGGTAAATACCAACAACAACAAAAAACAGAATAATTAAAGCTACAGTCTAATTGCACTTAGCATCGAGCGCTAGCTAAAACATCAGTGGGAGCAGCCATATTTAGAAAAGTCAAACATGATGCCACAGAGTTATGAGGAGGTTATGCAAACAACAATAATTTTGCTTAACTTTTAGATCTTCTTGTAATTAATTTCTTTCTTTTTTGGCAAAATATAGTAATTGCCTAATTAATACAAACAAACAAACAACAACAACAAATAAGAACTCACTCTTAATGATATAAAAACAATATTTCTCAACAGGTTTAATAGGATGTAATAAGAAAGCCTCTCTCAGATTTGCATTTCTGAGTGTGTGTGTGTGTGTGTGTGTGTCTTACCTTTCCCCGTGATGCCAGGCTGCTCTCCCAGCACTAGTTTAAGTCTCTTAGCGTGGATCTTGCCCTGATAGTGTGACTGCGCAACCACGGCTGAGGTAAAAGACATGTTACACAACGTGCAGCACTTATTCTTGTCCACGTCTCCTTCCTCAGTGCCCTGCAACACACACACACACACACACACACTTATTAAAGATTACTGCAGGCCCTACAGTAGGTCTTGCACTGGCTCTGTTAAATCACCCCTCTTACAGAAATCTGTAGCAGCTTCAAAGCACTGACACTGGAGACTCCTTCCATATAACACGGAAACGTGAATAATAAAAACATGTCAGAGCTGCTATTACAGAAAAACGAACTAGCAGCGTCTGACCAAGCAGAGTTGTGAATCCAACTGCACTCTGGTTGAAATATATAATTGAGTATAAATGACAGTGAAATTATGCAACATCAGAGACACACAGCGAGAAGCGGAGTGCTGCTTAGGAAGAGCTAATTTACCTGCTGTGTGTGTGTCTGTGTGTATGTGTGTGCGTCTCTGTCTGTGTGTGTGTGACATCAATTTGGCACTTCCTGACTCGTGAAGTGCTTGAAGAGCTCTCCCATCATCTCCCTGTGTGAAGTGTGTGTGAGATCCATTACACACTCCCTCATGCTCTGTGCATGAACCACAGACAACAGAGAGTACGTCGAACCCGTGACTTGTTAAACAGGTCTCCTTCACATGTCTACCAACATAACAGCCTCCTAATATGGGACGAATCCCACTCAGCAGGGGTGGAAGTAGTTTATATTCTTACTGGTATTATACAGTATAGCCACAAGGTGAGGACATTAAACAAGTGAGGTGTCGGACAGTTCTGTAAATCCCCTAAGTATCTTTAGGTATCTGCTTATTCTGCCTTGGAATAGCATCAGATAACTAATGTTTCCAGGCTTCACCACTGCAGGTGTCCAAGGATATGCATACAGGCTTTTTCACATTAATTTTAATTTAAAACAAGCTAGACTTAATTGTGACAAGCACCAAAAGTTGACTTTATTATAATTACTTAGTGCGATAGCACTAGCATTCCCTATGTTGGTTAGAGGTTTTTTTTTTTTTTTTTTTTTTTCCATTATTGACCAACCAACTTCTTAAAACTCTTAGTTTTTCTCTTTTCATTGTGTATTGCCATGTGCTTGCTGTTGCTCACTCCTACACTAAATGCTGCTTGCAGAGGTTGGGTTGGATGCAACAAATTCTCATGTTAGGAGGAATGTTAGCAGTGATTTTTTATTAATTATATTTTATATTTGGGGTGTTGTACTGGCCGGTTTTGATTATTTGGGGGTTTACAACCCTTCTCCATCCCCATCGTAATTGGTTGAATCACAAATAGTGTTAAATTGAAAGTTAGTGCACTATGTAGGGTGTACATTTTCTTTGTTCCACAAACCAAGTATTGTCTTTGATCCGGGATTTGGGATTCAGCCTCGTGTTAGAAGCTAGTTAGTAATGTAAACATGCAAAGAAAAGCAGTGAGGTGAGTCATGAACCTGTCAGCATGCTGGCTAAAGTTTACAATCATGTTAGGAGTAATAAAAAGTTAGAACACAAGTCAGAAGGCAATTCAGAGGCACTTCAGAACAACTTAGAAGCGATTATTAAGGAGACAAGGTGTTGTTTAAGTGACAAAGTTATCAGGTGTGTTTTCTTGCTAAAAGTTATTCTGTAACTGGTTTTAAATGTGGGTTTAAACAGTCGGATCTTTTCCCCTCTTTTCCATTACTGCAGAGCATCACTGAATCTTTTAGTGGTACGTCGTACTGGTGTGTACCAACCCATAGCAAGGAAACATCTTTCTTTTATTCATTTAATCTCTTCTTTTTCTCCTAGACAGAAATGAGCCGTCTTTGAGACTTGAATGAGATTTCGGCGTTTTCTACATCTTCTCAAAGGTGTCTCAAATGTGGCTCATTAACTTTAAACCTCAGAGATAGTTTATATTTGTCTTGTGTGTGACTCATATGCAGAAATGAGCCATCTTTGAGACTTGAATGAGATATTAGTTGTTTTCTCAATCTTCTCAAATGTGCCTCAAATATGGCTCATATTTTTTTGTTTCCCACACAAAGTATACAGTACTTGTAAACTGCATTGGGTTTTCTGATATGTCGTGTAGAATTAAACTCATCATTACTTTAAAAAGCGTTCATTTTACTACTACCGGAATTACAATGCAAAAATGTAGAACTCACAAAATGTGCATATTTATATGTCCTTATCAATATATATCCTTGATATAAAATATATGTTTGCTGACAGAGAGGGTTTTCATCACTTGTCACTTTATTTTAGACTGCATAGTTAATGTATGCATTCTTCCTCTTATTATTAATATTATTATTATTATGGTCACATGTGATCTTATAAATCTGTTCTATTTCTTGCCTAAATTGTCCTTTTTAAAATTTTTGTTTAGTTGTGTGTAGTTACTTAAAACGTTCCTTATATTGAAAAATATATTGTGCTAAAAATGTTTATTTTATTTTATTATTTTTATTAAAACATAATAATCCTAGGAATGGCTGAAAATGCTTGGGGTTTAAGGGCTAGTGCCATCTACACTAAAGAGTGTTTAGTAATTTTTTTATATACACAGTACTTCATCTTATTCTTCACATACAGGTAGATGGAGGAGAGGGTTAGTAGGTTGGATCTCTAAAATGAAGATATGTAGATATGTAGGTTGGTAACGACTAAAGACAATTACAAAATAGCTTTGTAATAGATAAATGTTTTATTTTTCAACTCTAGCTTCATTTAAAAAATAATAATCCAACCCCCACTTATATTATTATACAGTACACACAGGTGTCCCTAGTTGATCAACATGTCTAACCTTTTACAAATGTGTACACCTTAATGAAGTTATTGAAATTAAACTGGCAAATGGCAAACTTACTTTACATTCTATACAAATTTCATTACTAATAAAGAACTACAATACAATATAAAGAACATTTATTTTTATCAAGAAGAGAAGCAATGAGATAATGTTTGTGTTCAGTGATTTCTGTATACACTAATCATTTAGGGCAAAACCAATTTTTGATTACACATTTATGACTAAATGTTCAACATTTTTTCATTCCCAACCCGGTCAAGCCTACAGTACATACTGTACAGATTCTAATAAAAACATCATTTTTCAATTTCTCCCACACATGCTTCAAGCCTACAACATCATCAATGTGTTCAACATCAACATCAACAAACATCATTGTGGCCCTTACATACATCAAGCCACCCATTTGGCCTTTAAATTTTTAATATCTTTGTCAGGCTGACTGACATTCTGTATCATTTAGTGTATCGGTTATGTCTCATTGTTTCTCCTAAGTCAGCTTTAGGATAAATAGAAAATAGAAAATTTAGTCTCATGAGACCAGAAAAAGTTCATTCTGAGCAAAAAATTTTGCTATGGGAACCTACTTTCTTACACAAACACAAAAGTCACGGTCTTCAAAGGAAAGATGCACAAAAGACTTTTACAAATCACAAACACACACACACATTTGTCAATATTGTGTGTTTGTGTAGTGCTGTTTGTGTACATTGTGTAATTTTGTGCTTCAGTAATCGATTGTTTCGGCGAACATGAACTCCATTTTCATGAAGAAGTCTAAGATAGGGTGGGATGAGATCCATTATGTTTTTTCACAAAGGTACATACAGCAGTTCTTGAAACTGCCTATCCTGAGCAAAAGTAATGGCACCCTTCTAGTTTTTCTGAGCTGCTCAGTGGTAAAACAGTACTGCAGCAGCTGGCTACATCCACTTCAAATAGACTTCATTTATGTACTGAGGAACGAAATCGATGCAGGTGGCAAGTTCACTTTCAGTACAAGGACATCTCTGTGAGTGTGCGAGTGTAAGTGTGTGTGTGTGCGTGTGTAGTGGAATGGATATCTTGCTGTCACAGCAGTTGCACTAATTTGGTCTGAAAAAAAAAAAGACAGAAAGAAAGGGATCTGCCTCAAATGACACATTAACACTTAATTAAGCAGAAATGGAGCAGAAACTAATTCACCAGGTATAAGTTTATTTTCTTACTTCCTTACTTTTTTTCTTGTTTTTTGGATGTATACATTTTCTTCTTTGCCCTTTGATTTCTTTCTTCCATTTATTTGTTTTGTTTTCTTTGTTCCTCCCTCCATTTTATGCTATTTGTCTTTATAACATTATTATCTTTCTTTCTTTCTTACTTACTCATATTTAAATTAATTTAAAAGAATTCATATTTGCTTTAGGCATGTTATCTACCTTTACATACACACACACACACATTATATATATATATATTTATTTATATTGTTTGATCTCATGTCAAACAATATAAATAAATAAAAAACAATCACTGATTTGAAAAAGAATTTCTAAAAATGACTCATAAACTCAATCAGGTGAAGCTAATCAGCTTTTCAATAGCACACAATGCCTTTGACAATTTGACTTTTAACCGTAATCAGCTATGGTCATTTTGATTAGCTCAACATGAAAAGCTGGAGCATTTGGTAGTGCAACTGAAGCAAACAATGAATTATGGATGAATTATGAATGGGAAGGAAAGCACTGTCAAAAGATCTCCGGCATAAAGATGTGCAAAGACAGAAGTTAGAAGATTTTTCAAAAGAAAAAATTTCTAAAGTTTTATCACTATCATTAAAGTCTACTATTGAAAAATAAAAAGTATTTGGTACAATACAAACCCTTCCTGAATCAGGACGTCGCTACAAACTGGATAAAAGACCCAGGAGGGAACTGGTCAGAGAGGCTAACAAGAGGCCCACAGCAACTCTGAAGCAGTTGCAGAAATTTTAAAATTGCAGAAAGAGTGGTCATTCTGAGTGTTGTGTTCATCACAAATGTTCCACAAACATGGCTTGTATGGGTAGAAAAAAACAGTCCTCAAGAAAAGCCCATTAAAATCTTTGAAATGACTTAAAGACTATAGTCCACAAATGGTGTCCATCAAATGTGTGTGTGTATGTATATATATATATATATATATATATATATATATATATATATATATAAACCTCAAAGTAAAGCAAACAAATGTTATAAGGAATGAAAATATATATATAGCGTGTATGTACTATATATATATATATATATAGAGAGAGAGAGAGTACATACATACACGCTATATATATTTTTTCATTTCCTTATGACATTCGTTTGCTTTACTTTGAGGTTTTTAGAAATTGGTTTATGCTTTAATATTGGCAGGCCGAGTTATTTTATTTCAATGGCAGCAGTGAAGGCATGTAAAATGTACTTTCTATATTTAATCTTAGCTTTTTAATGTCAACGAGTTTCTTCTCTCACAGCTTCAGAAGCACGCCCACCGTGCCCAAATTCCTCCTAATTTGCACATTACGAACTAAATTACACTGCATTGGCTTTATATAACCTCTAGCACTGCGATGGACGATGAGTGCGTGGATCAGGTGTGTTCAATTAGAGCTGGAATTAAACTCGGAGACATCAGAGCGAGAGTCTGCTCAATAATAAACATGCCTTTTCAAGGAGAACTACTTGGCCTGCGTTCTTGACTCACTGCCAAGTGTTCGTAGTGCGGCATCTGCCACGAATCATCTTCCTCGGGACGTCACTCGCTCCATATGCAGGTTGCCGGGAAGTAGGTCGACGTCCTTTTACCGTTGATTCGCTTTTATCAGAATAAACATGGAGAGCTAAGGTTTTTAAGAGCTCTATGATCCTACTGAAGGCTATTCCATTCAGTTCCATTACAGACATGAAGTGTAATTAAAATATGGAACACATGGTTAAAGAGAGAAAATTACTCCCTATTTATTCGTCATGTAGTAATTAGCGTGCTTGCAAAATGAGTAAAACATTTTATTCCTCAAACTTTTTCTTCACTTTTTTTTTTTTTATCGGGTCCTGCAATTAAACCACTTAACACCCCATCTGCAAACTTTGATATTTGTTTTGAGGATAATTGCTGCTAGTTGTGAGGCACTCTGTATGTTGTGAAATTATGTAAAGAATATATTAAATGTGGTTCCCTGAGCAGCTTGACATATTACTGAGAAACCACAAACTGTAAACTTGTCCGTCCTTAAGACTTTCACGTGATGGGAAAACTTACTGACTGTTACAAAGACTCTCTCCATAAATAAATAAACTTCACTTAAATTAAAGTTGCAGTCTGACGTTACTTTACATACGTCTTGTATGTTGTTCATAAACCCAAAGAACCAACACGCAAATGGACAGGACTACATTCTCGGCTTGAGTGAAGAAACCAGTCTATCGGTTTCCCTACTTCCTCTAAGTTTGGGTCGATTTAAAAACTACTAACTAGATCTCTAATTAAACCCCAGACGGGACGTCCAGGCGGCTCGAAAAACACCTTTCAGGATGTTAATTGTCTGCTTATTAACAGGCTTGTGTAACAGTTTCTGTGGTTTTTAGGACATCCTCTGGGAGTGGAGAAGGCATCAGTATCGAACTGCGAGCTGATACTGCTGTCTCACTGAGGCTCAGTTACTGAGACGATCCTAATACACACTGATGCTTTATAATTGTTTCCCCTATTAATATTTAGTGCACACTCTGTAGTAAATTAGTACAAAGTTTAATGTTGAATGTTGATCTTGTCCTGCATTGCGGTATTATTTGTACAGCTCGTAGTCTGTATGAGGTCTCCGTGTATTGCACCATGATCCTCAAGGAAAGACATTTCGTCATGAAGAAATGTATGAATTGACAAAACTTGAATTAGACAGCAGGATGGAAGCATTTTTAATGTAAGTGACATAAATAATAATGAAACGCACTTTTACGAAGCAGAAGTTTGAGATTTAGGAGTGATCACAGTCTGTGTTTTTTATTCTTACTTTGCATAACTTCCTCATTTTTAATATATATAATATGAAAGAGGTAAAAGAGCTCAGACAGAAATAGTAATAATAATAGCTTAGTTGTTCCAACCATCAGAGGAAAAAAAACAAAAAACATATAAACATACTGTAGGAAATATTCACCAGAATGCAGGCAACAGCGGCCATGCGAAGCACACGGATCTGGGAGCTATCGAACAGAGTAACGCTGGGGAAAAATAATTGCTTCCACCTCTACACTGCTTCTTCTAGTTCCCATCAGCAAAATGCTGACTTTAAACACTGATCATAAACCAAAAACAATGAGTTTCTCATGTTGAGATCTATTTATTTATTGTGCTTGTAAGCACAGCCGGTGGTTTTGGAAAAGTGCCCGATTTGATAGCGTTGTTCTTTCAGTTACAACCATTGGAGGTTGTTTCGGGGATCATCTGATCCACGTTTTGATTTTGGCACAGGTTTTATGCAACCCTCGCATTTTTTCAGCCTCTAAGAGTGCCTGAAATCTCAGTGGCTGTGTGTGGGGGGCATTGTGTGAGAAGCAAACCCGGGCCTTCTGAATGTGGCAGGCGGGAAGCCTACAGTAACACTGGTATCTGGATAAATGTGTTCACATATGAACAGTTTGACTGCAAAATGAGATCTCCATTTTAAGCTTTATAAAAAAAAAGGTTATGGATAACATTGCATAGCAGACGTAACCTGACATACCAAATGCAAAATCTTTCTGCACACAAAAAATCTCCTGTTTCCGGAGTGTTGTAGAATTATCTCTCTGATTAATTTGCTTTCCTAAATATAGTTTTCGTTAAATATCGATGTGCATCATGGCTCCAAAATGCAAGAGTACTAGTGATAGTTAAAGTAAAGCTTTTATAAAGAGAAATCTATGGTGATTTAAAAAAAAATTGTTATAGACTTTTAGCGACTGAGATTAACAATTGAACAGAAGTCTAAAAGTGGCATTTATCTCGTTTTGCTGTCAAACCATTTGAACACTTTTTCGAGTCTCACATCAAACAGGACATTTTGGCATGGTTGGCCTCATAGTGATCTGTATCATGCAGGAGTCTTTACACAGTCAACTCACATTCAAAGTAAAATGTATTTTATTTGAACTCTGAGTTTACATGATCTCCGAAAAATCAGTTTCGACATTCCAAAAATGAGGTGCTGCATTAAAAACTTAGTAAGCGAAAGATAATGATCATAGGCTCATTTATTTTCCCTTAGCCGATATTAGTGTAACTAACTAGCTCAGCATATGTTAGTAAATGAGGTCTTTCTGGGAAGCATAAACTTGATTCTGGGCAGAGTTTCCACTCGGTGAGCAAGCTAATGTACTTATTACTTTATTGTCCATACTTTTAAGGTTCATGTTTCTAGACAGAACTGAATGTAACTCTTGGCATTTATTTTCTAAAAAAAAAAAAAAAAAAAAAAAAAAATTAGCATTAGAGCTATGTACACAACACAAGGCACTAATCACGTCTTGGCTGATTGACTCAATTTGAAGTGGAAATTTGATTTTCCGCCGAATCGTTCCGTTACCAGATGGCTGATAGAGATTAAACACCGCAGGGATTTCGGTCTCAGTGTTCGATTCAGTCCTGACTGTTTCAGCTTTTATTGTTGAAGCGCATTTATCCAGGTGGCTTGGAAACAATGTTCTTTGTCTACAACAACTGCAAGCAATCTATTTTATTTTTTATTTTGTTTCCTACAAGTTCCAAAGGAATAAGGCGTTCAAAAACTTCCCTAATTTTATTGCATTATAGTGTTTGCATCTCAGGCTAGTCTTTCAAATCAACATTTAAGGGACACACTAGGCCACATAGCGAGAGCTCTTTTGTGGGTGTGTTTAGAGGCAATGGGATGTTAAACAGAGCAGCTGCGAACTCCACAGGCATCACACACTGCAGGAACACAGGGAGCAGAAAAAAATAAATAAATAAATAAAATAAAACACATCGGCATGGTTTTTACCACCTCAGTGAAAGCTTACGATTTTCTTTTTTGTGCTGAACTTACACAAAAGTCTCAGATGGTATGACTTCTGTTTATTGTAAGCAATAAATAAACAGTCGAGAAAGAAGCTAGAAGATCAGAAAAGTCGCAATATCATCATTTATTCCCAAAATTCACTTATAGCACCATTTATCACATATTCATCAATGTCAATACTCCATCTAAGCTAAATGTGCTGCTGTTTAGTGGTCTTTACGTTCTAGATTTTAATGAAACGCATTGGAACGTTTATGAGATTACAGGATTGCGAGTAACGCGGTTTGCGAGCGTTCTGCAAACCGAGCAAAGATTTTTAATAAATTTTGACTTGGAAAATGAGCAAGTCTTGGTTTACTTCTTGCGTCACGTGATCACAACTGAGCCAACGGTTTTTCTTTCTCCTGTGCTGCGGAATTGTGGGTAATTGTCTCCCCTGCTTGGTCTTAGTGCGCGTCTCTTACTGGTATAATCAACATCTGTGCACGCATGTACTGTTTACTAAGACACTGTGATTACGTGTGTGTGTAAAACATTTTATTTTGTGTTTGTAAGCGTGTATGTACAGCGTGCGTGTACTGTTTCTTATAGCACACGTGTGCGCATGTAAAGCAAAAGAAAGTCTCATTAGAGGTTAAAAATCCATTTTCTCCCTCTCTGTTTCAGCCTGTCATTATGTGTGTGCATGCGTGAGTAATCTGACACCGTACCCCTTCGCACACGCGCAGTCTCACTCTCTCTCTCCTTTACACCCCCCACACCCCCTCTCTGCCTCACACACACAAACACACACACACTCTTTTTCTCTGCTCTACACAGAAACTCTGCTTTGCCACGATTCTTTTCAAAGGTTAAGTGCAGGTTCATTTGTTTGTTTGTTTTACGTTACAGCAGTGATTCCGTTAGTATGCACTCACACGAGTGTCATTAGCAATGTTCTTGCTAATTTTTCAGACAAAACAGTCTTTCCGTTTATGTGTGTGTGTGTGTGTGTGTGTGTGTGTGTGTGTGTGTGTGTGTGTGTGTGTTTGTGTGTTTGTGTTTGTGTGTGAGTGTGTTTTGGAATATGAGCCCGCTTTCAAAATGGATTATGCTCGTAATCTAATCACTTTTGGATATGTGGGTGTGGCTAAGCAATGTGATAAAAGTGTGCCAATTTGTTATTTCAGTATGATGTAAATAAGAGTTAACACAATGTTATGACAACTAAATGATAGATACTATTAGCCAAATGGACACAATTTTGGGTTTCTATTATATATTTGCTCTTTTTGGCAAAAAAAACATCCTTATTTTAATTCTTTTGATTTTTAACATTAAATAAATAAAAAATGATGCTCAGAGATTAATTATAAGTTTAGCTATGTAGGTGCCTCGGGAAGCGCGGCTACAAAGCAGCCTGAAAGTTCTAACAGTTATTTAGGGAATAAAACATTTTATAACTTTGATTAGTTTATTACTTCATTACTTCAGTTTTTAATATCTCAATAGGGATGAACATGTAGTAATTTGTCTTCTGGCTTAAAATTCTGAAATTCAGTTTAGCTTGAAATTCTGCAAAAAGATTTAAAAGTCTAATCAGGCACACCAATTTTTATTTTACTTTAATAGAAAATTTCCACCAAATATAGCACCGACCCATAAACTCATTCATGCTGACACTGTAACAAGAGCGCATAAACACCAAGGGTGTAAAAGTGCTCACTAATAAAACTCTGTTTGCCACCCAATTTTCACCCTTTGTTGGCTGCGAGCTGACAGCCCAACACCGTTCCCGCTGTCATAACGCGAATTGTACCCTGTCATACTTTGAGCTTGAAGCATTTTCTCCTCTCGCTTCATGAAAAATTGGAATGACGCTGTAAATTGCTCTAAGTGCGCCTCACTTGTGCATTCAGCCAGCCAGAAACGAATAGGCCGTTTACACTGTTTGACACGCACCCATGTACACAGAATCACATGCCTCTATTCAGTAACAATCTGACAACATCATCAACTAATCATAATAATATTAATAATAATAATAATAATACTTACGTTGTGTGTTCGTAGTTTCTTGGCCGGACAGCCTCCGTCCACTGGGTGCAGCATGTAGTAAAGACGAACTTTGTTTGCATGTTTTCGACTCTGCAAAGAGCAAGGAAAAGAGGTCAGTTCACATCCTGAAAATTCAAATCAAATTTCAAATTAAAATTTTATTTGTCACATATACAGTCATACACAGTACGATATGCAGTGAAATGCTTATATGACCGCCCGTAACCTTAAAAATTTTAAAACAATCAGTAAGAAATAAGAAATAAATACCTGAAACTATAAGAAAATAGAACAAAATATAAAAAATTCCTAAAAATATATAAAAAAAATATAAGAAATATAAACACCTATTTGTACAAAAGAGAAAATAGCAATTTTAAATGGAGATGAAAATGGAAATATATGGAAATGTTCAGAAAATGTATTTATTCCAACACTAGGGAGTGGACTAACATAGAAAAATATTCAACACTACAATCAAAAATGTACAAGTAAAAAATAAACAAGTTTTTTTTTTTTTAATAATGGTTTTATCCAGTAAAAAAAAAAAAAAAAAAAAAATTTTATAAAAAGGAAGTAGCAGAGATTCAGTTGGTGCCTCTGGCGAGTGTTTGTAGCTAGTGTTTAGCTTGCTTTGCTAAACTGGCAACAAAATAAACAACCCATTTTCCCCCTAATTAGTCTTTAACTGGTCAGCCCTAAAAATAGCTACTAGATACTAAAAAGACATTGTCCAGGCCACGCACACAAAATACAAGCAATACTTGATAGTATTCATGGTCGCTTAAGCCATCAACAATAAAGCTTTGTAGCATACTGTAGATAGACTATCAATTTGATTCCACTCTTTTTTTTCCACTCAATTTTTGGGCAATGTGATTTTTCTATTCCATTCACTAGCACTAAGTTTTATTGTGTAATTCTTTTCAAACAGCACTATTTCTGACAGATTCAAAATAAAATAAATAAATTAATAAATAAAAAAACTATCTAGTAAACATAGAAATGATGTGCAACTTGTAAAACAAAGGCCTCCCAGGAACTCCGTTAATCGCCCAAACATGTGGAATCGGCTTGGAGCGAGGTCGGGACTGTACGGGGCATTAGGGATGCAACGATTAACATTTTTTTCAAAACCGATCTGATCCGATATCAAAAACTCTGACTATCGGCCGATACCAGTCTGATATCAGTGGGGATATTTTACCTTCAAAACTAAGGAATGTAAAAATTCACTTAGTCATTAAAATTTATTTGTTTTCGGTATAGAAAGAAATACAAAGTCTGACTGCACATTGTTGGATGAAAAACAGGCAAAAAAAAAAAAAAAAAAGAGATAGATGATATGCAATCTACAGCATGGCATCAACTATAAAGAAAACTGAATGATGCAGTAGCAAAACTAACAGTAATTTCAACAGTTACTAGTTGTACCACAATCTTTACAATAACGACCACATAGTTAGTGCAATTATTATATTTAATTACTTTCTGCTGAAAATCCAAAAAGTAATATTCTAAATCAAATGAATCTTACATCAGAATGGTAACAAGCTGCAACACAGTGCATATTATACAGAACACCTTACATTCAAGAAAAATAGTAGAAGACAAACTTTAATATAATAACTAAGATAAATATACGCATCACTCGCAACATAAACCTGCCTCAGGAATCACTTGATCATCATTGGTAGGTTTTTTCTGCTCGTTAACAACAAGCTGTAATGAGTGTGCTACACAGCCCAAAACTAGGGACTCCCAAATCATCCATCGCTTTCTTCATATTGCAGACATTGTCCCGCAAAATCCTGTGTACCTTGGGTAAAGGAATTTTCCATTTATCAAGCATATCTTTGATTGACACTGAAATCGCCCTGCTGGTGTGTGACCCTCTCATTCCCTTTACGTGTAGCACAGCGCCCTGCAAATCATAATTTTCATTCAACCAATGTGCTGTTGAACTTAGAAGGGACATTGGGCACACCTCCACATATCTGTGGTGAAGCTGAAGGACCGGACGTCTTTTAATTGGTCTGCAATATGTGAGGAAACTCCGGAATACAGCGTAGGCAAAGCGCTCTTAGAAACGTATGTTGGAGATGACAAACTATATGGCGGTTCCAGATGCTCCATGATGCTACGGAAACCAGTGTTGACAACAGAAAGGGGCTGGTCATCTAGAACAGTGAATTCTAGTACCTTTTCTGTTATTTTTACAGCTTTAGGGTTCTGATGTGAAAGTTTCTCTTGCCTCTCTGCTTTGATTCATCCTTTTTCCGTTTGATTTGCGCAAACTCCTTGTGTTCTTTTGTGTGATGCTTCTAAAGGCGCTTAATTAAATTTGTGATATATTGTATATGTTATTTCTAAACACTACTTCTACCTCTTGAAACGTGTGTGCAAATATTACAATTTGCAGTGCCACTAGCTCCTGTATCGAGAGTAAAATATTTGCATATCGGGGACATGTTTAACATGCTGAGGTAACCTATTTCGCAGGGAAAAGATTTCCGCTAAACACTCAAGTGTGGCTGCGTAAGCCTTCTTTTAAATGTATTTTATTTTAAAGGCAATGTTTTAAAATAATTAATTGTGTTTGTATACGAATCATTATAGTTTTTACTGTAGACTAATATTTTTGCTATTCATTTAATCAAACTCTGGTAACGGTATCGAATTTGAATCGATCACGCACCACCAATATCCGATCGATTCAAAAAGCTTAGATCGGCGATGTTGGTGAATGATTGTGTGTACAGTTCCCACAGACAGACACATCTCTTCCGCAAGCTGTCTACAAGCTTTCCATCAATTTTCAAGCATCACTTATTGTTAAAAAAATAATGACACTTATAAAGAGAGAGACTATATATAAAATTATATAAATTATGAATAGATACAGCACAAGGTTAGTGTTTGGCTCATACGGAGTGTACAAATGTCGAGGTGAATCAGAGGGAAAGCAGGCTGTCTTCACGTCAAAACCATGACACTAGACTAAATCGATTCCTAATAGCTTGTCTACTTTTTGCTCACACTTCATTCAGACTTTTCATTGTGACAAAGTATAAAACTATTCTTCTGACATCAATGGATACCATTAAAACGACTGAATAAACTGTTCTATACACACATGATGACTTTTTCTGTTAAACGAGACCAAGGAAATAATATGCACCGCTGGAACTGGCATTGACTTGGGAATGGGGGTGGGGAGGAAAAAGACTGACCATTCTGATAAATTGTGATCGCAGCGACTATTACAACACGATAGATCGCAAGTCCGTCAATGCCTTCAGCTAGATGGGATGGGTCATTTCAGGCAGAAAATCAATTCGCAATGTGAAAGTGACGACATTCGACGAGAAGAATGGAAGACGAGAAGAGAGAGCCAATGTGAAATACATTACTTGCTGTTATGCCAAGACTGGTTTTATGGCTTTATACGTAATGTACATTGAAGTGGAGCTCCTTCTATGGTCTTCTCAAGATACACATTATTACATTTTGAAACCTTAATCAGCATAGAGATGGGCATCTAAACAGTGCTACTTGCAAAACACTGGTCATACCACCTCGAGTAACTTCAAAGTTGCTCCTGAATGAGAGCAGGTCTCAGAAATATGGGCTAAATAAACACTTGTGTAAGCTACCTGAATAAAGATTAGCCAAACAAGGTTGACTCAAATTAAGCCTATAAGCCCGGGTCAACAATTCTGCCTGTAGCCTGATGTACCTGTTGTATTTAGATGAACTTTCTGGTGGACATTCTTGCAAGAGACTCATATAAAGGCCATATTACACGCCATTAATAATGGAGCCTTCTGGTTGTAAAAGGTGTTTACATGCCAATGCACAAAGCAGATGTTTCTTCAGTAAATGCTTTATTCTGGTCAGAGTCGAAGTACAGTACACTCATTCACCATTTTATTAGGTCCACCCTGATTGTTAACACAAATATCTAATCAGGCAATCACATTTCGGCAACTCAATACCTTTAGGCAGGTAGACGTGGTCAAGATGATCTTCTAAAGTTCAAACTGAGCAACAGAATGGGCAAGAAAATTGAAGTGATTAAAAATGTATTTCCGAGACTGCTGGGATTTCCATCTCTAGTCTTTGCCGAGAATGTTCTGAAAGAGAGTAGAGATCCAGTGAGGGCAGTTCTCTCTGCAAAAATACATTGTTATTGCCAGAGGTCGGAGGAGAACTGGTTCGAGCTGGTAGAAAGCCACCAGTAACTCAACTAATGTATTAAACCTTGAAGCGAATGCCACAGCAGCAGAAGTATGCAGCAGGTAGCCAGAGAAAACTGAGGCTACAATTTGCATGCGCTCACAAAAATTGGACAATCCAAAAAAAAATAAAACGTCACCTAGTCTGTTGTAGTCTCTGCTGCGACATTCAGATGGTAGGGCCAGAATTTGGGCATTAGAACCAACTTACTGCCACAGCCTACCTGAGTACTTGTTGACCATGTCCATCCCTTTATGGTCATAGGATAACATGTAATGTCACAAACAAAAAATCATCTTGAACTTGGTTTCTTAAATATGGCAATGAGTTCACTATACTCAAATGGCCTCCAAAGTCACCAGATCTAAATCCTAGATCTGACCCGAGCACCTTTCGGATGTGGTCGAATGGAAGATTTACATCATGGATGTGCAGCCACGATCATGTTGATATAGAACAAAATCTCTAAGGAATGTTTCTAGCACCTTGCTGATTTCATGCAATTCAGAATTAAAATTGTTCTGAAGGCAAAAAGGGGTCCAACCCAGTCCTAACCAGGTGTACCCAATAAAATGGCCAGTGGGTGGGGAATAATTTATTCCAAGTTTTTAACACAGAACCAATTAAGTTTATGAGAAAATTAGATGTTCTACACACAAAAATAGTAAATGCAGAAGTGAAGGGATTAGTCACAATTCCTCAGGGAACAGGTTGGATTTATCAGAATTCCTCTGGCAAATAGGCTTGTGTGGGATTAAACAAAATAATAATAATAATAAATATAGTCCTACACACAGCTCTGGTAGTTTTTTATATTTGTACCAGATTAGAGTATTTCTCAAACTTCTGAACAATAAAAGTCAACTTGTTCGAGTTAAAAAAGATGGCTGCTATGACTCAAATAACCACTCTTTACATCCGTGTTAAGCAGAAAAGCATCTCGTGACGACACGCGAGTCAGACGAATCTATTAGTATGTCTAAGTGTTTCCAAGCAATTTGTGTTGGAAACCTCAATGACATTCTTTTAACACTGCATAGATTTCCTTTTTTGTTCTTGGTTCCTTTCCATACGCCTAAAGAGTCATTATTGTTAATAAAGTGTATTAAAACGTCTTTAAATAAAAATCACACATTCCGAGTGTTGCTTTTCTATTACACTATTGTTATCAGTTTTTTCTCCATTTCCCAACGTTTTTGCAGAAGCCATCATAAAATCTGTTTTTCTGTAAACTCAGGGCTCAGGCATTCCCCTGCGTGAAGCCCGTGTCCAGACAGTGACCACAGAGGTAATAAATGCTGTATGTCAGCTATTTAGGCTGCACAGGATTGTTCCTGTCAGACAGTACACATTGCCTGCTGTCTTTACAGAAGAACAGGCATCAGGATGCACAAATTACCAGAAGTCGAAGTGTAATTGATGGGAAACGGTCGGTGCGCCCTCACAACAAGATCCATCTGACAAGCTTACGAGAAGCAAACCGCAGCCTTTTGTAGTCCGTCTCTAGAAAAATGCCGTCCTTGTAAACAGAACGTTGTATCCTCAGAGGTCAATTAATCAATAAATCCTTACAACTCATCACAGATCTGTGAGCCCTTTTGTATCTGTCCAGACATCACTTGCTTTCAGCCCACCATCAGTTTCTCATCCTTTGTTCTGAGAAATCTTTGTAAAATCAAGTTTCATGATTCAACCACCTTTCATGGCGGAAAAGGGACAATGATCGCCGGCTAAAAAAAGCTTCACACGGTGAGGGCACTCATATGCAGGATATGAAAAGAGTCGGACTGCAAACTTCAAACTCAGGAACAAGTATATAAGATATTCCTTGGGCTATGGAGAAAACATCTGGAGTTGAGACAGGCTGGATGTTTGGAGTCATTCCAGGCGGGAATTAAAACACAAGGTTTTATGCAGACTAATAAGTTATCCAAGATGTAATCATAAACCAGTACTACTAATGAAAAAATAACAGAAAATAACACGGTTCACAGCAAAGCAGAAAATTTATTTAGGCAAGAAAATTAGGAAAAATGGCTTAGATTGCCTGTGGATTAATAAAAAACAGGAAACAAATACCGAAATAAGGAAAGCAAAACCCGAAAAGAAACAGACACCTTGTCTAATTACCATATGGTGCTGATATTAAAAAAAAATCTGTTTTGTTGCTAAACAAATGAGTGGAGTATTTTGTCGAAATCTTCGTCTTTAGGCTCTTTTAGGCTTTGGAGAGTGCATGCACATAACATATCCTGTTCTGTTCGCTCCTAGAACAAAACGTGGTGATCTCACGTAGTGAATTCAGAAATTGTGCAAGGCTAAAAAAAAAAAATCCATGTTTCATTTAAATGCATCCTGCTCATCACAGAAGTGACCACAGCGCAACGGACAGAGCCGCAGAGAAATGTGTGACAGTAAAACCACCAAGGCCCTAATGTACCTATAAGCGCTTTACTGTAAATTAGTACATAAATGTGTCACGATTAACTGCTCATTAAAATGGATTTTTATGGTGAACAATCTATAGTCTGAACACCTAAACACACTGAGAAATACACTGCCTGGCCAACTTATTGCAAAGGAAAAGGAGACTGCTGAAATGACTGGGTTCAAAACTATCAAGCACTTTATTAAAGCAGGGACGGATCGTGCTAATAGTGCTGAACACTTCACCAAAGAGATGTGGTTGGGAGATCAGTTAAATATGTTGTATCGTAAAAACTGGACAGTATAAATCACAGTGAAAGGAAGAGCATTTCCATACACAGTATAATGAGAACTGAGAAGATTAAACAGCTGCGTGGCCATAAGAAAACCACTTGTTTGTGAGGTTTATTAGAAAAAAGGCTTCACTTTGCAACAATCATATGGTCTGATGAGTTCAGATTGAGCCTATTCCTGAGTGATGGGCGTGTCAGGCTAAATGGCCACTCTCCAAGCCTCTAGAGGCAGTGTTATGATCTGTGGTCGCTTGTGTTCAGGTCTAGACTCAGCATCGTTATGGGGCAATAAAATGAAGTCAGCTGACGACCAGTACTGAATGACCAGGTTAACCCCCCCCCCCCCACCTCCCCCCAATGGCACGGCCAGGTAGATTTGGGCGATATGACCTGAAATCAATATCACAACCAACTGAACATTTTACCTGAATTATGATTAATGAATGATTATTTCGTTAGTTCACTGACGACAATCTTTTATAAAAAGTATTACTAGAATTGAAAAAATAATAATAAATGATAATAATTGACATTGGTAATATTAAGTCATTTGATTAATTGCCCTCAAACCATGAAAGGGTGGTTTTTAAAGCATGAAGCTAAAAGCTTACAAAATATTAGAGTATGCAGCCTTTATTTTGGCCACATTGGCCAATTAGGTTAAAGGCAAAACGGGGGATTATTGAGTGGATATCGTCTGTACATCAGAAATGAATGAGCATCAAAGCAATTTTGCTTTCAACAGCTTAGAATAAGAAGAAAAATGAATGATGCTCTTTATGTTGATGGAAAATAATAAGGTCAATATTCTGTTCAAGTATAAAACTCTACCATGATGCCCCGGGGTTTCGCCTTTTATTCCCAGTGGCTTCAGGGGATCATTTTCAACCCAACAACACTCTCCCGTTTCTATTTGTTTCACACTTAGCCCCCAATGGTGGATGGGATAAGCTTTATTGGCTGTAGTAAAATGGAAAGGAATCGTTTTGTGCCTGCGAGGTTTACTGAAGTGTATACGCATAAGTCAGTTTTAAAAAGGCCTTTTATGATGGCTTTAATGCAGGTACGGGCAGAAACCCAGGCATTTCGATCTTGCCGCTGATGTAAAAAAAATAAGTTTGCTTCACGAGAGAAAATCTTCCCGTTTTCCCCTAAATGGGAACTTGTGTCTTGTTTAAGTAATGTGCAAGCTCAGTGTGAATGCTGCAACCAAACATCATAACTATGCTAACAACCTCTCATGGAAACAGCAGGTTTATAAAGCTTTCACACTACCTGCTAGTCAGCAAAATGCATTTCTTTTTTGCCCTTCTGCCATCCATGAGGTGATCTACTGAATGCAATATTTGCATTGAAAAAAACTGCTCAGTGCAGAAAACCCTTCTTAAAAACTGCTTTTGTCAAACCAAGTTGAGAAATGCAGTTTTTAAGAAGGGTTTCGTTGTTTGAATGAAAATACAGTCAATGCGGTTAATAGAAAAGTTTCATGATGCCTGCAGGCAAGGCAGTGGCTCGCAGTAGAGTTTCAATTTTTATTTATTTTTTGTTATGTGAAATAGTAGCCCAACCCCACTCTTTCATTTTTCTTAAAGTAATGAGATGGTGATCATCTTCCAGATACATCTTCAGTCTTACTTTATTTACTGCTGCTTCCATTTCGCGCTTTCCTGTTTTATCGTAACAATACACTGTTTTGTTTTAGTTTTATTGATCAACTTTAAGAGGTGTACAGCAGAATGTACCTGCACAATGTGCTGAAGCATTTAATTTGCCAGAAATATATCAGAAGAACAAGAACGTTTTTCCGACCCAACTTTGAGGTTAGGCTTCTAATCTACTCCGACAAATCCCGACTTCTGTGTAGAAATTAGAATTCAGTCATGTTAATGATTGATTAGATAATTTACAGTATACAGCATGAAATGGGAGCCAATCAGTGCCTTATCCAGAGACCCAGGGGATTAAAGTCTAAAGCACAAACTGGTGAGTTGTTCTCAGATTTTACAGTAGCAATTCCCGGAAACTCGTCATGTCACAGAATATTAGACCCCGACAGGGCAAGCATGCTCAGTAAAAAAAAAATAGGTGATTCCAACAAGAGAGACACACTTTGCTGGGCTAAAACAAAAATGTCTACATCAGGGGCTGGGACGGGATTATCACGACCAACTAAAGTTTGTTACCGCCATCTTTTAATAATGGACTCAATATGCAAAGGGCAGCTCAAATGCTTCGTAGTAATAATACAGCAAGGGGAACTGCTTAAAAGCATTTTTTATGTTTTTTGCTACTAGCGCTAGCATTGCCACTAAAATTTACGCTAACATTCCCGGGAAAGTAGAGGCGTACGCGGTTGTATATACAATGATGTAATGATGCGACTCTCAAAGCCAATCCTTAGGAGGTTCGCTATCGAACCGGCTCTGATCCAGCACTATTCCCCCGTAGTCCCTCATGTTTTTGGCTGAGGTGCGAATCCACAAATCCACCGCTGTCTTCACTTCTTCATCAGAAGTGAATCTTCGTCCTCGAGGTGCTTTCAGGGGACCAAGCAGGTGAAAGTCTGATGGAGTGAGATCAGGACTATAGGGAGGATACTTTAACACCTCAGAATTAAGTTTTTGCAGAATTTCGACAGTGTGGGTGGAAGTGTGTGGATGTGCATCGTCATGCAAGATCACGACGCCCTGGATATCAGTCCTCTGTGTTTAATCTGAAGTTTAGGCTTCGGCTCTTCAATAAGCGTCTCACTGTAACAAGCGCTGTTGATTCTTTTTCCTGATAATAATTGCTTCAATTTGTGCTCTTCCTTGAGTTGTTTCTACACCAGGTACACCCTCAGACCCCAAAAAATAGACTAATCACTGCACACTGCTCTTCTTTCATGCAAATAACAACTGTGGCATCCTTTTTTGTTCACACTGCAGTTACAAATCAACTGGTTTAACACGTTCACACCTGCACAGCGGAGACTGGAGAGACAGGAGCCTTGAACGGAAAGTGCTGATAAGACAGAGCAGCCAACAACTCTGTGTGTGTGTGTGTGTGTGTGTGTGTGTGTGTGTGTGTGTTCATGGGCAATTAATTACTATCTCTTAAAAACCAGTTTACAGCATAGTTTTTTTTATCATCTAAATAATAAATCAGTCCATGAAAATTAATCATACTGTATATCCGTATAAGAACCTTCTTTACAAGCACACTTGTTCAGCTCTGGTCTGTTGAAAATGTCTACCAAGGTCATATGAGGGACACAATGAAGGTCAGAAAATGTGTTTTGTCTTGAAAACCTGAAGCAATTCATTTAGTTTTTTTTCCGAAGCCACTTCAAAGGAATTCGAGACCATGAGAATCTTTTGCAGGCGAGATTTGAGTTGCTTCTATGTGTGTGTGTGTGTGTGTGTGTGTGTGTGTGTGTTTTGGAGATATCAAACAATGAGTGTAAACCGTTTTGAAACACTAAGACTGATCAATGGTTTTCCCAGTGCGCTGTTTAGGGAAAGCGTCTGCTCGGATCAGAAAGAGAGACGCAAGCATCCTGGGAGACGTAAGCAAAAAAAAAAAAAGGTACTACAGGCATCGTCATGAATCTTAAAATACTGAAATCTGCAGAACTATTTCTGGCCTTTTTTTTTTTTTTCAAGGAGAGCCAGACGTATCAGCTGCACTTAATACGATTTTAAGAGAATTCACTTTAATGTTGCTGTATAATCAGGACGATGTGAGCTTTAAGCGTTAGAGCTGGCCACGGCATCAGGGAAATCAGACAACACTTAGGATTTGTTGACTGCAAATTAGCATTAGCTTTGAAAGAAACCCAATTATCACTGGTTTGTTCTGTATAAAGCTCAGCTTCTTTTTTTTTTCTTCTTTTGGCTGCGTTTGCTAATATCGTGGGTGGAATAACGTGTGCATCTGCTGCATTCAAACGATTTCTGAGTCGCGTCCAAATGAAGCTTTAGGCGAAGGCCTTACTGGAGTGTGCGACTATTACGGCCGCATTAAACGTGCTGCGCGGTCGGCTGATACATGGATGAATTTAGAGGAGCTCCAGTGATTGTGAAGCAACTAATTATCACGGCTACATTTAGGGGGGACGATTAAACAGTCACACTGATCATCAGCAGGGTAATGACACAGTCTAAGTGATCACGTGAGGCAGCAGAGAGCTCAGCATGTTGTTCTCCGATGGAGAAGGGCATGTGAAACACGTCTGACGGAAAGCTTTATAAGGCTGATTTCATACTCAATAGACTTTATGTGTTTTTTCGTGCGATCCCACAAGAAACAACCCAACGGCTGGGCGTATCTTGTGATCGAAAACCTTACAAACATACCACAATTCAAAATACTAATAAAGCAGAAGATAGATGGACATAGGAGTATCGGTTTTCCGAAAGTGTTGCTGCATGTTTGCGATTGGCATGTATTTGTCCTGGACAGATGCCGATATCTGCATGATTTGAATAAAAACATCACCAGCTCAGGATAGCATTCCTGGACAAAGTGCTGCCCCGAAGAGCTGCTTGAGCAACGTGCGAGAAAGATTTACTGCTGCAAAAACTGAAGGGGATCAAAAGTGGTCGTGCTCGGCTGGGCTTTGATGATACGGCAGCTCGCGCGCACGCTAATGCTAATCGCTTGAAAAGGAAAACAGAGTGCACGTTCAGACCGTTGAGGGAGGAGTTAGTAAGCTTCTAACTTATGTGTGTGTGGGTGAGTGTGTGATCTTGTAACAAGCCTCCGCAAACTTCAAGGCAGAAGCTGGTAACGACTCTATAACATCTTAAACCCTATTCACACAGGATTAGTCAGAAAGCATCCGAGTCATTTTTTATGCTTATGGTGTACACGTCAGAAAGGATTTCACCATATTATCCTGTCTATAAGCAGTATAAAAATTAGACTAAGTAATATTCTGCATATCCAATCAAAATGGACATGTTTTTAGAAGTTCTGGCACCCACCGTCAGAAAAGAGGATGTGTGATTTTTGAGGTAGCGTTCAGAAGAGCTTATAAAGACATGCTCTTTCAATGTGGCCAATTAAACAATTATAACAGACAACATCCTGCATGACAAGATGAAAGGACATCGAATTGAAATAAAAACCACCTAGGTTTTGGGTGCGGTTAGGCTGGGTTTGGGCATGACTTCACAAGATCTTCTGGATCATCTGGGTCCTATGTACCATGTATCAGAGTTATTTGTCCGGCGCATCCCATGGCCGCTCAATCATATTGGGATCTGGGGAGTTTGGCGGCCAGGTTGGTGGCCTTTGGCTCATTGCCTGCTTGACCCATGTATGGAGGGGCTGTGGTACACCGGGTGTCTTAGTGGCGGTGTTAATGTTAGGGTTAATCAGTGTGTATAATGGGTCAGATGCCTTCTTTGTATCATATGCAATATATGGAGCTTTATCTAATAGTAGTACATTATTGAAGCGATAGACTGACGCCCCATCCAGGGTGTACACCACCTCATGCCCCAAGGCTCCAGGCCTGTATACACTATAAAGCGTTCTAGACGATGATTAAGTAAGTGAGTGAGTACATCCTTGCTAACAGAAACAAATCTGAGGTAGAAATCAGTGTACACATTTCTGAGATCTTTTAGAAATTTATCTGTTGACACCGAAAATAACTTTAACTGAGAATTCTGCACACAAAAGTCAACACACATCCACTCCTTAGCTATCTCACTCCTAACCGAAGGAGCACATACGCTCGTCTCGTCTCACAAGAAACCCAAACCGTTGTGATTCTACCTCCTCAAACAGTACCGTCAAAAGATGAGGAAGGCTAACAGATGGGACGTCAGAATGACAGACAGATCAGAAGAGAAGAGTCCTGACCTCGTAGTGCGCCACTCTCTGAGACTCGGAGATGAGCTGCGCACTGCACACTTTGCAGTAGGTGTCCGTGAAAAGGCCCTGCTCCACTTCTGTCGACTTCATCTGAAAGAAAGACAGGAAGTCAGAAAAATCTGTAAGTTAGGAATTCTCATTGAGAGCACAGAGTAGCAAATAACGTCATTCTCTTAACACGTAGCAACATGCTGTCGCTACAGGAGTTTGGCGTCTGATGTTCCTGTTCTTATTATCAAAGGTAGGTCATTCTTACAGTTTTTAGCCAGACGACTGGGCAAACTCAAGCCACGTGATGCCCAGTCACGTGTATTAGTTGCATGGAAACCAAACTGGCTAGGATGAACAGGGGTTAGTAGTGTACAACAATACCATACTGAATAAAATGCAATTTTGTAACAGGAGAAACCCATATTCTAAAATACATAGAAGCTTGCCAAGATGTGTGAGAGTATATCAGGGTCAATGTCAGAAAAAAAAGAAGAGTCAATGCTACACATTTTTTGTTTATTTCTTTGTAAAATATAATAAAAAAAAATAATGAAAACTGCGAAAGTGTAAATTTAGGAATTCCTACCTTCCGCATTATGATTGGTTAGAAAAATTCTCTCTCTGTTATGATTGGTTAAAAACTACTGCACATATATTTCAATTATAAAATCATTAAACCACATTTATATGTAATAAAGTGATTTATCAATAATAATAAAAATAAAAGACAATGGTCAAATTCTGTTAGCGATGGCACGGTGGTTAGCACGGTCGCTTTGCAACTCCAGGGTCCGGGTCCGATCCCCGCCTTGGTATCTGTGCACATGGAGTTTGCATGTTCTCCCCATGCTTAGTGTGTTTCCTCCCACAGTCGAAAGACATGCAAGTTAGTGAATTGGGTTCCCAAATCGCCTGTAGTGTATGAATGAGTGTGTGTGTGTGCATGTGTGTGTGTGTGACCTGCAATAGATTGGCACTCTGGCAGGGTGTACCCGGCCTCGTGCCCTTAAAGAATTCAGTCTCGTCTATGATTGGCTAGAAACCTAGAGCACTAGTCTAGACCTATTTGGTTGTGCAGTTTAAATGACCCCGAATATATAAGAGTCACTTTTGCAAGCTGTCGCAATAAAAGGACTTTTTCCTCCTACATATTTTTTCTTTGATTTTGATTCCCTTTTTACATATTTTACAAAAAAATTGTAAAAAAATAACTATTAATTATTGTGTTTCTTCTATGTGGGAAATAGTGGTTTTTGCTCCCTATCCATTTACATGAGTGAACGAAAAGCATGTGGCTGTCACAGCAAAGAATCAAGCAAGAGCATGTCAGGCCTGGCAGATGTTATACAGAAGTCTTTCTGACCTCCAGACATCCAATAATCTCAAAAAAAAAAAAAAAAAACTTCCTATACATCCTTAAAGCAGTGAAAGCAGCCTTTTGATTGTGTGTGTATGCATGAGACCGCAGCACAAGGGATTTTTATTTTTGTTTATGAGGAAAAAACACGAGGCAAGCAGTGACGAAAATACATTTTATAATGCAATGATCTAGAGCTGCGGTGAGCCACCCTGACAGTCCCGTGAGTACTTCTCAATCAGGGGTGTGGGTTCAGAACCTGACAGGAAACCGGACTCACACCTCGTACACTAGCTCGGATATCATCATTATTTCCAAACTTTAGGCTTTTATTAATTCTCTAATTTGCCTGAACGCTAATAAACGATATTCTAATTTATCTTTGTGGTGGAATTTGAGTTATTAACCTGTTGTAAAGTTGTTTATTTCACTGGGTTTAAATGTCCAGATTCAGGTGTTGGTTCCAGTGTTGGTGATAAATAAGGATGATTTGGCATCAGTTCTGAAAGAGACCTTGAATATTATATTAAGAAAAGTCCAGCCAAAGAAGCTGTGAAGGAAGCTGTGAGTACGAGAAGCAATCAGTGGAAGGCTCGAACACAGAAGGATGAACACACACCCACACAGGAACACCATCACGGGTTTGTGATGCTTCTGATGCTGTGAAAGCGACTGCTGGGCTGAGTGAAGATCTCGGAGCATCTCTTTCTGACACATACACAATCTTGTCTTGTTTTTTTGACGATGTCCCAGTGTCCCAGTTGAGCTCATTAGCATTCCGTGGCATAACATTAAAAAAAGGAATAAAAGTAAAAAAAAGTATGACAAAGAGCAAGAGCGAAGGAAAACAAAATCAAAGACCAGGCAGTCTTTTACTGATCAAAGGAATTACCACCACAGAGGCACAAACGAAACAAAACGAAAACGCAAAATGTGATGCTGCTTCCTCCTGGTTGGGCTGTTAATAGTAGTCATAAAAGAAACCCAGAAAAAGATGAAGCAAAAAAAAAGATTTACCACATTATCATCAAGACCAGAGAAAATAAAAGTTAACTAAAAGAAGAAAAAGTGAGTAAAAACGAAGACCCAGGACTTGCGATTTGTAAATTAGATGCAAGGCTGTGCATAGGTATAAGACAAAGAACTACAGTACATACCCACAACTGGGATAAAACCTAATAAGATAAGATCAGGCATCTTTAAAGCAAAGCAGTACTCCATTAGGAATGTTATATCACACCAGCAACATAGGTTCACCTTCATCACTAGTCAAGCACAAGTTCTAGGCAGGACCCTCTTTGAAGTATTAGACAGGAACCCAAATCTTCTCTTTGAAATACTGAACAGGAATCCTCATTTCCAATTTGTAGAAACAAAAAGGAACCCCAATGTCTCCTTTGAAATATTCTAAAGGAATCCCCATTTCCCATAGGAGGTGGTAGACCAGAAGCCTATTTCCTCTTTCGCCTACTAGAAAGGAATCCATATTCTGCCTGTCAAGTACTAGACAGGGAACCCCATTTAACCTTTGTAGTGGCAGACAGGAACCCCGTTTCCCATTTGAAGTACTGGACAGGAATCCCCATTTCCCCATGAAGTAGCAGACAGGAATCTCAATTTCACTCTTGTAGAACTGGACAGGAACTTCCATTCCTCCTTTATGTCCTGGGCAGGAACCTACACTTTCTGCCCTATATATTCAAACCTAGATTTACCCTTTGTAGTGCTGGGTATCAACCCACGTTTACAGTTTACTGTACTACACAGAAACACACATTTCCCTATAACACTTTCCTTTTTGATCCTTAATACCCCTATCTCATCTACACAGTTTCGCACGGTGGCCGTAAGTACCGTTTATCATGATTCACCGTGAGTGTTTAGGTGTGTGAACACGTTTCCATCTTACTGCGTGGAAAAATTTAACATTTTTTGGCGGCCCTCGCGGAAGCTTGCAGACCTTGCAGAACTTCATGGAACGTCGGTGGGCAATCGCGACAGCTCTCAGTGCCTAACAGCGCATCTCGCCGCGAGTCAAACGCATAAGATAGGGGTATAAGTACTTTGTAGAAACCAGCCTTTCATGTTAGAAGTTTTTTGTGAAAACTAGTCTTTTCTGTTTGAAGTACTGAACACACACCTGTCCGGTGTGCAAGTCCGGTACATTCAAGTAATTTTAACACTCTGTGTTCCCTTGGGATCAACCTGGAACACTGTTTCAGATCCTTTTCCCAATCCAACGTGATGACACAATTCTGTTCCGTCTTAAGAAAAAAAACTTTTGAATGTCTGAGTTTCAAATCTCAAAGTTCAAGCCTCTTTAGTTCTTTAAACTGCTGCAGCCTTGGTGAACTGAAAAACTCAAAAAGATCTCTGCTTTACAGCTAAAAAATAAATAAAAAAAGTGTATAAGGATTTTGGTCAGCGATTTCTTTTGAAAGATAAAAATCTTTGTAGTGAAATTTTTAACTGTCTATCTGTTAGACAAGTTCCACTACACATGAATAATTCATAAGACAAGATTAAACAAACTTTTTGTTTTTTTACTTTCTTCCCTGCAAGTTGTATTCTCCTTGGGCAAAAATGGGTGCAGTCAATAAAACAGAATTTAACATCACTGAGAATTTAGGATCTTAAAATACATTTTAATGATTGTTTAAATAATGCCAAAGAAGTAGAGAAAAAGAAAACTGGAGTTATACCTTATACTCCGAAGAGGGTTTGATAATATGCATGAAAGTATATATACTGTATATACACACATGTGTATATATACACACACAGACAGACACACACACACACACACACACACATATACAGTATATATATATGTGGGGGTTTTTTTGTTAGTTTTTTTTAAGAATATGATACTGTTATACTGTTTTATTGTGTTTAACAACCTTAAATGTAACTAAAAATGGGTATAAATAAAATAGGGATGGGAAAATGTATCCAAATTTACAGTACAGTGGAACCTTGGATTACGAGCATAATTCGTAATACGTGCGCTGTACACACACGCTTTCAAACACAAAATAAAATATGTTTTGCACAAGCGCACATGGTCACAATGTTATAGTAAACAGTACACACGTGCACGGATGTTGATTATTAGGGATGCACCGAAATTTCGGCCGCCGAAAATTTTCGGCCGAAATAGCATTATCGGTTTCGGCCGAAACGTAAGAAAGCGCCGAAAATAAAAGCCGAAATTGTCGCCACGCCTCTCCCATCCTCCCGTCTCGTTCGCGCTGTCATTACGCATTAAACACGGAGTATGTCGGCGGTTTGGAAGCACTTTAAGTTTTAGATGAGCACAGCAAAGTTGCAATATGCAACATTTTTTTAATACAAACAAAAAGAAAATATTTTAAACATGTTTTTTAATGAAGCCATTTTCGGTTTCGGTATCGGTTTTCGGCCAAGTGCATCCAAAAATTTCGGTTTCGTTTTCGGCCCAGAATTTTCATTTCTGTGCATCCCTATTGATTATACCAGTAAGAGACACACGCTAAGACCCAGCAGGGGAGATGATTACCCACAATTCCGCAGCGCAAAAGAGAGAAAAAACGTTGGCTCAGTTGTGATCATGTGACGCTCAGCGTGATACATGATACTCGGTGCTCGTAAACCAGGACGTTTTTCAAGTCAAAATTAATTAAATATTTTTGCTCGTCTTGCGGCACACTCGCAAACCACGTTACTCGCAATCCGAGGTTTCACTGTATGTCTGTCTATTGTTTTACATAATCAAACCCAGAAAAAAAATAAAATAAAATGAAGTATTAAGTAAAGTATTCAGCAGTCAGATTACCAGATGTGTTTTCTTGCCAAATGTAATTCCATCGTCACAGAATAACATTTGGCAAGAAAACACATCTGGTAATCTTATGCAGTGTTCCCCTACAAGTGTGAAATATACTTGCTGTGGTAGCCAGCAGAAACGAAAGTGTCCTAATACATATGACAAAATACAAGTATAAATGATTTTAAATACAATAATTTCGATTTATTTTATTTTCTATTAATTTGACATTTCAAATCAAACCTACTTACCCTCTCCTCTATCTACACATATGTATAGAGTAAGACCAAGTAAATATCATAAGAACTAAACATTTTTAGACCATAAAATCTTTAAAAAACTGTTTTTTTTTATTACTACGTTTTAATAAATATATAAAGATCAGGATTTTGCAGTATAGAGTGACATTAATAGTCGTTCTGAATCGCCTCTAAACCACCCGTGTTGTTTCACAGCTAACTAATTTTAAGGTTTAATCCCAAACCCCTGATCAAGGGGACCTACTTAGTGTGTGGAACAAGGGATTTACACACTAGGGACATAGTACACTAGCTTTCCATTTGATCCTACTTAGGAACTGTTCGTTAAAAATTACTTAAAAAGCTTGAAATGTCAGTATAAGTGCGTAACATTACCTGCACATCATTTAATGAAGCGTAAAGTGCAGTATATCCCATAGCTACAGCTCACTTGCAACAGAATCGCTGAATGGGCTAGTGCTAATCCTAATGGCACCAAATCCCTTCACACATTTTCACATGCTTCTTTCTCTTTTGAAGAAGTTCTGAAGTCCACCACGACATACTGCATATGAAATTAATCGGCAGAGCAGAAGCTATCGAGTGCTAGGTCATGCTTTTATCCTTCTGGTAATCTGGTGAAAATTATGTAATATTTTTATGTGTGTGTTTTTTGGGGGGTTCTGAAATACTCATTAATTTTAATTATCAACAAATTAGACTGTACATGATGTCGGTTAACTCTGCTTCTGCCATCCACTATTGTGACTAATGTCATGGTAATCACATGACCACAAAACATCAAGACGAGAGATGCATATTGCAGAGGGAAACATCCAGCAAAAAAATCATTAAAAAAATCTTATGCAACCTCTGTCACAAGGCCAGAAAAAAAAAGTGTTAAAAAGTGTGTTATGAGCAAGACAAATTACTCTGAGGCGAGGTTTGAGAATCACTGAAACTTAGGCAGAAATCAAAACCCGAAGCTTTTCTGACAGGCAGTGTGTCATGTGTCTCATGAGAACATGAGGAAAAAGAAAAGGACACAAAGCACAAGAAAGATAAGCGGCAAAGCGACAAAAAAAAGGATGAAAGCAAAAGACAAAAGAGGGAAGGATGAAAGAAGACTTATAGATACTGTATACATAAGTAATAAATGAAGAGCAAAGACTGGAAACAATAAATCCTTTGTGTCCTTGGAAAGTGATCATGGATTCTCCGAAATAAAGATGCTCTGCCGGAGCTGTCACACAGTTTAGTATACACACACACACACACACACACAGTCCCCTATCAAGTTAGAGATTATTATATAAATTCAGATTAGACCTATAGAACATCCCTAAACTGTGACTGAAAACCGTACCAGGTTAAGTTGAAAAGAAAGGATGTAAGAAACAAACCTTTATCCATCAGTGCATAGTGTATTTTTATTTTTCTCACTATTTTCCCCCAGAAATACCTTCAGCCATAGCAAGATTAGTCAAATATTATTCAGCTAACACACAGGTAGTATCAGATTTAGAAAAAAAGTTAAGAAAAACGCATCGCAGCAGTTTTTTTTCCCTCTGTCTAACAACAACTTTAGTGGCCCCAGCAAGCGTCTATGAGAATCCCAAGGCGGCTTCTGGCGTCCATCGACACTGCTGAGCATGTTTAAAACCCGTTGTAACCCTAAAGAATATTTACCGAATGTCAGAAATGCTCCTCCTCATTGCCAGTCTCTTGATTCCATGGTATTCTGTCTGTACTAAAGAACAATGTCCTCTCTGTCTCGCCATCATGAATCTTGTATGGGTGACACCTGCAGACTATGAATACTATGAGGGAATTTTTTTCCAGTCGTAGAGCAGACTGTGGGGTCAGATGTCATGTTTTATGTTGGGAGAAAGATGAGATGGTTTTACAAACCGTGAGGATGGAATGATTGGCAGCTTTTGATCTAAAGCTGTAAAGCAAACAAAGTAGCTTACAGTCAAGCTAGTTAGAGGGTTAGGTTAGCTATCACATTTTACTCTGGGTAATACGGTTTCTAGTAGTGATGGGAAGTTTGGATTATTTTAGTGACTCGGTTCTTTAAATTTTGTTCATCAAAATAAAAAAATCTTTTTTTGAGTCATTTTGTTTATTTCGTTCTTTTGATCAGAAATAAAATAAAATGTTACATTTTCAATAAACAAACCCCCAACATGTCTATATACACAAATTTTGTCTATAGTTCCAGTAATGAAAATATTAAAAATGCAGCTAAGGACATATTATAATAAACAGAATGAGCAGCTCACCTCTCATATCTTCTGGTCCGAAACGTTCGTTCTTTTTTGTCATGTGACCCCCATAGACCCCCATGCTTCCCTTACATACAGGTCCTTCTCAAAAATTAGCATATTGTGATAAGGTTAATTATTTTCTGTCATGTACTGATAAACATTAGACTTTCATATATTTTAGATTCATTACACACAACTGAAGTAGTTCAAGCCTTTTATTGTTTTAATATTGATAATTTTGGCATACAGCTCATGAAAACCCAAAATTCCTATCTCAAAAAATTTGCATATTTCATCCGACCAATAAAAGAAAAGTGTTTTTAAAAAATTTGCTTACATCCGAAAAAAGTACTTTGGACCACTGAGCAACAGTACAGTGCTGCTTCTCTGTAGCTCAGGTCAGGCGCATTTGCCGCTGTTTCTGGTTCAAAAGTGGCTTGACCTGGGGAATGCGGCACCTGTAGCCCATTTCCTGCACACGCCTGTACATGGTGGCTCTGGATGTTTCTACTCCAGTCTCAGTCCACTGCTTCCGCAGGTCCCCCAAGGTCTGGAATCTGTCCTTCTCCGCAATCTTCCTCAGGGTCCGGTCACCTCTTCTCGTTGTGCAGCGTTTTCTGCCACACTTTTTCCTTCCCACAGACTTTCCACTGAGGTGCCTTGATACAGCACTCTGGGAACAGCCTATTCGTTCAGAAATTTCTTTCGGTGTCTTACCCTCTTGCTTGAGGGTGTCAATGATGGCCTTCTGGACAGCAGTCAGGTCGGCAGTCTTACCCATGATTGCGGTTTTGAGTAATGAACCAGGCTGGGAGTTTTTAAAAGCCTCAGGAATCTTTTGCAGGTGTTTAGAGTTAATTAGTTGATTCAGATGATTAGGTTAATAGCTCGTTCACAGAACCTTTTCATGATATGCTAATTTTTTGAGATTTTCATGAGCTGTATGCCACAATCATCAATATTAAAATAATTAAAAGGCTTGAACTACTTCAGTTGTGCGTAATGAATCTAAAATATATGAAAGTCTAATGTTTATCAGTACATTACAGAAAATAATGAACTTTATCACAATATGCAAATTTTTTGAGAAGGACCTGTACTACAGAGGTTTTGTGATGCTTTGGGCATGTGCACCCAGTAGAAAATGAACGAATCACTCCCTAAAACTACTCGTTCTTCTGAGTCTTCTGAGTGTTCAAAAAGAACAAATCGTTCATGAACGACCCATCACTAGTTTCTAGGTAACCAGACTATGAGACTGGACAGCAGACTGGAGTTTTGACTTGTTTGGTGGGACAGCTAATTGACATTATGGATGATTTTTACCAGAACTGTGCGAGTTTAACATTTTTTACAAATGTTTCAAAATGAAATGTATGAAATATAAACCGCAGATTCTGCAGGTAAAAAATGTCTCATGTTTACAAAAAGTATCGCTTATTCCTGATCATTTGAGTTCATGAGCAGTTGGTACCTACTCTACTGCTGTGCGGAGCAGAAGATTATCACATTATACAATACTTGACATTTTAACAATTAACACGTTATGTTACATTTCTGTGCCTTTTAGATACTTTATTAGCTTTTAACAGTTCATAACCTGTTAGAAATATAGCTGCTTGTGTACTGTCTGCAAATCAGACAGTACACACTAGTTCCACTGAAGCAAATAAAGTCAAAAGTCGACAGTCTACCTGTGATTCACAGCTTTAGATTTTATTCAGTCAAGTTAGAGTCACCTTTACCAATTTTTAAGCCATTTTATAGACTGCTAAAATGCTAACACGTCTAACAGACTTGTAATTACGAAGCCAACATGGTACATCGTTTCTTATCGTTTTTGTTCGAGGTGTGCCTCAATGTTAGCGATTTGGGCTGATGAAAAGACTTAAATAATTGACGATAGTTTACATTTAAGCTTTTGGCAGATGCTATTATCCAGAGCTACTTACATTTTCATCTTATTATACATCTGAGCAGTTGGGGCTCAAGGGCCCAACAGTGGTAACTTGGTGGTTGTGGGGTTTGAACCTGCGACCTTCCGAACCGTAGTCCAATGCCTTAACCACTGAGCTACCCCTGTTTAAAAGCCAAAGCAATGTTTCCCCACACAGAGTATAATTTGCAGGCCACCCAGGAGAATGAGGCCATTACGATCGAATAACTAGTGGCAGACTGTTGTGCACCCGCTCCTGTACCTGTTAATTCTGCTACAGCGAGAGCAGTGCACTGGATGCCAGCTGCCATAAAAAGAATAAGAAGAGCATACTGATGGTCGCACACACTCTGCAGAGAAACACAGTTTCACACAGTGAATCGAATCTTCTTTAAAAAACCCAGGAGCATTAACCCTTAAAACCCAAGCGGCACGGATACATACCGGCATCTCAGCATTGGTCGATGGTCCAAAAAAAGTTAAAAATGTAAGAAAAAAAAAAAAGCACATATGCAGAAGCCCTGCGAGTGTGTGTTGACAGGGGAACACTCCAGAAATCACACACCACACTGTGCATTTGGATTTGGGGGTACGTCATGTGGAACCAAAATAATCATTAGTTTTAAAATGTGAAGATTTTACCGCTACCAGAATGACATGCAAAAAATGTAAAACACACGAAATGCGCATATTAGTTTTATTATTTATTCTTTGTTTTTGGGTCACTGTGTATAATAAAAAAAATAATAATAAATTCTGCTCAGTCAAGTCTGTATGGTTGATTACAATGAAATAAAGTTTCTACTGTATCACTGTACACCAAAGTGTGTTTAGTTATTAACTTGTTTACTTCGCCTTACTCCTCACATACGGGTAGATGGAGGGGAGGGTTCGTAGGATGGATCTCTTGATTGTGGAATCAATAGAAATATAAAATAAATCTAAATATTGTGTTGAAGGTCATACGTATTTGTTGATGGAGTACAGCACTTCTGTAATGGCGGCCCGTCCCGCTGATATTAAGGGATTTCACACTGCGAAGCATAACGCAAAACTAAATAGTGGAAGTTCCACCCTTTCTTTTTCAACTACATCAAAACCAACATGCCAAATAGTTTTCCATTCTGAACATTTGTCCTTCCTTACGACTCCCAAATATTCTTGGCAGGTCTTGATGGTAAACAAAGCAGACATAAGCTGGCAAGCACCACACAAGCAACAAAGTCAATTAAGCTCACAGTAATTATGTTAGCTCGCTTCTACTCTTGCCCGGTCTTTCTCTCAGTCTCTGCTCCGTGCGGGACGGAGAGTCTCCACTGGCAGCCGAACAGCAAAGCATGCTGGGGGGCAGGTGTTAATTACAGACCTCATACTTTACCGCGGCACCAAAAAAAAACCTTACTGAGCACTTTATCAAAAGAAAGCGCGCTCACAAGACAATCTGCTGCGTGAACAGAAGCAGTGATTACAGACAGATGATGAGCAGATGATCAGTTATTAGTGAAAACTAGAGCAGCTGGTCAGTAGTAAGTTATCAAACTCCTTCCCTTTATCCAATAGCAACAGCGACAGCGACAGATCCCCTGCTGCTACCCTACTGCCAGCTGGTCACACATATACAAACAGAAATATGCAACCTCAAGGACCAGTTCATACCCACTACCTAGCTCTCTCACACACACACACACGCACACACATACTGTACACACAAGGCAAATTGTGAAACTGAGTTTTGGAGCATTTCAGAGACCCCCAGTTGCCGTTTTAATCTGCTCTCTAGCTGAAGACTGCAGGGAGGATATTAGCCCAGCTGTCTCCACCACACACACACACACACACACACACACACACTCTCTCTCTCTGATGAGAAAATGACCTCCACACAGTTGAAAATGTACAAATATAGCATGTACAAATACATTTATCATTTACACGTACACTGTATAAGAGTTCGGCAAAAAGAGTCTGGAGAAACAGTTAAAAGGTTAAAGCTAAAAATAAGCTGATGTGTGTTCATTCAATCAGTGATATTATTATTTTAAATTCAAGCCCACGTACATGTGTGTGTTTTTTTTTCCCTCTGTCCAACTTATTAATACAAAAAAATTACATGGTGTAAGGTTGAGTATCTTATACCTTGTTTACATCACGTTATACTTCTTCCATCATCAGCCAAATACACTCCCTGATTAAAGTAGATTATTACATCAGACACGTGACTGTTCATAACTTCCTTCTACATACTCGATGTATTTGCGATAAACAGTCACATCGATTCCCTCTTTTGAGTGATGCATACAGCCACGCCCACTTTGATGTCAAAAGCACACTATTCGTCCAAAAAAGCCACGGCTGCTATGACGTGATCTGGCACAAAACTGCTCATAACACCCCATTCAACTCAACATTTCAGTTTGATTTATCGCGCTGATTTAACTTCTGACAAATACCGACTGACTGGTAAAGTTTTATTAAATACTGTCCAGACAGACAGACTGACAGACTATTTTCGGGTTTTGTATGATGGTTTTAGGTCTTCCAATGTATAAAACAAAGGTATCATTAAAAAAGTGAGAGTTCTGACCAATGCACAGACAAAATCTTAATATATCCTCTTCTTTGTCTTTCGGCTGTTCCCCTCCCTTCCTGACTCCATCTAACCCTATCCAGTGCATTCTCTTCTTTTAAACCAACTAACTTCATGTCCTACTGCATCCATAAATCTCCTCTTTGGTCTTCCTCTAGACCTCCTGCCTGGCAGTTCCAACCTCAGCATCCTTCTACCGATATATTCACAGTCTCTCCTCTGAACATGTCCAAACCACCTCAATCTGGCCTCTCTGACTTTATCTCCAAAACATCTAACATGGGTTGTCCCTCTGATGAGGAAATATATATTTAATTCACAAATAATAGCTCCAACAATTGTCTCCCTCTCACCAAGCTTCCACAGTCTTGTAGCCCATTTCAGCCTTGTGCAGGTCTATAATCTGGCTGTAGCAGAACCGTTAAGAGGAGTGATTCTGTTTGTATGTGTGTATGTCTGTGTGTAAGTCGTCGTACACAGTAGCCCCCCTGCTCCTGCTTCTTCCCTCATCTAACACCAGTTTTTTTTTTTTTTAAAGTAAAGTGCAGGTTATTATTTAAATGGGGGAAAATTTGCTTTTACATACGAGTATTTCGATACACAAGCACGCTTCCGGAACAAATTTTGTTTGCACTCCAAGGTTTAACCTCCCACTGTGGTGGAGTCACTGTGTGCCAACCAAGTTAATCAGCATAAACCCTTCAAATGAAGGGGACAATTTCAATGCTTTGAGTTTATATCTGAATCGTTCATTCAACACCACCTCAACATATTTTTTATTAATGTCTATCAACTTTAAAAACTGATGATGTCTCAACACTGAAAGTCACCTCAACGTTGTTACAACCAAATTACGGTCATCCAACATTAGGACTCTATTACGACAGGTATCGGCATGTAGTTACATGATTTCAGAGCTGCTATATATCTGATTGTTCTCTTCCTATATTTATTACAATACTTTTTAGAATTTTCAGTTAATTGTCAGAATAAATATCAAAATAAGGAACAAAAGTAAAAGATCTTGTTGACTAGGAGCCACTTTAAGCATCTCGGAATCTGCTGACCCTCTGGGTTTTTCTCCAGAATACCAGTAGTACAGCACAATACAGATTGTATCACAGGTTTTAGTCACGATCAGATCATTTTTTTGTGATCAGCAAAAAAGGGAGACAAAATACCTCGGAGTCATGGGTAGCTCAGTGGTTAAGGCATTGGACTACGGTTCAGAAGGTTCCAGGTCAAATCCCACCACCATGAAGTGGTCCTTGTTGGGCCCTTGAGCAGGGCCCTTAAACCTCAGATGTGTAATGGGATACAAATGGAAGTCGCTCTAGATAAGGACGTCCTGTCACTTATTACTTAAATAAATAAATAAATTCTTACAGTCTGAAATTTCAATGTTTAAGCAAAATCGTAAAATAAAATACTCAAAATTTAGACTTTTTTATTGTTACTTTTTCCTTTGAACATAAGTTGAACGAAAAAAAATTACAAATCACCAAACTTTCACAAAAACTTTCATAAAAAGAAAACTATCTACTTTAGTGAAGTGTATGTATTTAGTATGTATGAGTTCCAGTACTTATATTATTAAAAAAATAATTTTTTTAAAGTGTAGGTGGGGTTTCAACGCTGCCTAGAGGATTTACTTTGTGCAATTTGGGTACGATTAAGATATTTGTATTATATATATTTCTGTAAGCAAATATATATATAACGTGCACATTTTCGCTCAGGAACGAGGCCCAAATACAACGTCATACAGCGGCAGTAAACCTAATCCTAATAGGGGTAGCTCAGTGGTTAAGGCATTGGACTACGGTTCAGAAGATCCCAGGTTAAAACCCCACAACCACCAAGTTGCCACTGTTGGGCCCTTGAGCAAGGCCCTTAACCCCCAACTGCTCAGATGTATAATGAGATAAAAATGTAAGTCGCTCTGGATAAGAGCGTCTGCCAAATGCCTAAATGTAAATGTAATCGGTGGTTCACTCGTGCAGAACCGCGGGGGGGGATCTCTAAAGACCATGGTCAGCTACGATCTGTTGAACCACTACAAACCAGTTTCTGGGGTTTGTACCGCATGCTGCGAGAAAAAAAATAAAAAACACACCGATAAAACAGTTTGTTGAGAGTTCAGAAAAGAACGGCCCATTCAAATAATCACTCTTTACAAATGTGCTAAGCAGAAAAGCATCTCAAAGCACAAACTGTCAAAGGTGGAAAGGGCTACGCAGGCAGAGGACCACATTTGGTTCCAGTGCTGGCAGATTCAACCAAAATTTAAAGCTAGAGTAGGCACAGAAATAAGTCTTAGATTCTGATTAAAAATCTTATATCACTATCGACAAAGCATCAGCATATGTGACTGTCATGTAGGTAGTTTTCCCCCCTCATTTTTACCAAACATGATTATAGTGTTCCTGGGCAAAAAGATTCATGTATCTCCAATGACGTTAAAGGTCAAACATCGATTTGTTTTGTAATTTGCTTCAGGAAAGAGATTTTATCGCGGCATTTCCAAACATCTTGTCGTCTGGAATATCAGAGCCTTTGAAACTAGGAAAGAACACTTTTAAATGGGTAATTATTAGAAATATTATAATGACAAGCTCCTAGGATGTCCTAACTTTGTTTTCTTTCCTACTAATTATTCAGCAGACGTTTATGCAAATAAACTGCACGGCTGCCTGGCTGAGGCAGTTATGATCCCAATCTTAATTTTATGGCAAACCCAGGAAAATCAACAGTGCACAGAATGTGACAGTCGCACCGTATAACCTCTCATTATCAGGGAGGCATGGACAGCGAAGCAGGAAAGTGTCCACAGAGACTGTTCAGAGCATGGCGAGGTCCTTTGAGGCCAAATGCATGGTTAAAAATGGAATCAGGGAGAGAAAGAAAAAAAAAAAAGTAGGGAGGGAGTAAAGAGATGATATATGAACACCAGCCATCCTGCGTCGAAAGATTCAGTTTCCTGTTAACAGCACTTCAATTCCTCCAGGTGCATCTTTATTTAAAATTCACACGTACAGAATTACAGGATTAAAAGACTTGCGTGAGGATGCTGCAGTTCAGAGAGATAGATGCAAATGCAGTCAATCATCCCCAAAGTCTGCTTCTTTACTTGAGCTCCAAAGCTGCGGGATTATTGTTGGCGACGACTAACAGATGCGTACAGCCCTAAGTATTGTTTAGTTTCAAATGCATATGTAAATATTCACACACACGCCTCAAGCTAGTAAATTTTGTAACTTTAGAAAAAAAAAAATATGTCACAGACCCAAACACCAGTCGATGTTAACCATGGCCTAAAGTTCACTAAATGATATTATAAAATAATGTTATAGACGAATTGATGGAAAAAATAAGCCTTTGCCAGGCTGACTCTAAAATCAATGTTTTACATTTTTCTTTTTACATTTATATACAGTAGGGATGGGAATTACAAGTCACCTCCTCATACGATATGATCATGATTTAATTAAAATTGTAATTCTATCTGTATCAGGATTTTATAAATGTTCTGATTTCCCCTTAATTTTGTTAAAATTTGAAACCTTTTAATAAAGTTTAATGATTCATTAAATGTAGCCCAAAAATGCGCTTCTGTTGCACCACTCTTAAGCTTCTGCGTTCGGTACAAAATGGTGTATAACGATCACTTGTCACGCCCAATTAAACTAAAAAACAGGCAATTTTGGTCACTGGCCGATTAACCGGTTCATCTCGACTACAAATGGACTTTTTTTTTTTTTTTTTAACAATTTTGGAGTCGGCAGCATGGGTAGCACGATCACCCTGTTGCATCTAGGGTCCGGGTTCGATTTCCGGCCAGGTGCGATTTCCGTCTCTGTGTGCATGGAGTTTGCATATTCTCCCCGTGCTTGGAGGGTGTCCTCCAGGTTCTTCAATTTCTGAAGTTTCCAAATTGTAGTGTGTGAATGAGCGTGTGTATATACTGTATGTGTGCCCTGCGATAGATTGGCACCCTGTCCAGGGCATACCCCGCCTCGTGCCCTGCGTCTCCTGGGATAGGCCCCAGGCCCCCCGCGACCCTGAACACAGGATAAAGTGGTACAGACAATGAGTAAGTGAGGATTTGAAATCATGGTGATTCATAACCGAAACGATTTTTCCAACATCTCTATTATACAGTATGTTTGTATATGAGGCAATAAAGTTTTGAGGTTTCTCTATAATACTTCAGGTGGTGGACTTTAAATGGTTCACACAGCACAACATCTGGTGTGGCAGCACAAATTAATTGTCATATTTGCTTAGGCAAAAAAAAAACATTATCAAATCAAGATAATTATAAAATTGTGATACTCACTGAATCACAATACAAAGCAAATGGGCACCTAGGTTTTGTGATGATATCATATCGGGCGATCCCTGGAGATTGCCATCCCTACAAATTGATACGTTTATTTTATTTAGGAGGGAACTGAGCAAATTAAACTCCACACCAAAGCTGTTATATAACATTGAACAAAGTACAGATACTTTTAAGTGCATTAAAATGACAGAACCCCATGCCTCATTGCGCAACCATTCAGCAACAACTTGCTGACTTTTCTTTTCTTGCTAACGTTTTGTAATAGAAAAAGGCAACAACCTAAGCAGCAAGCTCACAACATTTGATAACACTACACTTCCTATCAATTTTTAGGTTTGTCATTTACGTTTCTTTTTAACCAAAAACCTCAAGTTTAATAAATGCTTCTACTGTTATATTAAAACAAAACGAATAGCAAATGTAATGCACCATAAAAAATATATTCGTCTTCTGTAATTGAACTTTAAGGAACACTGAAGTAGCTTTAAAAAGGTCAGTTACTATAGAAAAACTAACTTTTTAATAATTTTAGATATTTAGATTGGTCTCCAATGTGCATGTACAAAACAAATTGAGGGGGAAAAATGCTTTTTGCCTTTTTTTCAATTTTTAGATTGGCTTGGGCTTAAACAAGACAAATCAGATTCTTCCTGAAACATGATCACATTTTAGTGAAGCCACTCCTCCAGATGGGTTCTTAGCTTGGGAGTTTATTGAGGGTGGTATGGCTCAGCAGGACTTTATTTACATAAACACTGAAAAGAAGCTTTTGGGCAAGGAGTGAAATAAGTAAAGTTTGAAAAATATACATTATCAGAGAGGTATTTCAGTCAGAGCATTAACACACAAACACACACCCACACTTTGGGGGAGCTCTGAGACCGGTGTTAGCTAGCTAAAAGAAACTGCACTATATAGGACCTTTAAAGCCATATAGTGAAAGATGATAAAACATGACAAAGAAAAGTTCTGACAGAGAACAAGTTATATACAAAGCTATGGAATGCCATCCGGTCTATCATGTTCTCTTTACGGCTTCACAGAAGCTATCTCCGAGTTTCATTTATCATAAATGACAGTAGAAGCAGACTACCCAAAGTTGTTCTGCCTGGGGGCAAGAGAAGAAGCAAGCAGCGTCAACACATGAACACTCTTTAAAGAAAAATCAAAGGCCAACATCACATCTCTCATTGCAGGAGAAAAAAAAAGTCAACAAGGCATCAATAATTCAGAGGTGTTCACATCTCCCAAATGTCCATTGCACAGAATTCTGATAAACATCCATGTCTTCTTTTTTTTTTATCCAAACATTCAAAAGAGTGCTAGGTTACTCTTGCATGAATATATATTTATATATATATAGAATAACTTTAATTCACTAGCAAGTGTGCTTTGTTGCTGTACATCATTTAAACCAAGCAGGTGTGTCCCTCCTCCAAACAAGTGGATAATGCCACAGTGAACATCCTCAAACGTAATGATCATCACCAATTAAGGAGTCATCATACACACTTTCCAGCACCTGTGGGGTCAAAAGACGAAGCTGAGCATTGCTGCATGCACTTGTGCAGGGTGTCTGTCTTTGTCTGTGTCCGCGAGATTTCGTGCATGAAAGAAAATAAGAAAAAAAGAGGAGAAAACCTATAAATGCATACATGCACGATGTTTAAGGCATTCATTTATTCCTGAGCCAGATGGCATGTGAGTTCTTTGTAAAAGTGCATTAATATCAGAAGTGTGTTAATCACCACCCGGTTTGCTTGTAAACACAGCACCATGCGGCGCGCGAGCCTCGGATGTGCCAGCACTATCCGCGAGAATAAAGGAAATCCGACGCACGGCAGCGCGAGCGCATCCTGAGCAAGTGCGTGGCACGAGTGAGTGCATGCGCGCGTACCTGTAGCTGGAGAGTGGTGTAGTCGCGCGGCAGACGCGTCGGAGGCTCGGCGAGCGCGTGCTGAGGCTGCAGGGAAACGCCGTAATCCATGCAACGGTGGAGCGCGTGCGTGCGGTACTACTGTACTGGCGGGGAGGGGGGCGGGGGGACGCGAGGTCGCGCGCTGCCGTTTCGCTCGTGGGTCAGAACGCTCCGCCCCGCCGCTCGCGCCTCATTGGCCGGCGGGACGGAGGTGTTTTTGTTTTCGCTCCACGCGCGCAAGCGGGGCTGCACGTGAGCAGCAGAATGTGACTCGACATGCGCGCGCGTCGGATTCAACTGGTGCATCCGTCCAGGACAGGGGTATTTAAGTTCTTTAGGTATTGTATAGCTTTAGCCAAAAGTATGTGCACCCCTGACCATCACTCATTTCTGTTTGTCTTTGAGAAGAATGTGTCTGTACACTGGAACCCAAACCTGCACCTGTGCGCACATGAATACATGCTGCCTTAAGCTTGATGTAGAAGAACTCGACTGTCCTGCACAAATCACTAACCTCAAAACCTCCTGAACATTTTTGTGGATGAACTGGAACACTAGCTGCACCCCACAAACCCTTAGTACCTGACCCCTCGTAGCTAAATGATCACAAATCCCCACAATCTCCAAAATCTAATGGAAAGCCTTTCTATTAATTCCATTCTCAATAGCCATGGTGTCCACATACTTGTGACCATGTCGTCTATCACCGACATTCATCTCCAGGAACTTTGTCATGAACCATCATTGGAATCTTTCCTTTTGCAATAGCAGGAAATTATTCTCTGATCACATCTCCTTATGTAACGATCTAAACTCCCGAGCCAAGTTGTGTCATTACCTATACACATGCTTTAATATCTGGCTTTTTGGCAACAAGAAAAACTTGTCACTATTTGTTTTTGTTTATAATTTACATTGCTGGCTCCATAAAATAAAATAAGAAAAAAAAGTTAAAGGCTATTTTATCTGCTCGCACTGATTTCACAGCTGAAAACAATACATTTATTGCAATTGACAAAGATTGAGTGCAGTCTCTCAGATAAATTACTGTATACAAGTATATAGAGATGTCTTTTTACAACTGTCTCAGATAGAAAAGTGTGTGTGTGTGTGTGTGTGTGTGTGTGTGTGTGTGTGTGTGTGTGTTTCAGCATAGTGTGTGTAGTAAAGCCTAGAGCAGGGTGATTACACGCACACACACACACACACACACATATATATATATACACACACACATATATATATATATGCATATTTCTATTGCATTATGACTATATCATAAGCATGACTCATCAGAGACTATGTGATACTGCAGTTATCTAGTTACACAATGAAGAAACACACACACACACACACACACACACACACACACAAATGTGCTTAAACGCTACTGTAATTGCACTAGAACCTGAAGGCATCTTCACATTTCCCCTCAGGCTCTGTCTATCTGTCTGTCTCTCTCTGTCTCTCCCTCTCTCTGGCTGTCTTTCTCTCTTTCTCCCTCTCTGTCTCCCTCTCAATCTGTCGCTTCTTCTTTTTATCTTTATTATCCTTCTGTGTCTCTCTCACTTCTCTCCCCCTTTGTGTCTCTCTCACTGTTTCTGTCTTACCGTCTGCCTTTCCCTCTCTGTCTGTCTGTCTTTTACTGTTTGCCAGTTGCTTTCTTCTTAATTTTCTGTCTTTTGATCTCTCTGTCTCACTCTTTCTCTGTCTCATGGTGTGTAACACTGACGTCTGCCTCGTCCTCACTCCTGCCTGTTTTTAGTCTCTTCATCCCAATGTGTGTGTCTCTCCCTCCCACCCTTCCATCTTCCTCTGTTCCTGATTGTCTGTCTCTGTCTGTCTCTCTTCCTATCGGTTGCTCTCTGTCCCTGTCTCTATCTTACTCTGTGTCCCTCTTTCTGTGAGTGACCTTAACAAATCTGTCCTGAAGACTGAGGTGGGAAGCACTTTGCTGAGTCGTGCTTCTTGCTCTTTTCCCCCGCAGCTCGCTCTCGTCCAGCGTGAGCCGGTCGCTTGGGTCAGAGTCAGGTCGGACAAACAGTACCAGACTTTATTACGCAATACATTTCCAATGATAAAAAAAACCCATAAATCTTATCAGCTTTGCTTCCTGTCGTCTATTCACGCTAAATTTGGTTGGATTTAAATCAGGCTCGTAGGATGGTATACAGTGTTAGATGAGAGTGCTGGCTGCAGGATGTTACTTCCTAAAACCTCCTAGTAGTTACATAGGCTTTGCTGAATTGTACTGAACTCCTTAAGGGAAAATACATAGGAAAAATAAAAACAGTTTGCAGAGATGTTTGAGAGGATGTCAAGGTCAGTGGAGGAAGAGTCACTTCAATTTTATTTAGATTTTCTTTTATATAGCGCTTTTAACAGTGAACATTGTTAAAATCGAAGGACATTGTTGGGGAAATAGTTTTCATCCTTATTAGTTTAATGTGATTGTTAGCAACACACTGTGTGAGGTAATGGATTACGCCCTTCTGCGTTACGATTGGGTAAAAGAATTCAGTTTTATCTATGATTGGTTGTACACCTGAAGCACGAAGGCGGGACTTAAATTGTTGTATTTCAGTTTAAAACCCATTTCTGTAGAATGTGATAAAAGTGATTTATCGATTATGTTTATTAAAAATATATTAAAAAAGGATGATTGCAAAACTGTTATCCAGCTTCAGTAAGCAAGCGTGTGTGCGGTTCAAAACTCACACCTTGTGAGCGTAAAGATGGGACTTACACTGCTTTATGCGCAGTCTATTAAAAGACCTGAAAGTATATTTCCATATTTCTCTATATTTCAAATTTGTAAAATTCTCTTATTTCATTTTAAAACTTTTTTTTTTTAGGTCATCATAGAAGTCGTATAAGCATTTCTCTTCATATCATACTGTGTATGACTGTGTATGTGACAAATTAAATTTGATTTTATAAAAACCCTCAGGTTTCCAGGGCTCTGTGGAACTGTCTTGTTTACCTTATATCTGGGGGTTTCTGTATTAAGCTCCAGATAAACTTAATAAAAATGAACACAGCCTGAAGAAATGGCACACGTTTAGCCAGCCAGGATAAAATCCAACCAGGATTTAGATTTATTTGATATCAGACCGGCGGAATGCTGTCTTGCTGGTTAGCACTGTCACTCCAGGCTCCGGGTTCGATTTACACCTTGGGTTTGTGTGCACGGAGTTTGCATGTTTTCTCCATGTTTGGTGGGTTCACTCTGGTTTCCTTAAACAGGTCCAAAGACATACGGATTAGACTAATAGGCGTTCCCAAATCAACGTTTGTGAATGTGTGTATGTGATAGTGGCCTGCAATGGATTGGCACCCTGTCCACCCTGTACCCCACCTCGTGCACTAAATCTCCTGGGAGAGGCTCCAGGTCCACCCTGTATACAGGACAAAGCGGTACAGACAATGAGTGAGTGAAATTAAATGACCGAATTTATCCTTTTTCATAATGACCTTGGGTTTGACTTTGAAACCTGGAAGCTCAATGTGCTCTGCTTTGTGCTAACCTGATTTGCTTCTTATACGGCTTAACAAAGAGGTGCTAATGGTGCTTATATGATTAATACACATCTGCCCTGTGACTGTAAAGTGTCAGCTATAAAGGAAGACTTCATATCCGTGCAATCTGAACAAATTATTCAGCGGGGAATCCACAGAAATGATGTCAAACCTCATTCTGGCAGAACTAGTTTTTTTTTTTTTTTTTTTTTTTACACAAGCTGTCCTAATATGGTGTGCCGCTCACACAGGAAATTGAGGTAACAGAAAAAGTGCACAAGAGGCAAAGTATTGACATGGAGAGGTGCTGAAGGAAGGCATTTTGGGAGTTGTTTCAGACTCCCATCAAGCAGAACAGAAATGGGTTTTACCTTAATCGTTCCCATTGGACAGAATACATCAACACTCTGCACTGCACCACCCAATAAAAACCACCCATATGGTGTCATGCATCATGTCATGTCATATCTTGGTACTTCCATCCCATTTTTTTTGCGATCTAAAGGATCAGCTGCTCTACAGTGGTGTCACCGTTGTCTTTGGGAAAAAAAAATATCTTAATCCACAATCCTTCCAAAGATATTATATATTTATTCCAGGGATGAGACCGAGATGGCGAATGTAAAAGAAGACAGAAATAACCGGGTGAAATGTGACAGCGTGGCGGGAGATACATGATTCTCAGTGATCCTGAACCAGGGGTTTCACACACGGTTTCACCTGCGCTGTCACTGTGAAATGTCTATAGTTAGAAAAAAATGGAAGGAAATGGAGTGACAGCTACAGAGTGTGACCTTTTCCAGAGGACAACGTGATGGAAGTGAACAGAACAAACCTGTCTACTTTGATATGGCATAAACCAGCATTTTTATCTTTTTTAAAAAACTTTTTTTTTTTTTTAAAGACTTTATTCAACCTCCTGTCATGGTTGAAGGTGGAATTTGGATTTGATTTTGGACATTTGTAAAAGGCTTCAGCAAAAATGGCAATGCTGATGTATCGTGCAGCATTAAAAACAATTTTATAGAATATTTTATACGGAAGGAATAAACAATTAAATAAAATAATGAGGCTTGTTCCTTTCCAGAATCAAGCTCAGAAATCTGTGGCCTGCTACACGCCTGGATCTGTACCGCTGTGCCGTCCTGCTTAGTATTCCCAGAACAAACAGGTTTCCGGATGGAACGTCCCCAGAGGATTCCTCTTTTCATTTTCTTCGCTTTCCAATCTATCGGGAAGCTCATTTGTATTCTCCTCAGACGCCGGAGCTAAGTATACAGTATTTGCTCGTATCGAGAATCAGTCACATTCTGACTTGAGCCAATCATTGGCTTCACCAGCTGGAACAATCTCAATACATCACAAAGGCAATCAAAGCAATCGCCATTAATCACTTTGGACTGGAGGTACAGCGCAGAGTCGATGGGGTTAAACTAATCACATGGGACCGCTTACTATAAACCTGGGGTGAAGTAACGTCATGAGATAAGCAGCAACATTTTATATATTTATTTATTTACTTACCAGCATTTTTGGATTCAAGTTTTGAAAAGTAAAACTTGTGCAAAAATATCACCACCAAGAACAAAATGACCTCCTACAGGTAATTAATGGATATATTTTTACTGTCATGGGCTTTTGTGCGTTTTAAAGCTAATGCACATCTGCATATCACATCTGTTTATCATGTATCATGTATGTATAATAATAACATGTAAATTATGTACAGTAGACTACCCTTAGAAATAATTACATAATTAGTATTAATAAGAAATAATAAATAAAAACACATAAGAATATTAAATATAAAATAGAACAAAAGTATTTTTATGAAACTATCATCTCTAACTAATATATTTCTATAAGTTAACATTATTTATACAATTTATTACATTTTTATACATTTGCAAAATTACAAAAAGTTTAAAATAATGTTACAAATCTCTGAACAATAAAAAATTTTTATATGACAATTAAAGAATAAATCGAACTTTTCATTTAGTCCTACCTTATGTTAAAAAATATATATACAAAACGACAAACAAATGAAGTTTAATACTGTTACTTGTTCTTGAATCATTATGCGATATCCCATTTTACACACACACACACACATACCAAAATATTTTGGCCTCATCTAGCTTTTACATATTGATATCATGTCAATTTTATACAAAGAAACAGCCAATTCATTAGGTACACCTGTTCAAACGATCGTTAATGCAGATATCTAATCAGCCAATTATATGGCAGCAACTAACTGGATTTAAGTACAGTATGTTGACATGGTCCAGGCGATCTGCTAAAGTTCAAACTAAGGGGAAGAAATTAGATTTAAGTGACTTTGGACATGGTGTGTTTGTTGGTGACAGACAGGCTGGTCTGAATATTTCCCAAACTGCGGATCTACTGGGATCTTCACGAACAACCATCTCTAGGGCTTACAGAGATTGGTCTGAAAGTTAAACTCAAATAACATCTTGAGACAACAAACCATGAAGCAGATGGGCTACAGCAGCAGAGGACCACACAAGCTAGCACTCCTGTCAGTTAAGAACTGGAAACAGGTTGCGATTAACACTGAGTGTTGTCTGGTTTGTTGAGTCTTGATTTCTCCAGTGACATTCAGATGGTATAATCAAAATTTGACATAAAGAGCATGAAAGCATGGATCCATCTTGCCATTTATTAACATTGTCCATCCCTTTATGACCACATGATAACATGGCGTTTCACAAAACGAAAACCATCTCAAACTGGTTTCTTCAACATGACATTGAGTTCACTGCGCTCTCATGGCCTCCACAGTCAGCAGATCCTTTGGGATAAAGTGGAAAGGGAGAGTTGCATCATGGATGTGCAGCCAACAAATCTGTAGCAACTGCATGATGCTTTCATGTCAATCTCAAAGAAATGCTTCCATAAGTTAATTTAATTATTAACACAGATATTATTGTAGCCTGTTGATATCACTGTTATTAACCCTTGCGAAGAGCGTATATCAGAAAACATTTTCAATGACCACACCCTGACAACAACCCCCCCCCCCCCCCCCCCCCATACACATTTATATTACATAGAGGATGTTTGGGTCCACTGGACCTGGGGCTAATAAAAGTGTGAAAATTGTCTGTCCTCCTCCTGTCTGGGACTGCTGTAAGTGTGTGTGTGTGTGTGTGTGTGTGTGAGAGAGAGAGAGAGAGAGAGAGAGAGAGAGTGTGAGTTTTATGTTTTGGCCCTGTTGTCATGCACAAGGTCGCAAACATTGTCATACAACATTGTGGCAACATTCCAGCACCTACACCTGCCTGCTCTCACTTTCCCGCACACTTTACTCCCTGTCTTGTGGGAACTGATCCTTATTTGCTCCTTTTGTCTCGCATTTTTAATATCCCAAATTTGGGACCGGATGCAGTAACTATAGCTTTGTGGTTTGTTATCACAACTTATCAAGATGGGCAAAAAGTTCTGTTCAGAAGACTTTGCAATTAAATTTGGAAGAGAGAGATGCTTTTGATGATGATGTAGAGGAAGAGGATCACATTTCTGAACATTTAGAGTATGACAGTGACTTTGAAGGAAAGGTTGAGACTGAGCATCAGCTAGTTCCAAAGTAAAGACGAGACACAGAACCATCTCATCACAAACCAGCTCCAGAAACAGAAGCCCGTCAGCAGCCTGTAAGTGAAACAAATATGGATGTCAAAACATAGTGAAATTGAATGGTCTTCTTGCCCAGGAAATGACCCACTCGCAATGTGATAAGAATGCAACCTGGGCCAACCAGGATGGCGGTTACTCACGTGCAGGACATCAAGTCTTCTTTTGAGCTTTTCATCCCAGATACATATGCAACACATACACAGTCAAACTCCATCCCTCATGTGTTGTATGGGCTGGTATGAAAAGGTTCAGCACACACAAACACACACAAACACACACTCATTCACACACTATTTTGTGATATTTGCATATCTTTGGACTTTGGAAGGAAACAGGCGTATCCAGGGGAAACCTACCAAGCACGAGGAGAACATGCAAACTCCATGCACACAGAGGTGAGAATCGGACCCGGCCTGGAATTGTATCCGGACCCTGGAGGTGCAAAGGCGACAGTGCTAACCACTAAGCCACTGTGTCACCCAAAGGGGTATTAAATAGGAAATATTACTTAAAAAAAATATATATATATATATTTGAAAAACAATATCTAACTAATATCATGTACGTTCTATTAATTCTATCTACTTTATGCATAAAATAATGAATGTAAAGGTAAAATTGTGCACGCAAAATAATAAAATAACATTGAAGAAACATGAAATGAAACTAAAAATAAGTAATAAAGCTAATGAACAATGTATATGACATCTGAAGAGCAAATAAATGTTTTATTCCAACTACTGTAAAAAATGAATAGTAAAAAAAAGTCGTGCTTACTGTATATGCATATTTCCATCGCATTATGACTATATCATAAGCATGACTCATCAGAGACAATGTGATACTGCAGTTATCTAGTTACACAAAGAAACACACACACACACACACACACACACACACACACACACACACACACACCAAAAGAAATAACTGACCTTATGTAGCTTTTACAAACAGACATTTTGCCACTTTATTAGGTACACCTGTTCAACTGATTGTTAATGCAAATAATGAATCAGACACTTACATGGCAGCAACTCATTGTATTTACGTATATAGACGTGGTCTAGATGATCTGCTGAACTTCAAAAAGAATCAAGAAGACATTAAATTTATGTGACATTGAACATGGTGTGGTTGTCGGTGCCAGATGGGCTGGACTGAAAATTTCCCAAACTGCTGATCTACTGGGATTTTCACTAACAACCATCTCTAGGGTTTACAGAGAAAATGGTCTGAATGTTGGCTCCTGTTGTCACTTGCATTTGCATTTGCTTGTTCTCCTTTTTTTTTTTTTTTTGAAGGCAGGAGAAAAAATGCCACTAGTTACTGCATGTTACTGAGAAAACTGGCAAAGTGATGGTTGAAAGATGGTTTCACTCTAAAACCTTACAATGCATTATAGCACGATCAGAGGGAGCCCATTATCTAGAGTCGCAACGATGCAGGTGTCAATGAGGTGTTATACAGTGTAAACGACGCATGGAGGATTCCTCTCATAAGGAGGAGGTTTGGCAGACGCAGGGAGATGATGCATAACACAACCGCTCATCCTGCTGCACAGGGCTGCACGCGCGAGTGAATGTGTGCGTACACACACACACACACACACACACACACACACACACACACATTTGCTATACTGTCTTTTCGAGAATATTTTCCAAAAACCCCTTACATTTAGTGATTGAGAGGACATTTGGTTCTTTTTGGTTGAGACACACACACACACACACACACACACACACACACACACACACACACACACACACACACACACTTTATACTATTCTTTCGAGGATATAATTCTCTTCTTCTAATGACATAAAGAATACTAATTAAACACACACACACACACACACACACACACACACACACACACACACACACACACACACACACACACACACTCTTGGTTGTCATAATATGCTTTTAAGGGCCCCCACAAGATAAAAACTTTCAGATAACTTTATCCCCAGCAAGATGTAAAAACCATGACTAAAAATAACACACACACACACACACACACACACACACACACACACACACACACACACACACACACACATATATGTCAAGGTTACCCAATAATATGACAGCTTACTCCTGAGGCATTCATCTCTCTCTCTCTCTCTCTCAGTTCACAAAAAAAACGATGGAATAAAAGACAGATAGAGGACAACTGACTTGTCCCCCCCTGGGAAATACTAGAGCAATATTTTCTCATTTAATCCTGGCTTCATCTGCAGCAGCTGTAGTGTCACATACAGTAGAGCTCGAGCATCACTGTTGCAGAAGCAGACGTCTGTTGTAGTGAGAGAATGAATAATTGACTTGCATGTGAATAATTAACCTGTACAATCCCATATAATGTGCAATCTGATCCAGATGCATGAATATCAATATACCCATATTAATGATTAAACCTACGTGCATATTAATTTTAGATGATAGATGGAATAATCCGGCATATCAACATCTGGGTCTGGTGCTTGGCTTTAAACCTGGCTTAAGCGTTTCCATATTTTATAGTATTACAAACAGAAACTGAAACAAATTTAATTGTGATATACAATTAGCATCTAACCCTGGCTCATTTATGGGATTATCTTATTAGCCAATCACATGAGCACGGTGGTGTAGTGGTTAGCACTGTCGCGTTGCACCTCCCATCTCTGTGAGTATGGAATTGGTGGGTTTCCTCCTCCGGGTACTCCGGTTTCCTCCCACAGTACAAAGACCTGCAGGTTAGTACCTGTGAGTGTGTGAATGTGTGTGACCTGCGATGGATTGGCACCCTGTCCAGGGTGTACCCCGCCTCGTGCCCTAAGTCTCCTGGGATAGGCTCCAGGCCACCAGTGACCCTGAATACAGGATAAAGCAGTGTAGATAATGAGTGAGTAAGGACTTGGTGCTAGGCAGTTTGGTTTGAGGATTTCTTTCAAGCTGAATAGAAGACTAAGGCATTGGTTATTAAAATAAAAAATAAAAAAACAGCAACAAAAGAGTGTACGATCATGGCAAAGCTGTGGTTGCGCATTGAAAATTGTAAATTGAAAGTCAGTGCATAGGTGAAAAGCTCATTAATCAGAGAAACAACCAAAAGGACAAGTGGAGGTGTGGAGGTCACCACATTAAGGATGTTGAAATTTATACCAATTAATCACAACACACATTAAGTGAGTTGAATAACATTGATCCATTATATACCCGTAAACTGGTGACAGGATCAGGGTCACCCAAGACTCATTCATGCCTGTGGGGACCAAATCCCAGCCTGTCTAGCCTGATCCCACACAAAAGCCAATCCAGCTGAATAGAAAAGTCAATGGTGATAGAAAGGCACCTACAATCGAAAGGCACCAGAACATTCAGTGCACCAGGGCCCAGCAGGCAAAGTGTCCAAGGCTGCCGAGACAGGCTCCAAACTCCCCACATCCCAGTCTCAATGAGCACCAATGGGATGCGTCAGACGGCCAAGGAGAAAGAAACCAGCGCAACCCACAGCACCCAAACAATCTGCTGCCAACATTCTGGTTCCAGACACTACAGAACCCCCTCAGAGGCCCTACAGAGCGATGTCTGGAGGGGCCAGATCTGCCCTGGTGCCAGAAGGGGAACCACAATCCTAGGTGGTTTTGATGTAAATGGTTTTAATCTTATGGCTCATTGGTGCATGCACGCCACTATATATGCCTTGTGACTGAACATCGTCATGTTTGAAGCTGTAGTTTGTAGTGTCACGAAACACTGCTGCAAGGATGTTAAGCTGCATCCACATGCATATGTTTGTATTGTTGAAAACATTGCTTTGTTTCCTTGTATTTTAAATGAAATTTCTATCCATGCAAACAGCATATCTATGCAAAGACTAGCGCCAAAGCCATAACTCCAACAAATACAGCAATTCTTTTCTGTTTTTATCCTAGTGCTTCCCTCTGAGAGTGTATTTAGGCAACTTAATATTGCATTTAAAAAAATGTCATGAAATAAGAAATTACAAAAACAGAATAACAACCTTGTCAGCAGGCATGACAATATTGGCCGTATGGAAAGGAAACCCAAACTCGTTTTTTTTAAATTGTCTGTGTATGTGTGGACAGAAACTAAGTGATGCATTAAATGAACGTTTAATGAACTCCTATGTGTATCGTGCTCCCTCTCAGCAGTCCTTTCCCAGTGCTCCAGTTCACCAGAGTAGTAACACCTGCATCTTATTTCCACCTCATTAAGAACTGTCTAAAAGATCCATTCAGCCAGTCTGACATCATGCAGCATTGCACGTCCCTGTGTGCTTTCAATCAGTCCTTTACATGTTCATTTTCTTACTAACATTATAACTATTTACTTTAAGTCCCTAAGGATGGCCCTTTGAATTAATGTTCTTTTGAGGTGGGAGAGAAGTTGAGAACCCAGAGGAAACCCAATGCAAACTCCACACAGGCAATAACCCAAGCTCAGGACCCGAGCCAGAACCTAATCCGGCAAGGATCTTGTGTTAACTTTTGATGACTGTGTGTGTTAACTTTTGTTGACTTTTTAAATTACTTTTGTTACACTTGCTTTTGCTTTCTCCAGTCATGTATAAGAATTAGCTCTTGCTTCAGAACTATCCAGAATTTCACATCTACCAGACACCTCAGTCCAACAGAGTGTGGAAAGATTTAGTCCTGCCATCATTCATTCGCTAATTTAAAATCGATCTGTTTACTTATCTGCCGCATTTTGTGCACCATTTGCATTATTTGTCCATGTCCATATTTAGGTCCACTAATTTTACTGTGGCATTTAATTGGTTTGTAGAAGGATACAATTTAGAAAAGGTTTTTTTTTAAGTTGCAGGGTGCAAACTAAGTGTTGCATTTTGTTATACATTTTCCTCTTAAATCAGTAACAGTTGAAAAAATGAAACGGTTTTGCGCCTGGAGTTAACAAATACACAAAAATGTGCTTAATTTACATCTAGGGAAATGTCATAAAGAAATAAAGTACATTTTAATAATTTGCTTAAACTGAATCATTAATTTACTTTCCACCGTTTTGCATTTAATGAACTGACCTCATCAGCAAATATTTTATATATCACTGAAAGTAAATATTGAGAGTTTATGGTAACGTTATGAGATTAAAATGGCGTATGGAAAAGGTTGGTTCAAACATAAGACATAAACAAGCTAATGCAAAAATAATCACTTCTGCAGTACTTTACTCATGATATTTTTTAAGACAAAGTAAAATACAAGAGAAATGTAATAAGCTGTTTTGGAAGTAAATACGCAAGATTCATTTCATGTTTTATATTACAAAACAGGATATTACAGAAGGACACTTTGCTAATAAAGAATCAGAACAATTCAAAAGCCAGGGTGCAAATGAAAGATGGATGATTTCAGGGTCAAACACAGAAGCAAACAAGAGGCAAATGAAGAAGGCTTAATAACACAGGAAAAAACACACACCAGTCTGAGCAATTTCATGACTGATGGTTTTATAGACACAGAGACTGATTGCATGAGATGAGTTACAAGTGGTTATGAAAAGGATGCTAGAGAGACAAGTGGGTAAAGCTGATGGAGATGGAGGCCTTGAAGACAGTGATGGTTATGACTTGGCCAATACTGGCAACTAATAAAATATTGGAGTTTTAAAAGATTCCACAGCATGTTATAGACATCATAGAAACCAATATGCATTTGATGGGTTATGAAATAAAATATGGCCTAGAGGTGTCCAAAAAGCTATTGTAGGTTCCTCATATTGGGTCAGATGTCCTCCTATTGACTGAATAAATCAAAAACACAAGTCAGCTAGAACTAACGTCCTTCTGCATAGTCCTGGTTAGTGACCAATACAGAATGGAGGTGATTGTTCTGAAATAACTTCCACATTCAAGATGCATTATCTACAGTGAATTATCCTTATAATAATCCATAAAATTCCATTTATAAGGCTTCTGCTGCTGAAAGAGGTTAAGAGATGTAAAGATCAATTGATAGTATTTTTTTTAAATGTTGGACAGTTCCTCCAAGGCTTAATTTATCACTTGTGTACTTAAATGCATGTTTAAATGTGTTCAGGAGAGGCCACGGTTGTTCTATCACGCTTGGACACTGGTCTGCGATCTATAAAAATGATTTCACGCATGGCTGTCCTGCCGTGAACACGTGACTACACTGGTCTTAAAATGACCAGCAGTGAACATTAAAGTAGAAGCTTTATATTGAGTTTATAGTGGGAGAGGCTGTATTTCATTCTAATTTGCAAGAAATTGAGGTTGACCTCTGTATGTCATATATATATATGTATACACACACACACACACACACACATTTCCTATCTCATACCTTCTAACTGCATTTGTTTTATCTGACATTTCTATGAGCTGTACACCACCATCAGTGTTATTAATAATCTTTCCATTAGCTGTATGTAGAGTAGTTTAATGTAGTAGGATGTAAATATATCACGGCTATAGTCTACGACACGGGTCACAGAACAGCCAGCCATGGTTAACACATGCTAATGCTTAATGAAGGTCAAAAAAAGGCCAAGGCAAATGGAATAAATGTGGTTAAAGTCCTCACGGCTTGAGAGCTCTGATATTTACATTAAGTCATTTGGCAGACGCTCTTATCCAGAGCGACTTACATTTTTATCTCATTACACATCTGAGCAGTTGAGGGTTAAGGGCCTTGCTCAAGGGCCCAACAGTGGCAACTTGGTGGTTGTGGGGTTTGAACCTGGGATCTTCTGAACCGTAGTCCAATGCCTTAACCACTGAGCTACCTGATATAATTACATACAGTGAATAGGGCTAAGTAACAAAAATTATAAAAAAACCTAAAACAAGTTACCAAGCTAGCTCCTAGAGAAAGCACATCAGCAAGCTAGCTTACTAATATTAGAGAAAACATTAAACTAAGCTACAGAAGCTAGTTCCTGCAGGGTAAAAAAAAAAAAAATTACATAGTTAACATATTTAATGTAAAACCTGAAACCTAGCTAGCTAGCTAATATGGTATGCACCAAAATATACAATACTGAAACTTACGCATCTTGAAAGTGCATTTGTGTTGGTTGATGGGGCAAAGCTCCAGACAGGTGTGTTCCCAGTAGTGATAAAGGAAATTGTGTTGTGCAGTTGTGTTGTAAATGGGCCTCTCAATGGAGGAAAAAGTAATCATAGTTCAGTATTATTTCCGCTCTTACAGAAGTGGTTGTGAAAGGGGACCGAGTTTAAAAAAGGTGGCAGAACACATTCTGAAAGAGATTTAACAATTCGGCACCAAGTAACATTGTTAAATTGTCTTTTGTTACAAAATTTCACCGTTCTGGTAGTGTACTGTGTCAACTTTATGTGAGCAAAGTGTCTCCTTTTGTGGGAGTCAGAAACCTTTGTTCTGGGATATGCTTGAGAATCTTCCTGAACGGAATGGACACTGTCTACACCGAGGCGGCGCACACACACTTCGAACACTTACATTATGCATACCAAGTGTATGTTAATTTCTTTGAGGAGAAATATTATCCGTCTTTGAATTTCAGTACTGTATATTTTGGCGCGTACCGTATTAAAGAAAACTTAAACCAGTTAGCTAGCGTCAAGTAAAACCTGAAATCAACAAGCTGACTAATGTCTGAGAAAATGTGACTCAAAGATAGCTACAGTAGTTAAAGATATATATATATATATATATATATATATATATATATATATATATATATATATATATATATATATATATATATACTGTATTTTGCAAGACAACATGAAACCAAAATAACCTAGTGTTAGAGAAAAGCACAAACCTAGCTACAGTAGCTGTAATATAATAATAAATAGAAGTGAATAAATATCTTTTTTAATTGTAATGTTGACCTATGAGTGGGTAGTGTTAGTATAGTAATTAATGCCAGCCTAACAACTTTCTTTTATTTAACGTAAATGTTTTGGCACCCCAATAACCCTAAGAGCTCTACACTTGCTGTTAGAAAACTCTTTAAGCCTATTTTGTTTGATCTCACCAGATGTTCGTGACACTGTACATGATTATAACTGTATCAAGTGTAGTGGATTGCTGAACATAACACTTTCTCACATACAGAAAAAAATATCTTAGTACCAATGATACAGCATGTGTTTTTAACCGTGTAAATGCAAAATCGTTCAGCTTATTTACTCCCCTGAGTGCTGTAGAAAGGCTTCTAGCTGTTTTTAATTAATTAGCACGAACAGAAAGCGGCATCATCTGTGATGGGTTTTCTTGGCAGATTGTCAGTCTTTAAGAAGCCCAATTAAAGTTTGTGAGGGAGGATAAGATGCAGTGATCGTTTGTTTTTTTCTTTCTCTGAGTAAAAATGACTTATCCTCTAAAATCAAGTTCACACGATAATGATGGTGGTGATAATGACGAGGAGGGAAACGTGATGCTTCAAGGTGCAAAGAAGGATTGTTTATGTGGAACTTTTGCCCCTGGAGATGATACCGATAACACTCGGGTGAATTTCTCTCCGTCTTTCTTCACAGTCATTTGCATGTGGAAATCTCTTGATATCACGGATGAGGTATTTCTGGCGCTAATCTGTGTGGGGAAAAGATTTGCATCTTTAGCTTCTCCAAATATTTCCATAAAAAATATTCTGGCACTATGATCCTCATGCATGATTCGATTTAAATAGAAGTAGAAAAGTACTGTTACCTTGTTCAGTCAGCTGTCAGTTTATGTACGTACTGTATATGGTAGGTGTATTACTGGGCATTTTACTATGGACAAATTGACGACTGTGTGCATATAATAAGGATGTCACTGAACATTACTCAGAAAGAACAGATGTTTTTTTTTCTGTTTACGGACATTTAGTTGGAACTAGAGGAGTACATTGGAAAAATAAAAAACATCACATGAGTCATGTACAGTAAGCCAAGTATCCAGTCTGATATGAAGCTTGCAGGACAAAGAAAGACCGAGAAATGCTCAAGGCAACATGGCACATTTACAGCTTTCTTGGTAACTGATTCTCAGGGTTGTGTTGTAATTTTTGGAAAATAAAAGCAAATAAATGATCAAAATTAATTGATGAATTTGTATTTTTACCTAACGACCTGCAGTTTTGGAATTATGTTCTTATTATGTATTATTATCAGAATACTAAATAAATAATGATTTAATACAAATTTCTGCAATATTTGTCTCCTGAAGAGCCATTTGTTATTTGTTTTATATATATATATATGTATATATATATATATATATATATATATATATATGCAATGTATGCTTTCCCGAATTACTGAGTGCTCCAAACGTCCAACAGACATGTGTCCTGGTATGCACCAATCTGCATGTGGGCCGATTACACGCTCTGCCAACCGTATTTCCGAAGGTTGTTGACTCACTCGCTAAGATCACGGTGTGATGAGCTGGTTAGATCCCAAACTGTGACTCAGGGTGCAGAATAAAAAACACACACACACAATTACCCAGAATTATTTGTTTTATCCCATGCTTAATCTTGATTATGCAAGATATCATATTATGACCATAGTTTCCATGTGAAGTAATACACTTGACTTTTCAACACCATTTGCAGTTGTGTATGCGTAATTCATAAATTGGCCACGAAGCTCAAATGGGGGTCAATCTGGCAACACATTTTTGATGCAGATGACTGTCACCTCAGCCGACATGCCTTGTTAACAAACATATTGTGTTGTAATGAAATTCAGGAAACCCTGACACCAGCACTGGAACCAGATAATTAAACTCTGGCCACAATGGGTCTGTATGCCAGGGAACTAAAATGGTCTCCTTTATTTTTTTCACTTTTCCAACCAAGAAAATAATAAGTAATGAGGCACTGCAATGCAGCACGACACAGAATTTGAGATCCTGGCTATGTGCTCACACCAGCAGCTGTTTAGTAATAATTTACAAAAAATGATTAAATTTGCTCTAAACTTTACACAATGGTCATTAGTGGTCATAAACATCTTTTTATTCTTAGAAACGTAAACCTCACACAACCAATGCAAACCTAAGAGACAATCTTTGGCCTTCAGACACGACTTGGTTGATTGAAAGGAAAATTAAAATGTGTCGATATGAAAAGTATGGATTTGTCCAACTCTTCTGTAATACTTGACCAGTGCCAAGAAAGACACTTCGCCATGTGGCTCAATTTTTTAAGATATTTTCACTAGACTAAAAACATGTTCATGGCATTACATCATGGCGTTTTTCTTTGATGCAGTTAGTAATTAGTTAATGAGATACCTTGGCATGCCTTCATTGTTAAGTAAATGCACAGTGGCCCATAAGTGCAAAACTTTAATACAATATAGAAATTTGAACATGGTGTATGACCATTGCAACCAAAATAAATAAATAAATAAATATACATATATTCTGTAGCAGTCGCATAGTTATAAAAAGTTGATACAGTATCTAAAATTGCACTAAATTAATGTCCTTATTAACACTAAGGCCAAAAGCATCAGTAGATTCATGTTGGCTTAATTGCCACATTCCACAACCTATATGAATTTCTGTTCATATTTGTGAAATTGTTGGTATGTTTTTAAAAGTGCTAATGCTTTTCAAAATTAGTTTTCTAAATGTGTTTCTGAATTTAATGTCTTAGTTATTTCTGTCATTTTCATCCAAATTTGGGTATGTTATTTGTTATTTGTTATTGTTTCCAAATTTGTTTTTGTTTGTTTATAAACGGATGTCTTGTGCAATTTCTTATCATGTTTCCAAATTTTCTGTCTTCTGAATTTTTCGCCGTTTCTCCAAATTTGCTTTTGATTTTGGAATGTTCTGTTTTTTTTTTTTTTTGGTAGTTTTTATTGTCCTTTTTCTGAATTTTCAAATTCCAAACACACTAAAGACAATTTAAACTGTGGAAGAAATCCACCGAACACAGGAAGTACATGCAAACTTCGCACACAGACCCAAGAACCCTTAACGTTACAATTCTAACTATTACACCACCATGCTTTCCTGAATTTATTGTGTGTCTTTCAATTTGCTTCTGTATTTATACAATTGTTGTGATGTGTCTGAATTTACTGTTTTTTTTTTTTGTTTGTTTTTTTAATCCGCTGTCTTGCATCGGAATTTGTTGTTTTTCCAAATTTGCTGTCATTAAAAAAAAAAAAAAAAAAAAAATCAGCAATTTATTTTGTATTTATTTTGGTTTTTGATTTGTTGTTTGTTGGGTTTTCAGATTGCCTGTGGTCTTTCCAAATTTGGTTTTGCTGGTGCACTTTGTGTTTGCTGGTCAGTTATATCTTTCTTAAAAAACAAACAAACAAAAAAATGTATAAATTCCAATTATTGCAATTATTGTGCAGCCATGCATGATTAACTCGCCTTTTTATAGCTGGTCATGAGAATTACACTAAATACTAGAGGAACTGCCTAAATAATGAAAGCCCACTGTTGCATGGAAGATATACAGATATACAGTATACTATAATAGAAGCGTAAATTAAGAAGAATTAATAATCGTATGTGAATATCTGTCACTACGTTTTCAGCTCCATGGCATCCTTTGTGAGGTTGGTTTATTCATTGAGAACAGACTGTCTGTAGAAACACTGGTTTCTTGAAACCACTGTAATAGATAATGAGTGCGTGTCATTACTAAACTGAGGCTGCAGTTAAATGGCTGATAGATTATTGTGTGTTTTTCTTCACCCTGACTCACAGCTTGGGCTCTGACCAGCTCATCACACCGTGATCTTAGCCAGGGTGACTCATCGGCCACTGGAAATATGGTGGGCAGAGTGTGTAATCAGCCCACACACACACACATGCTGGTATAAATCAGGACACACTCTCTTTCAGCACACAGGTCTCTATATATCCACGATGACCAAAAATAAAATGCATGCTATGTTCTCCTTATAACTAAAGTGCAGTTTATATCCTATGCTATTTTTATTACTGTGACCAGTGAACTATTGCTGTAAATATTTGTCCTCTATTTTCTTTTGCGATGCCAAATGATTACTCTTAAAATACACATATACACTAATTTATCACAAAAATTATAGTCCATGATTTTATTTATAACAACACCCCATAAACTCCCCTCAAAAACCTAAGTCTGAACAGCATGATGAAATACCAGATTTAACACCTTGTAGATGAGAGAGGTCAAAAGAGAATGGCCAGCAAATTTCCTTCAATCTGACAGCATCTCAAATAGACACTCTTTGCAACTGTGGTAAGGGGAAAAAAAGCACCTTTGAATGCACGGCATATCAGTCGTTGAGGTGGGTTATAAATCAGCCAAGAAGATCAAACTGAGCCTACAGACAAAATGAAACTAGACAGGTCAAGATTAGAAACCTGTCCATATGATTGGCAGAAAACTGCATGAGTAAACTGGGGTAGGCGTAGCTTAGTGGTTAAGGCATTACACTACTGATAGGAAGGTCCCCACGTCCAAATCCCACCACCCCCAAGTTACCACTGTCCTGCCCTTAAACAACGACCTTAACCCTTAACTGATGTGTAATGAGATAAAAAAAAAGCCAACGGCGTCTGCCAAATGTCATAATTTAAATATATTGTAAAATGTAAGGAGGAATACAGGTGTTCCTATTAAAGTGGCCAGCAAGGTTATATCTGTACTGGAAGAGTCCTTGGAATTAATTTCACAATTTACAGCAGTGACACCAGTTACTTTAAAAAGTGGTAACTAGTAACTATTATTATTATTATTATTATTATTATTATTATAATAAATTTTTACCTATCCTCTGTTATTGTATTATTTTAAATTATTATTGTATTCTATTAAAAATTTAAAACATGATTCTGAATATCTTTAGCATTCTTTAAACCTTTTACAAGCCTCATGATGGAATGGACAAGATGGACATTTCTGAATTTGATGGACTGTGTGACAGTTTGTGATTTCCCCCCCATGTACATGCATATGACTTTAGTTCCCTCTTGTGGCAATCTCCTGCAAGAACAAGACCAGGCATGAATACTGTACGTATAACAAGCCGTTATGAGCTTTATTAAGCTTTTTAAATAAGGGGTATTGTTGGATACTTGTTGATGTGAAACCCTCATACCTAACCATAAAGGTCAGACTGACCATGCATGTAATATTATAACATTATATATTAAGTATGATGTACAGTATACTTTATATTACATTATACATTATAGAGTATGGTTCTCAGAGAGGCCTTCCGGAAACCATGGGGTTTTTAAAGCACAAGCAGCATCCATGGTTTTCTAATTTTGTAAAAGTCTTGGAAACCACAATACACATTTATATATATATATATATATATATATATATATATATATAAGGTATTATGGTATTGTAGTATTGTAGTACAATATGGTATAGTACTGCATTATAAATATTGTCATATAAATAATTAATAATTATATTTTTAAAATGGGTTCTGTTTGGAAAGAAAATATCTTGCTGTTTGCAATAAATATAAATTTCAATAAAACATAATAATGTGTGCATATCAATAATGTGCTCAATTAATAATTATTTTTCGATTGAGAAATTTGATTACAGTGAACTCATTATCATGTTCAAGAGACCATTTTGAGATGATTTAGCATTGTAACATGGTCATGAAGGGATGGACATGTTCAGTGGCATGCCAATACTCAGGTATGCTTAGGTTGGCATATAAACAATGGCTCAATTGGGAATAAGAGGCCCAAAGTGTGCCAAAAAGACATACCCACATCATCCATCCATCCATCCATACATCCATCCATCCATCCATCCATCCATCCATCCAGTAGCTCATCTGCTTCAAGGTGCGACATGTTGTATGTTTAGAGATGCTCTTCAGCATACCTCTGTTTTTCTTCAGCATACCTCTGCCCTGTGGCACTAACAATGCATTTTTACCAAAAGAACTGCTGCTCACTAGATATTCTCTTTTACCATTCTCTGTAAACCCTGAATCCTAGTAAACGAGCAGTTTCAATAATACTCAGACCAGCCCATCTGACACCAACAACCATGCCACTTTCTAAGACACTTAAATCACCTTTCCTTCCCATTCTTATGCTCGGTTTGAACTTCAGCAGATTGCCTTGACCATGCCTACATGCCTAAAAGCATTGAGTTGCTGCACTGGAGACAATTTTCTGAAACTGAACTACGCACAATAAAGCTCCAGAGTTTCTTATTGTTAATTAGAACAAAACATGCAGCTTGTCATATTACCGAGAAACTATAAAGCACAAAATACTTCCATCGCGAAAGCAAGACAGGAAATGAAAAGGAAACGGACTGGAAGAGTGGAGGCATCAGTTTATGATTAGCTACAGCCCTCAATTTCACTCTTTCCAAAAAAGAAAAAAAAAAAAGTCCTGCTCAAGCATGAGTCCTGAAGTAAAAAATGCGTCCTAAAAAGTCGGGAGTGAAAGCCAAGCAGGATTTGGCTCCAGAAAGTGCTGCGGGAGCCAGCGCCCCCCGGCTGTTAGTCTTGGATCGGGCCTGACTCATTCCTCAGGCTTGGAGAGACGACAAGTTCCCGTCTCCTTTTCCCAAGAGGAGGATCAGGTTGAGGTGCAAATGTCCAACAATGTCTCACCTCCGGCTCTGCAGCCGCAAGGCATTTTTACAGTCTGTTCCCCCCAAGATAGAAAAAGCTGGTGACATTGAGCACATTTCACCCTCATGTTCTCATGTATGTTGGTGTCCAGTCGGCCCATAGTTTTGTCTAATTATGTTTAATTTAATTTAATTTAATTTCTTTTAGCATTTTTTGAAATTCAGTACCTTAAGGATTAGCAACATATATGATAACAATAAAGTGGAGCTGTAGAAGACATTCTTATGATTATGTGGCTCATCATTCACTTATAGAGTTTTGTTCTGAAACCAAGTCAACCTTAACATCATTTCTGTACTTTATAAAAATGCATATATAGTAATGTGTATACACGTATTGACGTATTATATATCAAAATATTATATATGCTTTTATACATTACCGTGTAAAGTGTTATGATAAAATACTTTTCTTGTACAATAACACTTTTTACTTTTTATAATAAATCACAAACATTTTAGCAGCCATTCATTTATTTGTAGAAAAGAAAATATTCTTTTTTAGGATCATAACACAAGTTACTAGTTAATTTCAGTACTATTCAGTTGCCTTAGTAGCCTTTAACTCTAATGTTATTGGTTTATTTATTTAATAGTTATGACATCATTTTAATAGTCTTATTACAGTTCCTGTAATAATGTCATGTAATGTATACAAAGCAGGTTAGTTCCTGTTATCACTTTTGTTACATTAACTGGTACAAAATGCTGACACGGGAGGATCCTTCCCTAAATACTAAAGAAATGTTTCCTCATAGAAAATTCTACTACATCGACCGTAACACACTTGTATGCGTTCATACAAGATGCTGCAAATGAGCTGTGTGCAGGAACACCAACTCCATATGCTGTAAGACAGATTAATTTGCAACTAGGTTTTTTTTTCCCCTTGGAGTTTGGAGCACATTTTTTGGGAGCACCTGGAGAACTATCATAACGTGTCACGCCACTTTGTCTTGCGCCATTTATAATCAGTCGAGCCAGCAAAAGCTGTACCGCAGAGGCACTTCAGAAATGTAGCTTCCTGGAAAGGAAAGATCTGCAGCTTCCATTGATTCATTCTCGAAATCCGTTCCAGCTTGCCTGATATCTGAATTCTCACTAGACGGTAACTGGCTGTTGCGTTTTTTGGGGTTTTTTTTATAGCCAAACCTGATAATAATATCTGCAGATTTTTAATAGTAATCATTCTAATATTATTGATAATATGCAGAAGAGGGTGGATAGCTTACAGTCATTCACCACAAACTGTTTGGGTGGTGGCTCAACTGTACTTATTCAGTGGAAAACTAGAATAATGGGTTGCTAGATGTGGTCATGTTCAAAAATGAATACCCTGCTTCTCTCTCTCTCTCTTTTATTTTTGTGTGTGTGTGTGTAAAAACCTAATAAACTTTATCTGATCATAGCGAATCTCAGCATTAGGCAAATACAACCTCAGAGGAATTACAAATATTTCTTCTTTTTGCCTTTATTTAGTTAAAAAGAAAGAAAGAAAAAAAATACATGTGGTCAATACGTTATATAGTATACACATGATTCAATAGCTTGTAAATCTACCTTTAGGAGCTATAACTTCAAATAATCATTTCCTATATAATTTTTTTTTCCTGTATTGAGGTTTTTAGACATTTGTTCATAAACAGCTGTCTTAAAGTCCCACCACAGCGTCTGAACTTTGTCTAGGCCATTCCAAAACTTTAAATTTTTTATTTTTCAGCTATTCTGATGTAGATTTACTGGTCTGCTTTAGATCATTGTCCTGTGGTTCGAAAAAGTTTTAGCTGTCGGATAGATGGCCTCACATTTGCCTGTAGAATACTCTAAAATACAGAGGAGTTCATGGTTGACTCAGTGACAATTGCACGGTACTCAGGGTCTGTGGCTGCAAATCAAGCCCAAATCATCAACCCTTCACTGCCATGCTTGACAGCAGGTATAAGGTGTTTCTGCTGAAATGCTGTTTGGTTTTCGCCCAACATGTCAAGACCAAATAACTCCACTTTGGTCTTTGGTTCCAGAAGACTTGTGGTTTGTGCAGATGCAGTTTTTCGAACCTCAGTCATGCTCCTGGGTTGTTTTTTTTAGACAGAAGAGACTGTCTCCTGGCAACCCTTCCAAGCAAATTGTACTTATTCAGTCATCTCCTAATTGTAAACTTCTGCTTTTATAGAGGTTTGCACACCTGCTGATGATCATTTAATCAAGGGGCTGATTAGCAGCACCTGGCTGCAACTTACCCTCTTAAATCCAATGTATTTTAATAATTAATGTTCAAAGTCTAATTATAAAAGGCTGGGAGAGGAAGTGCCGTGTATATATATATATATATATATATTAGATTCTGTCTCTCACAGCGGAAATGCACCTATGCTGAAAATTGTAGACCCCTTCATATATATATATATATATATATATATATATATATATATATATATATATATATATATATTACCTTTAAACCTGCTTTAATTTTCATATATACAGTATTTATACTTATAATCACAATGTGCATGGCACAATGATCTGCTGTGCAGTTCAGTCCAAAAGGGGGAGTCAGATCTCTCCAGGCATTTGCATGTTTCAGGCTCTGGCACAATGAACTCCATATCTCTGTTTTTTTTTTTTTTTTTTAATCCTGTTCCCTCTCTCTGTCCAATTACAAAAAAAAAAGAAGAAAGTTTTGTTACAGATGGTTATCTGGGCACACACAGATGGGAATCCTCTCTCGCTCGCTTGCTCCCGCTCCATGTTTCAGAAGCCGTGGGCGAGTTGGAAAGATGATATTACTCCATTTCCAAGGCGCTCACAAAGAGACATTGTTGAATGGGACATACACAGGTATGAGTCCACTTAGGCCTCATTAACCTGAATCCAAACTCTCTCTCTCTCTCTCTCTCTCTCTCAATATGCAGAGTAATTTTCTGCCTGCTTCACACAAAGCTACATTGCCGAAATTCAAGGTTTAATCATAAGGGAACAATGAAAAGATGTAGACTAAACACAGTTCTCCATTTTATCTTTTACCTAGCCAATACTGCTTGTACTTCTGTATGTTTTTGTTATATCTGTCAGGCATACATGCAAATTGTTCAACATTTGAACAACCTTAAAAAGTCACAAGATAACAAGATAATCCTTGTTATTCATTTGACCTGTCAGTGGTTTTAATGTTATGGCTGATTGGAGTGCGGTTAAAAAGCCCAGGCTTGTTTTAAATGGTGGTGTAACGGTTTCTGTTCAAACCAGCATGCTTCATGACTTTATTTAGTAACCAACTAAAAGCCAAAGGCTGTTAAAAATGTCCTACTGCCATCATTTGGAATTTTCTTTTTATTCAGTAAACAAGTTTCCACATTTAGCACCAATCTTCAGTAAGCACTTCATCCTGGTGGTGGATCTGGATCCTATCCCAGGAACACTATGTGGGAGGTGGGAAAAAAAAAAACACCCAACTACAGCAGTCCCTCTGCATGCACACACATTCACACCAAGGGGCAAGTTTGAGTCGCAAGTCATTTTGGGAGGTGCAAGGAAACCAAAGAACCTGGAGGACAGAACTTAAGTACCTAAAGACAATAAGTAACCAGAGCGTGGACCTGAACCCCAGACCCTGGAGCTGTTAAAGGAGGCAGGACGATTAATATAAATGAGGGAGAGGCAAAAAAAGAGAGGTGCTGGTAGGAGAACTGTGGAAGTTACACAACTTCAATTGTAACCACAATGGGTGTTCAAATCAAACCAGGACTTGTGATACAAATACATTTACATTACATATTTACCAAAGACTACAAGCAGAGTATGGTTCTAACACCCTTAGATGTTTAACTGTTTTAAATGTAATGTTTTAAAAAAGGCCATATATCTGTGAATGACAATCCACACTGGAGTTCACTGCAGTCATTCCCATGCATGCTATTCAATAAGTGGAACACCTGATTGTTGAAGATCAGTGGATAACTTGTCCCCAGCTTGCAGAAAATATGCATCGGTCTAAATGTAGGAACTCTACACACAAACATTCTCCAACACCACTTTTGGAACTTGTCTGGGAGGTTTGCCCACATCCCTGGTACAGTCCTGACCTTACTCAATAGCATTTCCACACATTTGGTCATTGAAGGAGTTCCTGGGAGGCCAGCATTTTGGTGTTTCCGTGTAGGCAGTCCGATCATGGCTCTGGTGTGCAGAGAACCCTCTCCACCTTGATAGTATCCAAGCACTAGTAAAATGCTGGAATAAGGGCATTAGTGTTACATGGGATTCTACACATTATGTGTTCTGTTATTCTGCACAATGAAAAGTCACAGTTTGACTTTAATGTCCGTTGTATAAATGAATCAAATTCATAGTGTTGTTCTTGGTAACATTCTGTGTTCTTGGTGCCATTGTGTAAAAGCAGTAAAACTGCTGGTATTGGAAACTTAAGGGTGATTCCTGTAACTTTGCTCCATTACACAGCCCTATTGTGGAATTATTCATTATTATAATGAAACTTTTTTTTTTTTTAATCTTAGCTTTCTTCTCTGTTTTCTCATTTTTCCCTCTGTGTGTTTTAATCACTATCTACCCTTCCCCCTATACCCACACTCCTCCCAGTCGCTCTTGCCCTTTGTTTGCCCCGTGCCTCTGCTAATGAAAAGTTCACTCTTCTATTCAGCCATGAGGAATACGATCCTGTCCAGGGCCCTCTGCGCTTTAAGTACTTCATTCTTATGAGCACCTTGTGGAATATCCTAATTGCTTTGCCTTGTGTCATTTAGAGGGTTTAAATCCATAACACATAAGAACAATGCTACAGTCAGTAAAGTAAATAATTGCAGACAGCCACAATGGAGTCCCACTGCTGCGAGAGACACTTTTACTTCATTCTGATGAAAGCAAAAAAAAAATAATAATAATATGTACTTCTTGGAAGTCAATGATTAAAGCTGTTTCATTACTTTATACTGTATGTGCCGTGGCAGGTTTGGGCCAGCAGAGAGCAACTGTGCTTATTATGAAGTGTGTGTGTGTGTGTGTGTGTGTGTGTGTGTGTGTGTGTGTGTGTGTGTGCGTTTATACGTGAGAAAGTGTTTTAATGTAAGCTTAAGGCATGTTTTTTTGCTTTGTATAAATCTGTGTAAAAGCCTCTGGCCATGGCTTGACACTTTCAAACACTGCTGAGTTTCTGGCGATCGTCCAGGAAGGATCTTAGCAGGTGATGGGGTGAGATGAAAAAACAAAAAAAGGCCTGAAAGTGCATATGGAGCGTTAAATCTCTCTCTCTCTCTCTCTCTCATTAGAATACTGTGATACAGTAAATCTGTGGTTTATATGAATTCACTCGCTCATTCACAGGGAATTGTATAGGGGACGTGTTATAAGGAGGTGTTTATGTTACGTTTGTGAAAGGAGTTTCCAGTGACAGCACATAAAACATGATAACAGTGACTGTGTTGCCTCACCATGTCATCATTGATTACTTTCCTCTAACAGCACAACCGTTTTATTCTCCACCTTGTTTCCAAAACCCACATATTTCTTCGTCATAAATGCTGCATTCATTCCCAGAGCCTCCTAAAATCCTCACGTTAAGTGCCTCACTCCTTCTAAAGGTCTGTGCTACCGATCTGAATTTCCTTAGCACTTCATTACTCTGCATAATGTTTATGGACGAATCCAGCCGAGCCTGCTCCTTAACCTCCCCCTCCACTACCCACCCCTCCACCAACACATTTCAAGCTGTAATTTTTTTTTTGAAAGCACATGTTCCATTTAGGGCCTTGCTATTGCCCCGAGGAACCTTACAACAGCAGTGCTTCAGCTGAAAATACAATGCTCGAAGAAATTCATTTTTTCCCCTCGTGAAAACACAAATCAGCGTAATGATCGGTGACCTTTTTAAAAGCCTCACCATTTGCCAGTATGTTGTGTCCCACTTTTCCAGAAAGTCAAAGGCTGTATAAATGTATTTTTTTTATATGCCTACATTTATTGAGGGCTGTAAGAAACATTCGGGCAAATAAAATGTGAGCAATTAAATTTGATGCATTTTTATGTATAATCAAAATGGGTAGAAAGATTGATCGATTTCAGAAAAAAATCCACAATATAATAATAATAATAATAATAATAATAATAATAATAATAATAACAATAATAATAATAATAATAATAATAATAATAATAAATAAAAAACTATTAAATTTTTCAATATAGCCAACTAAAATGGATGTGGGACCAAATGTAGGTAACAACCACCATGGATGGTTTCAACTTTTATTTAGAACTAGAGGTTACCCACGACTAGATCCTGATGCTCATATGCTAACATTGCCTGCAAATTTTTTTGTACATTTGAAGCCACTACCTATTGTTATGTGGTGTGGGACATCCGCCGTATCCACACCGATGGAAGGCTAAACTAAATTTCGGTTTTATATGTGCAGATCCTGACACCTGCATGCTACCATTTCCTGCAAGTAGAGTGTGTGGTCAACTCGCTGCCGCTCCTCATGCATGTTTTGGCAGCCCTTACTTCTGCCGGTCATATGCTCCCTTGAGATGCTCTAGACAAAGTATGATTTAGCGTTTTAGTAGCTATGAACTTGGCCTGATGTACACGTCTTCGTTGTAGTTGATGCCGCCAACTTTCATTAAGGATGCATTAATGCAAAATTCCCAAACATTTAACCAGTAAAACACCCGATCCTTGAAAATCAACAAATGACTAGTCAGAAACTCGCGGACTTGTACCTGCCTGTAGGAACTGTACACACAATCATGCACAACACCACTTGCACGTTTCAGGAACTTGGCTGAGAGTTATTGCCACATCCCCCATATAGTCCAGACCTTGCACGAAGCCATTTCCACATGTTTGGGTCATTAAAGAAGTTCCTGGGAGGGCAGCATTTCAGACGTGAAGGAAGCAGTCTGATCATGGCTCCGGTGTACTGAGAAAACTTTCAACCTTGATGGTATTCAAGCACTAGTGAAACGCTGAAATAATTACATTAGTGTAGTGGGGATAATTTTTTTTTGACTCTCATAACTGTGATGTTCCTTGTAATGTAAATCAACACATTCCTACACATTACATTTTTAGAGTGAATTCTTATTGGAAGTCAGATTGTGGAATTAAATAGAACATCACATTTATCTGTGTAACATCCCTTGGCCTTCTTGACTTGAACTAAATAGGGAATAAAAGATGACAATATGTGCTGTCTTTTAGAAGAAAAAAATAACCGTAGTTTAGTAAGATTAATGTCAGATGAAATCAATAAAACACAAATAATGAGTCTATTCATGTGATTACAGAAAGAACTAGAGAACATATTTCTAAATTTACACATCGGACAAACTATTCGCAGATGTTAGTGGGTGAGAATGAATCTGTTCTTGGATTTATCTCACCAAAAGCCATGCAGCTTGTCAGGTTTCAGTGGAAAGAACGATTTTCATGACGAGAAGGAATTGTTTGAACCAACATCAGTCCACTGCTACATTCCCAACTGGAAATTTGTAAAATGCCCGTGCAGTCTTAGAAGGAGTGCTGTAAATTCAGGTTGAACATTGTTTCTTTTTTTTAAGCTAGACAATAAATCTATCACCGGGGGGAAAGCGCGGTCCCGTTTTTAGCAACGGGAGTAAGCGGAAGCACTTTTGAACAGTGGAGCAGTGTCAGGAGGCCATAAATATTGAGATTGATGTTATTAATGTAATAGCAGTCCAAGACATCCAGAGGGGGAAGAAAATCACCATATGGATTCAGTAAGGGCCTCTGATTCATTACAGAGAGATTTCAAAGATCGGGACGTGACCTGAATGAGGAACATGGTCCAAAAGGGTCTCTTACTTAAGTGTCCGTGGTGATGACTCCTACTTGAAAATATTTTTTTTTGTCTAAAATCAGTTGGAATCAGATGCTGGATGTTTTCCTTAGGGTCGAGTTGCTGCACCTTCTGGCCTGGTACAACACAGGAAATGCCTTTCCAGAATGTCTTTCAGAGACTCATCGAGTTTCAGCCATGTTGGCAAGTCCACTCAACGAGCCTTCTCTATATTGGCAAGATCAAACCTGAAAGAAGATAAGGAGATAAGTGTGCGTGTTATCTGAGGTATCATACCAGTTCCAGGTGTTTATATATTCAAGATGTGGTCAGGAATCCGTGTTATCTTACAGGTAGAAGTCTAAGCAAGGTTTCTTATTATTTTTCCATTGACTGATTATAATCCACTGCATGCGAGGAACCAAAAATGTTAGTCAATGTACCTCAGGGGTCTTTTGAAGTTTAAAAGCCATTTGGTATTGCTGCAATTATTCACTGTTAACATGGTGGATGGGAAAAAAACACTTACAGAAATGCAATGTAAAACAATACATATTATTTGTAAATGTGTTCCCTTACCTATCTTTATATGTAGAGAGAGAGAGAGAGAGAGAGAGAGAGAGATAAACTTGTACCAGAAATGCATGGGCATGGAACCAGCTCACTGGAGTCTATCAATGATGAAGTATTGAGATCTAACCTCTACTCAGATTCAGCCAAATGCTAGAAAATGGATAAGAATGCTCCACAGTACGGCTGTATATGACCAAAAACCTACTTTGAAAAGGTTAAAGTTAAAATGAAGACAAAACTAAAAGCACAAAGTTCCATAAACAAGCAACAACTGAAGTCAGCTGGAGTAAAGCAAAGCAGCCGACGGGAGGAAACTCAGCATTTGGTGATGTTCATAAGTTCCAGATTTCTGAAATACATTGCATACAAATATGAAAAATAATCCTAATATTTATAAATGATTTTAGTTTCTCCAGTTAGTATTGTGCCTGCAAAAAAACGGAGGGACTTCTCTGTAACGTCTAAACAGCTAAAGCAATATTTTTGTTTGAACTAAAGCTGAAATTCTACACATTAATCAAATTTTGATTGCTTCACTTCAGATCCATTGTGGTGGCGTACAAAAAAAAACGTATCCTTACAACAATCATGTTTAACCTATTTAAATAGTTGTCGATCTGACTGTATAGTTTCACACAAGCAAAGTGTTTTGAATTTGTAAGATAAATACTATCGGCATTTCGTTTTCATCACACAGGGCTGGTTATACGACTGGTTTAAACACCTTGACTTTTCACCACTAATCCTACAGAGCGGTTTAACAGCTTTTTTTTTTCTTTTCCTGCCCTTCTTTCTTACGTCTTAAATTTTTATAAGAACCTCCAGAAAACTAGCTGCTGCAAATGGAACAGTTAATAGCAACCCTAATAAAACATTACAAATCTACAGGGTTAATGGCCTTTTAAAGGCTTTTGCTTGGAAATACATAGTTATTTAGGACATTTCTGCTGCTGTACATGTGAGGAGATCTAGCTTACACACCAATAAATCATTTTCTCTATACGTGCCATTTCACTGGGAAAAATACGGGTCAGTTTTATTTGCGTAATATTTCATCTGTCATGGAGGTGCACTAAATCATGGTAGGAAAACCTCACATGACCCGCTAACAAAAATAAAACATGTTTAACGCTTTACTTATGAAACTTATAAACATTAAAATTGGGGACTTTTGGAAAATGAAAGCCCTTTTTATTTTCATGCAATAATTTTTCTAGGAGAAGTGTTGTTTTACAGGCTTTTAATAATACAGCCATTACAAAAGTAGGTAAAAAATAAACATTAATAATTTTATTTTAGTTTCTCTGAATGTTAGAGTAATAACAAAGGTTAAAGCACAAATGGAAAATGGTTACCTTCACTAAAATACACTAATTGTAGAAATGCAATAACATGTAATAAAATAATAATAATATAGTTATAAGTTAATATATAAAATATAAATATGATATTAAACTAATAATCACTCTTAACATTCTTATGCACATCTTTATACCCACCTTTATTTTTGCAGAAATGTTTAGGAAGTTATAAAAACATTCTGCCATGTTATTGTGGAATATGTGTATTGGCTTCTTAAAAGTAGAAACGTCAAATTTTGTTTATTCAAAAAGAAAATTTTGGACTGCAGAATTTAATTTAGTATAAACTGAACTTCTCAGCCACATTCCTAATGATTTGGCCAAAAGAAAGAAATTAACTTTTAACTTAATTTCCACCCCAAACCTCAAGCTTAACCATGAATGTAGCCAACAAATAATAAAATTCTTTATCAAAGCATAAATATATAAAAAGACTGAGAAAATGTCAACATTTTCAAAATGGTGAAATTCTCAACCCCAGCCGCATCCCTCCAGTTTTTAATTAGCCTCAACTCTCTGTCTCTGTCTTCCATAAGAATTATAAAGGGCATTTGAGTCTAACTGGAACTTAATGAAATTTCTTGTGAATGAAGGTGTAAAACCACTTAACTTTTACAGAAGTCTTCAAGCACTCGTACAATGATGAGACTCCTAGCCACAGGAAAAAACTGAAATGGTGCAAACGTTTTGAAGAAGTCCAAACGTCTGTGACTGACGATCCTGCCCGAGGTGGCTCGGGGCCCATTGCACTCGTTCCTGTGAACATTCAGCGAGTGGAACGTCTGATGCTTGAAAATCGTCAAATAACTTATCGCCAACTTGCGGAAGAGACGCATCTGGGATTGTTTTTTATTTGAGATCGGAAATAAACAAGAGGATTTAGAATTTTAAAATATTTTTAACAAACAATGAAAGTAGGTTCTGCAGTATATACAGTATATGGCAAATTTGTGATATTGACCATGTCAACTGCTTTTTCTCGAAAGGTCTGGTTTTCCTCATTCCTAATCTCTTCTGTTGAAGCATGAGTTCAGGCGACACGCTGATGGATTTAAATTTTGCACAGTTCTTGCTAGCTTGAGTGTACACTGCAATTAAAGCAGAAAGTAGGGTACTCTAAAATCCATGTCTATTTGTTAAAGATTTTACGTTTCTCTCAAGTAATTGTCAATAATATAATATAATATAATGAGCTTTATAACAAAAACTGTTGTATTACATTAGAAATGAATGAATAACTGAAGCATTTTTCTTCCTTTTCGTGCTCATTCAGCTGTTAGATAGTGAAGATGTCTATAGAGTACATTTTGTATGATTTCTCTATTAAAATTAGGGGGTATGTTTTTTTGGTTCTCATATTAATTCCCGGATATGACAATGCTGCATCTTGGCTTTGTTTCTCCTTTTTCAAAATCTTTCCAGGCACACTTTCCGGGACAGCTTTGGTTACTGTCACAAAGATTAAACCACATCTGAAATATATTTGGCAAATTGCAGGACTTTACTCAAACCATATGGTCTGAAAGAATTTTTTCTTTTTTTTAGCCTTTTCAACATTCCAGTATCATCCATCCTTCTTTTTAGAAAGAACACAGCATGATGATTTGTTTTTTATTGCTTGCCCCATGATAATATGAGGTTCTTGGTTTGGAGCAGCGTTTTTGGATTAAGCCGTCAATTCGAGATTATGCAAACTGGCTGGTATTAATTGCATCTTCTTTGATGGTCTTGTTTGTGCTTCAGCATAATAGAAAGAAAAAAGTCATATTAAACCACATCTTTTAATCAGCTTGTTGCGGCATTTTTTAAGCAACGTCCAAGATAACTTAATAGCATTGGTGCAGCTGGATACACTTTTAGCTACGCATAAACCTGAATAAATATCTGCAACTGGAAAACAAATTTGAGCAGTTTGTCTGTGATGGATCGAGGCTTACAGCAATACATCTAGTCGAATAAGTCATAATTATCAGTGACATGGTTGTCAGTTCACTCATACAAAGATTTCTTTTGCCTGGAGTCATAAATCATACACAACATGGCAGGCCAGTTGAAGAGCTGTTATTCCTTGTGGATTTAAGATGGCTGCAATATTCTAGACAGGAATTAGGACCTCAATGGTGTAACTGGAGACAGTGTGTGAAAAAAGCTGCTGAAGGATCTGAACCCTGCCGAGTTTTATGGCCACCATCGGATATGCTGCGTCTTAGACGCAGGTCGTAAAATATCCATGTTGACGTAACCTCTGCTCCTGTTGATATGGGACCAGTTTTCCTTTCCAGGAAGGAGACTGCTCCTAATACTTGCAGAACAGCTGTAAGCCATGTTCTCTCTCTCTCTCTCTCTCTCTATATATATATATATATATATATATATATATATATATATATATATATTGATTTCTGACCAAAATTCGTCACATTTTTATTATCACCAAATGATTAATATGTGGTGACATTTGACTTAGAGGAAAAAAAAGGGATTAGTGGTAAAAGAATTAACATGATTGGAATGTTTTTTTTATCCTAAGTGAATAATAATTTTATTTTAAACTTTCTTAAACTCATCATTTTAGCAGTTAAATAAATTTCTCAGTGAAAAAAAAAAGTCAAAAAAGCCAAACTGTTCTACCTTCCAGAGTAAACTTAAATAACACTTCTACCTAGAGACCAGGAGTACCGCTAACTCTAGCTGATTGCTATTAAATAATGCTTGCTATTTCTCTAATTCAGCATTAGTTGATTCCTAATTTCCAATGTTGTCTACCGAACTGGTAGCTACCTAGCTAATGTGCTTCATTTAGTTGTCACATAGTTTTCTATATGTATGTATAACAGGATATAGAATGTTTCGGACAAACTTATATATTACAGACATCATGCTACAATGCTAATTTCATAGCAATCTAGTCTTCCCACAGTGATTGATGAAGTCTGCAAATGGCATAACATACATACTATCAAAAAGTCCATTAAGGTAACATTTATTTGTTAGCAAGTAATAAGGTGCAAAGATGATCAGACTGTGTTTGTGTTAAAGTTTAATTCTACATTCGTGTTAGAATTTTATGTACAAAATGATTGGAAACATTTTACAAAAGACACGAATGAACTCATAGTAATAGTGCTAGACTGAATTAACAAAAAAAGGTATTTGATATGAATACTGTGCATTTTAAACCACTATGCAATATGTAGTTTGTAATATAGTGTAGGAACTGTATGAGTTACAAAACTTAACCTCAAAACAAAAGCAAAACAAAGAACACCAGCATCAAAGAATTAATTTAGATAATTAAGTATACCTGTTGTCTTCGTCCTTGGTTAAGTGTGTGTGGTCTCTTTTGTATAAAAGTGTGACCCAGGCCATATGTTACTTACCAATCACAGCATAATGAATACAAAAGCAGCTTGATTACCTTTGGATTGATTACTGAGTTACAGGTTATGTTGATGTTTAGTGTGGATTACATCACAAAGTATACAATAATGGGTGTATGATTAAAAAAAATATTTAAAAAAACACTAAAAGCAAAGTAATTTTGCTGAAAAATGTGAGACATAACGTAACGTTCAACATATCTGATAACATTCAAGGCTCAAAATTTTGTGTGCAGGGTTCACAGTTTAAAATATAAGTACCTTTCCAAATGAGCCAAAAAAGAAGAATGGTCCTAATAAGCTAGATGTTTACAGAGGAAAACAAAAAAGAAAAAAAAAAAAACCAGAAGAAATAATGATACATTCGAGAGGAAGTCTGGTAGTTTTCCAACACATTCAGAATGAGATGGCTATATACATTAGTAATGATTCGTACTTTGCTGGATAGTGTACCATTCTTAAAAATCACTAACAGCACAAACAATAAAACCTACAAGTGTTGGTCAAAATACATAGAAATATATAATATAGGCTGTATATAAACATAAGGGAGCTTTTTTTTTGGGTTGCTCACATGTGCAAGTTCATTCAAAAGTAGGACAGAGATGTTGTCTCGACTGTTGGATTATTTGAAGACTTTTTCGTAAGTAGGGCACTTGTGGCTTTGCAATTTCTTCAAGGTCTTTTTGAACTCCTTGTTGGATTTGTCCCATTTGTGGATGCCGGTGATGAGGTACTGCCTATCTGTCTTGCGGCCCATGATGAGGTAGGCGCTGTTCAGATTGTCCAGCTGCGAGCAGGGACAGTCAGCGCCATTCTTCAGATACATGGTGAGGGTCTTCAGGTCTTTCTTTTTTAGGGTTCCCAGTTTGACAGCCTTCCTCTTTTTCTGCAAGATCACCTTGCGGTCTGCATTCTCCCGTTTCACCTCCTTGATTTTGGTCTTGATGGCTGAAAAGAACACCAAGATGAAGCTAAGTCAGTTTTCAAGATATCATATATGCTTTGGAAAGGCAGTGTGATTGACAGGCAAAAGCCTCGAGCAAACTCTGCTGCTTCTAAAAAATCATCTCTTGGAGGGTTGGCAATGCTACAGACAAGGCGAATCTAGGATTGTGCCAAACTCCATAACTTTTTTAGAGAAACCTCAATGCCAAAAAAACAACAACAAAAAAACCCACTGTAAAGTCTGTACAGCTAGGTAGGCGAATGGTTTACAATATATGTTCAAAGTACTTATGCTTCAGCAAAACATTTTGGGAAGCACTAAGTCTCTGAATCCCCCTTGGGATGTATGCCCTGCTTAGAAAGGCTAAACAAAACACAGGAGATAGGTTGCCTGCTCGGGGGGAGAGTCACACAGAGCTCCAGTCAGAGCTAGACCACAAAAAGGAGGGGACAAACTGAAGAAAGAGATGTGGAAGGGGGGTCAACGAGTAAGGCTGTAATCAATACCAAGCTGCTCCTGTTGACAGAGTCCCAGAGCACTTCATAATGACCCAGGTATCACTGTCTCAGGCTCTGTCAAGTTTAGGAGTCTTCATCAGGATAAAGCCTCAGCGATGTAAATCTATCTGCCCCTACTGCCCTCTATTTTCCCAAGAGGGCCAGGAATGCCACAAATTGCACCTTGTCTGCCTTTTGCTCCTCCAGATGTAACCTGATCTCTAACTCCATGCAAGTATTGTTCCTTATAATATAAATGTAGAGGAAAATCTGCACTTTTGCATTTAAAATGCTTAAATGGAACGAGTAAATGTTTCTATACATTGGATTTTATCGTTGGGTAAAGATGACCAGGTCAGTATTTCTAGTTATATGCTTAATTTCCCACACTTAGATGACTCTACTTATCTTTATTCACATCAACTAGACTTCCTTATATGAAGAAAGAAGAACAAGTGTGCTGATATTCTGGGAAAAAAAAAAAATTTAACTCTTCTTCTTGGAAGCGCACCTCCCTGCATTACTCTCCTAATCTTATCATTTATGGAACCTTTTGCTGTTCATAAATCATCTCTGAGGGTGGTCTTAAGCTCGGTGCTGTAAGTATATTTTAGGTAAATTCGTCCTGCGCCAATGTAATTCCCAAACATAGCATGAATTACAGCTTTAGGAATTATGGCTGACACTCCTGTGAACCTTTGGAGGAATTCATCCCAATTAGACAAACTAAACTCAAAATACCATTAAGAAAATAGCTTTCTATGGAAAAACATACAGCATGAATTATGATTTACTGCTAATTAGCCTTTAACAAGCTGATCAGTCTCTATTAGCTGTCAGCAAGTAGACCACAGTGAAAATAAATCCTTACTGTGTGGTGGTGAAGAGAAGTGGCTGGAAACACACTATTGAACCACAGCACTATTTTTAAAGAAAGTTAAGCTTGGAATTAAATTGTATTTAAAAATCATTATGAAATAATAATAAAAAAAGAGTGCATTCCATCTATTCATTGGTTTCTTCATCCTTAGTAAGAGCTGATCCTGGACAGGGTCACAATTTATGATTTGAACACTCAACATGGCTGGAATGTGGTTCATCACAGAGCACCATATACACACAAGAGGCAATTTTGAATCACCAATCCACCAACTTTCATATATTTTTCAGAGGAAACTAGAGAACCAAATGGACTCCTCATGTGAAACATTACACAGTAACCCAAGATGAACTAGGTACCCTGGAGCTATGAGGTGGCAAGGCCGCACCCAGGAAAACATTTTACAAGCATATTTAAGATTTTCATCAAACTTCATTCTTTTATTTAAAATTGATGAGTGAAAATAGTTAGTGGCGAGTGCTTCTGCTCATTCCAAATCAACACTGCTGAGTATGGTCCGGTACTCAGGAATTAACTTTCCACATGGAAAGGCTTAAGAGTTTGACCTGCAGTCTAAGCTTCATAACAAGGCTTTCTGAAAGGGCTTAATGTTTAATGGAATAAAAGCATTGGTCAGGCTTCAGAATTCTCAAGTCAGGAAAGTCGACTTTTCTGGGGTTTAAATTCTGTCTAAACCCCTGAGTGAACTCCCAACGCACCCAGTGGCATTTGTAACTGTAATCCACATAGTTATGGTGCACTTATCAGTAAAGCTCCAATTGAAATACAGCCCTCTCTGTGCTAATACCCATAATACCAACCTGTTTATGACCAATCTTTCTTCTTATACAACAGAGTTAACAAGGTTCAAACTTGACAAGTTTTCTGTTCAACATTACAATTTTTCACAGGAAAGTTATCTGCTTCTGTAGTTCCAGGGTGAAAACATAATGCTTCATCACATGATACATGATACACATTTACAATAGAGATAATAAACTATATAGAGTACATAAACATGGTCTGCAAAAGGAATCACTGGGCAGCGCATTAGAACTTTGGTTTCCCTATTGGGGTGGCTAGTGAATTTATTATTTGTCCCTCACTGACAGTAATGGTATATGGGAATGGTGTTAAAAAAAAAAAAACTCATTATTGCTTGACCAAATTATTTAGCTAAACATACATAACTTTCCTTGTTCTTCACATTCATTTTCCTGTTCAATTTATACTTAAAGTTGACACTTCAGAATATTAAAAAGCAATCTAAAGCTTCTTATCTTTGTCCAAACATTACCCCCAACTAAAATTTTGTAAGTACACCATCCTTGATATTTCTGATAAATATTTCTTTAAGCAACTTCCAGCTCAGCAGCTAGTGACCTGTAGATTCATAGCACCATTAACAAAGTAAACATGGAAAGCAGAAACACTGATACTGTAAGTAGCACAAAGAAGGAAAGAATATTTAAAATGATTTGGATCTTGCATGTTTCCAAAGTCAACCTTCTGGAATGTCTGGAATGCCCACCTGACTAACATTTGGATAGTTTTGAGGTAGAAGGATGAGGGCTGCACGATTAAGGACTGAGGAAGTTCTGGAAGATTTAAGGAAATGAAATCCGGGACTGAACTCTGGTTTGTCTTCTAGAGCTGGACAAAACTGTATTGTACCCATAAATGCTTCCAGAGATTTTGCTTTTATGCTATGTCTCTGTTCCCTGACTTGGCATTCTGCAGTGTCACGAGACAAGAGACAGACTTGCAGACGGATCAGATGCTGTCATAAACCAGCAGGGGACATCGAGAATGAAAACAGTCCAGAACACAGCTTCCTTCACAGTCTCTGATGCGTAAATGTGTGCAGAATCCAAAGTGGATGGCCAAGCCCAAACACTTTTACTGCTTTAAAACTAAATATGCGCCACTGACCGCAGAAGGAACAGCCAACAAAAGTGTGAGAATAGAAGTGCTCAGTGGAAGGCCATGAGATTTGGTTAGAAAGAGGGATCATAAAAGCCGGGCCTGGACATGAACAGCATTCCCCATAAAACCACTGCTGTTTATAAGCAAAGTGTCTGTAAGTAAGTCTGGCCAGTTTGTGAAGAACAAGGGCTTTAATAAGGACTATTTGGTTTTCCTTATCTCCCATGGTATTTGAAATGCCTGTTAGTCATCTCTCGCTTGAAGCATGGACAGGGTTATGTTTTTGCTCAACCACAGGGTTAGTTGAGGTTCCTAGCAATACATTTATGAAAGCTCAGCTACACAATATACAACAAAAAGTGGCATTTGTGAAGACACACAGCCTTCACATGAACTAAATGAATACACTACTAAGCTCATAAGCCCACAGACGAAATTGTTCTCGCCAGGTCCAGTGGGCTGGCACAGTGTATGTGATTCTTCAGCCTTTTGACACAATTTTTTTTTTTAAGCAAACCAGGTGACAGGTCAGTCATGACAATTGATCACGAATGACAAACCTGACAAACCGCTCTTACTTTCTCTCCTTCACAATGGCTGGCTTTAGGGCTCAACTCGGAGGTCACAGAGGGGGTTGCCAGTGGGCTTAGCTTATACAAAGCTGTCCAGAGGAAAGATGGCAGCTCACCAAAGATGGCTTAGCCTCTTCGGATCCCTGTCTGAATGAGGCTTTATGGTTTTCTAAGAGGCAAACCAAAACCAGCATTTGTTAACCTCTTGGCAGGAGTGCAGGAAGCGCTTGCTGCAGCACCCTCCTTTTGTTGAGGTAACTCCTGCTGGGAAGGGCCCTGATGGCAGGCGTAATGGGCTGTTTTAAGAGTTGCGGTCAGGGTCTATGCTTTAGACTCTAGGGATTAACTCTGCTATGTAGAAAAATTCCAGAAGTCTAAACATTGTCTAACAAATGTGACCTGGAAGACAAGAGTGAAACAGTGGCCCAAGACGGGACAAGTGATCGATTCTTGATTCTCTGGAGAATTCCTACAAAACTTGGATGGCTGGAGTGAATGGTAATGCAGACAGTCTGGATGTCTATGCCTTCATGTTAGCAAAGGTTGCTAGTTGATAAAGTAACAAAGCAATGCTGAAAAGCTCAAAATAAATATAAGATTTGGTGTTTTATTCATCCACACCACTGAAATTCAGTGCACAATATCTATTTGTTGGAAGGGTATCCATCAGTATCTCATTTGACCCCTGCACCAAGGACAGCTCTGGTGATGTCGTCAAGTCCACTGGACCAGACAGGAAAACAAACATCCCGATTTACAGCTCAGAGTAGTGGCCAAATAAAGGGTTTTTTAGACCTGCGTGAATTACCTCAATTCATTAGTCACAGAGTAGCGGCCTTTAAAAAGGGTCATCCAAACCATGGCATTGATTTACAAGCGTTAAAACGAGCCCACAGCTGTTATTTTAAGCACTGAAGACAGCAGGACTGTTCTATTGTAAAACATGAGTGTGCTTAGTAGGTCAGAGAAATTGTGTCAGCAGAAAGAAAGGCGAGAAGGTTTGTGAAATATGCGTGTACTTTTGTTACAGTTGATGAAGATAATAATTAATATACTGCGCTGTTGAGTGGAAATAGTGTGAAAAGACACACTTTCACTATATTGCGGTTATGTAAATGTTGAGTCTACTAAGCAAGCTGGTAAAACAAGGGGAATGAAATGAAAAATAAGGGAGGAAAGAGTAACTACACAGGCCATGGTTCATCGCTAAACAGTCCACAAATATATCTCAGTTCTCTATATTAAAAAAATAAACATTTGGTAATGCAGGATATTGTTTGTATGCTTTGTGGATTAAAGTAAGTACTGTACATGCACTTACGACTTAACTTACAACCTCATAACATGATTTGGGAATGTACTGCACTGATTTTTTTTTTCCTTTCTTTTTTTGCTTAGGCATCCAACAGGAATGTAATTTCTTTTTTTTTTTTTTACCGCCGTGAGAGTTGCTTCTCAGTTTTCACCACAAAATATGCTTGTGTGTGTAAGAGAGAAAGTGAGAGGAGCGTTACGAAGCACTTACCAAACTCGCTGGCACACATGTGCTCCAAAATTGCATCGGTTTTCATTTCGTTGTCGCACGGTGGGCAGACCGGTGAGCTACCTAAGACAGAAAGTAAAGCACAAAGTCAGCTCTGGTACACCGAACATACATAGATACCCAATCAGTATGGTGGGCCATGGTAATAGGAACCAAATGTCTTTCCTCTGTATTTCCTTAGCCTCTCAGTAAAGGCCTTGGAAGTGTTCGGAAAGTTAGCGTACAAGCGTAAACAGCTAGGGTAAACTTTGCAGTTTGGTGATCGGACTGAAACGGTAAAGAAGTTCAGGCTGTCATTTGGCTCATAATACGCTTGTCAAATCACACTGCATAAATTCAAGCTTAATGCAGATTTAACTAATACCAGATACGCCTTAACACACTATTCCCTTGTGAGTTTAAATGCTAAAACAAAGATGAATTCTAACGAACGAACTCTCACTACTCCTGCTTTCCTCCCCATTTCTCTCAATCACTCTGTCATGCTAATTAGCAGTAGACAATCCCCAAACCAAATCATTTACACATGTATGTCAACAGCTGCTCTTCTGTTTTTTTTTTTTTGTGTGTGTGTGAAAGGAGCAGAGAGCTGAGACAAGAACCTTAAAGACCCCCAGGCCAACTGTAATTATTAGAAACGTTAAGCTGAAGAGGCTTCCTGAAGAGGTCATGGAACGTGTTAAAGAAGAGAGCTGAGATTAGAGCCCCTTATCTCTGTCAACTGTGAAGATTTTAATCATTCTTTGGATTATGCTTGGTTGCCTTTTCTGTGTGGTCACTTCTCTTATCACGAACAGCTCTTCTGGCAAATCAAGCAGCCGATAATTTTGAAAAAGAGGGAAAAAAAAACAAGCCTTTTTTTTTTTTACATGAATATGTAGTTCTAGTATTTTTCCCCTCACATCAAGTGCTCAGTATGTTATTTAGTTTCCAGTGCCATGAACTATTTGCACCGGCTGTAGATCTCTGATTATTCTTGGAGCCCCAAAGTATGCAAGGCACCCATAAATGTCTATTTGACAGTTTTCCATTTATTCTTCTGGTTTTCCAAAAAAAATGTGATGAAGGCAGAAGCCTATTCTTTTTAAGCTAAGGTAGGCTCCTTTCTCAAACATACTGCATAGAGTGCGCTTGTGTGATTCGAAACCCTCAGGAGAATGGATTTAATCAACGACACACTTAATCCTTAGCGAAATTCGCATTGTGAAGTACCACAGAGTTGAACTGCCCTTTGGATTGACTGAGCTCTGATGTGAACTGTTTTAAAAAAAGCACAGGAAGTGACAGAGCTGCAGAAAGCGATATTTCCGAAAGTTAAATGTAGATGACATGGTTTCTTTTTATGCATGTGTTATAAAAAAAAAAATAAAATTATAATAATAATCTTCCAGCATGCTTTGTTGTTGTTGTTGTTGTTTTGTATTTCTTTCCACCTTAAATTCTTCCTTCTTCTCACTTGGAAATTCCCACAAAATTTACGAGACACTTACATCAGCTGGTTGTACTTTCCCTCATTCTCTCTCGTACCCTCCTCAACTTAAGTCTTTCCATAGAACCCCTGCGTGCTTCCAGCAACTTAAACACACAATCAGCATGGGATTCTGGGATAATCTTTCCTTGCACAACCGTTGTGTGTGTGAGAGAGTGTTTTTTTTTTATGTTTTAGATGTTTAACACTCATGGAAATGTAAAATGTCTTACTGTAATCAGAGTGAAAAGCAGCCATCTCAGGCCCACCTCTTTTTTTTTTGTGCCGCACCACTGAGAGCCCTGTTCTATTGCATTATCTTATGAAAAGATGCTAATTAAGGCTCCGGGGTCACTCAGGGCTTAACTAAAGTAAAAGTAGCCCTGCATTTGCCTGCATGACTGATTCTGGCTGCGCTTTAAAAATTCCTTGTACGAAAATTACTTTTCAAAACAAACAACAGGAAATTATTTATAACGAAGTAATTATTTTAACAACGTGCCCGGGTTGCAAAAGATAGGAAAAAAAGAACGCACATAATGCTTTTTTTGGACCTAGTCCCAGCTCGCCTAACACCCCGCTGACAATTGTTACCAGGTGCAAAGCAAGTGCTCAAATATGAATCTTCTTATGCCTCCCTGAGCAAGCATGCTTGCTTTGTCTTGAATGCAATTTAATTGCATGCAAAGTAGAGCACTTGCAAAAATAACAGAGATCTGAGGTAACAAAAGGTGAGTAAACTGTGGCCCCAAACAGATGCTTGTTCCTGAAACAACATCACACCGCCTTTTAAGAAGGAGCTTGAGCGTCAATTGTGACACACGGCAAAAGGTGCGTTGAGGCTGAGTGTGGGGGAAAGTGATACAAAACACAGAAATACACACGTGTGAGCAGCAGCAGTGTGTGGGTTTAATACGGTCAGCATTACACAGAAAGCTCTTTTTTGAATGCTGGAGAAAAAAAAAAATATATAGAAAACAGGAGGAGTTTGGTTTTTCAAAACCAAATCCTGATCCTGTACATTTTGGTTCAACTATTCAGCTAATTACGATCAGTTTGTCCTTGCCATGAAGTTGCCACAGTTGGCTTACAATAGGAAAAACTGTTCAATGTTCACAACCACTGATTTTGCAAGACCTGTTTTTGGGTGTCTACCTTCAAAAAATGTTGCTCATGATCTGGATCTGTTGTCTTAGATTTGGTTTTAGCGTTGATCCGTAATGTAGGACTTCAATACCATTTTAGAACAATAATATAATTCTTAAATTATAATAAAACTCACCACCATCCATGGATGCATCAGTGTTGTTGGGCGTGTTGATGCACACATCGCTCTGAGGGAACTTGTCGCAGGCGAGCATTTCAGGCCATGGGAACCCAAATGCCTCCATGACGGGTTCGCAGCCCTGGCGCACACTCTCGCAAAGCCAGCGACACGGGTAGATGCGTTGGTCCATGCAGACAGGTGCAAACAGTGAGCACAGGAAGATGCGTGTGCCTGGATGGCAGGCCTTGTGCACCAACGGCACCCAGCTGCCAGCCTGCTGCCTCACCTCGGCCATGGTCTCATGGTCGAGCAGATTGGGCAGGAGCATCTGAGTGTAGCCGACACCGTGGCACAGGCGCAGGTCGTCTGGGATGGACACACACTGCGGAGGCTTGTCGTAAACTCGCCCGCCACCGAACGGATCAGGCTTCCAGTCGTACTCTTCATACTCCCCTGCCAGGCTCAGGGGCACCAGGTTCACCATCAATGCCAACACAGTGGTGGTCTTCCAGAGGTGCAAGGATGCCACCAGCCTCATCGTCGCCAATAACAAAGGGACTGAAGCAGATACAGAGCAAAAAAAAAAAGCCCCTGACTCAGGTTCCCTTAAACAAAATTCAAAGTCAGTAACAGCCAAAAAGGTTGAGGAAAACGGTCCCCAGTAGAAGTGAAAGTCAGCAGTTTAAACGAGCTCGGATGGTTGCCTCTGAAAGCTTGACAGCACTGAGCTGAGAGAGGGAGAAGGCGAGAGAGAGCGAGTGTGTGCGCTTTCCTCCTGCTGACTCACAAGGCCGCCTGCCAGGGACCCCTGCGCCTGAAAAATGAGCGCCAGCGCGAGACAGCGGGGGAGCGCGAGCGCAGCGCCGGCCAATAGGAACGACTGGCCGCGTTTTGGGTCGCGGGGAGCCAATGAAACGCGTGATCCAAAAGGAGAGAAAGAAAGAGAGAAACCCCTCCCCGCCCCGCTGTCCCCCACCACACACACACACACACACACACCGCTATTCCCATTCGCAGTCGGTAAACCGGAGTGAGATTAACTCTCGGTGCGACGCGCGCGCGCTGGAACACTGCAACCGGTGTGATAGACAGAACATGCGGTGCTTTTAATAATGTTTATGGTAAGGTTTACACACGAGCATGCGCGCGCTGTGGGTGGGCGGGGCGGGGGGGGATGGGGGGGGGATTAGATTAATACAGTAAGAATAGTTATTTCTTATTAATTGCTGTTTTCATTTTTTGGAGTGCATGAAAGGTGCTTATAAATACACCTGATGATGATGATGATGATTTACAATAAGAAGAATAATTATATGTAAATGTTTTTTTAATTTTTTTAATTATATGTATTACTGCGGTTGTCATTATTGTTATAATCGAGCATGATGTGTGTTTTTGTCTGTTACTGTATAATATTACGTTTTATTTAAATATATAATTGTGTTTTCTCTGCGCCACTTGCTGTAAGGAAAATATCTCAACTTTATTATTATTATTATTATTATTATTATTTGCTGCAGTTATACTCTATTACTGTTAAATATTACATTTTATTTAACTATATAATTGTGTTTGCTTTGCTCCACTTGCTGTAATTATTAAATATCATAATAACAATAACGACAACAACAGCAACAATAATAATAATAATAATCATAATAATAATAATAATTGCTGCAGTTGTCATTATGTTATGACTGAGCATGTTGTGTGGTTATTCCTTCCTGTAATAAACAAATAATTTCTGTTTCTGTTTAATATACAATTTTATTTAAACATAATTGTGTTTGCTCTGCTCCACTTGCTGTGAGGAAACAATTTCAGATTTATTATTATTATTATTTTATTATTATTATTATTATTATTATTATTTTATTATTATTATTATTATTATTATTATCAATTCCTTTAATATTTTTAGTATGTTCAATAAATATGTCTATTTATCACTCTTTCCTGCCATCTGAAAAAAAGTACCGAAGCATTCAGGCCCTCACATCCAGACTTCTAACTACATGCCATCCGTCTCCTCAACACGAATGGACTGAACTGATACACACACGCACGCACGCACGCACGCACACACTCACTCACAGATAAACATTCACTTCAATAAAGTGGAACTGGACTGATAAACACACACATGCATACATATTGATTTACAACCATCCAGCAAAGTTCAGACACCAAGCTGAATTTTTTTGCACAATATTTATATTAGTAGCTGCTATTTGCACAATAACTCTTTCCTGTCTCTGCTGCTACTTCCAAGAAATGTTTACTGTCTTTATCTATCTATCTATGTCATTAACATGCATTACCTCAACTCACTATCGTAGTATATCACAGTATATTGCATTGTCACGTTGCTGCTTCTGTTTGCACATTTGCACACACACTTCATGTTGTCGTTTATGTTGTTTTTTTGTATACTACTTAGAATAGTTTTTTGTTAATTTATGGAATCAGTTTGGTTTGTCTTAGATAGCTTAAAAAGTGTACTAGTTAGCAAATTAGTTTCTGTTAATTTATGTAGCACCTTGGTTCTGGAGGAACACCGTTTCATTTCACTGTGTACTAAATTGTATATGGTTGAAATAACAATAAAAGCCTACTTGACTTGACTACTTCTTAATATCTAAGTTTTATGATGTCTATTAAGTTTACTCACCTTAATTGTTGACAAAAAATATTAATATTTTTATTTGTTTTTCAAATCCGATGCACACATATAGCAGGCCGATATATTGTATACACATAAAAGAAGATCCACTGCATATGACAATGAACCTTAAGAGGGATTTTTTCTTCAGCAGCACATTTAAAATAATTACCTATAATTAAAAAAAAAAAAAAAAACCTGCAATAAAGCTGGTCAAAAAAAAAAAAGGTTTTCTTGGTTTACTGATTTGGAATTAGATACAGGTCACCTTAGTTAATGTAGATTACTTAGCAATTGTACACTTTTAGGAGGAGAGAAAAAAATCTTCTTCAGGCATTTGTAGGTCCCTGAAGTGGTAGTAGTAATAGCAGTTAGTAATAGCAGCAGGCCAGCAATCTTACAATTTAACATCATTATCTGCTTCTTGAGGCATAAACGGTTATGTTTTATCTTTTGATTTAGAGATCTTTAGTATACTGTTATTAGATCAAATGAGGCAGATTTCCTCATCCTATTTGGCGTCAACAATTGCAATTCACCAAAAATGAACATGCGTTGGCGCCTGTGTAGTGACTCCAGATTGAAAATTGCAAACAAAATAGCTCAAGTAAAAGGACTAAAAAAGGGCTGTTATTACTTATATTATTGTTCCATTTTTTAATATAATTACTGGACAAATCATGACTTTTGATTTATCTTTATAGATAGAATTTCTGGGTAAGCATGTAAATGTTGGTAAAGTACACTATATTTAAGGAACCATATATTAAATACATTGTGTTTGTAATGTAAGGCATGTCTGTTAAGAGGTTGCGGTGATCCTCTTCACTTTGACACACGTCAGCCGAAACAAATATGTAAGGGGTCATGTGTTTGCATGTGTTCTGTCAAGCTGTCATTTCTCTTAAATAAAAAAACAGGGAGCTTATGATTGCTAGCATGGATTCTCAGACAATTCAGTCTAAATATTTTGACATTTGGCCTCATTTGGCATGTGGAGACGCTGCAGGCTTCTGTGCATTCGAGCGTGAGAATCCATGTCCAGCGAAATGTTCGCATGAATTTTTGAATTGTTGAAAAAGTCAATTAATGGGGTGCTAACGAATAATTTTATTTTCAACACATTTCTGCTTATCCATGTCCCTATATTAATCTTTCTTTAAAAATTGCTAAATTCTGGATTCTGATTAGTCAAATTGTCAGTCACCTTTAGCTTTGATTACAGCACATCATTTAGTATCCAGTTCTTGTGTAAAAAAAATTATTCCTTATGCTCCCAGAACCACTCTATCACAATTTGATTCCTGGAATATTCCTGTGCCATCAGGGAAGAAAAAACTCCATATATGTGATAACCTGTTCATTCAGTACATTCAGGTCCATTTTATTGCCACATAATATTGCTGACTAATATCATCTAATGAGACCTGACCAACTGAAGCAACCCCAGATCATAACACTGCCTCCAGAACCTTTTACAGTGGCCACTATGCATTATGGGTGCACTATGCTTCATGTGCTCCCATCCTACCCTTACGCACCTAACGTTTTGATATAGGGTCAATTTGAACTCATCAGACCACCATTTTATGCTGCTTTATTATCTCCCTAACAAGTGGCTTTCTGATGGCCACTCAGATGTTTAGTCCCAATCCTGTTCTTATCACATTGTGTGAACTCTTACTTTCACTATTAAACATAGCTATCTTTTTACTGTTGGTTTTTTAAGCATGCAATTTCAGCAAGTGTTTAGGTAATCTGTATTATCTTTTCCAACCACATATATTTCACAAAAGTTAAGAATTTAGCAGTATCCTTTCAGGCTTTGATAATGTGTTGTAAGCTTCAAGTACGATTCCAATAATTTGAAATCCCATTAGTTGTTCTCTTTGCTTGGTGCAGTTTGATAATTTAACCCTTCTAAAATGGTCACGCTTGACAGTCAAGGTTTTTTAATACATTGAAAATTGACGATAATAAAGGACTTTCTAGATAGGCCATTATTGGAACTCATCCTTGTGGTTGTGACAGTGTGTGACACTCCATTTCATCCTTGTCTTGATTATTTTTTCAGCACACCCCAACATGTTCTTTTTCTTACATATTTTAATTAAGGCTTATCTTAATACACAATAAGTAAGGAACCCCATGGAGAGCCCCTCACCACCAACACCATCCCTAAGCAGACATTTTTATAAACCTTATTGCTAAAATCAGGCTTTTGCTCACAGCATTGAGGCAAACGTTTGCAGAGTCAAACGGCATTTGGGTTCAGTAATTGATGTCCCTCACAGGTCTTAGTCTAAGGTGTGAATGAGAAAGCACTTGATTGAACTAACATAACAGCTGATCAATGCTAATTGTATGGCTTTGTGACTGGAAGACCAGCCCAACAGTAGGTCTCTTAACATAACCTTAAAACTAACAAAGCCGGGGCTCTTGGTTGACTGTTGCTCTTAATGCAAACCTGTTTCCTGACTCACAATGGAGATCTTTATCAGCTGTATTCGCATTTGGGTGGACAGATGGCCTGACGTTAGAGTAAACACGAGTATTTAGCATAGGAACATGACTTCATTTGAAGGTGAATGGAAGAAGGCAAATGCAGGAATGTGAAAATAGGGGAGGTTCAGCTTTACCTGGGGATCTTTTTGTAAGGTAAAAGTATTCCCCTAAAAAAAAAAATTCCCCTAATTAAAAACACCCAGAAAAGCCTGACTGAATGAACTTCTGTCTTGCAGGAACACACGAGGCATGAATTCTTTATGTAGGTTGCTTAATGAAAGATTAAGGGCTCCTAATTAAGTACACTGTTGTTTTAACACCTCCTGGGACTTTCACAAGACAGTAAGCCACAGTGTTAGTGCAGCCTGCAACTTGCCCGGATGCGCATGACTAATGTAGATAATTAGCAACATTTACAGGGCAGAAAGTCAGAAAAAGAGAAAAAGAGAGAGAAGGAGAGAAATATCCTTAATAACAGCCATTCCAGGTTGTTCGTGTAAACAGATTGAAGTAGTTTGTTGCACGTATTGGCACAAGCGTAGAATTTTGACAGATAAAACTACACCCATGTAACATATTAAACTTAGACTTTGACCTATTCATCGTAGCAACTGCTATTTTCATAAACACACAAGAGCTTTAATCGGGAGTGAAACTCCGAACTAGATCTAGAACAAAAAGTAAATTACAACAGTCTTAAACAGTCCCATAAAAATGCCTGAAGTGAACATCAAGCTCAGGGGTTGGACGCTCTTGTAAGGAGATCTCGCATTCCTCGCACTGATTTGGGCGATGTGGTTTAAGTTGAGCAGGAGGCAATATTTCAGCTTGGTGTCTTTAATGGGGCAGGACACTTAAGAGTCGTCTTGGCCAACGTCTCATTTTTGGTATCTCGCTGTAATGCTGAAAGGTTTCGAGACAGAAAGCGAGAGAGAGAGAGAGTGTGTGGATTGGATCCAGCACAGCATGTTTCTGCGATACTGCCAGTTCAGCTAAGCGCTTCCCTGCATCCTGGGCCAGACAGAGAAAGAAGGGAAATGGTTAAACGGACAAACTTGTGCTTTTCTTTCACACCCTTAGGCCAAGGAAAGCAGAGAAAACCCCTCTGACACTAAAGTTCTTTTCTTAAACAAGGCTCGTCAATGGCCATGACCGTTTCTGTCCACCGGCTTTCTTCAGTTAACTGAGTTAGAGCCCTGTTATGTCATTTGGGTGTTAAGAAGTTGGCATATTGCTAATTAGTTCCACATGTAGCCTAGATTTATCCTTCTCGGACGCCATGTTTATATAAAAAAAAGCTCCAAAACCCCTGCCTCTGCCTTAAACCTCGTGGGTGAGTCACGTTGTGTCTGGCGAGCAACTCAAAGAAAGAATGCAAAGGCCACATGTGAACTTTGGCGTCCTTTTTTAACGCTTCCCGGATCTTGCTTATGAGATCACTCCTGACTTATGAGGTAATGAGTCTGAAATGCAGACTTTTTTTTTTTATTATTTACTATTCACACTTTTTCAATTGATATAGCAAGGCACATCTTAATAAACAGAGAGATATTTGTTGAGCTAGATTCTCCAGCCATACAACGTCCATCTGGGAACGATTGCACACACTTCCTTACGCATTACAATCGCAGTATGTCAACCAGCCAAACGTTTTTTTTTTTTATCTGCGAATCATGTTCTGTTGATTTCCCTCACTCCCCAAGGAATAATATGTGATCCATCACATTTCTTAAAGATTCATTTGTATGTTTTGCTGGTCTACATGTTCTCCCCCGATGACGTAAACTACTTATGCTGCCACTGGTTTCGTAATTTATTAATTCTTTCTCAACTTATTTCAAGACTCATTGCTAGTTTTTAGCCTTGAAAACAATTGTTATGACCTCAGAATGTCTTTATTTCCCCGGCCACTGATCTTCTCCTCCTCACTCAGTCTTTATTGACACGGCAAGCTGAATAAATCGAGCTGCAGGCATTAGGCCAGTCGAGGCATGAAATTCACCAGACCCAGGACCAAGTGCTTTGGTGGATCTCGCACTCGGGCAGAAGATTTAGGTTGGGACATGCTCAGAGATGCTGAACAGACCCCCCCCCCTCAGGGACGTGCTGTTTAGCGTCAGTCTTTGTAAACATGTACCTTAAGTGCATTTCACTGGTGCTTTAGGTCACATAGAACTCTAGGTCTGCGCAGTTGGTTACCTGCAGTAGTAAGTGGTGGTTGTGATATTTCTTTTTTTTTTTTCCAAATTGTTATAGTTATTAACAATAATATATCAGTATTAGTACAATATTGCATTTTATACAGCAATCATCTGGCTAACAACTTCCTAAGATTTATAAGAGTCATATTATTTCACTTTTAATTGACTATTAATTGTATTGTTGTTTTAGTTGTTCCCATATCACCAAAGTTAGTTTAGTTAGATATGAAAATACATAGCCAAAAAATAACAATAAAAATGTTTTTTCTCTGGATATTCTCAGCATTACATCGTAACATTTCTTTTTCATTCCAAGTTTTGTTCCTTGTCCATTCTTTGGTAAATCAGTTTGCACATGGTAAGGCATTACATGTTTTCTGCTCAACTCAATTGAAATCTTCTGGTGACACACAAATCAGCCATAGCATTAAAATAATTAACATTTTAACCACCTAAGTTTAGGTTCCACTAAGACGGCACCAGAATATTGGCAGCGGATCCTTTGGGTGCTGTGGGTTGTGGTGTGGGTTCTCTGTGGGATCAGACATGTTTGTCTGGCACATCCAATATGTGCTTGATCAAATTTGCATCTAGGAAACATGCAGGCTGTGTTGGTGGCCTTAGGCTCTTTGCCCGCTGAACTACATGGTGCTGTAGCTGCTGTTTTTCCGGGCTTTTCTGTGGGATTGGACCAGATAAGCTGGCCTTTGGTCAAGCTTGCGTGAACCTTGGGTGCCAATCATCCTGTCACCAATTTACTGGTATATGGTATGTGGTCTCAGTGTTATGGCTGATCAGCGTAAGTGACATATTTTACCCTGCCAATAGCCATGACAATCATTTTTCATTAAATCAAGCAAATAGGAACTTCTCAAAACTGGAGCTGTCCTCCCTCCTGATCCCACAAAGCAACCTTTTATTGGTTTAATTTGGTGTTTAACAAGTAACGCATGGCGTGTTGGCAGTTGCAGCCTTGTTATTATATTGTCCATCTCCTCCATCTACCATCCTTCCTTCTCATTCTTGAGCTTAGTTGTCCAGATCATGTTGTTTTGTTCCTTTTGTTCCTTTTGTTCTTTTTTTTTATCTTATACACATATGCTAATTTGAACCAGATTTACAAACAATCATGAATTAGAAATTAGTGCTTCCTGTGTATTCAAACTTGTTACATAAAATTTCTTCAAGATGTCCAAAGCCAATTGAAAACTTAATATGTCAAAATAGTAATGCTTGCCATGGGTGGAGGTACTATTTTCACATATAATTTTCTGTTGTAGAGATCCTGAAAAAGAATATAACACACCCTCACATCATCTTTATTTCTTTAAAATTGTTTCCATCTTTCCTGTATCCATTTGGCATCTGTTGCACGCCGGCTGATTGTTAAACCCCTCAAAGGTTCATCAGTCTCTATGTTTAACCATTTTAGAACCAACTGTGATGGTACTTTTTGTTAATACGCTATTCAGAGTTATGACCTCAAATTTTGTTCTATTCCTGAAAACCCGAACTCAGTATGGCACAATTTGCGACATCCTACAACACGAGATAAACCATGCTACATTTTATTAACACACTGACTTGGGTAAGGTGTTTACCAGATTTGAGTGTAACCACAAACCTCATTTAGTGCTAATTACATTCAAAGCTGATTTGACATATTAGCAGTGCAACATTACGTTTAACAAGCTGCCATGCAAAACACTCAGTAAACACATGACACCTTTCCTCACTGCGCATTTTGTAAGTGTATGATCACAGCTGCACTAATTTAAGTAAATGTTTGTATTTAAGTCACTCACATTTGCTTTAAGAACTTATTCAAGCATGGTGCTTAACCCATCCTGGTGGAAAGAAAATGCAAGGAATGAATCCTGGGATATTATAAACTCCTAGATTTTGTTTAGATTTAAAATTTAAATTTTAAATTAATTTCTTTTTAATTTTCCATTTTGGAATTGTGTAAGGAAAAAGCATTATGCCTTAGGAATGTGATAGGCCTCCCTTAATCATGACTGCTGACCAGATTGTTACTTTCTATTCATAATTTTTCTTTTACAATGGTATGATTACCATACCAGCGGGTGGTGTAGTGGTTGGCACTATCGCCTTGTACCTGGTTGATTCCTGGCCCGGCTCGATTCCCATCTCCGTTTGCATGGAGTTTGCACGTTATCCCTGTGCTTGGTGGGTTTCCTCTGGGTACTCCGGTTTCTCCCAACGTTCAAAGACCTGAAGATTAGGCTAATTGCTATTCCAAAATTCTCTGTAGTGTGTGAATGAGTGTGTGTATGTGTGTGCCCTGCAATGGATTGGTACCCTGTCCAGGATAGGCTTCAGGCCCCCCGCGACCCTGTATACAGAATAAAGCGGTATAGATGATGAGTGAGTAAGTGAGTGAGTGATACTGTAGTTACTATAGTAGTACCTGTACCTATAGTATACAGTACAGTACACCTATATAACCTATATCATAGGACATACTTATCATAGTACCATTATTATAGTAATATATTATGAAACATATACCAGGATATTGCCAAAAATATGTTATACATGTTATTATGTACCATAATGCTAATATTTATGTAGACGCATCTGCAGTGCCATTTTACCTGTTATGGGTAATACATACTTTGGCAAATAACATGGATACCCATGTATTGGGTAACTCAGTGGCTACCAAAGTTTAGCAGGTATCTAATATGATACTGCCTGTGCTATACAATACCAGAAGCATGTACTAACATATCTAATATAGTGGAGTATGTACAAGCATACCATAATAGATACCTGCTGAACACAGTGAAAACCAATGTGGTACATACTCTTCACCAAAATATTGTAGTACACACCATAGTACTACCACAGTACCCACTGATGTGCCATAGTACCTAACATGGTATTCATTAAAGTACAGTGGTACCTGCTGAAATGATACCCATTAAAGTGACATAGTATTTCTCCTGGTCCCTTTGTTCCTAGGCCCAATGCTGCTTTCTATGGTAATGTCTGAAGTGGTAGAGTAAAACTATGTAAACAATGGCACATCCTATAGTAAAAGTCATGGTGTGTATTTATTGCATAAGGTTTTTGCTATTTAATGTATTGTTTTTTTCATTAAAATCTCAAGATACCAGAATATTTTCTATGTAGCCTCCTGCTTCTGAATCTGCTTCACCAAACTGGACTATGAATGAAGATTTTGTATATGACCAGGCATAAACATACTATTAAAATGGTGGTGTAGTGGTTAGCACAGCTGCCTTGCACCTTCAGGGTCCGTGTTTAATTCCCGGCCAAGCTCGATTCCCGTCTCTGTGTGCATGGAGTTTGCATATTCTCCCAGTGCTTGGTGGGTTTCCTTTGGGTGCTCTGGTTCCCTCCCACAGTCGAAAGACATGCAAAGTAGGCGAGTTGGCATTCCCAAATTGCCCATAGTGTATATGTGTGTGCCCTGCGATGGACTGGCACTCTGTACAGGTATCCCACCTTATGCCCTGAGTTTCCTGGAATGGGCTCCAGGCTCCTCACAACCCTGAATACAGGATAAAGGAGTATAGAAAATGAGTGAGTGAGTTTTTACGCAAAAAGAGATTTTTGAGAAAACTATTTAACATTCTCCAAAAATAATTTGTAGACATTTTGTTCACTCATGGCAGTGGCTGTTTTACACAGCAGGTAGTTTCACTTTACTCATTACTTTACGCACTTTGATCATGTGACACAAAGAAGTGATGCAATTTCCTTTTTTTTATGTGTTTGCTATGAAATGCAGCCACTGCATGCAGAGGTTTTCCTATAAATTATGGAAGTTTAATGCTTCGTAAAGAAGGATGTGTACTAGTTTTCGAATTAGATATTTTTTTTATAGTCAACATTGTGAGCCAGAGCCAGATTGCTGGGTCTCCATTCCGCCTGATCACAGGTATCTTCCGGGGCATCTACCTTTTTCTTTGAGCTAATTGAGCCAGCGCTTATTTGTCCATCCATCATGCCTAGGGGCTGAGTTGTAGCGCTCTTCTGCCATTTTGGATGCAGCATCTTAGTCTTGTCTCTTGTACATTTTCCACAATTGGTGCAACACCAAATTGCCTGCAGACATCTAAGTAGATTGATTGCATGGTCCCATTTCGTTAGTTCAAGGCACCACCAGAGCATTTGCATTCTCCTCACACCCCAGGTTTAGTCATGTTTCAATGTTCTTGGCCAATATTCTGATCCATTAAGGGGAAATAGGCACAACTGTTTAATAGAACTTTGCTTTGAGATAATTGGGTATTTTTGGGACACAAATGACACACATGGAAATCACTACCACTGCTGCTGACACTGTTCTATTCGGGTCTTTGCCATTGATGCAAATGGTGTCCTCTGTCTGAAGGCCACCCTCCTGTGTTCGGTCTTTTTAATCTTAAGCCACATACCATTTCAGGCAGATCATGTATTGCTGTGTGGTTCATTGCAGCCCTTCCCAGTATTCATCCCGCTGTGAAGACATTGTTGGTATAGTGGAGTGAGCATTGGTGGGGTGACTGGAGGTCAGTAATGTGCCAGAGGTGCTCATTTTAATCCAGACAAACAAATAATTATTTCTCTAAGAACTTTTGACCTTGTAGGAGACTTACTGTATTCTCAAGATGTGTGATGGATGAAATGGCAAAAAGTATATTTCAGAAAATCTAAATGAAGTTATCCATTATTTCATCCAATCTTTCGTAATTCGTTTGTCTGAACAGGGAGTATATCCTTATAATGCCGCATATCTTACTGTATTCATATGCCTTAAATGATGAAAGGTGACTTTAACATTGTAATAAATAAATATTGTAATAGACATTGTAACAGATACATCTTCTACTACCTAACCTTTTGTTTCTTCCTCTTCAGATAAGGTTTGTTTACTCAGATATTACTCAACCCAAAATTTATCTACATTCTAAATGTCATCCTACATAAAAAAAAAAAAAACGAATATTAAGGACAGCTCTTAAGAACAGCTCTTACGATCCATACGAAGAGTATGTGTAGTTTAACTATTGGCTCAGCTGCATGAGTGTGTTATACCAGGCACTGGAAAAGCAATTAAATCAGGCACGCATGAGTGAATGCAGGTCAAATGCCTTGTCAGCAAGTATACAAGTGTGTGCGTGCGTACATGTGTGTGTGGTTTCTTTGTGACAAGAGATTGCAAGAAAGATGTGGATGAACTGGAAAGAAGACCACATTTGACCCTGTCCAGTCCAGTCGAGATGATTTGTTTTCAATTCAGTGTTTAAAGTCAATGTATCAGTTTAAATGATGCACAGAATTTTGACTGTCCATCACACTTTTCATCATACTTTTCCCTTTTTAGAGTCTGGTTCATTCTCCATTTCTATTTATTTAGTTATCCTGCACTGGAGAGGTAGGGGGTGCGTCTGGAAAGCTTGGAAAATGGACTCATTGTCCAAAGCCAGGACCAACGTAAGTTTGCCTGCTCTTTCTCAATCTGTTCTATATATATATATATATATATATTTCTTTTTCAGGTTGGTGATGAAGGGGGTCCCTTTTCCGAGTCACTCCATACAGGGTTTCCACCTGATTTAGACAGCCATGAGGACATTAGTATTAGGCCTCTTTCTGCAGTTTCTAAATTACGTTACATGATTTATGATATTTTCATATATATATCGTTTTTTTCTTTCTTCCAAAAAGCACCATATAATCCAAAATATGATTTCTTTTCTGTCAAGTACTTGGAGCCTGGAGCGAGTGTACATCTGGGAACGTTGCAGAAGATGACGGCCAAACATTTCTCATGTGCTCAACATGCGCTGAACATCTTGCTTTGTATTTATTACCACTGAGATAAGTTTATACATTGTGTTGTGTGGTTAGTTAATGTGCAAGTCAAATTTATGTTCATTTTGATGATGTAGCTGCGGATTCTTTATGTTCACACCACTGCATTCAGATGGTTCTTTTTCCTTTATATCGTTCTTTGATTTACATCATTCACATAAACTTGGAGCCAACACTTACAGTTTAGACCAGCGAAATGCCATATAGTTTCAGTTGCTGAACGTCATAGCATCTGTGCTTGTGAGTTAATCAGAGGTTCAGTTTTACAGCTTTACTTCTGGGTTAAGAGAAAGAAAAAAGGAAGCGTTTGTACTTAGCTAGTGTTCTGTGTGAGGGGGAAAAAAAGCAACCACAAATGACAGAGCTCATCAAAAGTAAGTAAGGCTCGTAAAGAAATGAAATATGATTTGGTTTTTCTGCACTCTGAAGTGTCTATAGCGGCACCCGTTTCCACTCTGAGGGGGTGGACAGGTAGAACAACAAGTCGTAAATCTTCAGCAAGAACACACACACCATGTCGTGTTTAATGATAAACCTGTCTAAAGAGACAGCGTGATTCATTACAGTGTTAGAAGCACGAGAACTAAGCACTCACCATGGCTATTAAAGATGACGAGAACAATTTCACTTTAATAGTCTATATAACTTTGTCTGGGGCGAGGTAGGGGGGCTTTGAGTTAACTTTATTTTTTTAAGTACATACCATTTTTGAATAGTTCTTTACATAAAAATGCTAATCCTTAAAATCCACTGGGTCGTTTTTATAGAATTTAGTGAAAGGAGATGTGTGCAATGCCTTTATTGCATCATCCTTAACTTAAAATATTAAAGCCTGTGTGGTGCATATGAAACCATAATCTACTGTATGTTATTAGCATTAGGCTAATCCTGAGTATGAAATGTGTTCAGCACATGGGTGAAATTTCCTCCTGAACATAAAAAATTATTACAAGTACAAATTCCTGAATGCTTTTTTTTCCCCCCACTAAAATTGTAGCTCTGGTTAATCAAAATGAAATAAATAGTGTTTTTGTAAGCACAATAACTAATCCTAGTGAGCACAAACTGAGCTGAAGTTAAATGATGTAGCCATATAATTGTAACCAGGTTGCTACAGGACACAGTCGCCCCGAAACACAACCTGCACCGATATTAGATTGTTTTTCAAAGAAATGCTTTGACAATGGGAGAACGTTGTCGAAATGACCTTACCAAAACAAAACATCATTATAAATTCAACCTCAAAACAACAGATCACAACCACTGACAACCAGAAATTCCAGCTGGGTGGCTTCTTTTGAGCCCGAGCCATATGTCTGAGACTCTAGCCCAGTGTTTAACCATCCTGCATTTCTGTCTTGGATTTGCATTCTCTAATCGAAAACTGCTCTTCTCCCTGTTTTGGAAAATAGAAAATAAGTTTTGATTGGTTCCAGCATGCAGTTAGGTTTAAAACATGCTTAGATTGCTGAGAGCTGGTTAAAAACCCTATTCATATTTATTTCTTTAGATGGTAGGTATATCTTTTATATGTCTATTGAAGACTCTTTCAGGTCACTTTATTCTCTCAGACTGGAAGTACACCAGTACAAGCGTAGGACGTTGGAGCCTCCCCCCTTTTGTCTCTCATGTTCATGGCCAATTTTTTTTCCACACAACACCGCTCCCCCTCCTTTCACCATGTCCGCTGTTTTTCCTGCACTGGTTTGGCGTTTGTTATAAAACCTGTGGGTGCTGTGTCATAATCCACATCCTTCCATTTATGGGGAGACTAAAGCATGTATGTAATCGGAGAGGAAGCTTGTCCAAAACATGAGTCCAAGACACAAGCTGCGTCTTTTTGTTTTTCCTAAAACAATAAATCTAAAGGGAGATGCAATGAATCCCTGCATAAAATGCAACAGATCCGATTTAAATGCAATGCAGCATTCTGCATCCTAAAATGTGCATTCCTGCATAAATGTAATAAAATCATTTATTTGGTTTTATATATATATATATATATATATATATATATATATATATATATATATATATATATATATATATGTAATAAAAATCTTTAAAATCGCCAAAGTGAAGAAAAAAATGTGACTTACAGGTTTGTTGAATAATCTATCTATCTATCCATGTAATCATGGTAAGCTTTTGCCATGGCATCATTTTGATGAACTTATGCATTGTCACAATATATATTTCCATCCAGAGACATAGTCATTTCTCTATCTTTAATTGATGATGGGAGAGTCGGACCACTGCATAAAGTCTTCTCCAGCACATTCCAATGATTCTCAATGGTATATGGTCAGGACTCTGTGGTGGCCAATCCATGTGTGAAAATTATGTCTCATGCTCCCTGAACCAGTCTTTCACAACTTGAGCTTAATGATTCCTGGCATTGCCATCTTGGAATTGGCCATGCCATCAGGGAAGAAAAAACTAGGCATGATGTGTGAAACACTTCATCTGCTTTTGTTCTTACCATCAACGCTAAGGAACAGGGTAAACCTGGACTCATCAGACAACATGACTTTTTTTCCAACACTCCACAGTTAATCCTTTATGCTCACAAGCGAATTTAAACCTTTTTTTTCCAATTAGTCTCACTGATAACTGATTTTCTTAAGGATACACAGCTGTTAAATCCCAATCCCCTGAGCTCTCTTGGCATTGTGCATATGGAAATGCTCTTACTTTCACTATTAAACATAGGCATGAATTCTACTGTTGTTTTAATTACGATTTGATTTCAGTTATATTCTGTTATTGATGCCGGCCAATAATTTGATGTGTCTGAAACAGAGTAAGATCTTTACCATGACCACAGGATATGTCTTCTGACATGGTTGTTTAAGAAATGAGAAGCTACTCACTGCATCATTTAGAGTTGTTGCCAGCGGAAACATATTATTCACTGCAGTAATTATCCAATGGAAGGCTCTTACGTATTTGCTTAGTTAATTCCAGGTGGTGACTTTTTTTTTTTTTTTTTTTTTTTGGCCGGGGAGTGTATGTTGAAAAACACCAACAGTTGAGGTTATTCAAGATTTATGTTCATTTGCTTATTAAAAAATAATAAGGAAAAGACAAAAGCTAAAAATGACAAAATGATGACAAAGCAATAAAAGAATGCATCTTAAGTACTTCCAGTAGTTTGGCTCAGCTATTGCAGCATCTTGGCTTCCACTGACACACACAATCTTCTTTCTTTTATAGGTTGCCTTTTTTTTTTTTTTGTCTACATGCAATTACCTTTTTTTTTTTTTTTTTTTTTTACCCAATTTGAGTCTTTAATGTCTTTTATTTATGGATAGTTTTGCATTGCTTCCTTGAAGGGCATTAATACTGAATAATAGAATTTCACAAAATGTGTATAATACATATATAAATTTGCAGTAGCTGAACAAACCCAATCAAACAAGGATAACATTAGTGAGTCTTCTTATATGTAAATTAACATAAACTTCAGAGCTTTCTTTTCTCCAAACCCCCCCCCCCCCCTCCAAACTATCTACCACTTTTTTTGTAGAAATGCAGCTGCAAATAAATTTAGTCCACACCAGGATGAAAGAACCTATTCAATTCAAGAATAGTGTGGCTGCCCATAATGATTAGGAATCTGCACATCTAAAACACTTGGTAAAAAAACGTACAATGTGTTTGACAAAGAAAATCCATCATCAAGTTTGAGGAAGAACATGGACTGGCGTGATTGTGCACAGATGCAAAGCTTCAGATTTAGTAATAACTGTTTTCTTTTAGATGCCTTCATCTGTTTATAAAGCATATTGTAATTAAATGTGGGAATGAGGTGAAAAAATTAGATGCAGGCATGGATTTAGATAAATATTTGCTCATTTGTTTGCAACTTTTGTTCAGACTTGTCAGGAGGATGAATTATAAGCTGGACAAATAACTAGTGATAATGTCCTTTGATAGTAGTTGGCTTTTAGAATCAGAGTGCTAAATATGTTACTTAGTGAAGCTGGAAGTGCTAAATCTCCAGGTGTTAATGTAAAAAATATGAAACCAGAAACCTTTCTGTAATTACCTCCAGACGATGATGGAATATGTGGGATCTTTTTTCCTAGTCTTTGCTTTGTTCGCCCTCTGTTGTTCGCCTATTGTTTGCTCTTTGCCCTTATGAACATTATGAGAAGATGGATGAATCAGTTAGAATAGCTCTAATATGCAGTTTTGGAAAAAGTGAGTTTCTTTCCATGGTATGATGATGTCAAACTTAACCCACATTACATACAGCACGTTTTTTCCTTCATACCTTGGGCCTTCCTAAACTTTGGAAATAACATATTTTAGAGATTATTGGTGGGTTGATATTGACAGCTTGGTGTACTTGAGAAACAAAACCCACCCTCTAGGCCTATACCACGCTTTACTTACGGTAAATTTTCTCATGTATTTTTTTGTAAAAAATGCTGAAATTATTTGTTCTGCCTATTATCTGTGGTATCTCCTAAAAACTTTTGAAACTGGGACACCAGAGTACCTGGAGAAAACCCACCAAGTGCAGGGAGAACATGCAACTTCCAATTACACAAATATGAGGTGAGAATAGAACCCTCAACCCTGGACATGCCACAATGCTGACCACTGGGACTCTAAAGCCTGTCCTAGAAGATTCTGGGCATAAGGCGGTAGATGAAAAGAATCATTTTAAGATATCATTGAAAGATTTGGTTCTATGAACCACAATTAACCACCAAATGGGGTGAAAATCATTTAAATACCTTATGGCCAAGGTTAAGTTCTGGCGGGATGTCACAGAAACATGGCTAAAACCAGTGTTACAGGACCAAGCCATGCAAGTGACTGAGTTCTTTTTAGTTTACAGCACAAAAACAATAATAGAGTCTGGGAAATTCAGGGTGTAGAGGAGTGTGTCTGGGGTAAACAGCTGGTAAGATAGGAAAAGTATTGGTCCTGTCTCACAATCCTGCACACCCAATCTGGATCTACTGATGTTGCCATATTTACAGTAGTTTGCTCAGGAATTTACCTTGGCCATAGTCGGTGCTATTTATTCACCTCAAACAGACCATCTAATGTGATCTCCAATCTTCTGACAGGGAGACCACAAGCAGTATACATGTCTCATCCTTCCTCACTCTCAGCACCAGAGCCCTTGTGGCTTGTGTTCTGAGCATCAGGCTGTACTCATTGTTAACTTATGAGTGTTTGGACACTTCCAACCATTTTCAAGTTTGCCTACTGTATTGGTGGGCCTGATTGCTGATAAGCAGGTGGACAGGTGACAAGTGTATAATTTCCTCTGTGACATCAGAAGCAGAAAACTGAGACAGTGGAGTTCAGCACAACACTTAAGTACAGCTACTGTACTACTGCCCTTAAGATGAATTCAATTGCACCCTAGTGAAAAGACAGTGGAAACTTCCAGTAGTTTGTGTTCACATTATGCAGGGTCTGTCATTTTTTGGCACAGTTACACCCTGGTGAAGAAGGCCTGTCAGCATCCTTAAAAACCTAGAGACATTATGGTCCTTAAAGACATTATGGTCTTGACACAACAGCAGGCGGGACAGGCATACTTTTCAGAGTAATGGTGTGATCACCTGAGCACAACATCTACACTGAGCTCCCTGACATGCTGTATCTTTATACAAGTGGTGTTGCATCATGGCCAGAAAGATTTCAACTGAGAGGGAAGACCTTAACCACCCAAACAGTAGACTCTTCTCACTGCTTCAGCCAGGGAGGTGGTTCTGCTTCCTTAAGGCCAATACAGAGAGGATAAGGAGGAGCTTCTTCCCATAGGCAATTTGGGTTCACAATCAGGAAAATACCTACAACTATCCTTGGGCCTTTTTTCCGTGTCACTCCATACAACATTTAATTGCACCATCAAGTCCAAATAGTACTAGAGAGCATGTAATGGGCATAGCAAGGAATGCTAAGTACTTTCCTATTACAAAATACCGCAAGACAAATTGATTTGTGCCATGACTTTAGGCAGAACACCAGTTTCTACAAAAGTCATTCTTGAGTCATTCAGCCACCAGTGGATACAGCACAAACATATCAAGGCATGGAGTTCCCCCACACTTTTTGTTGAAGTGATTTTTGCTGGAAAAAATAAATCACTTTAGAAAAAAAAGAATTTAAATAAAAAATAAAAGAAAAAAAAATTAAAAGAAAATAAAACACTTTAGTTTAGCATACTGTATGAGGTCATAGTCTGGGTATTATAAAATTCCAGGATAAGTGTGAGATTTCATGCTGGGCTGTAGGAGAGCTTGTTCCCTTTGGTAAGTCCATGGCAACTCTACACAATGAAATCACCATTTATGGAATAAGTTTCCACATAATAGTGGACTAGGTGAAGTTCTCACTAAATTTACTAAATTTACTCATGTGTTGGACTAGTATATGTTGAACCACAACAACAAATTAATAAATGTTTTATGTTATAGCTGACCTTGCATTTCTCTTTAAAAGAGCACATAGCCATAGCCTGGGCCAAACACAGAAACATAGATTGTTCTTCTTCACGTTCTTCAACCACATCTCCATTACAGTGGGCTAGTTAGAATCAATGTAAGCTACTGATTTTAGCTTTTCGGTGTGGTCACAGAAAAGACATGGTGACGTTCTGTAATACCACAGGAAGAAGCAATCCATTAAGGTACAACCTAAACTGGATATTAAACAGCTAATAAACATTGAGAGGCAAATGCAGTTTTTTCTACACCCATCTTAAGGATCCCAAAACAAAATGGCTGACTAGAGTCTATATATAAAAATAACATAGTATTTCGAATAGTGTAAAGACCTTTCGAGACCCATTGTAAACAACATTTTCTGCTTGCCACTTACACAGTACCAAAGACTCATTTAGCAAGCCATTCTTTTTTTAATGAGCTCCCTGAGTTAGAGTACATGAAGCATTTGGTCCAGGGCTACTGTGGAGTGATTTGGTTTACCAAGTTGTGGTTCAGCTCAAAGTGGCCCAAGATGTTTAAAAAAACTTTAGGTTTAGCGAAAGGCTACCCTTAGTTAACCCAATTTTGCGGCTAAACATGATACATTGCCTTACGTCATCAAGTTTTTTCTAGAAATGTTAGCATTTTGCTAACACTACAACAATAATGTTGGTGGGAGTCGTCTAGTTTTTGAAGTAATGACCAGAAATTTTGTCTACGAGTGCCACCAGAAGATCCGTGACCCTTAAACCCTCACCACAGACTGGCGCTAGCTTTGGTTAAATGTGTCATCCAGTGAATAAATAAATATTGTTGCGGCTTGCGATTGGTCTGGAGACTGTATTGGAAACACTGAGTTGTGGGAGTACAAGCTAGATGGGATGCCAGTATGCTGTACATACACATTCCCACCTGGATGTGTTTTAATGCAAGCCAACTATCCTGGTATGTATTTGGGAGGTATGCAACCCACACAAGCATGAGGAGAACGTGCAAAACCTGGAACAGCCTATAACCTCAGATCAGGAGTCTAAGACCCTAGGTTTGTGAGGTGGGGGTAACCTGCTGCAATCTCTAAATTTAAGATCCATAAAAACATATTGTAACAAACTGTGTTCACATAGGACTAACAAAGAGATTGTTGTTAAATCTGAGCATTGCTACACAGAGTTACCGAAAGGATCTGAAATTAAGCCCAGCATGTGGTTACTTTTTCAGAAAGGAAGAAGAATACAAATGCATTCCATTTACTTGTCCATCTGTATTACTCTCCCATTTGTAAATCTTCATTTTAAAGAGAACCAGCTTGTAGCCTTCTAAGGTCATGAAACAGCAAAACGAACCTAGTCCAAGACATAAAGATTGCCTTAAGACACTGTCAAATTTTTAACATATCTACTGTATGTGGATTTAAAATGATGATCAAAAAGATTTTTGCAGTATGATGGATGAGCGTACATGAGTTTAAAAAAAATCCTTAATACCCACTGTCCTTTATAGTTTCAAGATTTTATCTGACTCATCAGACACAGCTCTTGAATTGCTTAATGGTAAACTGCTGATGTGGTAAACCTCAAAATCGTGCAGGTCAAAGCGTCCCCATGCAGTATCACCTTGAGAAAGTGCTTAATAAGCAATAGTTTTTGTTCTTTCTCTTAAACTGGTCTTTGCTTCACGAGAAGCCATTTTAGGGGCAACTCAACTCTACAAGATGCACTACAAAGACTGCATTCATTGCTGGTGTTTCCTGTACATGTCATATACTTCTGAAATAAAAACGGACAAAAAATTGCCCCAAAAAATTCTCCCCTCACATTCTAACCACAGCTATGCTTATTTCGCATTCATGAAAATCCTTATCTACTATAAAGTACCTGAGGTTCCTCGAACCTTTCATTTTATGCCGGCTTTGTAACTTTGGTCTGGTCCAACTTCATGCATATCCCAGCATGCTGGTGGCCCCAAGCCAGACACTTTTCCGAAAAGTGCTCTGCATTTTCTCCAATGCCCCAGATTCCTCACATCTGCTCCCTATTGTTTTTTTCTCCACACCCATCAGTAAAGCTACTGTTCATAAGCAGTTTTCTCTGTTTCGTACACACAAATATATGCATACAGTATACATACACACACCTCTGGACAGTATGTACTATGGATATGATGTACTAGATTACTACATTTAGCATGCACCACAATGTGTTGTTTTTCATAAAGCTCCCTAAGGAGGCAGCCTGGAGTACAGAATTTTTCAGCTATAGTTCATACTTGACTTTCTTCAATTCATATGGTGCATTAATTTATCTGCATTTCAGTTTTCCTCATGTGAGTCATGGCAGCAACAAGCTGAGGAGATTGAAAGAGAAGACTAGAAGACTAAAGAGAGTTTAGACTTCTCAACTTCCAGCAATGTATTCCAGGTCTTCCTTTGCAGTTCCAAGATGTTTCCATGTTAAAAGTTTGTTATGAAATCTCCCATAGGTCCAGGATCTGCAGTTGGTCTTTGTGGTCTTTCTGAAGTGGAACACGCTCTACTGGGAGCTGTGCAAGGTGCAACCTAGTACAGTCTGTAAAACACCTTCAACATTACACCTTCAACTCTCCTGGATTGCAGAGCTCTCCACCCTATAATGGAGAGTAAGCCCAGTAAGCTTGAGGAGGAACCTTATGCTTGCCCATTGACTTGCCCATGGATCACAAAGATTTCATGTATCAACACTTCATTTTTCATATCTTTATATTTGTCAAATCACAACATTATTCTGATGTTGGAAAACATTACTGCATGTGTAGCTGTTCTCATTCATCAGAACCAGAAAGAAACTATAAACTATAAACTACTCATATGAAAAGTCTTTGTGTTGTGGGATCTAGCTTCATCATGTGGTTTGTGTGCTCCCAAATCGTCTCTTCCTGAAACCCAGATAAAGTGATATGTAAAAAGTGAAGTGTCCAAACAAGTCATTGCGTGTGATAAATATCTTCACACATCATAGAACAACCAAATTTTAATGCATATATTTTGTTTTCTCTACTTTAAACTTTGAGACAATTAGTTTCCCAGTTCACACAGCCCTTTTGTATGTTTATTAAATACCTGACCTTTTGGATATTGACTAAATGTTAGGCCTCTTGTATGTTATCCTTGTATTGCTGCCAACAATTTTGCATGCTAATCGAAGGACCAGCTGGAGCCCGGATCACCCGTGTCGATGCAGCCTTTGAAGACTGATCAAATCTTGCAGGTGGTGTTGTGACCTGCGTGAAGCTGTGTTGCATTATGGGACAGTGCACAGCAAGGGACATCTTCTCTTTTGTCCAAAGATCCAAATCACTGGATTCAACTCAATTCATTTTGACTATGGCTATTATATATGTTAGGAGTGGTGTCCTGTGGTATTTTACATCTATTACAAAATATGTTAAAAAAAACTACATACAGTACATACACAATAGGTTATGAGAAAGGCCTAACTGCATCATGAGGTACACCTTCTGGAAGCATCTACACACTAAGTTTTTCCACTCAATTATTGTGTTTTTCCTCAGTGTCACCCTTTTAAGTTTGACTCCTCTCAAAGTTCTTAAAAGCTACTTTGTTATGTCTGTTTTGTAAGAGAGTTATGGTGTTGGTGCCTGATGGTCTCAAAGAGTCTGTGGTTTGGTCCTGAACTCCAGTTCCTGCCTGTGAAGACATCTGTATGTTCTTAAGTCCCTCCTCAAATTGGAATAAAAAATTTCACACAGAGATCATGTGATTTGTCACCGAGACACCATGGAGTCAATGTATGAGAAATTAAATGGAAATTGATGAGAAGCAGACTGGGCATATCATTAGGCTGGCAACACCACACGTTAAGGATCTGAGTACTATTGTCTGTCAACACTCTCTGTTGTTTTTCCAGATGCTTTCATGCAACGTTTTTGGATCTATACTATATCGTTTTGACACATGCATGTTTTTTTTCTGAAGTTTGGTACATTTGCTGTTTTCATGTCTGGGAAAGCTAATGTCTGGTTCTTTTAAAAAAGGATGTCTGGGGCTCATTTTAACCGAACTGACTATTTGTATCAAGTGTGGAAGCTACCCACTTCTTGTGTTGTGTCCCGAGGAACTTGATTGGTTTAACTATTTACTTCCTGTTTCTACTTTGGTAATGGTGAGGTTATAATAGCCAGCATAGAAGACAAACTCCTTATTGACCTACACTGCCTAGCCAAAGGAAAAAAAAAGTCACACACTCTTTCATTTGAAATGGAATGGATTTGGATTTCATTTGAAATCCAAAGCTTGATTACAGCCAGGGCATATAGTTATGATCAGCTTATGCAATGTCACAACATTAATTTTCATCCAAAGTTCCATTAATTTCTCTCCAAGATCTTGTATTGATGATGTGAGAATCAGATCCCTGTTTAAACTCCTCTCCAGCACATCCAAAAGATTCTCAATGGCATTAAGGTCTGTACTCTGTGGTGGCCAATCCATGTGTGAAAATGATGTCTCATGCTCCCTGAACCACTCGTTCATAATTTGAGCCCGATGAATCCTGGCATTGTCATCCTGGAATATGCCTGTGCCAACAGGGTAGAAAAAAATTAATTGATGGAAACGCCTGATCATTCAGTGTATTTACATATCCAGCTGGACTCATTTTCTGGGCACATTATATTGCTGAACCCAGTTCTGACCAAAAGAAGCGACCCCAGATCATAATACTGTACCCACATAGTACATGTGGGTACACTACTTTTATAGTAGATATGATTGGTGCATAACGACATCATTGGTGCATTACAGTATGATTGGTGCATCAGCCTCTTTTCTTACCCTGATGCACCCATCAATCTGGAACAGGGTAAAACTGGATTCTTTAGACCACATGACCTTTTTCCAATGCTCCACGGTCCATTTCTCATTCTTCCTTGAAGGATTTTTTTTTCTGATAAGTGTTTTTCTTAAGACTACATTGCTGTGTAGTCCAAATCCCTTGAGTTCTCTTCGTATCAATGATATTTCAAAAGGTTTTAATAATGCATTTTATAGTTCTTAACCCAGTGTTAGTACTTTTCTTCTCATTAGTTTTCTTTGCCTGATCTTTGCCAAGACCACAGTCTTCTGACATGGTTGTTAAAGAAATTAGAAGCTCCTCACTGCATGGGTTAAGGCGAAATAACTTGCTGTCATCTGATCCATGTTAATTGCTGCAATAATTATCCAATGGAAGCTACTTGGTTTTATTTGTTTGTTTTTTGTTTGGAGGGCACTGTATTACACCATGCTGTCATTGGACTAGCTTACCTTTGTGGGCTTAGTGCTAGCACTACGAAAGTCTTAAAAAGTGCATCTTCATAGCTTAAAATCTTATATTCAAAGATGGCCCAACCCTCAAAACAGCCCTCAACTATAAGAACCAACTGCAAAAATACCCTTAGAGATAATCATTCTTGAGACATGTCATTTGGCATAATTCATTACAGACATTAGGACATTACATTACATTAATTGCCCTCTGACATTCAAGTCTTCACTAATTCTTTTCAAATTACACGGTTTGTCACGATATGTCCTGAATTGTTTCCAGTGTCAGACACAAACTTGGCATTGTCAAATTGGATTACTTCATCAGGGACAACTGAACATATGGCTGTCCTCAAATGTAATTTCGAAAAAGTTAATGTATGTGGTGTGTATACTCTCTTAAGCTCACATTTTCCTTTGGCACATCATTGGGGTGCTGACATTCTGAACTTTCTGCTGAAAAGAAAAGAAAACAACAGTTTTTATCCACTCTGTAACTCATTCATTACTGGTTGGGCCTTCTCGTTGAGTTGGATATACTTCTGTTGGTCAGGAGCTTTGATGGTGGTCCAAAGTCAAATTCCTGCTATGACTGAAAACATGTCTTCCCACGTCTTTCAACATATTTTGGCTTGTCTGACATTGTACACTCTGATGTCTCATTCTCTTTTTCCCCTCACTGCATTAATTTTTTGTTGTTTTTTGAAAATTAACTTACCTTATTACAAGGCTTTGTACTCTTTTACCAGTTTGTGTTTAACTCCTCAACTTTAAAATAACATTAAAATTACTTATCACATGCTAGAATGTTAGCTAATTAATTTAGCTAATTGTAGCATTTGCTAAAGACGAGATCAATGTGTTGGTATATTTGGAGTAATTGTATACTGCATAATAAATGTGTTATTTCCCCACCAAAATATTTCTTTAAACTGATCAGAATAATTTGAGGATGATTGATAATATATTGTCTATTCAATAAAAAGCAAATACATACAAGCAGGAAAAACATGGCCTAAGCAAAAACTGTCCATTACATTGTGAGCCTCATAGTAGTCCGCATTTACACACACACAAAACGAGTAAGAACTGTGGGAGTGTCTTGATTTATCCAGTTGGCAATAGTGCTTTTTCTGGTGATACTATAGTATATGGTATAGCTCATACATGACAAATATAACTGAACTAATTACTGTCCTTTCAGAATAGATAAAATGCTTTTAATAGGAAGGCTCAAGTAGTGATCCTGAACAAGTGATGTAATGGCTGACATTCTGCTTCTGTCTATAGCCACACTATTCTCGGCATGCTGTCTGAAAAACAGCTATACCCAGGGCCAGTGACTATATATCAAAGACTCACCAAGATTAGAGACCAATCACTGCTCTAGTAAAGAAGTCCGATTGGTAATAGGCTACCAGGCATAGGTAGGCTCACTTAGGTATTCAGTTGATGTTAAAAACTAAAGCAAGAGTAAACCACAAGTAAAGTAGAACATAAGGATGATTCAAACAGATTTAGACAGCACGTGGAGCCACAGCAGTAGAACTTTGTCAGGATCTGGCACCAGTATCACATCTGGCAGCACACACAGCTTGACAAAGTACAGATCATTAGAGTTTGGATACTGGACGTTGGAGTCTCTTATAAGGAGCATGGAACAGCACTTTGCACAGACATCCACGTTTTGAAAGACTTCTCTCATGGAATTGCCTTCTATGGACCAGGGTTAGAGGTTCTTATTTCAGGCAAGATAGGTTCAGACAAGGGTTCAGACAGAACACTGAACAAACTGTACCTTCCAAGATGGAGATCCTATCATGTGTATAATAGCAGCTGTAGTGACTTTCAAGACTTAATATCAGCTTCCACACTGTTCTCATATAAACAAAGAGCATCTTGGAACACATTTTCCCTGTTTAATGATTGCAAAAGTAGACTGTTTATTCGTGTTTTTACAGTCTAATACACTTTTTTGCCCTAAACCAGTTGTTTAATAATGGTATGCAGGAAAGTCTTGAAAACAATTAGCTGGGAGATTTGGAAAGTCCTCTGATACCTGAATACCCTCTAATATTGCAGCTTCATTATTAATTAAATGCAAAAGTATGTGGACACCTTCACACCAGCATATGGTTCTTCTTGAAACTGTTTCCAAAAATGTCTTAGCACAGAATTTTCAAGATTTTCAAGAATTTTCAAGATGTCTGCTGTAGCATAAAAATTTCTCTTCAATGGAACTATAATTCCATGTACTTATACTATTCTATTCTCTAAAGTATGGAATATTTGTTTTTGCGCTACTAACTCAGCCTGATTCTTTGACACATGATGATTGGTTGGTTTTGCCCCATTGGTTATGGTTTAGTTTGAACCCACACTGATTCACAATCAAATCGTTTTCTCGCTTCAGTTGAACCACACTCGAGTTTGATCAGAGGATGCTCTTGAACTGGATGCTTGGTGCACACCCAACTGTAATTATTGTGTTCTCATCAACTAAAAGACAAACATACCCAGGGTTCTGATCAGTAAGAACAAGAACCAAGACACTAGCCAGAATTGTCCTCAACAGAAATAATTTATTTTTAACCAGTGTTTAGATGACTAATTTGAGTATTTGCAACTGCTTGACATTGTAGACCAATGACCTGTCTGAACACTGCACTTTTAAGGGGCAGATAAATTAGTACACTGTAGCCAAAACCCATTACTGGCACTCATTTCTTGCCAACCAGGTTTGAAAAAGCCTCTCCACGTGATATTACAGTTTACAAAATGGTGACAGACAAATTTGAGGCAAAAAGACCTTCGAGAACAGTGCAGAAAAGTAGGAAACAGGTTTCAAAGGGGTTTTGTTTGAATGCCGAAACACCATGCTGAATTTGTTAAGGGTTTAGTTTGAGATGGTCTGGAGATTTAGTCATGGAAATAGAAGAAGTTTATCTTAGTTTACATGCTTTCATATTTTTCATATGACATGAGGACTCTTATATGATAGTTGAAGTGATTTCAAGATTGTAGTTAAGAATGATGGATATTTTTCATTTCTGCCCTATAAGAATTGTCTGCAGATTTCGGGTTATGGAAATTCCCATTCATGTGCCATCATAAATTTGAGATAACTTTACAAGTTGGAAGCCTTGTGGTAAAATACCATACAGATCCCATTTTCACTTTGTACCATTAATACTTCAGTACTTTGATTCTTCTGACATGAGGTTTGGCTTAAGCGCTTTTGGGCTTTTGATTACCTTAAAAATGATTAGCTTGTGTATGTGTGTGTGTGTTACATAATGGAAAGACATGTAGAAGACAAGGTGCGGTTTGAAATCTCAGACATCTTGTTTCAAGCCAGATGAGAAACAAAACAATGCAAAAGGGCTGAAACTCGCCCAATGCGACCTTTTCCTGTTTTTTTCTTAGATTATGTTAAGAAATTCCTGGGCAGCATAAAAGCATAGCTCATTTAAAAGAACGAGGCAAGTGGCTTTTTGTACGCTTGTCCACTTTTGGGTCGGTTCTCAATCTTGGCTTTTTCCTGATTTTCTCTCTCTCTCTCTCTCTCTCTCTCTCTCTTTCTCTCTCTCTCTCTCTTTTATGCTCTCTAGCTTTATTTTCCTCTTTCCTTCTCTGTTAGGTATCTGGTCTGTTCTAAAAGCCAGAGCTGTCACTCCATCAAAATCTCTTTCGGCTTCCCAGAGTTTTTTTTTCCTCCCCAAAGTCAGCCAGAATGGTTTTAATTTAGCCTTTCCCTCATTCCGTTTTGTAGTCCCGGTGGTCTTCTGTGCTCGATTTTGTTTGAATCCATCAACACATACCAGCAGGTTCTGTTATTTTACTGTCTGTGGAAACCTGCAGCTTCAACCACTTCCATGCTTTTTCAGTTCTATTAAATTAGATAACTTGTGCTTTAGCCCAGACTTTCGTTTTTGTTCCCAGTGGAGAGGAACAAATTAAGCTTGGACTTTCATTTTATCAGTTATCTCTTGTGAACTGTTATGTATTTATTTTAACAACCTTTATTAGACTTATTTTCTCTTTGTCTGTGCTCTGATGGCTTTCGAGTCCTTGAGCTTCAGCAGAGAAATCCTCTAGGTTGCTGTCACTGGTTGGCTGATAGTCTTGGTTTTGTTCCTCACAGAACACATAGGGGATAAAATCTGTTAGGGTGCTCTCGATTTTACAGCTGATTTACTGGAGGCATGCAAACACTGGCAGGCTTCAGAAAAAACATGCCAAGAATATCATACAGCGAAGGTCTGGGATTTTAATAAGTCCAGTCCCAAACTGTTAACAGACAGCTTGATAGCTAAGCATTTTTTTTTTTTACATCATAAAACAATGCAACCTTAGTAAATATATGAAAACCTGTTATTTGCATTTATAGTATGCTGGACAAGACATTGTTAATTTTTGTGGAAAAAAATAGGATTGTAGTATTCACTATTTATATCTAATATAATAATAGCTGTCATGGAGGTTCCACAACATTCAAAGCAACTGTAAACTGATAAAAGTATGGCACAGTAGGTGCTGTTGAAATCTGTGCTATGGAATAATTAGAGCATAATAAAAAAAGAAGACTTTTAAGAGTAAATAAGTTGTGAGAGAATTTTGTGTTTTTCATTAATAATAATAATAATAATAATAATAATAAAAAAACTTTCGTTGCCCTCTGGCATACATCAGGTCAAACCAGGAAATGTGAACTCAATAAAAAATCAATATTAAAGAGCAGCCTGTCGACAGTTTTTTTTTGTCAAACTGCTGGCCGTTCTCGCTTGGTTGAGCATTTGATTGTTTTAGTTCTGTTTTCCCCTTGAGGACAAAATCTGTAATGGTTCGCTTTATTTTACTGCAGATTTACTGCTCATGGCTGCAGAAGGCACGCAAACATCGTGAGGAATGGAGCACATCGTAATTATATTGTTAGCAGTGTGCAGTGATTTAAAGATGTATGTTTTTAGTTTGATAAAAAGACTTGTGGAAAGTTCAATATTCCCTTTTCCACTACATAAGCTAGGTGTTTGAGGACACATGTTGAAAGGCATACTAGGCTGTAGACAGAGGCTATTATTTGTTTTAGCACAGTAGATACATCGTTTCCTAAGTTTATTGCTCACAGTGTCGTGACCAATAAGGATTCACCAAGTGTCAATCAAATCAGAACATAACGATTACTGTATGTTATAATTAGATTAAAAAGTGCCAATGTTTATAGCATTTTGACCCTATTTACTTTTAGATTAAAAAATAAATTCTATGTTTAAAAAAATATATATTTAAGGATTATACCATTTGAGGCTAGTATTGACACTCTTTAAATAGCTGAGTAGCACAGCTAATGTAAACTTTCGCTGCTATGTTAGCAAACAAGTTAATTAATAAAGCAACTATTTACCATAAACAATTGCATAAAAGGAAAAAAAAATAAATACTTATTTATTCTTATATTCAATACTTGACTGCTAATATAACTTTACTGAGTCCTTTGCTAAGTATTGAGCAAGCTAGGTATTTACTACAGCAGCTAATTAGAGTCAAAGAGAGTATCATAACCCCAAAAAATTATAATAAATAAAATTTAGATTTTTTTTTATTGACAAAATCCAGCTGACACAAATAATTTTTTTCTCCTGGCTAGTTAACAAGCTAGTTAATAGGCAATGTGCGCTTTTGCTAAGTGAATAAATGTGTGTTGAGCTGAGCATAACAGTAGATGACAGAAAGGCATATTTTTTTGCCAACTTTATAATTTCAGTGACGTGCACAGTCATAATGAGTTAGCATGTTGTATTAGAGTCTGTTCTTGCCATTCCGGGGGGATTTTTACAAATTTTAACAGAAACATTAAACTATCAAGGGCTGCTTTAGAAAACTATCAAGAACCACATTGAGCAATATTCCACAGTGAGTCTCATTGGGTAACTCAAGCAGAACCGTTACAACCTATTATTGTTTTTAGAACACAATCATGTTTTTTTTTTTCTATTGAATATTTTATATTCATGCTACTACATTTATATTACCTTTTATTCCTTCATCTTAACTAAAATGGCTTACAAGTGAAGCCTTGAACCTGGTATGTAGATTAAAAATTTTTACGGTAACCAGCCATCCTTTCAGTTAAAATACACATATTTTAATATAAAAATAACACCTGCCCCCTTTTATTCAATAAAAAAAACACACACACACATTAATTTGATGACATATAGGCTTTCTAGCCCAATATCACTTGGGAAATGAACCACAACTATTAAACACACACAAAAAAAAAAAAAACACAAAAAGTAACTCCTACGTTTACCCAAAATGTAAACTCACATAAATAAAATCGTTGCAGGCCTTAAATTGATCATGTAATGTAATACGATTTAAAGACTTACATTTCTATTTAATAGGTAATAATAATCATAAACATTGTAATTATACAATTTCCCTTTGGGGTTAATAAAGTTGTTGTTGGTCTTTCGGCTGCTCCCAGCAAGGGGTCGCAACAGCGGAATACCCAGTCCGCACAACAACTTGGCACATGTTTTACGCCGGATGCCCTTCCTGACGCAACCCTCCCATTTATCCAGGCTGGGGGGTTTGGGCACTGGCTGAGAATTAAACCTGGGCCTTCCGCATGACAGACGAAACACTTACCACTAAGCCACCAGTGCCTAATAAAGTACTTATCTATCTATGTATTTATCTATCTGTCTGTCTGTCTGTCTGTCATCTGTCTATCTGTCCATAGTTATTGTTTTAGTTAAAGTTTTATTTAGGGATTCACAAGCTAGAGGTCATGACCTCACATTTTTCAAAATCTACCCTTTTGATTGAATTACTTATTTCACATTTTGTGTATGTTTTTGTGTGTGTGCGTGTGTGTGCGCGCTAGCATTTTGAAATGATAGTGGGACAAACATTCCATTTGTATTTTCATGTAAAAAACATGCATCAGGTTTAAACCAACCCTCTTTGCATTGCGGTGCACCACAAGCAATACAACAGAGTCAACATAATTAATTTTTATTTGGTTTCTATTCTCTTACAATATACATATTCACAGTACAATATGTTAGTGTCATCCAAAACAATTAAATGTTAAAACATTGTACTGTATTATTAAATGTGATTAAATATATTAAATGTAATATTCTAAAAATAATAATTAAAAAAATCATGGTCCAGGCTTGGGGTCCTAATGATTTCAAATTCAATACATAACCATACACAGTATGATATGCAGTGAAATGATTACATGACTCTAAAAGAGAGGCAAATGCCAATAGAAAATAATAGAAAATATAAAATCTACAATATGTAGTTATTATGTTACAATTAATAAAGTATAAAATAGCTGTATATACAAATGAAAAAAAAGTATAAACTGTATAAATAAACAGTATAAAGTACTTGGAATGTGCAATGTGTGCAGTGTGCAATCTGCCCTCTTCACCAATGTCCAACAGTTTTCTTTTTGGTTTAGGTCTGGAGATGACCTAGTCTATGGCTCCAGAAGCTGAATACCATGACCGCATAGTCAGATTTTCACTAGTTTTTCAGTTAACTAGCACAACTCTTCAGGCAAATAGGCTAGAACTATTTAGTGACATCACCTGGTGATATCATTTGCATATGAAGAACTAATACATGGCATATGTTGTCTTAATACATTTGACCACCGCTTTTTACTTCTATAAGGATATTGTATTTTCTCTAAACTTCATAGTGTTTATATCCTGGTAAGATCCTCATATGAAGACAGTTTGGCTTCACTTTTTTTGCCAAAAAGAGTCGTTACTCTATTACTTTTGTCCTGTTTGAATACACTAATTAAAATGTGCCGATAAGAAATTACAAAGCACAGAACATTATCGTTTAGGTCTGAGGAGGTTACTCCAGTACTGGCCTTGCAAAGCAGAGGATCTGCATAATGTCCTCTTCACCACAGGCATCTCCAGCGTTCCTGAAAGATGAGCTGGCATGACACAGAGGTCTCGTTTGCAGATCTTCACCACATCCATCATGCATCTCATCTAAGAAAAGCCTCCATTGCACAGCATTACTGGACTCTCTCTCTCTCTCTCTCTCTCTCTCTCTCTATATATATATATATATATATATATATATATATATATATATATATATATATATAAACTTGCAACATAATAATAAGGGCTTTTTATCCAGGATAGTTTTTTTTTTGTGGTTTGGATGCTGAAGATGTCCAGGAAACGAGTTCATGACACAATACTAAACTGAAATTGTGCCAGATTTGCTTTCACTGTCTTTCAGTCAAGGTTTAGCTGGTAAATCAAAGGCAGATCTTTAGAAATGAATCTTAAATTGTGCAGTCCAGTTGAATAAGCAAACATGCACGTCTTTACCTATGGAGGAATGCAACTAATGTAAACTGTTGTGCTGAAGTAGCTACAAGTGCAGACATACCAAAGCATGAAGTGTTCTCTATGGAGCCTCCACGTAACTGAGGACCTGAGGAGCATGTCACAAAATAAATCACTTCAAGTGTTTAAATGAAAGCTATAATTTAGCAGCTGAATTCTTTAGGGAGCAAAGAAACACAAAGTTTGCACATAGCTCATTTATCATGCTGTTGTTAAAATACAGTAGTGATCTTATACTGGCTACTGAGCACTTTGAGATGAAACTCCATACTATAGCCCCTTGTTTGTAACTAATAGATATGCTAATGGATGTTTTAAGTCACTCTGTAGTAGAATAGAATAGAATAGAATAAGTACTGTAGGTCTGCAATCTTCTCTTCCAAACTCCTTCTGAAGTATAACCACACAAAAGACTTGAAAATAATCCAAAATAAATCAAATCCAATAAAAAAGGGAGTTTTTTTCCTCAACATTTGCATTAGAAACCATTATGTTTTCTAATATAAATACAATGTCCACACTATAATCCTCCTTAATCTTTGATATATCTTATAATTAAGATGTTTGTATAAATTTGTCCAATTTAATCCAGAGTTTATTTCAACAGAGTTACTAGCCCTTCCTAGTGTTATATTTTTAGGAAAAAAAAATATATACTGTACCTCGGAACCAGACCTTGTCCTCTTTTCCACGCTAGCTTTCAAAACAAATAACTTTAAATCATGTCTAAAATAATCAACGCATGTCTGTAAGATTAATGAGTCAGCTGCTAGACAGCTAAGAGGCATTCATCATCCTTGTGTTTGTACAGTCTTGTGCATTTCCAATATCCACTGAAGGGAAATGTGAAGTAGTGGACCACCTGTCAGCAGGAAATGGTTCAAGGGCTTGTACACACTATTAATGGTGTGCAATCAAAGAAAATACTTGAAGATATTCCAAAAGTCTTTGAGTAGGTATCTAAATGATAGTTGTTTTTCAGCTGCTCCGGTTAAGGGGTTTCCACTGAACATCCCATCCAGGCATTTAACTCTTCATGAGTTTGACTCTTCATAGGTTTGACGCAACCCTCCCCTGGGAAGAAGCCTACCACTGAGTCACCAATAAATAAAACTTTGATATGATATATATTATATATACATAAGGAGCCGGTTAATTTTTCTTCTCTTACTTTTTATGGGGTTGGAGACAGATCTGCTTTATTATTGTACAAAATCGACCTCTTGTGGACAAAGAGCAAAAACACCACTCAACATATTCTCCATTTTCCTGGATGCTTACGTTTATTTACTGCTAAACAACATCACAAATGCACAGTATGGGATTTTTTTTTTCTTTTTAAAGCTCCATTCAAGTAAGCATAGTGTAAATTGTCCCCTCTAAAAACAGAAGGTAGAACTTTAATAGCACCACTACATCAGAAAACAAACAAACAAAAAAAAAAAAACTAAATATTATAACAAAATTATTCTGCACCAAATAAAATAAATGAACTAGATACAATTGTTAGCGAATCCCTGACTTAAAATAAGTTACTAACTGAAGCTACGAGTGGAGTAAAATTGTAATGCTATAACCTTAACTAAAACCAGCATGAAACCTTCAGTGGAATGAAAAATAAAAATGTTTCTTATTCACACTTTCAAGGCATTTTAATTAGCATTATCAAACAAGAAGTAAATCAAGAAAAAGACTTGTGCATCATGCTATCCTCAACCTTTTTTTTTTTTTTTTTTTTAAATGGTTGTACAAGTGTCCATTGTTTTTATTGAACAGGCTCAAAGGAGTTTTACTTACCTTCTTTCACATAAAATATTTGAAATGTTTTTTTTTTTTTTTTTAGCTAACTATGGTTTAAATATCATTGCATTCAACTAATAAATTTATAAACAGCTAGCTTACTTGGTCATTTATTTAAAATAAATAAATAAAAGTTTTGCGACATGAAACATTGGATATGAAGTTATCTGTAATGTTCTGTAAGCTACCAACAGAGCAAGGTAGGTCAAACCTAAGTGCTACTTGTTACACGGTGACATTTAAAACAGGACGTGCTAATGAGCAATAGAAAACTGATTGTACAAATGTTATTATCCATGTCACCAACTTTTATTTTACTTTTGCGTGCTCAGTGCCACCCCCAGCTAGCTAGATGCCACCCTAGAAGTGCTAGTAGCCTGTTTGCTGTTTTGGCAGTGAACATGACAGACATGCTGAGGGAGAGGAGGGTTTTTCTTTCATCGTCAGACTGTTCACTTCAATCTCGTGTAAATTACCCTGTCATAGTAGTCTAACCTGTAATACTTCTCATCTATAGATTTCAAGTCAATTGATTCTCCCGTATTGGTTCAGTATGGAACAGGTCTTTTACTGTATTTTATGGGGTGTTTGGCAAAACAGTCAAGTTACTAATCTGCTGCTTACCTACATTTTCGATTTAGTAGATGCACAAACACTAAATATGAAGATTGTGTCTTTATTCAAGCATTTATTTGGTTGTTCCACATTAATAATATTAATAATTGTAATTGTTAAGTAAAACTCCTGAGATTTCCCAAGTTCCCATAATTCTTACTTAGTACTGCAGAAGCTCTTAGCACTCTGGAAAAGAAATGTCATAGTCATCAGTGGCACCAAATGCTACTCTCATGTCTCCAGATAACTGTCAAACAGAACTGTACGACATAAAATCATAAAATACTCAACGATACTGAAATAATATTAAGGCAGCAAAATTATTGCAAATACAATTTCCACATTCCCAAATCTGGCTCGTTTTGTAATCTTCAGGAGTTCTTTCATGTTTGCACATGAGTCTACTAAACCTTAAAAAAAAAAGTGCAGAATATTAATTTAAAAAAATAGCTGAATCAGGCAAATTCACTATGTTTGGGTTGGTTTTAGCTCAACAACTTGAAATTCATTATGAAATTGGTGTTGTGCCTATGATAACCCACTTGTCCTGAGCTTGTAGTGGAGGGGTTTTGCTTTCCTAGGCATGTACTGATAATCTCATGATATTGAGAAAACAATCCATTCCAACAGTGGTCAAGGCCTAATTTAAGGATGATTGACAAACTGATTGTCAATTCCTAAATGCACCTAGGCATATATATATATATATATATATATATATATATATATATATATATATATATATATATATATATATATATATATATATATAAATATATATGTGAGAGAGAGAGAGAGAGAATATATAGTGACTATACACTATCAAATTAATTTCATAGTTATCGTTACATGCCTAGCAATTAGTGTATTGTATCATATAGTGTGTTTTTTCTTTTTAGGGTTGGGGTGGTGTTTAATCCCAACAGAGTGGCGAAGATCTGGTGCTTGTATTTAGCACAAGGTAAGGAAACGTAGTGGTCCGAGCTCTCAGTGTCTCCTTGGTCCCATTTACACCTTTCCTCCTTTTACCTGTGGATCACCTGATTGTTTAAAAGACCAGGAAACAGCTCCTCTGTTTCCCCACTTATTGACCCCCCTGAAAAATAAAAACAGACTGTCTTGAATACTTTCTTGTAATGACTTAAAATTAAATGATTAGAGTACAAATATCTTAAAGATTTATCTATGGAGATTATCCACCATAGTAGATGACTTTGTGTCCGTTTCGATGGAGATTAAATTAATCAAAACATTTTGACCAACCGGGAGGTCAGCAGCACTATTGTGTAAATATCAGGGGCCTTCAAGTCAAACTGGGACTTTTGGTTGTGCAGTAGAACAAGCCTCAGTTATGAAACAGAAAAGCAGCTAAAACTTCCTTTATTTCTCTACAAAATCCTCTGCACAGCCTTTCACCATTGCCTGGATACCATCCAGGTAGAAAGATTTCTCAGTATGTCGGTACCATGATCAGGCAGCCTGCTTAATGTCTGAAACGCTGACCTCGCAGGAACTCGCCCGAACATGTGGAAATGGCTTGTCGAGTTCCTGGAACGTGTAAGTGGTGCTGGTGAATGTGGTTCCAAGCTACATCAGCCAGGAGCGTCATTCAAGGACATACAGCCTACTTTATGTTCGCACCATTCAAATGTTTTACTGCAGAGTCATATTTACTATTGTTAGTTTAAAGTCTTTTTTTTTAAATGCAAATCAATTTTATGCCTTTATTCATGAGAAATTTAAGTAAAAGTCCCAGTTTGACTTGAACACTCTTTAAGATTCAACTGAAAGAGATTTGAGATATGTATTTAACAAATTATATGGATTCATATTAAATAGGTTTTATATGTACAGTATCAATAGTAAACTCCACTACTTATTTGTTTAAATTTATTCATTTAGTTATTTATTTATCTAAATAACCGTCTAATTATCTCACCTATGTGGCAGTTGTACATCCATATGCGGTGGCCGTCGTAACGAGTCTTGCATTTTACAATGTTGTTGGTGTAATCAGACTCGGCCACCTCGTAGTTGGGATTTATGACAATCTGTAAAGTCCAGACCGAAAGATTAGTTTCACTTTCACACCATTGATAATCACATAATATCTGAATACAGAGCTGCATACTTTTTAGAAACCTTGGAGGGAGATCTAAATATAATGGCAATGTTTATTGCGTTATTGCACATGTCCAGCCATTATGTCTTACACTAACCATACAGCATACACTGCATGGCTCAGGTTCTGTATATTTTAAACCAATCGCGACACGTTACCTGTGGTTAAAAGTCACGTTTTTATTTGCTGACATGTCTGTCTGTTTTGGCAGACAGAAAAGACACAGCATTATGAAGCGGTCCTTCTGCACTGTGTGTAAGCGACACATGCTTTGTATATGAGGCCAGCGGTGTTCATCCTCTTCTGTTGTAGCATTGGAGACAGATGCCTCTGTCATTTTTACGTTTTCATTCGCAATCTACCACGGCTGAAGATTTTTTTTCTGCTGTGCAGCCGGTTTGTGTGTGGTCATGTGACGACATGTGGTTATTGTTACAGCGGCTGAGTGGTATGATTGGTGAAACACAGTCATGTGGTAGATCCACCGGCTGCATTTCTCTGCCAAAAATAAAGAATATCTAATGTGCAGAATAAACAAGTGTAGCCGAATATAGTAGAGTAAAAGTAGCTTTAAAAGTAAAAGTAAAAAGTATGATGCAGTAAAACGACTCATAAAAGTAAAATTTTTTCAAAAAGTTGCTTAAGTAAAGTAACATAAAAAAAAAATGGCCAGAGAGTCTCATCAGACCTGAGAATTTTGTTTCTTATGGTCTGAGAGTCCTTCAGGTGCCTTTTGACAAACTCCAGGTGGGCTGCCATGTTTCTTTTACTAAGGAATGGCTTCTGTCTGGCCTCTACCATATAGGCCTGATTGGTGGATTGCTGCAGAGATGGTTGTCCTTCTGGAAGTTTCTCCTCTCTCCACAGAGGACCTCTGGAGCTCTTACATTTACATTTACATTTAGGCATTTGGCAGACGTTCTTATCCAGAGCGACTTACATTTTTATCTCATTATACATCTGAGCAGTTGAGGGTTAAGGGCCTTGCTCAAGGGCCCAACAGTGGCAACTTGGTGGTTGTGGGGTTTGAACCTGGGATCTTCAGAACCGTAGTCCAATGCCTTAACCACCAAGGCCCTTCTCCCCCGATCACTCAGTTTAGATGGACAGCCAGCTCTAGGAAGAGTCCTGGTGGTTTCGAACTTCTACCACTTACGAATGATGGAGGCCACTGAGCTCATTGGGACCTTCAAAGCAGCAGAAATGTTTCTGTAACCTTTCCCAGATTTGTGCCTCGAGACAATCCTGTCCTGGAGGTCTACAGACAATTCCTTGACTTCATGCTTGGTTTGTGCTCTGACATGAACTGTCAACTGTGGGACCTTATATAGACAGGTGTGTGCCTTTCCAAATCATGTCCAATCAACTGAATTTACCACAAGTGCACTCGAATTAAGCTGCAGAAACATCTCAAGGATGATCAGGGGAAACAGGATGATCAGGGGAAACAGGATGCGCCTGAGCTCATCAAAGGCTATGAATACTTACGTACATGTGCTTTCTTAATTTTTTTCTTTTTAATAAATTAGCAAAAATCTCAAGTAAACTTTTTTCATGTTGTCATTATGGGGTGTTGTTTGTAGAATTCTAAAGGAAAAAATGAATTTAATCCATTTTAGAATAAGGCTGTGACATAACAAACTGTGGTGCACTGTGATTACTTTCCGGATGCTCTGTATTATAAATTATAGTATAGAAAAGTCCACCAAAGTGGACCAGCCATTAGATCTAAGGGGGGGAATTTTCCAGATGATAATAATAATAATAATAAATAAATAAATAAATAAAGTGGGATTTTATGTGCGCCTGTATCTCTGTTTCATTCTCTCTCTTGTGCGCGTGTGCTCCATTCTCTCTTAATTAGGTTTGTCATGGATTGAGCATTGTGTATGATTAAACTCGCTGCAAATATTTTAGGGTCACTATAAATGTTCCCATGTATTGCCCTCACTCTTTTATTCACACATCTCGTGTTTAACTTTGCAGCAGTCTGAAGACGTGAAGAAGTTTTACGCTTACTGCAAGAAAATTGCCAGCTCCGTTTAAATCTGGGTATTTATTCATACATATAGAATAGTACTATAAATGTCAACGTATGAAATGCGGTCGATACATGTGACAAACAATGAACCTGCATGCAGCAAATGTCAAACACTGCCTACCTGGAACATATAATCCCCAGGCTTGACATCGGTGATGTCCACCCACTGGCAGTCGATGTCATGTCGGTAAGTGTCCCAGCACCCCACAGTGATGCCCTGCTCGCCAAAGTTGGCACATTCATATTTCTTTTCAATGCCTGATTAAAAGACAAGTGTTTAAAGAGCCAGCACACATGCATGCCAGGAAACGAGACGTTATGTGAGGAATGAAACACAAGGGGGTGCTCACAAACCTTCATCGCACTCCGAGTCCTCCAGGCAGAAACTGGCTTTGTGTCCTTCAGCTACTTTTGAGCCATTTAAGCTGAGCAGGTCATAGTAAGTGAAGATCTCCATGCTGTGGTAATGTCTGAAATAAAAAGCGAGCAAAAACAGCACTAAGTCTTTTGGCCATGTCTGCAATTACAATGTTGTTGTTTTTTATAACTTTAGATAATATTTCAAATATTGTTTATATTTTGAAAATGATGGATATAAACAGAACTGTAAAAACTATGCCCGCAATGTCATCTTTTCATTCTCAATTCACATTAACACATGGCGTTCTTATGCTGAAGGCTTAAACTACAACATCATCTGCACTTTATATAGACAGGTCTTCTTTGGCTGACCTGTGACATTCGTGCCAGACCCACGCATCTCTACTGGCTTTGGGTTTGAAGTCAGACTGGCCGTTGTTGTGGATCTGGGAGGAGAAGCGCAGTAGGCGTCGGTATAAGTTGGCCGGAGTCGAGCTAGATGTGGAGGCCAGGCAGTTCTCCTCATACGCACACTGCAGCATGAACATGGGCCGGTCCTCAATGTACGTGGTCTGTTCCACCACTTGTGGATTCAGCACAAGGTCCGGTGCAGCTGCACGCAGATATGGAGGTAAATAGTCAGTAACAAAACTTATACATCTGCTCTAATGAAACGAGGGGATATGCAGGGCATCTTACTCTCGGAGCAGGAGACCCCAGCAGCGTAACGCGCTCCTCCTCTGGGGCAGTTAATGTGCTGTCCATGATGCAGACAGTGAGACAGAGACATCTCAGTACCGGCACAGCGCACGCCGCTCATCACTATGCTGTCTGCGTTCACCTCTCCGGGCCAGTACCATGTCTCCTACACATACACACACACACACACACACACACACACACACACACACAGAGCACACAAAAGCACAGGGATGAGACAAATGTCCACATGAGGTCAAAACTATCTGTAATGCACTAATAACCTACATCTACACACTCCGTAACATAGTGTTATTTCTATTTTCTTTTGTTGTCATATTAGGATAATGATTACATTAATTAAAATTTAGTGTAATATTTAGTATATATACAGCTCTGGGAAAATAATGAGACCACGGCAAAATAATCATTTTTTTTTTTTTTTTTTTTTACAGGTGCATGTATGATAAACTGTTTTGTTTATTTATTTTTTTGTGAACTGCTGACAATATTGCCCCTGAATTTAAAGTATACCTATTGTTATTTAAAGTGTCTATTTAAAGGAAATGACATCATCAGAACATCAAATAATAACCCAAAACCATGCAGCATTTGCAGAGCTTTAACAGAGTTTTAAAGAAAACAAAATGCAAATCATTTGTAAACAAATTATCTTAATGCTTCACTACATAACATTACGAAATCAGCCTTTGGTGGTTAAACCTTAATTTGCAATTATGGTTTTCATATGTTTTGGCTCTCCACCAGTTTTTCACTTTATACCACTCTTTTTGCAAAAAAGCAAACAGCTCAGCTTTGCTTTATAGTTTGTGACCATCCATCCTCCTCTTAATGTCATTCCAGGAGATTTTCTGCAGTGGTCTCTCTCTTTTTTTTTTTTTTCTCTAGAGCTATTAAATTAATTTGTAACATCTGTAATTTGGCCACTAGAGGGAGCCTGTTTCCCAAGATTGTAACCTCACTGGTCTACGTGCACTTAAAATTAGTCCTGCTAATTTGTGTCATGGACATTGTGATGTTTTATTTCAGCAAATAACCTCATAACAATTTCTATCATTTAAAACATTTCTTTAGTTTGTCCTCCAACCCAAAAGTATAGGTTGAAGATTACAGCCTGAGTGAAGGAGACGTGGCCTCTAAATCCTCAAGCCTACTTATTATACTCTGTCGTATCGTTTCATATCAAATCAGGATTGAACTGCATCGCAGCCAATTGTACTGACTCTGCTATAAATGCATCTTTAATGAATTATGTAAAATGAATCCCTTGTGGAAATAAACAAACATAATCAGCTGCAGACCACTTTAAAGCTGTGTAGATGGGTTCCAGATGTGGCCAGCTGTTTATATGAAAGGAAGAGCTGGATCCTAATGCTAACATTATGCACAAGATAGCAACAAGTGTCAGAAATTCAATGTGGCTTTTATATAAAAGTATTGATGGGAACAAATGGGTTTGTGTCCTGCATGTGTGAATGTTTTATCATAAATGTTAACATTAAGGTCATAAATATCTGACTGTTCTGATGTTGAGCGAAAGAATGATGTAATATTATTATCGTACATTATAGTTATTAAACTTTTTTAACAAACATATATTCATTCCTCTTTTTAGAGCTTTTGGAGCACTCTGCGCATAAATACAAATGTGGAAAAAATTAAATTGTTTACAACTGTTGCTCTTGCTGTTGTAAAACCATTGAGAACCTCCTCACTGATCATACCTGGAAGGCATGGCTGGCAAAGCCGAGGCCCAGTTGCCTGCATGTTACCATGGCCTCCATGGTGCCCCAGCCATCTCCGCACACTGTGCCCCATACCAGAGAGCCGTTTCTCTCCATCAGCACCTCCACGCGGCCTTCGAACGGGTTACGGCCTCCGCTCAGACGCAGCTGTGTGCAGAGAAACAGGAGACTGCGTTTACCGGCTGCAAGCAGTAAGGCCCATAACATGTATAGGTTCTCCAGAAATGGTATTCAGAAATGCCTAGGCAGCTCCATTTGACTCAAGCCTGTACGTGCAGACTTATTTAAGGCGCTCACACGCTGCTGGAAGCCCATCGCAGGAATGTTGCAGCGGACTCCAGCATCCTCCTCATGGCTGCAGCCCGCCGAGTCTTTATCCATATTAAAGACGCACTCAGTGATAGATTTCTCAAACCCTGTGCATTGTACCTCATTCATGTGGACCGGGCCCATTCCTATAACACACATATGCTTATTTTTAAGATGGATATTGAAAAATAATTCACCAATATTAAAGAACAGCTCAAAACAAAAAAACTAAACCTAATACTAAAAATTCATTTCACAAGGAAGATCGTTCTTCACTAATGCAATAATAAAAGCATCTGCTTTGTTTCTTCATCACCCCCTCATGTTTTTCAAAAAAAAACAAGCAGCCCAGTTTTAAAGTTACAGCTTTACTAGTGTCTGTTACAAAGGGATGACATTGGAGACTCCCTCCGTTAGTGGTCTGTGCATAAATAAATGACCTTACAAATCTAAAAAAAAGTGTTTTGTTTGACTCGGCATAAGTCACTACTATAGAAATAATAACGTATTACAATAAGTGCATTAATATACGCCGGCACTACTGTTCAAGCTGCTGTTATAGAAAATTAATCAACACATGACATAGTGCAATACCAGGTTAAGATTCCAGTAGAGTTAGTCTACTTAAAGTAGTTAGTCGTTGCTGACCTTGACCCAGTTGGCCTCCAGACAGTGCTTCCTTGGCGGTTCCGAAGCCGAGCTCTCGACACACCACAGTGGCAGCCACCAGGTTCCAGTGATCATCACAAATGGTGCCCCACTCGCCATTTTTCAGCACCTCCACCCGACCCTCACCGACCACCGCACCTCCTTTCAGACGTACCAATGGCTGCTGAAATACATAATGAAATGCAGTACTTATCCACTGCTTGCCTTTAACCCAGGTTAGATGCTTAGAGTTTACAGCCTTAACCGAAGTAAAGATAAAGTTATCTTCATCTAAATTATAATCAATATTAACTAAAATCAACTTATATTATTGGAAATGAAGCATCAAAAGCATCTCCCACCTGATGGTGTGTGTGTGTGTGTGTGTGTGTGTGTGTGTGTGTGTGTGTGTGTGTGTGTGTGTGTGTCTTGTTTATTGCTAAACCATCAACAACGTGCAACATTTATCTACTGGAGTTCATTATTTCCTTCATCTTTAACAGTACATGTAGGTTATAATTAATATTATTAATATTTTCCCACATGATCCACCCCTTTATTACATAAACATAGACAGAGACAACATTACATTTTTTTTTACGCTTTTTGAACGTTAAATACAGTTTAATGTCCTCTATAATCAACTAAAGTGAACTAAATCCGTTGCTGTAAAATCTAAAGAGGTGGGTCAATAGGACATCCCAAAGTGACCACAGAACTTAAGAGCATGACACAGGCTTCCGTCCTGACATCTGGAAGCGCACAGTTTGGTCGATGAAATCATCCTTTTGAGAAAAAAGTCCTGAGCGAGCAAAGTTTGAGTTCGCTCGAACACCATCCCTTATATTAATGTCCGCATAATCATAGAGGTTTGTGTGAAATTGCAGGGTTGAGAACGGTGCCTTGATGTATGGAGCTGAAATGAATGTCCAGCTTAAAATACACGTAAATGATACACTGAGGTAGTGAGGGAAAAGCCTTTGGTTTGGGAGAAAGTTGGCTTGTGTGAGGAGGCTATAGGGAGCAGTGAAAGGTAAAATGCAGTGTGACAATGAACAGTAAGCAAGGAAGTGAATAAATAATAAGCACACCAAATAGACACAATCATAGAGTCTAAAAAAACACTGCCAGCATAATCAATACTCACTCTCATTCACTCCCTCCCTCACTCTCACTCTCTCACTCACTCACTCATTGTCTAAACCGCTTTACCCTGTATTCAGGGTCGTGGGGCGCCTGGAGCCCGTCCCAGGAGACTTCGGGCATGAGGCGGGGTACATGAGGTGGGGGCTAATCCATCGCAGGGCACGCACACACACACACACACACACTCACAGGATCATTTACATACTACCTTGGCGATTTTGGGAATGCCAATTAACCTAATCAGCACGTCTTTGGACTGTGGGAGGAAACCGGAGTACCTGGAGGAAACCCACCAAGCACGGGGAGAACATGCAAACTCCATGCACACCAAGACGAGGCAGGAGTTAAACCCTAAACCTGGAGGTACAAGCCAACACTGTGTGTCTCTAAATCTAATTAGTTTCAGAAACTCAAATTTCAAATCCATAAAAATGTAATCTGAGCAAAGACCCCAAAAAAAATCATAAAACTGAAGTGTCCATACGGTACAATGAGACCTGAAACTCACCTCCTGTCTGAAGGCTTTCCTGTAGCCAGATAACGGGGTTGGAGCGAAGGCTCGGCCTGGTACGCAGCTCACCACCACCGGAATGCCTTGACTGCACGTGTTGTTAGCTAACAGGGAATGTCCCAGGTTACAGCTCGACAGGTGGGCTTCATTTCCTGTGCAGTTCACGGAGTAATCCCAGTATGAGGGGGGCTTCCTTCGTGCAAACATTCTGGAGAGGTGAAAGTAATCGTCATCATTGTAGTTGAAAAAATGAGCAACAAGGTCTCATATGGATCAATCCTGTGGTGCTGAATAACAAACCTGCCTTTGTCTTCCGAGGTCAGAAAATTGACTTTTTGTTTTTTTTAGGGGGGGCTTATTTGAGGTTGGGCAGTGGGAGAATATCAGACAGGCCTTTATGTGTTAGTCTCTGGATATTTTTTTACTTTTGGATGAAAAACATTGTCTGGTTTTGTAAAAAAAAAAAAAAAAAAATGGAATAGAATTACTAAGCAAAATACAAGAATGAGGTGCATAGTTTAAAGAAACTACAACTATGCTTACATAGTCCCTGTGTTGACTCAGCTCAATTAAATGTTAAGTGCAAGGCACATAGACATGGAGACACAGAGGCGGAGAGGAGCCACACATCGAATGCATTTTCTTCACTTTTCACACATGTGCACTGTTTTTTCCTCAATTTATTTATTCTGTCCTACTGGAGCCAGACAGAAGCAGCTATTCCCCTCATGCCAAACCTTTATCTAAACAAATTGTCTTCATTTTCACTTATTGACTGAAGTGCGCTTGTTCTTTTCTATTAGATCCAAATGCAAAGGCTTGGGAAACTGGACAAGCCGAAATGTCAGCCACGCAACCATATTCGTCCATGCAAACGCTTTTAAATGTACCAGGTTTGTTTTTCTTTTCTTGTTAGTTGGTGTCAGATGCAAGAGATTGTTCCTAATAACCCACATGGACCTAAATACCATGATGCAAAACCAGAGCTCAAATATCTAATCTGCACATTTTCACTTGGATTTTGTGGTCTATTGAAGCCAAATGTTCCTCCAAATATGAGTGTTTAATAAAAGAACTCTGTCGTATGCGCAGAGGTGTTGCATCAGGCACGACTCAGGCCACATTTGTTTCTCATTTAGTCCCTGAGCACAGGAATGTCCTGGACTGGACTCCATCCAAAGCAGCCTGTGTTAAAAACAAACTCAACGGAGACATCGACCTACTTGCACAAAATAAAATACTGGCAGAACAAGCTGCTTCGATGGCCCGCTCATCGATGAATTACACAACAGATGGAAACTAAATTATTCAGCTGATTAAACACAACCTACAGCCACTAAAAAGACACTTTCGTAAACATTTAATATATCTTAGCAAGTGACTCTCAACAAATTCTGATTATAAGTGAATGCCAGCACTAGGCTTCTGGGCCAGAAGTATAATAAATGTAGGATGATTTACTGGTCGGACATTGTAGAGCAGGTTTCCACATGGTGCTCTCAGAGATTTATAAGACACTGGGCAGCCATGCATCATGGAATGTACCAGAAACAGCCATTTATAATTTCCTTCCAGATAACATAAAAAAATTCTGAGCAGGGCTGACATACAAATATTTGTGACTTTTCTTCAGATTTTTCAAGGCTGGGGAAACAAAAACAACCTCTAGTGATGTGCACGAGAAGGTCAGTGATTTGTGCATCGGGTTATTATACATTTAGACATTTGGCAGACGCTCTTATCCAGAGCGACTTACATTTTTATCTCATTACACATCTGAGCAGTTGAGGGTTAAGGGCCTTGCTCAAGGGCCCAACAGTGGCAACTTGGTGGTTGTGGGGTTTGAACCTGGGATCTTCCGAACCGTAGTCCAATGCCTTAACCACTGAGCTACCCCTGGCCCAGGGGTATCTCAGGGCTGGCCCATTATACACAGCTACATTGTGTGCAATGAATATAATTTTGTTGGCCCAAAGATTGTTACAACACCTCTAAAATCCTCCATTTTAAAATAGTGCACGGACTAAAGAATAGTGATGGAAAGATAGTGGAATTGTGGAATGTTATGGAAAGATTGTGGAATCGCAACAGAGAGATTGCGGAATAGCAATGGGCAAAATCATAGAAGAGCATTATGTGAAATGTGAAATGTAAAATGACGTTCTTCAAGCGCCCTGCACATTTGCTTGCGCAGGAATACTTTTAAAAATCACACTGAGAACTGAAAAAGCAGAGTACACTGACCTGTAGACACGCGTGTTGAATTTCTTTTCAGTTGGGAAGCCAAACATGCCACAGATCACCCTGCTGTTCATGGGACTCCACTCCTTATCGCAGATCTGCTTCCATTTGCCACCATCTTTGACCTCCACGTAACCCTCAGTTACAGGGATTCGCTTTCTATAGGAGGACAGAACCGGCTTGATGCGTACGTCCTCCACCTGGATGGTCAAATGCTGAAAAGAGAAAGATAAAACTGCCAAGATTACAAACAATAAATTGTAGATAATCTTGGCCAGTACTGTAGTTTCATGTATTTGAACCTTTTTCCCTGGAGAACTAAACTCTTCCTGGCACAAAGTCATTTCCTGATTAATGCAGACATTACATATCACAACCAGAAAACTCCCGTTCCTGCCAGTTTACTGCAGGATTTTATGCTTCGTTATGTTGTAACAAGCCACTGGCAGTAAGACTCCTCATATGAGACAAGGCCAACAATGTGAACCATTGAGCGGATAACATTTCATAGCAATGCACATTGAGAATGTGATGAGACAGAAAATGGAGGGGAGTAAGAAAAGGGCTGGAGGCTTAGACTAAATTTGAGTATAAGCCTCAGTAAGTTGCAATGTTAACAGAACTGTGTAATTTATGCTATTTAAAAAAAAATACCAGGTTGAGCATGACACATCGACTACTTACATCAAAGCTCTGTTTAATAACCAAACCTGCCACGAGCTCTGGGAGGACCATGACAAATACAAAAAAGTAGGATTCAAATATCATAAGAAAAACATAACAGTGTTGCTGGTTTAAGGAGATTAAGGAGATTATACAGTATAATCAACTCAACCTTCACAACATGTAATGACACTCCTTTACTTACACAGGAAAATTAGTAGCCCTTGTTTGAAACTGAAAAACATTTAGCAGATAAATGTTAGCAAAGAATGAAGGCTAATCCTTTAAAACCCCTTTAAAACATCTCCCTATGACACCAGTGTGCATGCTTAGCTACTTAGGATTGAGTTTATAAAAATTTAATCATTTCTGTTATAGACAATTATACAGAAAAACAGTTAACAATGGACTGGATGATTAACAAAAGGAGGGGGAAAAACAAGCATGTGCTAAGTAAATGTACTGTTAACCCCAAAAAGCAACTACTTGGAAGCAGCGATGTCATGATTCGAATGCAATTGATAGTTATGGGAATAAAAGAATGGAAGTGAATTTTCTGTGAAAGGATGCTAACCGCACGATGGTATGGGAAGGTCAGTGAGTTTATCTGCATTCCATCGTTTATTGTAAGACTCCACAATTAGCTATGCTCAGCAGAAAAAAGGCCTTAAGCCTCCTACAGCTTGACCTCGACTTTACACACACATACACACACACACCACCTACATCCATCTGGAAGAAGTATAATGACCTTCCTGAAGCTTAGGAAACGTTTTCTTTACCACCGTGGCTGAAATGAACCTGTCACTCTTTGCTGAGCAAGACGGCAAACAGAAAGCACAATAATCTTAAATACAAAGCTGCGAGAACATCATTTCTGTGAATGGTCAGAAGGAGGAAAAGTATGGAGCAGTAACTGCAGGGAAGCTGCAGATCAGACGTTTACATGAACTTACATTTCAATGCATTATCACGACTTACATAGCATTTTAATTTTCATACCATAAACCCTTAATTTCACTTGTGTAGTTCAAATTATATTCATGCTGCACAATTACAGTCTTAAGACTGCTGTTTATTAGGAAGGAGCCATTTATGCTTTTGGGTTAACGTTTGGAAACAAGCTTCTTGAAGGCCTGCGATTGGTCATAATCCTCCAAGACTTCTCCAGTAAGACATCTGAGACTGATTAACATACAGGACAAGTCACTATAGCATCCAGTAGGTGAGTTTTGCCATGTGGAACCAGCCATTCGAGAACAGTTAGTTCAAATAGATAGCCGAAAATTTCAACTGATGTTTCAATGCACACATGAATATCAGCATTTTTAACCAAGACTAATTACTATGCTTCTGCAAAAGTTTATTTTTTTTTTTTTTCCAAGGCCACTCATCCCAAATTTTAGACTCAGATATATTTTTATCTGAAACATGAGCAAACTGGAATGAGTTTTTCCAAAGAAAAAAAAAAAAAATCTTAACTCCACTCTGTGGTCAATAACCAAGGAATAAAATATAGGATCTGTTTTAGTGCAATGGCATGAAACCAACACATGTCTTCCTTTACAGGACTGTTTTTAGGACAAACCAGTAGATAAAGCAATGCAACTAAAAATTAAATCCCATATATCTTTGAATATTAGTTTACATGTAATACATATTCATTTATATGGTGAACCCAATATAGTGTATGAGTATCAATCTATCTATCAATCTTTCTGCACCATCTGGTATAAAAAAAAGCTTTTTTTGCAGGGTCAAATGATTGGCTCGCACAAAAAAAAACATAATATTATAATGAATGGAATTAGGTTAAGAACTGTATAATGCATTACTAAAACTGAAAATGGTAGCACTGAACTGTCAACTTTGTGGAAGAGATCACTTTAAGTTGCATCCTAACAGGATAAACAAGACCTGTATTTAATAGTGTAAGTAAGAGGATATCCACATGCACAATACAATGAGAACTCACAGGACTGGGACTAAACAGCTGTGTGTCCATAAAAAAAGCTGTTAGTGAGAGTGGAAAAGGGGGCATGTGGTCAGATGAGTCCAGACTAACCCTATTACAGAGATGTAAAGCACATGAAGTGGCTAGTGAAGCACCCATCATACCTAGTGCCCACTGTACAAGCCTCTGTAAGCAGGGCTACGATCAGGTCTCCAGTGCCTAGGTTTAGGCTCAGCAAAGTAATGTGGCAAAGTAAGGAATGCGGCTGATAATCTAAATGTACTGAATGACCAGGTTATCACATCATTGCATTTTTTTTGGTCTTTGATAGCATGGCATATTCCCAGATTCAAATTGTGTAAAAGTGGTTCTAGGAGCATGAAGAAACATTTTCACACATGAATTCGACAACACAGAGTGTGCGACCTTTTTTACCATGGCAATGTATCGATGAAAGCATGAACGCAGTAAAATAAAAACACACATATACAAAATAATAGCAACATGCTTTATATGTCACTTTACTGTGTGCTACTTACAGTAGGGCTGAGCAATATGATGATGTTTTATCAACATCATGAAACAATAAAATGTCTTTTAAACACCTTTTTCAGCAGTTGTGTTGTACCTGCTCCTGAATCTTATGTAAAATGACCACAATAAACAAATATTTTTTTACTACTAACCCATTATGCACATTTTAAACTTGGTTGTACTTATTATTTTCCTTGTGTATGGTAAGCGTCTGAGGAGAAAGCCTATAGTGGTTCCCTTTGGGCTATATTTCCTCACAAAAGGCTTTATAATTGACGCTGACGGATGTCCCATACTCTTCCCAACATATTATTAACATGAAGGGAGTACATTTAATGTGCAAAGAATGCTGGCGATGAGAATGCACATGAATACCAGGTGTAATATGGGCAAGCTCAGACCATTCATTATCCAGATAGTGAGATTCAGATAAAGACTGAAAGTTAGGGCAAGACGTAATTGTGGTCAAAAGGTCAGTAGAACAAAGCACAGTGGAATTTGTTAGCAAATTAGCAATAGAGTGTTAGTGTGTGCATGTGAAACGATTTAATACAAGAAATATAGTTCTTGTTTAACGATTTAAACAAGAAAAGGCCATACAGGGTTCTTATGTATTGTAAACTATAGTATGTGTTATTTCTGAGGTAAAAAAAAAGAGTAAACTGCTGAAATGTGGCTGGTCCCGATAAACTCTTAAGCACACACACCCCACACTGTTTGCTGCTCAACTTCATGTCACTTTCAAGCTCATGTTAAAACAACATGTCCCTTCACATACAAGGAGGTAGTGTCAGTTACAACCCATTACCAGAAAAATGAGCTTCGGTAACTTTCCTAAACACATGCGGCTTGTTTCTGCAGACGGAGATGTGTGTATATGTGTGTGCTAGGGGATTGTTCACCAGCTGGAAGATCGATTTGCAAGAACATGTCTGTCTTTTTTTTTCTTTCAGAAAGAAATAAAGCCCCCTCAGGCTCACCAATCTGGAGAAGGAGGCAAAGGCTCAAGCGGTGAACCTGTTTCTTCAGCATGTCAAAAAAAATATCAGTCGAGGAAAGAGAGACTAAAACAAATAATGGAATACATGTATTTGTCATGTCCAAATAGAGCGAAAGAGACAGATGGCCAAAAGATAAGAAAAAGGAGTACTACTACAGCTGGAGTAGAAAGAGTCTGGTTCTCATTTTGCACTTTGTCTACTTTGCTGGAAATATAGCTTTTTAGGAATAAAATTCAGAAGTGTCCATAGTGCAGAAAAGCCCTTGTCCAGTACTCAGTAATCAGTTCACTGGACCAGAAAGGTCGCCTGATAAGGACAGACTTCCTTTCCTTATTCTTTGAGTTGTGTCAGATTAGAAAATCAATGGTGATCCCAAATGTGTTGGTGAAACAATATTGATTTGTGATTGGTCATGGGGAACAATACTGATCTATGGTCACTGGGGACAATGGAAACTAGTCACTTGTTTTTGGGAACGGTGGTGATCAGTAACTGGTCATTGGGAATAATAATATTGAGCTGAAATAAGAACCTGGTCAAAATGCCATGTTGGACCACTGATCTTATCTGTTGTGTCTGGTCTGTTCCATGGCGTGGAATACAGTGAAAGGCATGTTGTTTTTCATCTCCTGGAAGCTGAATGACATTTTCTAATGCATCTTGTTTCACAAGCCTTAGTATAATGAACAAGCTGTGATTTTGGACTGACCACTGCAGTGGAGCAGTAGTGTGGTTGCAAACACAGACTCTATCTTTCTTGAGTGCTAATTAGGCTTTCAACATGTGTTACCAATAGATGATCATAAATGATATTCTAAACATCTTTGAGATCCTGAGGAGTCCACATGGCCTTGAACATCATCTGGCTAACTATGTAAAAAAACGTGTCCTCCAAGTCTCCAGTTGCAAAAGATCTGATCATGTTTTTCTAGAGATGTTACAGCAAGGATTAAAATGTTTTAACAACACTCGCTCGTAGCAGCTGATTTCCTACATAAAATGAACCGCATTATTTAAACAGATGGTGACACTCTGCACTGTGTTGATGCGAACAGATCACATTATCTGACAAAAAAGAAGTACTCTGGACCGCCAGAAACACATGCACTATTATCACTTTTTTTTGTTGCTAATAGACAGTTTTAGAAGAGGAGTTTAGACAGTGCAAATGCAATGTATAAAGGATTAAAATGGAGAGTAAAATGTCAATCTGAAAATATCACAATATACTGTAATAATGTTAGTGCCTAAACATAAATCCAGGTTGTAAGGATAAAATTAAAACATGAGTCTTTTGAGTTGTGGAAAAAGAGCTAAAACAATCGTTACATGTGGTTTTGGAGACTAATTTTAAGGCTTCATTAGGGCAAGCGCAAGATGTTGCACATATGGTTTTTGTATGATGTCCTGATACTTAATGAACACATGACATATAGACTCCTGCAGGCAGTTAATCTCCTTTTGAGATTTCATTGTAATGTCTAAGCCAAGAAATATAAAGTGACCTAATTTAAAGAAATACTCTTATAACCCCCCCCCCTATAAAGGAGTGAAGAGGTTGATGCAAAAACACTCAACGCAGCTAACAAGTGGTAATAACATTTGCTGGAGCAGAATGTTGTGAGATTCATTGTGAGACTGAAGTGAGTGCAGGAAAGACTAAACGATTAAAGATCAGCTGCAACTTCATCCTGTTTAGGAATTCAATTTTGAACCTCGTGTTAATTATAAAGCAAGTATTCCTTGCAATTGCTCCCTATTTTGTTGTCTTACCATGAGAAATGTTTATCAGACACAGAACCTGAGATAAAAATGCACACCAAGACAACACAATTGAGTCCAAGACCAGACTTCAATGAATCCAGAGTGCAAAGCCAGGCACATACAGTACATAGCTGTGAGTTCCCAGCTCACCTTCAGGGTAATCGTAGTGTAGTGATCCAAGATCAGACAGTTTCAGTTCCACACTCACGTGCAGACACATTCGAAATGGAAAAAAAAAAAAAAAATTATCCTGAAACAGTTCATTATATATGACTTGGGGGTTGTGTGGAGGAGTTTGGGAACATATGAGTCACTGTTTGGAACAGAACAACAGGATCTGCAGTGCTTCTCCTGCTGGGATAACACTGTCTCTGAGCTGCGGAGAAAGAAGGAGATTTGTTCGAAATAAACTTTACCTTTATAAAGGCTAATGAGTTCTGCGAGGTGTGTGTGTGTGTGTGTGTGTGTGTGTGTGTGTGTGTGTGTGTGTGTGTGTGTGTGTGTGTGTGTGTTTGGGGGTAGGTGGAGGGTTTATCCAGTATGAGATAAATCTTATGCAGAAAACCTGCTAATTGTTTTATGTCGTCATTTTGTTATTTTCAGTTCCTGTCTGTGTAAACTGGAGCTAAACAGAGGAAGAGCCAAGAAGGAAGTTTATACAGAGATAACATACACTTTGCATTTATTACCGCTAAGTTTTAGTTTGCAGCTTTTTTTTTTTACAAGCCAGCTATGATTTGATGAATTGTTAAAATTCTTCCAAAATTCCGTCTTGTAAAAGGCAATAGTTTACCATTAGTATCTCATCACCTCTTTTTCCTTATTGTCATATTTAAATTGAATATGCCTTTCGATTTTAACCTGAGTGATGACTCTGAAGCTCAACTTCAAACTATGCATGTGTGCAGCACGGTGGATTAGCAGTTAGTCAGCAAGGAAGCGTGTTCGGCCAAAACCCTTCTCCACACAAACACAGACTAGTCGCTCATCAGTGTTGCACAAAGCTATCCTAGAAATGTCACAAGTGAATCACACAAACTCTAGAACACTATGCAACAGCAGAGTTAGTGGTTTAGACCTAAGACCCAAACTTTGGATGAGGAAATATTTCCACAGTGCGTGGACGGATTCACACTGGGACATGATGTTTATCCTGGTCTTAAGTAATCAATAATGCTGCTATGAAATAAAGCTAACATGCACTAGAACTTGTAACGAGATACACTTGAGGATTTTTTTTTTTAAATACTTAATGACCACTTCTTCACTTTTGATTCCTGAACATGCTGGGATGAATTCTCGCTAGCAGTATATTATGCTAATACCGTTCCCCTTTACATGTGGTCTGTTGTTATGGCTGACCTCGTTTCCTCTTAACCACTGTTGTATGTGGTCTACTGCCAGACGGGGTAAAAAAAAGTTACTTTTTTCCTCTTTGGCTCAGTTGGTGGCTTGAATAGAATCTGACTAGATTCCGAGGTCTGAGGGCCAGATGTCTAGACGGTCTCTTCTGGAGTGCAAACAAACCAACAACCAAACAAAAACAATGCTGCATTATACTGTAGTTCTACTCTTTGCTATCAGATTCTTTTGGAGAATTAATGATGTACCAGCGGTATCAAGGACATGTTCTGCAGAATTTAAAACCCAACACTTTTCCTGCAGCAAACAATTTCCAGTTCAAAGCTTAAATAGCACCTAAAACCTTAACATAGTTGGAATGAAGTTACCTCATTGTGCAAATATAATGCACTAAAAATAATTTCTTTCTCTAACAAAAGAAACTTATTGCAGTGGTTAGAAAAGAAAAAAATTGTTGTCGTAAACTCTGTGCAACTGTAATCCAGTGGTCAGCAAACTTGGCTGTGACCTAACGTTCATAGGTTTTATCTAGTGTTATCTATGTTCTCCTAGTGCTTAGCCAGAACACTTGGGAATGCAGAGCAACTGTTGCCTCTACCAAGCTAAAAGAAATTCAATTCAATTCAATTTTATTTGTATAGCGCTTTTAACACTTGTCATTGTCGCAAAGCAGCTTTACACAGTCAAAAGAATTATTCAAGTTTGTATGGAAAATGAATGTGTATGAATCAAGTCAAAGAAAAAAAGACTCAGTAAAGAAATGTGTGCTCACGTCTAAGTTGTTGGAGACCGGATTGAGGAACCTGAATCCTGGGATCCTCTTGTCACTACAGACAACTCCAACATCTTCTGAGTGTTTGCAGTCAGACACACCAATGCCATTAGACTCGCACTGTGCTAGGGTGCTCTCCTTACCATTGCAGTGGACATTATCGAACCAGATGCGGCCTGAAACAACACGGCAAATCAGTCAGAATGCTTTCCCATTTATTGCCCAAATTCTGTAATTGGTACTGACTTTTGTCGATGTGTGGTCACATCAAACATTACAAAAACATGAAGCCTAAATAAAACAAAATCAAACTAATGCCCCATAACTTGTCATTGCCCACTAAGCCATAAGCTATAACAGTATACCTTCTCCTTTTCCGTATTTGGCAGAAGGCGCCCAGGAGATAGCTTTGGTGTAGCCAAGCTCTCTGCACACCACCTGAGCGGCATGATGGTTGAAGTCATCGTCACAAACGGTCCCCCACTGCCCATCATAAAAAACCTCGACCCGTCCCTCATTGTGCTTTCGTTTCTCTCCAGCTAAGCGTAACTGGATCCTGGGCACATCGGTGGGAATCTTCGGAGGGGTGTAGTGATCTTGCTCAGACTCAGGGTAACCATATGGGTAACCCAGATACTCATATTGTGCTTGGCACAGGCTCAATATGCATGTTAATACTGGCAGGTGCCACTGGAGAGACCAGGGTGCTGGCATTGTAGGGTCTGTCCAGCAAGTCTAAAAAGAAACAGAGAATAAAAAAAATGTGTGTTAGTGTAAAAAATGTGTGTTAGTGTAAAAAAAAAATTGTGTGTGTTAGTGTAAAGGTAGGGTCTAGGAGGAACGGTAGCAAAACATGCTAGTTTTAACCTAGCTGTTTTGTTGGCTTTATGAAACATGCTTCACTAATAAAGAAGGACAGAAATATTAATCAAATATTTAAACAATGCACATTGAATTCAAAGCTGAGGACTGTCAGAATTCCAATCAATCACTGTTACCCATCAACAGCAACAGATTAGATTATTTGGATAAGAAAGTAATTTTAGATAAATGTCTATTAAATTGAAATTTCCAAAGTGTTAAAAAACAAGAAAAACTTAAAAATGTCAAAAACATCATTTTTTTCACTCCACAGCCTTTGTCAGGTAAAGAAAGGAAATTTGCTTAGTTGTTTTTCTTTCTTAAGTGTTTTTGGTTTTCCTTCAAAATCTAAATAAACACCCCATGCAGTCATTTCCAGTCAAGACATTTACATGCATCTGTAAAGTACCTACACCTAAACTGTCTAACACTGTCAAAAGCCAGGAGCTTTATGTGGCTCGAGTGCAGATGTGGCAGCCTCAATCCTCGAGAACCCCTGAAGAATTAGTCAAACTTTCCATCTCTACACTGTAAGGCCTTGCTCAGGCAGAGCGCAGTGAGGCAGTTATTACAGAAGGTTTTAAAAATGTACACGTTACAACATGGTTGGAAAAGAAAACCAGGAGCAATACCATGGCCTGTAATTCAGCGAATATGTGGTTTGTTTTTAATTCCTGATGAATTTAACAGCATACATTCAGACGTATGAGGAGATGCTCATGCTAAGCTAATGCGTCCCTTGTTATGTGGGTGGGTTACACAGACACATCATTGCACAAAATTTGAAAAATGTTTATTATTCTTTAGCGAAGGAAACAGCTGGAAATTACATTAGTGATGATTCTGAGGATTGTAAGGAACAATGACAAAGAAAAATACATTAATTTGCTGATGTTAATCTGAGCGGATCTACTTTACACTAGTATGCTTACTTTAGTACGATTCTACTAAACATTGTTTGTGTTACACAGATTTTCCAGATGTTTCTGTATTTAGACTACAGTAATGCAACTACAATATAATTATCCACTGTGTTTTAAGCTGTTACATTTCACACTTTGTCTACATATGCCTGTCTTATTTGAACTTTTTTGCCCCCACGTGCCCCTGACCACCATGAAGGAGGATTCCAGGACCACCACAGAGGTCAAGGGTCATAGAAGTACAAACAGCAGTGGCTTACGGTCATGCATCATGGATGATGTTTATTTGAACAGTAATAACACGTTGCTATAGTAACAGCTCATTTATGCTAACAATGGCAACAAACACATTGGAATATATGCCCTTGTTTAACAAAAACAACAAAACATGTGATTTTTGATCTGATTTTTTTTTTCCGATAAGTGTCAGTAGATCAGACTTTTCATCCATTCATAATTACAGCTAACGTTTTGAAGCGTTCACTATGCAAGTTAGCACTTATGCTACTGCAGCTATGAACTTAGTCGTTTCCTAGTTTTCTCTTCAACCTCTTGACACTTTCCCTAACATGACCACCATGCTGACACTGGAGACTCCTTCCTCAAACATTCCTATAAGATAAAAGGCGTGCATATCATAACAAAGACGTGCATGGTCTAGGTTGTTTAAACTTTTTTTAATATTATTTCCCTGTCTCTCTCTCTACATATACACACACACACATATATATATATATATATATATATATATATATATATATACACGGTGTGTGGTTTTTTTTTCTTTGTTTACATTTCCAAGGCTATATTAAAAGGCTCACAATATAGTCAGAATATGGCAACATGGGATTTTTACCCATAACTTCTAGTCCTGATATTTATCTTTTCTGGTGACATCATTTTTTTTCCCTTAACTGCAGTTTTCAAAACTTCACTCTATGCATGTCGTCGTTTGTATTATCTTGTCCATAAACAGCAATAAAACAAACATCACTGTAAAACTTAAACTGAACATTTTGTTCAACTCACCCTTCTGTGTCCGATGTGGCTTCACTCCCCTCTCATCTGTTTCCCAAAACTCCTTCAACTTTTGTCTGCAGTCCAGCCCGAGTCTTAGGGTTGCCAGATTGAAATTATTTCTTTATTCATTTAGGCCTTGTTTCAGTTTCCCTTAAGCAGTGGTTCCCAACACTGGTTCTGGAGGACGGATCCACCGATTTCAATTCAGAATAAAAGCTGTTATTTACTGACTATTACTACTGACTAGTACTATTTACTATTGACTACTTAAATCAGGTGTGCTGGGAGATGGAAAAAAAAACCACACAAAAATCCCAAGAGCAGGGGGTCCTCCAGGACCAGGGTTGGGAACCACTGCTCTCAAGCACACCCTCATGACTTACTTTCATGATCCAGAAGTGTTTAGAGTAAAGGTGTTCGTGTGATGCTGAACAAGATAAAGGCGAAATATATATATATAATATATATATATATATATATATATATATATAGTCAGATTATTATTAGGTGATGATAAACAAATAAAGAAAATTCATACATTTTACTTGTTAGGTGTACGGTGGTAAAACAGGCTGCAAACAAGACCTTTTTCTGCCCATTAGTATATATTTTTTGTTCAGTTTCACTATCATCACTACTGCATTTGTAGCTGATCCACGAATTATATTATTCTCCAATTGGTGGCTTTTAGATCATAATCACTGCTAGAACTATTTTTAAGCTTGTTAGCTTCAATAAAGAGCCAAAAGAAGTCCTGATGAGAGAACCATAATATAAGCTGCTATAATGGAAGTGATAACAGGAGGTAGGCTTGTTTCGGGGCATTTGATGTGACTTGAAACGCATGCAATTGTTTATTAGTTATTAAAATTGTACAATTGTTGACAAGTTGCTGTGGCGCAATCTTTAAAGGTTAACTTTAAGGTGATGAGGGTAACTCTGCTTCATCACCTTACCCATCATGCTTTATTTTTTTCTCAGTAATTAGTATTAACATTATTAATTAAACAGAGACTATTAAGACTTGCAAATACAGCTTACACTTTTGAATTGTTAGATATTTTCTGAAATGGCCTATACAGAACAATTTGTCCCAAGATGAACCACACTTTGAGCTGATTTAAATCTGGTACTGAATTATATTTCATCGAACAATCACGACACAATCTGCAATGATATACGGTCTAGATGTGGCTTTAAGATGAATCTGGCAACCATAAAGAGTCACGCCCCCTTGTACAGCACAGACATCCCGCTGCGATGCTCTGTCGGTCGGTCTCTGAAATTCCACCAAGCAGCGTGGAAACGTGGAAAACGTGCAGCGGGGAGTGCCAGCAAAGAACGCCCATAGTTTAGGAAAAGTTTAGACCGTGCGCGTGCAGCTGGCGGATGCTCACGTGCTTGCGCTCTAATGAGAGACATGTGATGTGCGGGTCAGGACGGAGGTTCTCCAAGCACCAGGTTTCGGGAGCCAGTACTGTATACTAGAACAGACATCATCTTTTCACTAAACGGAGGCACGCGCACCAAAGCAGCTCACGTCTTACTAGGACGCGTGCTGCCACCGCGTGGATATATCACGTGCATGTATTAAACACTTGCAAGGCACTGTTATTTTCGGCTTTTTTATCTCAAACACATAGATAGGGTATTTTACCGTTCTCTTTAGGAAAGAGACATGCTGTAGAGATATCATTGACCCGCAATGAAACACGTGTACAACTATGTTGCCTAAACCAGCCGTACAACGTAACGAGGCCGCTGAACACTGACACCTTTAATCACAATTCTGATCAACGCAAATTAAGAAAAATCACGTCTTTTTGTTTCTTCTGATTCCTTTTTTTATGTTTATACTTATCAATATAAATAGAAAAAAGGCTTTGTCTGTACATTGGTCAGAACTCACTCTTTCAACGATAACTTTACGTTTTATACATTAAAACATTAAAATTTCTGTCTGTACAGTATAACTGTCGTCTGCGTTGACTCTAGCGATATACAACTAGAATTTCAGAAAAGTTGGGATGCATTTTAAATATAAAATGAAAGCTCTAACTATGTTTAACCATGATTAAACACATTTTACGCTTTTATCCACTAAATCATTTCAAAAATGATGTCTGCTACAGGTCTCAAAAAAGTGGGGTCAACAAAGGTCTAAAAAAAAAAAGCAAGGAAGCTAGGAGAACATCTTGTAACAGTATTAGCTATAAAAAAGATGTCTTAGAGAGGCAGAGTCTCTCAAAAGTAAAGATGGGCAGACCCTCTCCAATCTGGGAAAGAGTGTGAAAAAATATTGTGGAATACAGTGGAACCTTATGAACATAATTCGTTTCGGAAGATGGTATTCCAAAATACTTGTTAACCAAATCAAATTTTCTCATAAGAAATAATGGAAACTCAAATTATTTGTTCCACAGCCCCCCAAAAATCCATAAAAATAATTAATACTAAATATAAAGTAAAAATAAAACTAATTAACCTGGACTTTACTTGGCGAAATTGGTGGGCATAAGGGACAAGGCTGAAGACCTTTGTTGGATGCCTTTGGTTTTCGAGCTTATTTTTAGTTTTAACTTTTTTAACTACTACAAATTCAAATTCAAAAATTTTAATTCAAATTTTATTTGTCATATCCACAGTCATACACAGTACAATATTTAATGAAATGCTTACACGACCACCAGTGACCTTAAAAGTAAAAGCTTATTTATAAGAAATAAATATGAACAAAAATGATATACAATAGAAAATAAAATTTAGCTAGATAAATGAAAAAAAACAAATTCTGTACAAAGAAAAATATTCTGTGCAATATAAAATATAGAAAAAAATGAAAGATTTTGTGTAAATAAAGAAAAATGACTGAGGGGGTGTGCAAATATGCATGAAAGTGACTTATTATTAACGTGACTTATTATTAAAGTGACTTGTGTGCATGATCCAAGAATAAAACATAAATATGAAGTGTGCATGAATGTGTCCATAAGGGTCGATGAGTGTCTAGGATAAGTGCGAGAGTCAATGTCATGATTGTGGATGTTTTAAAAAATGGTTTTAGTCCTGTGTGGTGTTGTGGTTGTGTGGTCTTATCGCCTGCGGGAAGAAGCTCCTCCTCAGTCTCTCTGTGTTGGCATTCAGGGAGCGGAATCACTTTCCAGACCGCAACAAAGAAAACAGTACATGGCTGAGATGGCTGAGTTCCTTCACAATCTTCCTGGCCTTGGTCCCGGTGCGGGTGATGCGCTCAGCTGATCGCACCACCCTCTGTAGAGCTCGTCTGTCCTGCATGGTGCTGTTTCCGAACCAGGTTGTGATGTTTTCTGTCAGGATGCTTTCTATAGTGCATGAGTGGAAATTCCTTACCACCCTGGATGGCAGTCTAAAGTTCATCAATCGTCTGAGGTGGTAGAGATGCTGCTGGGCCTTTTCCACAATGGATGATGTGTCAGGACCATAACATGTCCTACTGGATGTGAACATCGAGGTATCTGAAGCTGTCCACACTCTCCACTGGGCTCCTGTTGATAATGGGGGTCTGGTAGTTCCTCTCCTGCTTTGGAGTAAAGTCTACAAGTTCTACAAACTCTTTTCCTTTAACAATGGCTATAAATGGCCTCGCACAGCCAACCAGTAGTACCCTTACGGCCCACCAGGTGGTCGCTGCCCACTTTGGGAAACATTAGTTTAAATTACCGCATGCACTGGTCCTGCCATGGGCATTCTTTATTGTGCACTTGTCAACATTACTAAGAATTTTATCAATAAAATCTTTTAAATTTAATGTTTGATTGATCGACCCCATATACTGGGTTGTGAAAGTGAGTTTTTTTTTCTTTTAGACATTTAACCGAAATAAACCTTAAGCTAGGTAAAATAATGTAATTAAGGATAAGTATGCTTTCCCCCCAATTTTCTCCCTAATTTAGTCGTGTACAATTCCTCCTTGTCACTAGGGCGCTCCCACATTAAGCTACTACTTTTACTCAGTCAGGACAGCTGAAGACTTTCACATGTTTCCTTCGAACCACGTGATGCCAGCGACCGGATCTTTTCAGACTGCTTGCTCATGCACTGTTGGGGGCGGTTTAACACACTCGGATGAAAGTGCTATCCGCTTTTTCCGCTTGCATGAGCTCACATCCCTCCCCTCTAAGAGAGCTTGGCCAATCAGCGAGAGGTCACAGCGTCACCCAAGTATCAAACTCTTTTTTTTTTAATAATACATTGGAAAACATGTAAAGGATCCTAGGTAGGGAGCATGAATTGTGAAAATATTTAAAAATTAAATTGTATTATATAATTAACCCTTTAAGACCTACCATGGAAGAGCTCCACCAGAATATATCATATTTTTACATATCATTTGTTCATCCTTACACCCTAACCTTCAAAAATATATGTAATAATTCTCAAGTAACTAGATACATTAATTAAAAGTAAAATAAACATTAAAAAGTTTTTTTCTACAAATTTTTATGAATAGAGAAGTGTTCTGGGGTTGAATCCCAAAGTGTTAAATTGAAAGCTGTCAGATGCAAGTTATGACAAATTAAAAGCAATTATTAAGGAGAAAAATAATTGTACCTGTATTAGATTATGTAACATTATCAGACTTGTTGTTAGAAGTGGAGTCAGAACAGTTTATACAGTATTATTATAATAAACACTATTGTTTCCCACACTCTAAAAAATGATTCTGTGGCCTTGTAAATTTCACAGTTATAAAAAAGTTATGTTACCTTAATAAAATCTCTAAAAGTCACATACATGATTGTTTGAGTTAGACAAATCAAAATAAATGCCTAAAAAAACAATTATTCATTTTGTCTTAAATTTACACTATAATTTAAGTTTACTTCACTAGTAAAAATCAGTATTTGACTAACTGAATTATATTTTTAACATGCACTTAATATTTTTTTGATACATTTAAATCAAAATATCTGTTAATGGAGTAATTGTACTGATTAGTTTCAAGAACTACATAATATAAATTATTCCAACTCAATATTCTTTATTTTTAACAACAAAAACTTAAATAATTGAGTAAATTGCCCTGTGCAAGTGTTCATGGGAAGTCTGGTGTAACATCAGAGACCAGAAGGCTGTGAGGATGTGAGAATGGACATGAAGCACCTGGAACACTCTGGAACACTCCTTACAAATCCTGGTGAGTAAACAGCTAACACAAGTTACTGTAATAATGACTCTGTCTGCCTGCACACACAACTTTATAGGGTGTGAGTTACTGTTCTGAATCCTGTCACAGCCGAGCTCCAGAGCTAACGATAGCTAGCAACAGGCCAGTCCTGGGGTTCAGTGTGATTTAGCTTGTTTGTTCCAACCACCGAACAGCTCAGCTAAAGCGGCGTTAATACAGACACTTAAAATCTGGTGTAAAAGGAGAGATTTAAGCAGCGGCGCGTGCATGTCCGGGTTTCTCGGTGTAACCGGCGGCGGTTGTGCCGCAATATTTGAATTTCTCCCGCCAAATGCGGTGATTTTGCGCAGCCTACCGCCATTGTGGAGAGGATATAAAACTAGCGTGTTCAAATAATTACCGCATGTGTACCGGTCCACCTCACACACTGAACCGCGAGTCTGCTCGGTCATTCCCACACTTTAAGGAGGAAACGCGGACCAAATCCGGTTTAAACAGCAGAAATGAGGTGCAGTGTCCGGGTTCTGGCAGTGTTTTATCCGTTACTGTATATAAGTATTTTAACATGATTAAACACTGAGCAAGCAGCAGCAGATGTTATAAATAAATGTGCTAAGTACTGTACTAGTAACTAAAGCTATGAAATATAAAGATTTAGTGAAAATACAACATTTCTCTCAGAATTAGAATTGGGAGAAAGTAATATGAAATTAAAATATTGAAGTGAAACATTATGTATGTTCTGATATGTAAGTAAAAGAACCTAAAACTGATTGATTTTGTGTGTGTGTGTTTGTGTGAAACATGTTATATATTTTCTATATCTCTTTCACAGCACCAACACCACTAATGAAGAGAAGTTGAATAGAGATAAAACAGGAGGTAAATGTCAACTTTTTAAACTTGTTACAGAAGTATTAAATGTGTAACCATTGAATCAAAGATAGAAATAGACTATTAGTCCAAAAAGTATGTATTTAAACAGAAGTACTATTTTACCAGTCTGGTAGACTTTATAGTAACAGTCACACTTGTACTTACTTGTATACTATTGTTCCTTTTTCAGGTGCCAGCATTATGGGATGGCGGTGTAAGCTCTGCACATTTGTCGAATCATCAAAAGGAATTTCGATCATTACTGAGTGAAGCATGGTACTGTTGGTCATGGATATTTAGTTTCCTGTCTTCATTTAGACTGTCATTGCTTCTTTAAGACCTGAGAAGGTCTGCACACACATTTGTATGGATCCCACAGTTTGCAGGAAACTGAAGTGTGAAGGTGTGCAATCTTTCAGATGTAAAATGTGACTCATTAGATTCTAATACAAAAGTCTACTTTCCACATGTTAACTGTATAATACTTGTGGCAGGAGTATTGTTTCTACAACTGTTTACTAATAAAATAAATTCAGCTCTTTGTTTATGATCTTGTTACATGTCATTTGCAAAGTAAACCAGGTTGAGTTTAGACTTCATGTCTTGTCATATTTGGCAAATAAATGTTTAATTAAAATGAAAATGCGTGTATTGTTTTTCATTCAGTTAAAATATTTAGTAAATGTAGCACATTTGTTTATTAAATAATAGTATAATTTTAAGTATCTTCTACCTTCCATTTCAATTATATCTACTCAATTATTTTACTCATTTTCACTTTTCATTAACTTCTAATTTTCATTACATTTACTCAATTTTGTACATCATTGTACTAAATATAGTTATTCAGGTCTACTTAATTTTTTTACTGACATGTACTCAATTCATGAAGTATATTTTACATGATTTTTATATTTTTTTATATTTACTCAATATTTTTAAGTGTAAAAATGTTTCACCAAAAAAATTGAGTACAGCACAGTTTTATTTTTTAGAGTGCAGGATGCAGCTTACTCAGGCAACACTCCGCCCAAATGTGAAATATAAACTATAGGCTATAAAGTTATGCTGGAGCCAGTAAAGGTTATGTAAGAACAGACGTGTTCGGTAAATTAGACATTTTTAAAACATTTTTTTAAGGTATTTCTTGCTATTTGAAACATTGTGTGGCTTGAATAGAACATTTAATTATTAAAGATTATTTGAGATATGTAAAGGTATATATAACAAACACTTAGATCTGTGATATGCGAATAAGAGATGATGTAGATTGTGCTTGATGTTCCATCTTACAATTCCAACAGTGAAGTGTAATGTTGCAGTGTAACTAATTACAAAATAAGCAACGTTTTAATGTCATTTTGGGTTTCATTTGAACGTTTTGTATTTTTTTGCATATGCTGTACAATAAATTAACATATTTAATTTGTACAGAAATCTTTAATCATTATATATTTATTTACAAAGACAAACGCGAGACTAACATGCGCACATTTTTTTTCAAAGTATGTAATGACCGTAAAACATATTTAAAGGTATGTACAAACAGTTTAAGGATTTGTTGTTTGCTTATTTGTTTGTTTGTTTGTTTGTTTGTTTGTTTGTTTGTTTTCCCCAGGTTTGTGGCATAAGCGGCTCGGAAAAGGACTGGGAAGCTGCACGAAGCCTTTATCGGATTAGTCCATGGTGTGGTGTGAGAGATAGAGACAGTGAGAGTGTGTCGTGGTTTCAGATTCCATTCAATCAAGAGCAACATTTCTATTTAAATATTCTATCACAGTTTATGAAATAAAACAGCCAAATAAAACAAAACCACCACTCTTAGTTCAGTCAAGCATGTTTTTTTCCCCCTGGAAATTACCCGGTTAAGTGATAAAATATTAATTTAATATAACATTTTTATTACATAGAAAAAATATATATTGTTTATATAAATACATTTATATAAACAAATATATCCACAAACCATGTTTTTTTAAAGGCTAAAATCATATATCTAAATCTCTAAACACAGCCTAATGCGCATGCTCACCCCAAATTTTACGTCTCTGTGGAAACCCGGTGTCTTTTTAAAAAGCGTCGTTGTTGTTTTGGAGTTACGGGCATGGCAAACTCTTACTTCTTCCTGACAGCTCTCCTCCTCCTGACCTTGGACCTTTTGCGTTTTGCTGCTTTACGCTTCGCGGCTTTCACCTTCCTTCTTCGGCTAGAGGTCACTCTCTTTGCTGAACGTTTCTTCGCGCTCCTCCGGCTCCCCTTCACTCTCCTGGATGCGCTTTTAGTAGCTCTTTTACGCCTGGCCGATTTAGATTTTTTCAGAGCACGTTTCTTGGCTGGCCTCCTCACCGCATCGCGTTTGCTCACACTGAGCTGTCTGCGCGCTCCGGTCTTTATGGTCTGCACGAGCAAGCCTCTTTTAACCAGCGATCTGAGCGCGAGCTTGACGCGCGAGTCGTTCTTCTTGACGTCGTAGCCGTAGCCCGCGAGCGCCTGCTTCAGCGCGACCAGAGACACGCCTTTGGACTCCTGAGACGCAGCCACGGCTTTCAGAATGAGATCTGAAACTCTTGGTCCGGCCTTTGATCTGGAACTCCTTTTCCTCTCTGTGGCAGATGAGGCTGCCCGTCTTCTCGCGGTCCGTGCCATCGGATGCGGCTTGATGCGAATGTGTTGACTTCTTGGTGTGAATGTTTACGCTTGTTTATTGCTTAAAAAATAAGCAGTGACAATTATTACGTCGAAATTGAAATTTACCTGCTCAATCAATTACATTTATTACGCCAAAAACCGGCGATCAGAACTGTATAGACTCAACGAAACGCGCGGTACAGAGTGGACTGGAAGATACATTTATACAGTTATAATGTATTGTTTATGTAAGGATAATCGGTTCTAAAATAAAAATTAAATTTAAAAAAATCTGTTTGCTTTTTTGCAAAAAGAGTGGTACTGTATAAAGTTACCGGTTGTGATTTTTTTTTTTTTTTTAACTGGTGGAGAGCATGCCAAAACGAATGAAAGCTGTAATTGCAAGTCGAGGTTATTCCTCAAAATACTGATTTCTTATTTAGCCAAAGCATTTACATAATTTGTTTACAAATTATTAGCATTTTGTTTAATTTGTGTTATCAAAGCTCTGCAAATACTGCATGATCTTGGGTTATTTTTTACGGTTAATAACAATAGTAATATTTTGAATTTGGGAGAAATATTATTAGCAGTATTTCTCAAAAATATTTAAAAACTATTCATCAGCAATACATGCACCTGTAAGGAAAAAAAAACAAAACATTCGTTATTTTTATGGGGTTTTACTGATTATTTCGCAGTGGTCTCTCTTTTTTTCCAGGGCTGTATACTACTAGAACTCTTTACTGATTTCAATTATTTTCAATATGAAATGCATAAATATTATTAGCCCTCAATTCGTAATGAAATTATTCAAATAAAAAACTGATTTTGAAAGCTGAAAACAAACAATTCTAACACACAATATGAGCAGATGTATTTATATATACACTATATATTAGCACTATATAATTTTTAATTATTTAATTCTACATTTCTACATTTGTATGTGAATATAGAGTGGCAAGAAAAATTTGTAAACCTTAAGGAATTTAATGGTTTTCTGCAAAATGTGATCTGATCTTTAAGTCAAAAGTATTGATAAATATATTGTGCCTAAAATAATTTTTTAAAATCATAACTTTTTCATATCTTCATTGCGCCTAACCATAATACCTCATAATGCTCAAAAAAGCTAATTGGAGTTAAGTGTTAGCATACCTGGAGTCTCGATAAGAAAATTTGTTTAGAGTAGTGGACTAGAGCTATTTGACTGAAATATATATATATATATATATATATATATATACATACAGTGGTGTGAAAAACTATTTGCCCCCTTCCTGATTTCTTATTCTTTTGCATGTTTGTCACACAAAATGTTTCTGTTCATCAACAACCGTTAACTATTAGTCAAAGATAACATAATTGAACACAAAATGCAGTTTTTAAATGATGGTTTTTATTATTTAGGGAGAAAAAAAATCCAAACCTACATGGCCCTGTGTGAAAAAGTGATTGCCCCCCTTGTTAAAAAATAAACTGTGGTTTATCACACCTGAGTTCAATTTCTGTAGTCACCCCCAGGCCTGATTACTCCCACACCTGTTTCAATCAAGAAATCACTTAAATAGGAGCTACCTGACACAGAGAAGTAGACCAAAAGCACCTCAAAAGCTAGACATCATGCCAAGATCCAAAGAAATTCAGTAACAAATGAGAACAAAAGTAATTGAGATCTATCAGTCTGGTAAAGGTTATAAAGCCATTTCTAAAGCTTTGGGACTCCAGCGAACCACAGTGAGAGCCATTATCCACAAATGGCAAAAACATGGAACAGTAGTGAACCTTCCCAGGAGTGGCCGGCCGACAAAAATTACCCCAAGAGCACAGAGACAACTCATCCGAGAGGCCACAAAAGACCCCAGGACAACATCTAAAGAACTGCAGGCCTCACTTGCCTCAATTAAGTTCAGTGTTCACGACTCCACCATAAGAAAAAAACTGGGCAAAAACGGCCTGCATGGCTGATTTCCAAGGCGCAAACCACTTTTAAGCAAAAATAACATTAAGGCTCGTCAGTTATTGCTGCTAAGGGTGGCCCAACCAGTTATTAGGTTCAGGGGGCAATTACTTTTTCACACAGGGCCATGTAGGTTTGGATTTTTTTTTCTCCCTAAATAATAAAAACCATTATTTAAAAATTGCATTTTGTGTTCAATTATGTTATCTTTGACTAATAGTTAAATGTGTTTGATGATCAGAAACATTTTGTGTGACAAACATGCAAAAGAAGAAGAAATCAGGAAGGGGGCAAATAGACTTTCACATCACTGTATATATTAGTTTGCTCTACACAAGAAGAATATGCTTATACCATGCCTCTGCAAAGGCGCTTTCTCAGGGTCTATAATCTACAATCAAAAAAGCTGGAAAGGGTTGGAAATGTATAACGTGAATGTATATTTAATGCAGAATGCAAGCAGGGACTCTGGCAGTACTAACTCTGACAGCATAACTAAAAGGGAGAGAAGGAAACACAGATATGGTCTCCCTGAGATGTAAAGCGACCAACCACTTTAAAATCAACAAACCTGAGTGATCCATGAGACTGGGGAAGTGGATAAGATAAGAAGTTTTATCAGGATTAAGCAGAAGGAACATCCAACCTCTGCACTGTGATGAGGCCTGAATCCTGACTGATACAGTTAGTTTATGCTATTTCTATATAAATATGAACATAGCTGCTGTGATACTATCTTTTTCAGGATTCCAGAATTTACAGACCCAGCCCCACATTTGAACTCTTCTGTCACAACTACAACACATCTCACCACTGTCCTTCATCACTCGAACATACTTTTCTGCCACTATAGACTTCCTTATACTGTACAATACAGAACCACAGCATTTTTCTTGGCACCCTGTTATATGCTTTCTTTAAATCCACAAATACACAATGGAATGTCCTATTACATACTGTGTACCCTAGTTTTTGCTGTTTGGTAGTGTTGATTGCAGTGTGATTGAAGTAAGTCTCAAGCAATTTGTTCTCAGGTAGTCAAGAGTATTTTCAGGCTTCCTTAAGGTGTGAATTGTGGACAGGGCTTAACTACATATATTCAAGGTGGATCTAGCTCAAACTTTAGTGTGCTTTATTGTTTTTTATAATTTGTTACAAAATACTTTGTTTGAGAAATTCCAGAGCTGGTTTCCGCCCTTGCCACAGCGTGGAAACAGCTCTGGTTAGAGTCACGAATAACCTGCTGATGTTGGCTGATGCTGGTTTTCCATCGCTTCTCATCCTGTTGGACTTGTCTTTGGCCTTTGATACTGTTGATCACAACATTCTTCTTCACAGATTACATCACACTGTTGGACTCTCTGACTCTGTTTACAACTGGTTCTCTTTTTTTTATATTGTATATGCTTCCCTTGGGCTGTATTATCGGCTGGCATGGTATTTTATTTTATTGCTATGCTGATGATACTTAGCTCTACCTCAGGATAAAATCAACCTCCTCGTCTACTCTGCCATCATCCACTTTGACCATCTGTTTGGAGAAGATAAAGTCATGGATGAAGCAAAATTTCCTGCAGTTGAACAGCTCTAAGACTGAAGCTATTTTAGTAGGCACCCACCCCAGGTTAGGACATCTAACATCACCAGTATTACCTTTTCTGGTCAGGATATCCCATTTTTAACATCCGTTATTAACCTTGGGGTTAAAATGGACTCTCATTTGACGTACAGTATAAGGCTCATATCAAACATCTGTGTAAAACGTCTTATTTTTACCTCAGGAATATTGCAAACCTGTGTCCAGCACTCACTTTTGCTGATGCCTAAAAGTTAGTCCATGCGTTTGTCTCCTCCAGGCTGGACTTCTGCAATGCACTTCTCATTGGGACTACTGGAAAAATCCTTTCAAGAGCTGCAGTATATTCAGAACAGTGCTGCTAGGATCCTGATGAGAGGGCGTAAATACGCCCATATTAGGCCCATTCTTAAATCTCTTTACTGGATCCCTGTTTTATTCAGAATTTATTACAAGGTTGCCTTTCTTACCCACCAGTGTATTTATGGGGATGCCCCTCCCTACCTTAAAGAAATTATTACCTCACATACGTCCACATGCAACCTCCACTCTGCATCAGTACATCTTTTGAAACCTCCCAAGACTAAGAGCTGCACCTAGACTGTGGAATGCTCTCCCTGAGTATCTGAAAACACCACAGACTGTTGATGCTTTTAAATCTGGTTTAAAACTGTATATTTTTGTCAGAGCTTTAGGGTTGAATTAATTTTTAGCACTTTGAGATTTGCTTCAGATATAAAGTGCATTATGAGAAAAATATATTATTATTATTATTATTATTATTATTATATTGAATTCTTCTCCACTGGTAAGGTAGGTTTTTTAATTTTGTACTGTTTTTAAAGCATGATTGGCAAATCTACCTTTTGACTGTCTCAGTACTGTACAGTACCACCCTTCATAAACATTGGTATGGATGTATTTGATCCATGGAGTTTAAGGTGCACTTGTGGGGGTCATGCCAACAGCAAAAGGTGGGCAGTCATTTTTAATTGTCTAAGTCTAAACAAGAACTATCCATATAGGGCTTATCAAATCAAAGGACACGTCAAGCTTTATCAATGTCCTTTACTGGTCTTTTGCTCTGTGAGGTTGGTCAGACCATAACACAAACTTCAAGGGAGCTTTAGATTAGATAGCTTTAGATAGCAATGGTGTTAACATACATTACAATGAAGAATGCATCTGGATCTTCAAACCTCCTCATTTGTCTCATTTGAGCAGAGCAAGGATGATAGCAGTAGCAAGGAGAATCCTGCTTTCCAGAGTAGCATTGTCATATTTCAAATACAAAGGGTTGTCTACCCTTTGCATTGGGGTGAGTAGAAGAATAAAGAACTGCATTTTGGACTAACTGTAGCTTGTTTATTGGGAATGCAGGACAACCAAGTAATGCATTACAATAGTCCAGTCTGGAGGTTATAAATGCATGAACTAGCTTTTCTGCATCAGATATGGATAAGATGTTCCTAAGCTTGGCAATATTTCTAAGGTGGAAAAGGCTGTTTTTGTGATATTGGCGATGTTATGATATTATGTGTTACTGTCTAATATTATGCTCACGTCTTTTACTGTCAAGCAGTAACAGTACATCCTTCTAAACGCAAGCTGAATTGTGAAAGCTGTTGTGTACTGTTTTTTGGGCCAATAAGTAATATCTCAAGTCTTATCTGAATTTAGTAAAAGAAAGTTATTGGCCATCAATCTTTTATATGCTGGACCCACTCAGTTAGTCTAAACAACTTTGCTTGGACCAGTGGTTCAGAAAATTACTCTGACCACTTGTGTCAGTAACTTTTAAACATGCTGTGGCGTAACCATTAATTAAAAAAGCTATCCTGGATGCCCCGATTCTGTCTAACTTCAGGCCAATTTCTAAGTTACCATTTTTTTCGAATGTATTGGAGAAAATTACCTCTGTACAGCTCCAATCTTACAGATGCACATGGCACATGGCAAAGCTTGTATTGGAGCAGTTTATCCAAAATGCTGTTGTGTGTTTTTTAACAGCAACACGTAAACAGGAACACATAACTCCTGACTTAGCGTCCTTACACTAGCTCCCTATAGGGATCAAGTTAAGCACCACCATATCTTTTTTGCCTTTTAAAGCGATACAGCCTAACACAGTCTCACAGGTTTAGTGATGAGCCTTTACTTACAGGTCCTAAATTGAGGTAGAAGAGTTGGGCGATCGTTTGTAGCAGGCTTTAAACTGTGGAAATAGCTGTCCTTATATATAAGACAGGGCCTTACTCTTCCTATTTTTAATTCTTACCCTAGAACCTTTTTATACTTTTTGGCATTTAATAAAGTGTGACAAGATATTATTCTCCCTGTTATTATTATTATTATTTTTATTGTTTGTTTTATTTGGATTTAGATTTTATTTTAATTATTTTCCTCATTATTGTCTGTTTCTATATCAGCAGGTATTTTAGAATAATACAACACGTTGGTCAACTGTTTTGTTTTAAATCTGCTTTAAAAATAAATTTTTACATTTTTTCCTTAGACTTTGACTTATGTTGGTCATCTCTTTGATTTTGTTCCTTTTAGTTACGCATACTACAATTAATCTTTTTATGATTATCCAAGCTTAGTTTGGTATAGTGGTAATGTATCAAATACCAGGTGGGAAAAACAGTTATTTATTGGAAGGCAACATATGCAACATATTCCATTCTCTTATTATTTCATGTAGATTAGAAAATGGTGCGCACTGTCAGCCTCCATACATAGAGCATAGGCAGCCCAGATTTACTTTACTGCCTCTGCCAAAGCTGGGAACTGCTTCTTATTTCCCTTCTCATTTTTGTGATAAGGTTTTTAGCCGTTTTACTCTCTGCAGAATAAGGCTCAAGCTTTATGAAGATTTCTTCTATACAGGTTAAGCAAGATTTAGCTGCTGTCTTTGTGAATAACTGGAAAGGGACTGGAAAGCTGCACAAATTTTATTAAGAGTTTAATAAATTATTGATATGTATGCATGTAAACTTAAGATATGAAGGGTCTCTAATACATTTCATAAACATATAGTTTTATACATACAAATGTAATGCATTATTTTTTGTCAGCCGTCTGTGTGAAAGATACAATTTCTAGAGGAGAGAGGGGTTACGTATTTCAGGAAGAATGACTCCAATCCTGGTCCTTCTAAGAGACTACGTCTGGATCTAAACAGCCCTTCTCCTCATGCCTTTCAGCTTCTTCTGTTCTAAGGCCTGTTTGTCATGTAAGTGTTGCCACTCAGACCAATTTTAAAGTGTCTGTTAGTGCACAAACTAACGAGAGTGCAACTGTTGGCACCCAATCAGATTTTCCTCCATCACCTACACCAATTTCAAACCGCAGCATTTCTGCTTTTGTCTCCTCCACTGATCTTCCTGTTGGTGTCGTTCTGGCTCAGAGAAGGTTGATGTTTGATACAGTATGTGTTTTTTATGCATTTCATTTTGCTATTGATGCTTACCCAGACCCCCTATTTTTTTGTACTTTTATGTTGGGCCTTATACTTTGTATTTTGACATTGAATTTTTCATGTATCTCCTTGTTTGTCATTATGTAGATGTACATACTATTTTATTTTTGTGTCTACACTTATTAAACTCAGTATTCATAAAACTGATTGTATGTCTTTTGGTTATTTGTCTATATTCTTACTAGGACATGTGAACACGGCTGCAGGTGCATGTGTTGCACGTGTATCCAACACCTGTTTCAATCCTTCACCAGGTATGCTCTTGTCTCTGCCAAGTCTGGCACCTGGCGCCGTGTCTCTGCCAAATCTGGCACCTGGTAATCTCTATTTATCATACACATGACAGCTAATTAAAATAAGTACAGTTCATGTTTGGGTCACTCTAGGTTTTTTTTTCCATGTACGTTGGGCACACACTGTACACTGAGTATCACTACTCATCCCCTTACTGCTATGATCACTTCTGAATAAACCCAGTATGTTTTATGACCTGTCACACTCCCGGTCTGCTTTACTTATCTCGCCTCTAAGTGTCAATATGTTTTATTTCACTAAGATTAATATTATGTCAATTAATATTATCATATTATTACATTTCTGCATGGACAAGTATATTTTAATAAAATATGCTTACAGGGTAAAGCTTTTTTTTTTTATTTGTGTCCAAGTGTAGTGACTGTTCTTTAATATCTGTACTGTAATAATGGCCCCCATGAAGAAAAAGAAGAAAAGTTTTTTTTTCCCTACCCAAACAGGGTATATTATTTCTTATAAAGAAATTTGATTTGATATATGAGTGGTTTGATATACAAGTATGCTTACAGAAAGAATTATGCTTGCAATTCAAGATTTAACTATACAGGATATTGTTTTGCTTGTATCCAATTGTGTTGCACAATTTTTTAAACCATTTTAACCATTTTTTTTCCATATAGCAGTTTGTAATATGGTGTATTTTCTGTCCTGTAGTAGTGCAGGAGAACAAGGCTAAAGTTAGCTCCTTATTCGCAGCTTCCGATTTGTTTGGCTTCTTATTGCCAATTTATCGTTTATCTTATTTATCATTACTAATAGGAGTGTTCACATTGGCGAAAGCTGCACAGTTTATCAATAAAACGTTATTTTGGTGGCTGAAACCATTCTGGCCAGGCAAATATAAACTATACAATACACAGCAGGTACCCAACGATATAGTAAAAGTGAAATTGTCCTGGCCCAGATTAATTTTACACTTTAAAAATCAAATGGAAATATGCCATTCTATTATGCACAATGGTGTGAATAAGAAGCCAGATTTCCAAGACCATTTTAGTAGCTAAAATCTCTCTGGGCCAGGCAAATATGAACTATACAACACCTACATGTAGCTGGTACCTAACTATATAGTAAAAGTAAAATTGTCCTGGCCCAGATTGATTTTACACTTGAAAAAGGATGGAAATATTTGACTATTTAATTGTATTATTAAATTGACTTTTCAATTGAAATTTCGTTTTAATGAATTTTTTTCATTGTTATTTTTAAAATGGTAGTGATTTTAATGTCAATTAAACTTTAGAACAGAATTTTTAAGTGTATCGAGCACTCTGACCGATTAATGGATATGTATTAATTATTCAGCAATCACTATATTTTTAATATTTGCCTATCCCTTACTTGCTATATACACTCGCTAAATTATGAGTATGTTAGGAGAGTATGCTACTATTCAAACTGATACATTTTACTTATTTTATACAGCACATTAATGATAGTAAAAAAATGTTGCACATAGCAATAATAACTAATAATAACATTTATTAAAAAATTACCCAAACAGGTTTTAAAACCAACAATAGAGATACACATCCAAAATGCAATGACAAACTATATGGGATTATGCTAAAAATTTTTGATAGTAAACTAATTTAATTTTCATTGTATCTCTTACATTTTCTAAAAACACTAGCATGTTCTTCATTTCGGAGAAGACTAGATTTACTAGAATATCTTCTTTTTCATCTTCTCCAACATTTTCTAGCGTGTCAAATGTACACAGGGCCTTCTCTGCTTCATCCTTGTTTATGTACAAGAGCGGAGGTGAAGCAACATTTCCACTGAAAAGCTGTTTATTTTTTATTGTGCCACCTCTCAGCTTCCAAAATGCACTGATATACCTGGTGACTCTTAAATCAGAAAATATATTAATCTCAATACATATACAGTGATTAACACAGTGATTAGATTACTGCTGATGTTGACGGCAAAAAAAGAGAATAAAATAGGCTGTATCTCAGTTTGTTACAAAAACCTTAAACAATGTTCAGTCTAAGGCAGTAAAACATTTGATCCCATTTCTTTTGTTTAATCGGTGAATATGCTGAAGACAGGACAGACAACCACACAGGACAAACAAACACACAAACTAATTTAATTAGCATATACACTCACCTAAAGGATTAGGAACACCATACTAATACGGTGTTTGACCCCCTTTCGCCTTCAGAACTGCCTTAATTCTATGTGGCATTGATTAAACAAGGTGCTGAAAGCATTCTTTATAAATGTAGGCCCATATTGATAGGATAGCATCTTGCAGTTGATGGAGATTTGAGGGATGCACATCCAGGGCACGAAGCTCCTGTTCCACCACATCCCAAAGATGCTCTATTGGGTTGAGATCTGGTGACTGTGGGGGCCATTTCAATACAGCGAACTCATTGTCATGTTCAAGAAACCAATTTGAAATGATTCGAGCTTTGTGACATGGTGCATTATCCTGCTGGAAGTAGCCATCAGAGGATGGGTACATGGTGGTCATAAAGGGATGGACATGGTCAGAAACAATGCTCAGGCAGCCCGTGGCATTTAAACGATGCCCCATTGGCACTAAGGGGCCTAAAGTGTGCCAAGAAAACATCCCCCACACCATTACACCACCACCACCAGCCTGCACAGTGGTAACAAGACATGATGGATTCATGTTCTCATTCTGTTTACGCCAAATTCTGACTCTACCATTTGAATGTCTTAACAGAAATTGAGACTCATCAGACCAGGCAACATTTTTCCAGTCTTCAACTGTACGATTTTGGTGAGCTCATGCAAATTGTAGCCTCTTTTTCCTATTTGAAGTAGAGATGAGTGGTACCCTGTGAGGTCTTCTGCTGTTGTAGCCCATCCGCCTCAAGGTTGTGCGTGTTGAGGCTTCACAAATGCTTTGCTGCATACTTCAGTTGTAACGAGTGGTTATTTCAGTCAAAGTTGCTCTTCAATCAGCTTGAATCAGTCGGCCCATTCTCCTCTGACCTCTAGCATCAACAAGGCATTTTCGCCCACAGGACTGCAGCATACTGGATGTTTTTCCCTTTTTACACCATTCTTTGTAAACCCCCAAAATGGTTGTGCACGAAAATCCCAGGAACTGAGCAGATTGTGAAATACTCAGACCGGCCCGTCTGGCACCAACAACCATGCTACGCCTAAAATTGCTTAAATCACCTTTCTTTTCCATTCTGACATTCAGTTTGGAGTTCAGGAGATTGTCTTGACCACGACCACACCCCTAAATGCATTAAAGCAACTGCCATGTGATTGGTTGATTAGATAATTGCATTAATGGAAAATTTAACAGGTGTTAATAATAATCCTTTAGGTGAGTGTATGCTACATTATACATATATTACACACATTAATATACATTATACACATTACCATGTATGGAGGCTGATCTGAATGGTAACCCACTTCTGAATTGTCCTGCTAACAGAAATTAAAATATTAATTGTACAATTAGAAGCAAAATTAGACCTGGTAGTTTGTTGATAAAATGTGAAAATGGTTGATAAAGTGTGTAAAGACATTAAAACATTTGCAAACTCTGTTCCACCTGGCTACTTTTTTTTCTTTTTCTGGTAAGTAAACTGTTTGCGGTGTCTGTGTAGAAATTGTAGCTAGAAATATCCCAGGTTACTCAACAGAGTAAAAGTAGCCAGGTGGAACTTAGATACCTAGATAAAGTTGTATGCACATACTGCATTTAATTTCTGTAACTGTTCTTTATCTGGTTGCCTTTTAATTAAGTCTAATTATAAACTTTTTTTCATTACCTTGTTAGCATTTAGTAACATAAAAATATACATCATATTGCAAGAGTCAGTGTTGGAAGAGTTTGCAAATGTTTTAATGCACTCCCGTTAGTAACGAGGTGAATAAGGAGCTAAATTCAGCCGCAGAATGAGACACTGCGCAATAAGAAGCCAAACGCATCGGAAGCTGCGAATAAGGAGCTAACTTCAGCCTCGTTGCAGGAGATTAATGTGTTTAACAACAATGCAATGCCACATTTGCACACAATCCTCAAAAGAAGGCAATAGCAAATGTCAAGAAATTCCTTTTTTTAAAAGTTTGCAGAAAGAGCAGTGATTCCGGTAATGTGTTTGTGTGCATGTGCATACAGTATGTATAAAAGTTGTCCTACACAGTAGCCCACTTCCTCCTCTTCCCTATTGTCTTACTTCAGTCACAATTCTTAGGTAGAGGGCAGGTTAATTAGTTTTATTTTTACTTTATATTTTACATTTTATATATATTATACATTTTATTTGAATATTTTGGGTTGTGGAACGAAACTTCTGAGTTTCTATTATTTCTTATGGGGAAACAATTTTTTTAATCAAATCTCCATACAGCAGTTTGTAATACGGTGTAGTTTCTCCTGTTTTATCTTGTTTTTTAATGTATTTTGAAGTACTGCAGGGAACTAATTTCCCAGCATGCACAGCACCACAGTACTGTCTCTAAGCTTATATAGTCTTGTTTTAAGTTTAGTTCAGTTTAGGTTGATTCTTGTTTCTTGTATCTATATTGTCATTATTGTTATTTCTTCTGTAGTAGGTTAGGGTTTTATCTTTGTTCTTGTTTGTGTTTTTATTAAGTATCTTATCATTTTTGATTATTTTATGCCATCAATACATTACAAAAAAATGAGGTTCTGTGACTTTGTAGTTGCATTGCCATCTGATGTGATGTTGAGTATTCAATGCAGAACACAATGGTTCTCAGGGCAAATATGGCTACCTGCAAGGACTGCGAAGAAGGGACCAGGGTGTTCAATCATGGGGGTGTTTTAATATGAGGCATATACCAAGATTGGTCCCACATAAATTCTCTTTTGACAGGTTTGTTCTGTTTCAGTTATTTTGTTTAACAGCTACGTTTTTGATTATTTTGGCAAGTGTTTTGTAATCTGTATTCATAATACTTATTCTTCTCAAGCTTTCAGGACTATGTGGGTTACATTTCATATAGGTTGTTAGTCTTTTGGCTGCTCATAAGTGACTTTTTACTGTGATAACTGCATGCATTTAAATTAATTTACTGTGTAGCTTTATTATATACATAAGCAAAAAAGGTATCTGATGTGTGATTTACACGATCTATCAAATTCGGCTGAAAGACCATCAGGGCAAGGATTTTTAACATTGTTTAACTGGATAATGGCTTCAAGAACCTCTTTAGTTTATATTAGCTTGTATAGAATATGTAAACTTGATGTTTTTAAAATAGGACATGTCAATTTAAAAAGGATATGTTTATATTAATTTTGGATACAGAGTCTTGTATTGTTTTCACAATTTTTCATTTTCAATAAAATTTCCATTCATTGTCCCTAATTCCTTTCTTATTTCACTCTCAGTTTTTTTTTTTTTTTATCGTTATAAAAAATATTTGTGGGTTTCCTAAGCTGGATGTGTTCATTCCAGCTTTAATTTGTGCTGTTATGACTTCCTTGTTAATCTTCCTCAGTTAATTCGGATTTAATGTTCTTTAGGTAATCTAAATCATGATTGTCTTTTTTCTGTTTGGTTTAAGGCTAACATGATCTACTCGGCTAACATGATCTACTTGATTCACTCGTTTATTTATTTATTTATTTATTTTGATGGTGGGGTCAACAAATTAAATTAAATTGGTACTTGTTCTTGTTAAAACTGCTTAATGCGTTAAATTTCCGCAAATGGATCATGTAAAGCCCCTTATTTTTAAACATGTGACCATTTTTAAACCATCCAAATGATAAAATTCTGTAAGGTATTCAGTTTTATACACGGCAATTCGTACTGATCTAGATAAATAAATATGATGCTTTCCCGTTTAAACCTTTTTAATGTGAAAGTCATTTTCTTTAAATGTATCTTTTAAATTGTAGATATTACACACAATTGCCCTTCTTATGGTACTTATATGCTTATGTTAGGAATTTTGTCGTTGATTTGACACCACAAATCACCACAAATTAAAATTAAAATCACCACATAGAATAATATTGAATAATACAGAAACCCAAAGTTAATAATTCTTATATTTTTTATATTCTAATTTTGCATATTTATCAGGCAGGGTGTGAACATGAATTTTTTATTTTTTATTTTGCTTGGCTTGTTTGTTTGTTTGTATTTGTATATACAGTCGCCAGTCTTCCGGGAAATATTTCTCTATATGAAGTTATTTCATTTGAATCATTAGAGAATATCCACACCACCAGCACGATCTTGGTCGATATAAATCAAGGCGTCTTCATGTGTCCAATTTGTTTTTCACTCCATCAGTGTCCATTTTTTTCTCGATCTTAGTTCGTGAGGAACAGCGATTTCACATTTTCCTTTCACATGGCAGACCATTTCTAGTCTCTATTTGTGCTGATTTTATGACACTTGAATGAATGGATATGACATTTAAAGACTAATTGATTAAAAAAATAAAGAAACGGGAAATACTACAATTAATTATAATAAGCAAATCATTGATTTGCTTTATTTTCAGTCTCTGATGGAGATGTTTTTTTTACATTAAAAATGTCTAATAGATTTTTTTTCGTTTTAGTTCATATTAAATAAACCAAAGTTACTTGAGATGTCTGCGTTGAGTTGTATTTATTGAGACGAGCCAGTGATGGTTGTTGGGTTCTTTAATTTCTCAATATGTTCACTAGCGATTTGGTTGTGCTTAATTGCCTCCTTTCGTGTCTCAGTTGTGTTGTCCTTATTTTGTGATATTTTGTCCTTAGGTTGATTGTCAGTAAAATTCTTTTTGGAGGATGATGGTGTCTCTTACTTCTTCTTGGCAGCTCTCCTTCTCCTTACCTTAGCTCTTTTGCGTTTTGCTGCTTTACGTTTCGCAGGTTTCACCTTCCTTCTTCGGCTAGAGGTAACTCTCTTTGCTGAACGTTTCTTCGCCCTCCTCCGCCTCCCCTTCACTCTCCTGGATGTGCTTTTAGTAGCTCTTTTACGCCTGGCCCCTTTAGATTTTTTCAGAGCACGCCTCTTGGCTGGCCTCCTCACCGCAGCGCGTTTTCTCACCTTGAGAGGTCTGCGCGCTCCGGTCCGTTTGGTCTGCACGAGCAAGCCTCTCTTAACCAGCGATCTGAGCGCGAGCTTAACGCGCGATTTGTTCTTCTTGACGTCGTACCCGTAGCCCGCGAGCGCCTTTTTCAGCGCGACCAGAGACACGCCTTCGGGCTCGTAAGACGCAGCCACAGCTTTCAGAATGAGATCTGAAACTTTCGTTCCGGCCTTTAATCTCGATCTTCTTTTTCTTGTTCTGGCAGTGGGGACTGACCGTCTCCTCGCGGTCCGTGCCATCGTTTGTGCGCGCTGAAATAGTTCGATGCGAATGTCTTGTGTCTTCTTGGTGTGAATGTTTACGATGTCTGAACAATTATTACGTCGAAATTGAAATTGACTCTCTTAATCAATTAGATTTATTACGCCAAAAAGTAAGACAAGTTAGAAGTCTTTGTGGGATGTGTCCTATATTGCATTTACATTTAGGCATTTAAGGTGAAGTATTCAAGGGCCCAACAGTGGCAACTTGGTCGTGGCGTTTAAATCTGGGATCTTCCGAACCGTAGTCCAATGCCTTAACCACTGAGCTGACCGAAAACTAATGTTCACGGTTCAAATGTCGTGTTTTTGTCTTTAAATTAAATTAGAAGCTCGCTAAATCAACACAAGGCTTATTGTTAATGTTTAACAGTACTTGTGGCATAAATTATCAAGGATACTTAATAGTAATGTTGCCAACTCCGGACCACACCACATGTCCCAGTTTGACTTGAACACCAATCGGATATTATTTTATCATTTTATAGTATATCTGTATAATTCGTTTGAACCTGTAAACTTGTAAAATAATTGTAACGGTTTTATATAGTATGTATGTATTGTTTATAAGTTAATAGTTTATATTATATGATATTATATTATATTATATTATATTATATTATAGCCTATTATATTATATTATATTGGTATATTATTGGTTAATATTATAGTAAAAATAACAGTTAAAATGATCACAGTTTATCATTTATTGCAGACTGCCTTACTGCACAGCTTCAATTTGATTTTACACAGAACCACTGTACCATACAGTATATTCACAGTGATCAGTGATTTATTCAGCGACATATTATATAGTGATTTTACTAATTTACTGAAATACTAAAATATTTTAGTAATGAAATTTGGCAGTTATCTCTTCTTGTCCAGTCTCTGTTGTTTTCACTTTAACTGAAAGAGCTCTTACTTTTACCGAGGACATTTATTTTCATTTATTTAAGTGAAAGCACATATGGAATCAGTGACCTAAACTTTATTCACTAAGAATTGTCTTTAATTTTGTGTCATGATTTGAATTTGAATCTGAATGATAACGTTATGAAGTGTAAAATGTCCTGGTTTAATCCCTCAAATATTAATAGTAGTTTTCAGGCTTTCTTTGTTTGTGGACTTCATGTAAGCTTTCAATACAATCATCCAAGCACTGCTCCAGACCGATCTAACCCAGGCCTCGGTTCTTTGCTCTATCTGTCATTTGATCACCAGCTTTCTGACAGACTGGCAACTAGTGAGACTGTGGAAATTTAAGTCCAGTAGCTGCACCATCAACATTGGCTATGGCCAAGGATGCATTCTCTCCCCATTGCTCTTCTCAAATGACTGCACCTCTGCAAACCTCTCTGTCAATCTCCTGAAACTTGCAGATGACACTACAGTAATAGTCCTCATCCAGGAATGTTACAAGTCTGCATATACTGTAGAAGTGAGATTGAGCAGCTGGCTGTCTGGTGTAGTCACAACAACCTGGAGCTGAACACACTCAAAACAGTTATAATGTTTGGGGACTTTAGGATACACTCCCCTACACTTACCTCCACCATCAAGTGGCAGGAGTAGAGTCATTCGGGCTCCTGGGCTTCACCATCCCTCTGGTCATGAAGTGGGACAATTACATTGACTCTATTGTTAAAAATGCCCAGCGGAGGTTGTATTTCCTTTGCTAGTCATTGAATCTGTCCTGTGCACTTGAATAACTGTCTGGTTTGCCTTATCAGCAGGGGCAGACTGGGACCAAAAAGTGGCCCTGGACTTCCTGGCCCACAGCAGCCCACATTATAGTACATTGGCTCATTAATGTCGAGATACATTTTTAACACCAGTTACTAGTATAAAAACATAACACAATACAGAAATCAATGCTATTTAAATATATTGTTTAAAGCATCACTGAACATATATTGGGTCATATTAGTAAAACAAAGAAACAAAGGAAAAAGCATCACGACAAACAACATATAAATCTATAAAGACAATATTTTTAAAAGAATGGCAATAAAACTAAACAGGTAAGCTGAAATAAAATCAGTAGCAGCATTAGCCTATGCTAGTAAACTAGTTACTTATTTTAATTATTATGGTAGTCAATAATAATTCAAAATAATGCTGAGAAACATTATTTTGAAGTAATATTGACTACCATAATAATTACTAGCATGAGTTAATGCTGCTACTGATTTTATTCCAGCTTACCTGTTCAGTTTGATTGCAATTCTTCTTCTCAATTCACTTGGCTCTGGTATATCAGGGGAGAGGTGTTGGTCATCATCAGCAGGCACTGGTTCATCATCACCGACCCTGCTGCATTTGCAGCGTACACTGATGAGAGGTATATCTTACACTGCATCAAGATGATATCTCACAAACAAAAAGACCAATCTGTCTTTTCACATACAGTGTTAAGGTGAAATTCCACCCATAGTGTGACAAATATGCAAAAAAAAAAAAAAAAAAAAAAAAAAAATATATATATATATATATATATATATATATATATATATATATATATATCAGGAAGGGGCAAATACTTTTCATGGCACTGCACATGTAGTCAGATTGTTCCACTGGGATGAAACTTTGGCAGGTGGAGTTATAGCACTTTTAATACCACACTAACTTTACACTGATATAAATAACTTTGAATGTTGAATGCTTTTTAACACCCTTGTGACTCAATAAGAGACAATGCTAACAGCCAGTAAATGATACATTTTGGCAATATTGTCTTGTATCTTTTGAAATAAATGTAAAAAATCACAATACTGCCAAAATGTCTAATTTTGCTGTCAAACTGTTTATACGCCTCCTGGGTCTCTGTAAGACTGGTACTACTGGTCACTGAAAATATTGTTTTTATACATAGTTTAATATGTTGTTTGTCTTATTGTTCTTTCCCTTGTTTCTTTGTTTTACAAATATGACCCAATATATGTTCAGTGCTACTTTTTTTATGTTTTGTATTGTGTTATATTTTTATACTAGTATGTGGTTTTAAAAAAGAATCTCCACTTTAATTAGCCAATATATTATGATGTGGGATGTGGTGGGCTGCTGGATTTAGCCTCGCTATCCCTGACCGTAATGTTAGAGATGTGTTAAATATTTTACAAAACTATAAACAAAAATTAAAACAATACACTGAAGCACAACTGAAGACTTTACTCGAAACACAATCACCATAATAACTATAACAATAACCATAACAATAAATGCTAGACGCCTGGCTCAACATAAAGAGGCTATTTATACTAGCTTACACTGATGAGTCGCCTCGGTTCAGGTGAAAGCTCCCATCACCTGACCAAGGTGCATCCTGGTACATGTAGTTCAAATCAAACAGAGAGATTCCTCCCCTTTTCACCGGTGTGACCGTGTGACGCTGGTTGGAGCGTCGGAGCATTGGAGTGTCGGAGCATGGCGGCGACATGGGCATGATGTCCTCAGTGCTGGGCTGAGGAGCGAGCACGACATCCTTGGAGCCGGGCTGATAAGCGGGCACGATGTCTTGGAGCCAGTCTTCGCAGAGGACGAGGAAGAGGAAGAGCGACATCCTCGCTGTCGAGCGGAGGCAGAGGAAGCGCAACGTTCTCGCCGTCAAGCAAAGGCGGAGGAGAAGGAAGTTCCTTGCTGTCGAATAGAGGCGGAGGAGAAGGAAGCACGACGCCCTCGCTGACGAATGGAGGAGGCCCTTTGGCCCTTCCTCTGTGGTGTGCTCTGTGCAGGAAAGTTTCCAGCATAGAAAGACAAATAAGTCATGAGTTCAGTACCCAAGACTTGCTACTCACTAGACTCCTTCATTGTCTTCTTCCTTGTTGTTTAATTTACATTTACATTTACATTTAGGCATTTAGCAGACGCTCTTATCCAGAGCGACTTACATTTTTATCTCATTACACATCTGAGCAGTTGAGGGTTAAGGGCCTTGCTCAAGGGCCCACCAGTGGCAACTTGGTGGTTGTGGGGTTTGAACCTGGGATCTTCCGAACCGTAGTCCAATGCCTTAACCACTGAGCTACCCCTGTCCCCTGTACCCCTGTTTAATGGCAATTAGAATCCAGTCAGTTGCATTACAACAATTTTACAGTCCAGCCTACTTTAAAAACATTAAATGCTTCCTTTCCTGACCTTGTAATCATAGTCTGCATGTCAAACTCTTCATCTGCTTTTATTTGGCACTTCCACATGTGGGAGATAATTCTTCCACCTGTTAATGTTGCATTCACTACCATACACTACCAAGAGCAGACTGACTTTACTGTGAAATACATGCTCTTTTTATACAGTTCACAAGGGGAGGAGAGCTCACCTTGTCTCCTCCCCTGTACATTTTTTTTTCTTCAGCCTTGGTAAATATTAACCCATTATAATCCAATTTCTTTCAGAAAATTCACCTATTATAATTGCATTTTTTCCACCTTTTATCATTATGTCACACACCTCGCTATCTGACTCCTCCCCATACTCATAACTTTTTCCCATTATAATTAATTTTCTTTAATAATTATTTTCCATTATCTTTACACTTTTCTTATCTTTCTTAAAGAACATTTGGGTGGCACTTATTTTTTTGCATTTTCTTAGCTTTTTCCGGTTTGTGCTTCAGTCTTCAAGAGACCAGCCATGAGTAAGCATCCCCTTTGCACTATTTTACTTATTTGCCTTATTTTACCCAATATTTTAATAGAAAATAAATATTAAAGAAAACAAATTATAATGGGAAAATTATAAGCGTAGGAGGAGTCAGATAAGCGCAGAGAGGAGTCAAAAATAACGAGGTGTAATTATTATGGAAAAATTAATTGATAGAAACTGGATTATAATGGAATAAAATTTTGATGTGGTCAAACAAATGAATGTACATGGGGAGGAGACTGGATAAACTGTATTGTAATTTGACTGTGAATTCAGTCCGATTTTGGCACTGCTTGGGATTTGATCCAAAGCATTGCTAGTCTGGCTCATCTGGGTTCTTATTGCTGCAATAAAAGCCTGACTTACTTCATCCAGCTCTGCGTGGTGTCTGAAATTTCTTTAATTTCTCTGTGTAAGTAGTTTGTTAATTGATTGATAGTTTAAACTAACAGCAACATCAACAGGTAAAAGAAGTATCTCCCACATTATCCTTGATTGTCTGAGACTCAACCTTGTCCTTGGTATTTTTATTCTTGATTGTCTGGGCCTCAACCTTGTCCTTGGTATTTTTATCCTTGATTGCCTGACTTTTTATCCTTGATTGTCTGTCTTCGTCTGCCTTACTTCTATCCTCCCTTTTCGCTGTTATACTGCTAGTTTTAATTTTTTGTTGGTTACATTCCTGCATGCATAAGTATGTTTTTTACTTAAAATATGCTTATACACACACTCTATCTGCTCTACATGTTCTCTGTTAGTACTGCACCGCACCTTTGGTTGGCATTCCATAAGTTCCCTTACTGCCACATAAAGATCTTGCTCTCTCTCAGCATCAAGGTCATTTAAAGCTGAATTTCCAATCGAGTTTTCTTTTTAAAAAAAAAAAAAAAAAAAAAAACTTCCTTCCCTGGCTCACTATTATAAAATTCAATTCAATTCAATTCAATTTATTTGTATAGCGCTTTTATCAATTGTCATTGTTGCAAAGCAGCTTTACACAATCAAAAGAATTATTTAAGTATGAAATGTGAATGTGTATGAATCAGAATGGTCAGTTTGTCCCTGGTGAGCAAGCCGAGGGCGACAGTGGCAAGAAAAAACTCCCTGAGATGGTTATAGGAAGAAACCTTGAGAGGAACCAGACTCAACAGGGAACCCATCCTCATTAGGGTGAAACAGAAAGCAGGAAACGATCTGCATTTATACAGTGTGTTAGGTGGCAGGCAGTTCAGCTATAATAGTTAATGTTAATTGATGTTAATATGGAGTCCAGGTAGTTATTGAAGACTCAGGTAGACTTGTAGGAAGTTCCAGTCCCAACACCAGTTGCCAACACCAGTCGAGGCCAGAACCATCTTCTAGATAGAGAAAATCATCCCCAGACACCAGACACATCCCAGAGAGACACACGGGGCATCCGTGTGACGAGATCTCCAACCAGAAGCGGGGCACCAGGATGGGTCAGACAGGTCCAGAGGGCAGAGGGAGTCTGGATCACTGGCAGCTCAGGAACGACATGTGTAGCTCGACAGAGAGAGAGAAAGAGTGAAAGGGGGAGACAGGGGGAGAGAGAAAAGAGAAAGAGGGGGAGAAAGAGAAGAAGAGGAGAGATGGCAGTTACGTATGGTCACAGTCACACAATGTATAATGCGAATGTATATTAACTGTAGAGTGCAAGCAGAGACTCCGGCAGGACTAACTATAGCAGCATAACTAAAAGGGGAGAGCCAGAAGGAAACACAAACATGAGGGCTTCCTGAGATGTAAAGCAACCAATCGCTTCATTGTCAACAAACCTGAGTGATCAGTGAGAGTGGGGAGGACAGCATATAAACATGCCAGTTTACCATAATACTCTACGTCCATTAGTCCCCCAGATCTGCTCCTTTACCTAAGGCAAATCTATTTATAAAAATGCTTGGCTAAATAAATAGGTTTTTAGTCATCGGTGCACTTGTTGAAGACAACATCCCAGGCAGAGTGCTCAGAGAATGTGCTGAACAGCTGGCAGATGTTCTCACCGACATCTTCAACATCTCTCTGAGCAGCGCCGTTGTTCCCATGTGCTTCAAGGCCACCACCATCGTCCCCGTGCCCAAGAAGTCTACTGTGTCCTGTCTCAATGACTAACGTCCCGTTACACTTACTCCCACCATCATAAAGTGCTTCGAGCGGCTCGTCATGAGACACATCAAGACCCTGCTGCCCTCCTCACTGGACCCACTGCAACTTGCGTACCGTCCTAACCGCTCAACGGACAACGCTACCTCCACTACACTCCATCTTGCCCTCACACACTTGGACAAAAAGAACACATACGTTTGAATGCTGTACATAGATTTCAGCTCAACGTTCAACACTCCCCCAACAACTGATCGGGAAGCTGAGCCTGTTGGGTCTGAACACCTCCCTCTGCAACTGGATCCTGGACTTTCTGACCGGAAGGCCTCAGTCAGTACGGATCGGTAACTGCACCTCCAGCACCACTACACTGAGCACTGGGGCCTCACAAGGCTGTGTGCTCAGTCCCCTGCTGTTCAAACTGCTGACTCACAACTGTGTAGCAACACACAGTTCAAATCACATCATTAAGTTCGCTGATGACACAACCGTGGTGAGTCTCATTAGCAAGAATGATGAGTCAGCATACAGAGAGGAAGTGCAGAGGCTAACGGACTGGTGTAAAGACAACAACCTGTCTCTGAATGTTGAGAAGACAAAGGAGATGGTTGTTGACTTTAAAAGGACACGAGGCGACCATTCTCCGCTGAGCATCGACGGCTCCTCTGTGGAGATCGTCGACAGCACCAAATTCCTGGGCATCCACCTGGGGAAGGACCTCAGCTGGTCCCCCAACACCTGCTCCCTACACAAGAAAGCCCAACAGCGTCTCTTCTTTCTGAGAAGACTGAGGAAGGCCCAGCTTTCACCACCGATCCTGACCACCTTCTATAGAGGAACTATCGAGAGCATCCTGAGCGGCTGCATCACTGTCTGGTTTGGAAATTGTGCCATCTTAGGCCGCAAGACCCTACAGCGGATAGTGAGGACAGCAGAGAAGATCATCGGGGTCTCTCTCCCCTCTATTAAACACATCTACACCACACGCTGCATCCACAAAGCCATTAGCATTGTGGCTGATCGGACACACCCTTCTCACACACACTTCACACTCCTGCCATCTGGAAAAAGGTACTAAAGCATTCGGGCACACACATCCAGACTGTGCAACAGCTTTTTTCCACAAGCTATCCGTCTTCTTAACAAAAAGGGACTGGACTGATAAACACATACACACGCACACACACACAAACATTATCACTCAGCTTAACTCAACTACCAACATCTAAAACATTGAGACTGCACTGACTAATTAACACAAGCGCACACACACTGACCTACACCACCAAACTATCGTACACACCAACCTGTAAATGCTCTTTTGCACAATATTCATTACTGGACTACTTTTTTGCACTAACTTCTTTACTCTTAATTTTTGCTGCTACATTAAGAAATGTTTACAGTTTCTTCACTACCTTTCAACTTAACCCTCAACACCATATTATGTTACGTTGTATTTTGTCGCACTGTCACTTTGTTGTTGCTTTTGTTTGCACATTTGCACGTGCACTTGTTTGTCTGTTGTCTGTAGAAAAAAAAAATCCCTGTAGATAGTCTTCCATAGATAGTTAGCTTTTGTAATTTATGTTGTAATTTGTGTTAGGTCAATCTGTCTTGTCTCTGCTAGCCAGCTAACTAGTCCTTTTAGTTAGCTTGTTTAGTTTTTCTGTTAATTTATGTTGTAAAATTATGTAGCACCTTGGTCCTGGAGGAACGTTGTTTCGTTTCACTGTGTACTAACTGTATATGATTGAAGTGACAATAAAGTCTATGTGAACTTGAATATATATATATATATATATATATATATATATATATATATACAGTGACTTGCAAAAGTATTCGGCACCCTTGAACTTCTCCACATTACAGCCACAAACTTGAATCAATTTTATTGGAATTCCACGTGAAAGACCAATACAAAGTGGTGTACACATGAGAAGTAGAACGAAAATCATACATGATTCCAAACATTTTTACAAATAAATAACTGAAAAGTGGGGTGTGCGTAATTATTCAGCCCCCTTTGGTCTGAGTGCAAGCAGTTGCCCATAGACATTGCCTGATGAGTGCTAATGACTAAACAAGAGTGCACCTGTGTGTAACCTAATGTCAGTACAAATACAGCTGCTCTGTGACGGCCTCAGAGGTTGTCTAAGAGAATATTGGGAGCAATATTGCCATAGACTCTATTTGGGCATAACACATTAGGGAGAAAAATGAGTTTTTTTTATTGTGATATTTTAAAATAAAAAAAATGAATGAGATTGTTAAGCAGTCTGGTGTAATTCATGGATTTTACTAACCTTTAAGCAAAATACAACCTGTAGTCTATGTTCAGCAAATCATGGTTTTGGCCTTTTGGATCTACTGGAGGAGCATGAACAAGCTGTGGAAGTTGCTGACTGTGGTGTTGGAGGTTGCTATAGTCCTTGTGGGCAAGTGTGACTGTGCAGCAGTTTTTAGAGTGAATGATGTTTCTGGGTCGGGTTTGTGCTTTTAAATTTGAATTCCAAAAGGATTGAATGTACACCTTTGAAGCTATCCAAATGCCTTGCAAATGGCATGCTTCTCTCAAATTCACTCTGATTGACAAAGACTTCTTTCTGTATTTGACACATTGGGGAAAAAAGTCTTTAAAAGTTAAATCTTTGTTAGTTTTTAAAATGGTTATTGTAATGGAAAAATGGAAATTGTAATATTAAAGAATCAGTAAGAAAGTGATAAGCATCTGGTGATATTCAGTTATTTTACTGACCTTTAAGCAAAATAAACTGTATCCTCCTGTTTTTGAAGAACACTGTCTTAACTTTGACTGGTTTTGGAAGAATACATTTTATTTAAGTATTTTTGGGGTTTTAATTGCTGAGGCAATGTTCGGCTAAATTGTTTTTATAGAAAATCTAATTACTTGAACCAAAAAAAAAAAAAAAAAAAAATTACTGTTTGTATTAGAATTTGAATTACACGTTGGATCAACTTAAGCATTTAAACTGTGTCCACTTTCTTTTTTTTTTTTGCAGAAAGCTTTGTGAAATAAATTGTTTGGTCAGCAATTTGTCTAAAAGTTGTGTAAAAAAAAAGAAGGCTGTGCAACTTAATCCTAAAGTTTATTTTGAGGCACCCCATGTTTTTAGAGCCTAATGTGTTGTGTTTTACATTTTTTAAAATCAAACTTTATTAAAAGAGTTTTTCAAGAATATAGTTTACAATCTCACGTTTCAATTACATAGGTATTTTATACAATTCAAGAAAATTCATAGAGTTCATTGATGCACTTGTAAATGTAAGATACAAAAGGTCTGTAATACATTTCATTAAAATAGTTTTATACATACAAAAGTGTTACATTATATTTTCTAAATATTCCATGAGTGCTTTTTGAGTTCTTTTATCTGTTCTTATTTTTGGTTCACGTATGATCTGTTTTACAACAGTTTCAGCAGAAATTTGGCCTTGGTTAAAACCGTTTGAACATCTTGTTTTTCAGATCTTTAATTTTACTACATTTGTAGTAAATAAATGTAGTGAATAGCCAATTAAACTCTCAGTTTTTTTGATAGGTAATTTTCTGAATCTAGTTTATTGTAATTAGTCAGTGTATAAATATATTTATATTTGTTTATTTATGTTCTTGTTTTGTGTTTTTTTTATTTATTTATTAAACATCTGCAAATATGTTCCAATCAACACAGGACAATGCGAGACCAACGACAAGGCATTATATGAATGATGGTCTCACCTAAATATTTTTAGTGGGGCTGTGACTACACCAGCAAGGCAATTAAACTAGTGAGACCCCGCATACAGTCTCAGAAGGAGAGTAAGAGTGAGCAGCACAGCCGAGCATATGACTCATCATATGTACTTTTTGTCTTGCAACACAATAGTGCTCAGGGTAACATGGCTTGCCATAACCACAAAAATAAGTGTCCAGGGGGTTCATGAGCAATGGTGTGCAGGATAAGGAGGAATGCCAGGCTGAGTGGCAATGGGGAGCACAAGGCGAACACTATTGAAGGCATCCCATCCAGCAGCAAATTAATGAACTTGCTATACATGGAGACATATGCCATGCTGTACTTTTAGCGACAAATGCTTGAGATTTTATGCAGGAGCTTCTGGAGAAAGGGAGTAGTGCTCAACAGACAGCTCACTCAGCTTGAGATGAAGGTTACATCTCATTAAAAAAAAAAACTTTATTAGCTCTGAATAATCTGAAGACAATAGATGCTCTGAGATTCTTTTACAGTTGTGCTAGCTCTGAGAATTTTTCTGTGTCTTGACAACCTGGAAAACCCTGAGGTGCCTCCTGAGTAGTCCCTGGCCCTGTCTCAGCTAGATATTGCACTCTTTTTGCCTAGTATGGCAGCACGCTCTGGCACTAAGGAAATGCTTCTGTTTCTGCCAACAGGGATTGTAGATTGTAGACTGTGTATTGCTTCCACCTCCTGGCTGTGGAGACATCATTCTCTGCCACCCAGATTTGAGGATTTTGTGCCTGCTCTGCCACTTGCTTGTGACCTCCTGGGTTTGAGGATTTTGTGCCTGCTCCATGTCCCAGGTTTGTGTCTGCTCCGCCGCCCAGGTTCGAGGACTTTGTGTCTGCTCCACCTAATATGAAGAAATCTTTTTTTCGTTAGTGGGCACCTTTTACTGGCCTGGATAAATAAATGTTTGATTCCTGTTTTAACTCACATTTTCAATCACCCTATGTGAAAATTAAGTCATTTGGGATTTTTCTTTCTCCAAAATATCCGTAAAATTAAAGACATTTGCAAATATTTTTCAATTTCTTGGTACAGATGAGCTTATGTTGGGAAAATTGTTATTGACACAAGTGGTAGTATTAAAATAACCAAAAGAAACCCAAAAGTAATACTTCATAACTTCAAAGTTTTGGAAAAAAAGATATATGGGTTGGTGTGTAAACATAAACTAACCTTGTAATTAACCTATAATTATTATTTTACAGTATCTAGTTGTTTTAGTTCAATCATGGAAAAAATATACCCACTCCAGCACACATGATTTTCGCCGATAGAAATCAAGACATTTCCATTTGTACAAATCTCCGTTTTGGCTGTAAGGCTTAGTTCATGAGCAGCAGCGATATTTTTTTTCCTTTAACATAGCAGACCATTTCTGGTCTCTGTTTTTGCTGATTTGTATTCATCTTAAATAAATGGATATGACATTAAAATATATTGTGATAAAAAAAAGAAACGGAAATCATTAAATCAATCATATTTCTTAGTCTGTTCAGAAGAAGATGTTTTGTCCCATTTTTACTTTGGAAATATCGAAGTTTCTTTTCCATTTCAGTGCATGTTAAATAAACCAAAGTCTTACTTGAGATGTCGTCGAGTTGTATTTCTTGAGGTGATGGTATTTGTGTTCTTGGATTTCTCAGTAGCGATTCCATTGTGTTTATTTTTTCCTCGTTTTCTGTCTCAGTTGAGTTGTCCTTATTTGTGATATTTTGTCTTTAGGTTGATTGTCAGTGAAATTATTTCTGGAAGATGACCCAAACTTCTTACTTCCTCCTAGGAGCTCTCCTCCTCCTCCTCCTCCTGACCGTGGATCTTCTGCGTTTTGCGGCTTTACGCCTCGCTCCTCTCACCTTCCTCCTTCGCCTCATGGTCATTCTCTTTGCTGAACGTCTCTTCGCCCTCCTCCGCCTCCTCCTCCTCACTCTCCTGGGTGCCCTTCTAGTAGCTCTTCTACGCCTCCTGACTGGCCTCCTCCTCCTCATCGCAGCGCGACTGCTCACCTTAAACGACCTGCGCGCTCCGGCCCTTCCGGTCTGCACGAGCAAACCTCTCCTAACGAGCGATCTGAGCGCGAGGTTGACGCGCGAGTTGTTCTTCTTGACATCGTACCCGCGGCCCGCGAGCGCCTTCTTAAGCGCGACCAGAGACACGCCTTTGGGCTCGTGAGACGCAGCCACGGCATTTAAAATAAGATTTGGAATCCTCGGGCCGGCCTTCCTCCGCCTTGATCTGGATCTCCTTTTCCTCGCTCTGGCAGTGGAGACAGCCCGTCTTCTTCTGGTCCGTGCCATGGTTTGGGCGCGTTGAAAAGTTTGATGCGAATGACTTGTCGTGTCTTCTTGGTGTGAATGTTTACGACCTCTGAAAAAAATAAGCACTTAGTAACAATTGTTACGGCAAAATTACCCCTGACTTTCTCAATCAATTACATTTGTTACGTTAAAAAAGTTAAAGGAGACAGAAACCTGAGAACCTTATAGATTCAACCAAGCGCGCGGTTGATCCCAACAGTGGACGTCAGATGTGTTTTCTTACCTCGAGAAACGCTGTAATTTCCGAAGAAATGATCGATAAATCGCGCTGCAAAAAGCCTTTGCCGACAGCTGAGTTCCCGGTTGCATGTCTGGCCCGCAGTTTGTTCGGTTTTGTTCGGATTTTGTTTAAAATGACAATCGAAGCCAAATCTACAGGGCGACTGAGTGGTGGACATGGAATTTCTTCTATTCTTTTAAAGTTCGTATCTCAAATTTCACGATGACGTATAGATTCTATAGATAATTTACTTCTAAAATACTTTAATCGACACATCCATAGTCGTTTTACCCAAACCTTTTTTTAACACCGAGTAGTTTTTAACGAATTTTCGGCGGTGGAGGTAGCACACTTCAACCCCGTCGCCACCTTTCGACAATTTCGTAGGGAATTCAACCAAAAATTATATCAAATTTTTACCAAACGTTCAAACAAATTAACACTCGTAAATAAGCATACACATAAATATTAGACTCCCTCAATCATTTATTATGCAAATTAAAGGAAGAATACAATTTGCAAGCTGAATATGCACATGCATAGAAATGATATGTGTAACTGCCTTTTCATAATTAATATAAACACAATTTTTATTTGTAATTCAGTTATTTTATTTTAGATCTGTATACACACAGTTTAGAAAAAGTCATACAAAGTCAGAGTTAGAAAGTCAGACAAAAAGTTTACACATTTCAGGAAAAGAAAAATAGCATGATGTATATGATTAATATAATATGAATAATATTATCATATATCATATCATATCATATATATATATATATATATATATATATATATATATATATAGCCTGTATGATTTTTTTCGCTGACAGGCGTAAAACCTGTGCCAAGTTATAGATCAGTTGCACAGTACGCTGTGGCGACCCCTCAGTGGGAGCAGCCGAAAGACTAACCACACGCCCACACCAAGCTTGCCCCTAACTCATCTATATAAATAAAGGTTATAAAGTTATGAACTTGATCTTTCAGTGATATATTTGTTTCATACATCGAAGGACCAGAAACCAGTATCAGAAAAAAATTCTGTCTTTATATCTGTATGTTTGTCCAGACGATTTTGTCACAGCATAATGAAAAACAAATCTTTCTCTCTCTCTCTCTCTCTCTCTCTCTCTTAATTCAATTAAATTGTCATTGTCGCAAAGCAGCTTCACACAATCATAATCAAAATTAAATTATGGAAGTTTGTATGAAATGTGTATGAATCAAAATGATTAGATAGTCCCTGATGAACAAGCCAAGGGCGACGGTGGCAAGGAAAAACTCCCTGAGGTGGCAATTGGAAGAAACCTTGAGAGGAACAAAACTCAAAAAATAATACTCAATGTCCACGAGTCCCCCCAAATCTGCTCCTTTACTGTACCTAAGAAAAATCCAAAAATAGGTATTAGCCCAGACCTAAACACTGAGGCTGTGTCTGAATCCCTATCATTTATTGGAAGGCTATTCCATAGTGTAAGTGTTTTAATAGTTAAAGGCCTTGTCTACAGTTCAGTCCATTAGGTGGCGGTATGACTTAGGGGTTTGATGTGAACTGCTTTAATCTGAAAATGAAGAAGAAATTTTACATTTGAAAAAAGTGTTTTAGTGAAAGGCCTCTCTACAGTTCAGTCCACTAGGTGGCGGTATGACTTAGGGGTTTGATGTGAACTGCTTTAATCTGAAAATGAAGAAGCAATAGTTTTTTATTATTTTTTTATTAAACATTGTTGAACATAAGTAAACATTAAAACCATACATGGCCTGGTACCAAAAAGTAAAATTCCTTGATCAGACAGCAGACAAGCATAACATGGAAAAGAATGAAAAAGGAAAAATAAATAAATAAAACAAAATGAATAAATAAAATAAAATTAACTAGGGGTTTTCAGTAAGTTTAAGATGTTCTATAAATTTAAGGCATTCTTTTTCTTCATTCGTTTAAGTGACAGAAAGTAAAAACATAGTTCCTTGTGAAATATATAGAAATTTGGAAGCATTTTCAGAAATCTGTTCTTGAGCAAAAATAACTTCCCAAGAATAATAATTGTGTTAACTGCTAAATCATGTGTTTCATCTTCCAAAAACAAGCCAAATAGTAAATTTTCCTTTGTTAAAACATGTAAATCTTCAATGTCGGAAAATAACCAATAGTGCAAATCTTCCCCAAAGGCACAAGCAAATATACAATCAAATTTAAAAAACAAAAAATTTTACAAATTTACAATCATAAAAAAGATGCTCTGTAGTTTCAATTTGATCATTACAAAAGGAACAATTGTTAGCATCAAACCCAAAGCGGGATCTCAAGAATTCTCTGGAAGGATACACTCCATTGAGAATTTTAAAATGGACTTCCTTTACTTTTGGTGCCACTGGAAATTTCAAATATTTTGTTCTTAACAATTTAACTTTGTCCTTAGAGAAATGTTAAAATATAAAATTTTTATTTGAAGAAAAGAGATATAGTTCTTTAACAAAAACATTACGGATTACAATATTGGATAAATTTATACTAGTAATCGAAACTCCATTCACCAAAAGCTGAGGAAGACAAGGTATAATATTGTTTTGCAATAAATTACAAGACATCTGAAATATAGATTGTGGGATAGCTTTGATGATTTTATCATATTGCTTTCTGTCAAATAAATTAAATTTAGAGCTAAAATTTTCAAAAGACATTATTCCAGTATTATCTATTATTTGAATGACAGACCATATTCCTGTCTCCCACCAGTTTTTATAAAATAAGGATTTGTTCCTAATTACAACATATCTACAGTTCCATAAAGGAACATTGTGGGGACTAAAATTATGCTTAAAGATCATTTTCCAATAAAGTAAAACCTGTTGATGAAACACTGATAACATTTTAACGTTTTTTAAGGTCATAATCACACCTAAGGAAAAAATGGATACCTCCTAATTTCATAAATATTTGGGTGGGGATATGAAACCAAAAACTATTTTCATTTTTTATAAAGGATTTAAGCCAATTTATTTTTATTGTACCATTAATGCATTCAATGTCAAGGGCTTTTAGACCTCCTTCTTCATATTCTTTGACCATCGTTCCTTTTCTAATGTAATGCGTTTTTCTTTTCCAAATAAAACTAAAGTTAGCTTGGTTTATAGATTTTATTGCATGTTTAGGAAAAGAGATTGAGTAGGCTGGGTAAATGAGTCTAGAAATGCATTCCATTTTTGTAAGTAAAATTCTGCCAATAATAGAAATGTCTCTTTGAGACCACAAGTTTAAATATGACTTACATTTATCTAAGGTATTCCAAATATTGAGATTATTAAGTGAATTTATCCTTTGTGAGATGTATACCTAGGTATTTAACAGTGTGTTTAACAGGGATATTGTAAACGGTTGACAGAGGAAAATTATGAATCGGTAATAATTCACATTTGGTAAGATTTAACTTTAAACCAAAAGCCCTTGAAAAAAACTCAAGGGTTTGGAGAATTTTCGGAACTTGGTCAATATTTTTCATTATATTTTTAAAAAGTGTTTTAATAGTCAAAAGCCTGTCTACAGTTCAGTCCACTAGGTGGCGGTATGACTTGGGCGTTTGATGTGACTTGCTTTAATCTGAAAATTCAATCATAATAATAATAATGATACAATAGGTATAACAATTAATTTCATTGTTAGTTTCCGGTCAAAGCTATATATCCTTTTTAGCCACGACCATGACTCAAATGCGCGAGGATGACGTCAGTAACCCGTGGCAACGCAGTAGAATGTTAAGAAAGTAATATTTGTAATATTGATATTTAACAGGAAAAGAATGGAATTTTAATATGGAGGATTATGTTGGCTGCATTACTTAAACGCATTAGAAAGAACAATAGCGTTTAATATTAGCCTTTAAACAGGCAACTTGTGCAACCAATCATTAAGAGCTTTCGGCACGCCCCTACCTTTCGACACGCCCATTACTCCAAGCTGCAGCTACCCCTGTCTCTTTCCAGATACATCATGACCTCTCTGTTGATCTCAGATCAATTAAAACTATGATCTCATGACCAGAGGTGTGTGGCAACAGTCCAACAAGGATGTTATTTGGATACTGATTTTCACATGCCGAATGCTTTGAAAACTTAAATATCCAAAATTACACAATAAACGCACTTTTCCTGAATTCACTCTACTCTGTGTGGTAGATGTGATAAACTGCTCTGCACAAATAGACATAGGTTTGGAGTTCAGGGCTCGGTCTCTAGAGTTAAACATTACGAGTTCATTATCAGAAGCTTAATAGAACCACATGGGTCATGAAGACACAGCAGAAGGGGGCATATTTTCTCATTATCTTGCATAGGGTTTTAGGGATTAGTTAAATTTTTCTAATTTTATTTTTGTAAATCTATTTTATGCCAGTGTCTGATTATTTATTTATTGTCATTTTCCTTTATAAATTGTAGTCAATTCTATTAGAATTGAAGGGGCATTGTAAGGTATTAGAATATTGTAAGGTATGATTCCTGTGACCTGAGAACAGACCCCTCCCTGTGTTTCCTGACTCCTTATGTGGTAACACCTTGTACAGTACAGTATATCCTGTATCCAGAGGAATATACTGTAGTATATGCAGTGGATGATTCAGCCTAGGCCACCCCACTGAAGATCTCATGATACGAGACAAAATAGTGTTCAGCACAACTGACTCAGGGCTTCGTGAACGACTTTTGTCCATACCCGATTTGACACTTATAAAAGTTATTGCCATATGCAGAGCAAAAGAAGTCACAAAAGTGCGAGTCACAGCAATGGCAGCCTCATCAGAAGCCCAATTTGTGCATGCCATTACACAAAAAGGGTTGCAGCCTGCATGCAGGTCAAACAATTCAGTAGCAAATCAACAATCCTCAAAGTCATTAAGAGGACCCACAAGAAATTGTGGCAAATGTGGACGCAATCATTCTCCAAGACAGTGCCCAGCCTTTAATGAGACATGTAAAAAATGTGGCAAAAAGAACCATTTTGCAGTTGCGTGCAGATCAAAAGCTAAGATGAACATGCTTGATACGGACACTGAGTTGTCAGGAGTGGACATACTGTTTCTCGGTACAGTGATTCAGTCAAACAGTGCTGACACAGGCTGGCACACAAATCTGCGTATGGTAGGCACGATTGTTAGCTTTAAGCTCGACACAGTTGCTGAAGCGAATGTTATCCCAAAAAAAAATTATTGTTCAGCTTCGGATTACTGTAAACATTCAGAAGACTAACACTGTGCTTGTATCATATGGGGGCACCCGCATTAAACTAGAAGGTGTTGTTAAGCTACACGTGCATGCTGGAAACAAAACAACTGACATGATGTTCTTCGTGATCACAGCATCGAACACAGCAAGGCTGGGAAGACAGGCATGCGTGCAATTGGATCTTATAAGAAAAGTGGAGACACTCATATCGTCACCACCCTCCACAAAAACTGAGCTTCTCCGCCGCTATGCATCAGTGTTTCAAGGATTAGGCCAGTTTCCAGAATCACATCATATATACACTGACCCTACTGTTCCACCTGTCATACATGGCTGCAGGAAGGTCCAATATGCAGTCCATTACAGACGCTAGAAGAATTGGAGAACAGAGGTGTAATAAGCAAAGTTTCTAAGCCGACTCCATGGGTGAGCAGTCTGTGCATCACAGAAAAGAAAAATGGCACAGTCAGAGTCTGCTTGGACCCTAGAGACTTAAACAGGGCCATACTCCGTCAGCACTACAACATACCCACCCTGGAAGTCATATGGGGCAAGTTAGCTGGCAAAAAGCTGTTTACCATCCTGGATGAGAAGGATGGCTACTGGCAGATTAAACTGGATGAGGAGTCTGCAGACCTGTGCGCTTTCAACACACCATGGGGAAGGTACCGCTTTCATTGCATGCCTTTTGTCATCAAGTCAGTGAGCGAAGTCTTTCAGCGCTTGAATTTAGAGAGTTTTGAGGACATTGAAGGTGTCTTCATGGTGGCCGATGACATGATCATAGCTGCAGCCACCAAAGCAGAGCATGATGCCATCCTGGAAAAGGTGATGAACAGAGCAGAGAGTCTCAACATCAAGTTTAACAAAGACAAGCTGCAATATATGGTCAATGAGGTGACTTACCTAGGTCATGTTATTACATCGGATGGAGTGAAGCCTGATGAATCAAAGATATCCGCAATATTACAGCTTTCCCCTCCAACTGACAGAAAAGCAATTTAGCGTCTGCTAGGTATGACACGTTACCTATCACAATACATACCCAATGATGCCACCCTCACTGCACCACTTAGGCTGTTGCTAAGGAAAGATATAGACTGGCAATGGCATCCTGAACAGCAGGCAGCTCTAGAACAGCTGAAAACAGCCATAACAACAGCACCTGTACTTAAACATTTAGATCCAAAAGGACCCATAGAGGTGCAGGCGGATACCTCAAAAGACGGCTTGGGGGCCACTCTGATGCAGAAACAACAGCCAGAAGCATATGCTTTAAGAGCCCTATCTGCTGCTGAAAAAAACATGCTTAAATAGAAAAAGAACTGCTGGCTATAGTGTTTGCTCTGAGGAAATTTCACCAGTATGTTTACGGTGTTCCCATCAGAGTTCAGTCGGATCATAAACCGCTTGAGGCGATATTCTCCAAACCCAGCTCCAGCATGTCTTCAAAGAATGCTGCTGCAGTTACAAAGGTATGACATTCACATTGTTTTTACTCCAGGCAGCCAAATGTTAATCGCAGACACGCTGTTCAGAGCGTATATTCCATCTGATGGAGCAGAGAATCTAGAGCTAAGTGAAGAGAAAGTAATCTATGCAGTGAATGGGGAATCATTCCGTGGTAACATCATTCACATGATTCAACAAGCCACACAGTCAGACCCTGAGCTGGACCGGATACGACAGTTACATGAGCAGGGATGGCCAGACACAAAGAAGAAGGTTCCGTTAGCTGTTCAAGCTTACTGGCCGATTAAACACACGATCAGCATAGATGACGGGCTACTCATGAAAGATGATCGCAACATAATCCCTCAAGCGCTGCAACCTGAAGTACTGAAACGGCTTCATGTGGCATACCAGAGTATACAGCGCTCTCTAGCACATGCCAGGTCATGCTTCTACTGGCCAGGACTCACCAAAGCTATACATCAGATAGTGGAGTCTTGTAGTTCCTGTCCACAGAGTCTTCCTGAAAATCAAAAAGAGCCAATTATCTCACATCCAGAGGGACCATGGCAGAAGATAGCTGCTGACATTTTTGACTTTCAGGGACGAGCATTTCTTCTGATAGTGGATTATTTTTTCTAAATATCCAGAAGTCCTACACTTTTTGTAAGTCGCTCTGGATAAGAGCGTCTGCCTAAATGTAAATGTCTACAGCTGTCAGACTAAACATTTATATGGCTCACTTTATAGCACAGTTCAAAGCAGTGTTTGCAAGAAACGGTGTGCCCGAGACCCTGATCGCAGATCATGTACAGTACCCTTTGCCAGCGCTGAGATGACTCAATTCGCTCATGATTGGGGTTTCACCATCGCTTACTCTAGCCCGAACTACGCGCAGTACAAAGGTATGGCTGAGCGAGCCATAACTGTCAAGACTATGCTGAAAGCAGCTGCTCAGTCTGGCACTGACCCTCATCTAGCCTTATTGACTCTTTGCAACACTCCTGTCACTGGTCTTAAATACTCTCCAGTCCAGATCCTGATGGGTAGAGTTCTACGTTCCACCTTGCAGACTAGCAAAGCTGTTCTACGGCCTTCCACACCTAAGTTCATTCAAGCAGCACTGCAGCATCGCCAGTCTCAGCAAAAGAGTTGGTATAATAGAACAGCAGCCCGCTTCCAGCCCTTAGGAGAGGACAGAGAATATATATGAGAATCAAAAATACATTGAAACCAGCTACAGTTGTCAGAATCAGCAATGAGCCCCGGTCATACACTACCGTTCAAAAGTTTTAGAACACTTGCAAATTTCTTTTTTTTTTTGTTTAGTGATTTATTTTCTACATTCTACAACAATACTGGGGATTTCAAAACTATAAAATAACACATATGGGATTAGGTAATTACATAACAACAACAAAAACAACAGTTAGTTGTTATTTTAAGACACACAGGTCAGCCTTTCTGTAATAGTTCTTGCAAGAACAGTATTGTCAAGTGCATTTGCAAAATCCGTCAGGCACCATAATGAAACTGGCTCTTATGAAGGCCATCCCAGGAGGGCGAGACCAAAATCTACCTCTGCCTTAGACTAAAAGTTCATTTAGAGTTATCAGCCTAAAAAATGACCAATTAACAGCACCTCAGATTAGAGGTGTTATGAAGTCTTTACAGAGCAGAAGTAGCAGAAACATCTCACTATTAACTGTTCAAAGGAGATTAATTCCTTTTTTTGGACGCCTTCAGCATTCCTTTACAATGTAGAAAGAAATAAAAATCAGGAACCATCATGGAGTTAGAAAGTGTTCTAAAACTTTTGAACGGTAGTTTATGATGTAATTACATCATCAGGCACAATCTACTGCAGAAACAGGCATCACCTCAGACCTGACAGGTCGGTCATACATGATACACAACCCAGTTCTGCCGTGTACAGTGGTGATGACCGGTGTGACAATACCATTCCTGAGCCGCTCCAACACGCTACTCGGAGGCCCTTAATCAAGTTTGATTCTGTGTGTAAAACTAGAGTTTTGGGCAGTTTGGTGCACTCAGACATGTTTCAGTGTCCTGATGCCAAGATGAAAGGTGATTGGCAATGACCAAAGAGACAAAATTGTTACTTCTCTCAGTCTGGGAAAGAAGAGAACACCATTTCAAGCAATTTGAACTTTTTACAGTTAGGAGAACTTTTTGCAAATGGACAGTCTTCAAGTAGTGTCTTCCCAGTAGTGTGCGTAACAGTAAACTCACTTTGAAGTCATTATTCTCGGAGACATAAAGGAAAACAAGAGCCACATCATGTAACCTAAAGTTCTGTCTAAGCACATTCAATGTTTATTTTCATGACTGTACAATCAGGACAAGGGATTGTGTGGCTTTCATAGAAGAGTGACTAAGAAAAAGCCCATTCACTCTAAAACAAGACTTTAAAATTTATATCTGAATAAACCAGCAACATTCCTGAACAATATCCTTTGGACTGTGGCCATATTTCACAAAACCCAGCACAGCATATCACCACCTCATAATAACACCTATCAAGCATGGTGGTGGAGAGCTGATGAATTAGGCTTGTTTTGCTGATACAAGACCGGGGAAACTTCATTCATTGGGAATTGAACCCCGACCCTGAAGGTGCACAAATGAATGTTTTGTCATTAACTACGATAACTGCACTCTACGGTTTGCTGTGGTTAAAATGAGCATGCTGTTTAGACTTTATTTAAAATATAAATGTTTCTATCCAGAAGGTTTTTGCAGGATGGCTTTATAAAGAACATCTAATGCTGAAAATTCTAATTTGAGCTCTGGTTATCAAGTAGCAAATTCCGTTTCAGAGGGATCTACAGTATATTATGTGCACCTTTAATTGATTATTGTTTAATATACCTTAATCTGCAACCATAAATAAGAACTAACAGGAGAAATACTTATTGGAAATGTAATGCTGGGTTAATGTTTGAGATGGAATTTCTCCTTTGCAAATTCCTCTTAATACGTTTATTTGCTTCACATCCCTACATCGACTTTGTCCTGTATGAAATGCAAGTGACTCGCTTTTGGTTCATTATCACACTTCTGTTGCCTCTGTTGTTTTGCCTTTCTCTAGTGTCTTACACTACACCTTTTCCCTTTGACTTTGATATTTGATATTGACCTCAACATTAACTTATTTGGTTGCTTCTTTTGCCAGCTTGTCCACGCTCTCATTCCCCTGGATACACAAATAGCTCGGCACCTACAGGAAAGAGATGTTTTTCTTTGTCTAATTATGCTTGAGTTAGCTAACAAGATTTTATACACCAGCTCCTGGTGACTTCACTAACCACTAATGTTTGCAAGTGTTGCTGCTGAGTCACTATAGAATAATTGTATTTCAGTGACTAAACTCCTCGACCCATTTACTGTAAATGCCATCAATAATGCATACAGCTCCACAGTACAGTACACTCTGACGTTCTCTTGCTACTCCATTTGTAACTGGGTACAGTGACTGCAGCTCCAGTTTTTTTCTGATTCCTGGTCCTTAGACCCATCAGTTAAGAATGGAACACTATCTTTATATTTCTGTTTTTTACAGTGGGGCAAAAAAGTATTTAGTCAGCCACCAATTGTGCAAGTTTTTAAAGAATTTATTAGCAAATTATGGTGGAAAATAAGTATTTGGTCAATAACAAAATTTCATCTCAATACTTTGTTATATACCTTTTGTTGGCAATGACAGAGGTCAAACGTTTTCTGTAAGTCTTCACAAGATTTTCACACACTGTTGCTGGTATTTTGTCCCAGTCCTCCATGCAGATCTCCTCTAGAGCAGTGATGTTTTGGGGTTGTCGCTGGGCAACACGGACTTTTAACTGCCTCCAAAGATTTTCTATGGGGTTGAGATCTGAAGACTCAAGGTCACTAAAGACCCTAGGCCACTCCAGGACCTTGAAATGCTCCTTACGAAGCCACTCTTTTGTTGCCCGGGCGGTGTGTTCGGGATCATTGTCGTGCTGGAAGAGATGAAAAAAGGTTTTCACTTAAACGCCAGGGGTAGCTCAGTGGTTAAGGCATTGGACTACGGTTCAGAAGATCCCAGGTTCAAACCCCACAACCACCAAGTTGCCACTGTTGGGCCATTGAGCGCAGCCCTTAACCCTCAACTGCTCAGATGTGTAATGAGATAGAAATGTAAGTCACTCTGGATAAGAGCGTCTGCCAAATGCCTAAATGTAAATGTAAACGGTTCCTTTACCTTACACTTTTCCCTTTGCAGAAAAACATCAAAGCATGATGTTTCCACCCCCATGCTTCACAGTAGGTATGGTGTTTTTTGGATGCAACTCAGCATTCTTTCTCCTCCAAACACTTCTATTTTGGTTTCATCTGTTCATCTGACCATATGGCATTCTCCCAATCCTCTTTTGGATCATCCAAATGCTCTCTAGCAAACTTCAGATGGGCCTGGACATGTACTGGCTTAAGCAGGGGGACACGTCTGGCACTGCAGGATTTGAGTCCCTGGCAGCGCAGTGTGTTACTGATTGGTGGCTGACAAAATTATTTTTTGCCCCACTGTATATTTACAGTATACATTAGCTAGGTCAGTTGTCTCATCAACATGTTTGACCATTAATAATTTTAAATCAACTTTGGTGTTTCTAATTTCTAGGGGGAACAGACCACACTACAGTTGTGTCATGTCTTTACCATGTGTAGTAAATTATATTATGCATTATAGTAATATGATAGTCTTAACAACAACTAACATGACTTATTACTAATAAAGTGATTAATAATAACATTAGTATTAATAATAGCAATAATAATTTATTGAAATATTGATAAAGAAAAATAGGAAAAACACATTTGAGACTTAATGCTGACACAAAAGGGAATTTTAATCAGACAGATGTAATTACAGCAGAAAAAAAAGTTCTTATAATAACCCATTGGAATGTTTTGAGATATTTTCTGGCTGGTTCAGATTTTTGTTTCTAACCTTTTGGGGTTTTGCATTTATTTATTTTTTTGGTCCCATAGTGTTAAAATGTGGCTGTTGCTAAAAAAAAAAATATATATATATATAATAATAATAATTTAGCTTTTTCTCAACCCAACGTGTACATAGTGATTTTTTTCTGGTAAGTTTTTTGGGTTAAATTATGGAAGTTAGAAGCACACACAAATAGGCTTGACATTTTGCCACTGGATGGAGTGCTGGTCACAAGCCCGGATAAAATGGGAGGGTTGGGCCACGAAGGGCATCAGACGTAAAAGGAAAAGGTCGGGGTGTGCAAGTGTGCATGAATGTGCAAATGTACAATGTCCATGAATGTCCGGGGTATGTGCAAATATTTGTGAAAGGTCACATTTGACCTTGAGCTGTTAAACTTAGTTAGTTAGATTTGCACATCTTTTTTTCTCTTAATAAATGAAACCATTTTTTAAAAGCAGTACTTTGTATTTACTCAAGTTATTTTTGTGTGATATTAAACTTTGTTTGATGATCTGAATCATTTCTGTGTGACAAATATGCATAAAATAAAAAATCAGGGAAAGACTTTTTCACAATATTACGATTTTTATGTGTGTGCAGGTTCACACCTGTCATATACTTTAAACAGTGAGTTTTATAAAAGTTTATCATCATAAAATATGAGGAGTCGGTTTATCAACGGCCTCTTCATTGTTCTATATATCTTGTCAAGAGCAGATGAGTAGAGGTTCAACCCAGCATTTTTTTTTTTTGTAAATAATCTTAAACTCATTATTATAAAATGTTATTTTATCCTACACATGTTAACAATGATGCCACATTTGGATTCATTTTTATTTCAGAATAACAGGATAAAGATGTGCAAGTATGAATACAGGAAAGGAATCTTTAGTGAAATCCTGCACTTCATGGTTTTGTATGCTGTGAGAGGTTTGAATGTAGTTTTAGTGCTCTGTAGGAAATTCTCAAAAACATCCTTAAAAGCTCTCTGGCCTGACTAACAGGTTTTCAAACTGCTTATCATTGATGATGTATCTGACCTGTGGACCAATTAAAATGCTTTTGTTAATCTTCCTTATTTATCGCTTTTACAAAATATTTCATCAGTCTGAGTTTTAAGTGAGCTGGCAGTGTGGCTTAGTGGTTAGTGCTGTCGGGGTCTCTGAGTGTGGGGTTTGCATGTTCTCTCAATGCTTGGTGGATTTCCTCCGGGTCCTCCGGTTTCCTTCCACAGTGAAAAGACATACAGATTAGGCTAAATGGCGCCCCGCCCAGAGTGTACTGTACCGTATCTTGCCTCATACCACAATTCACCTGATAGGCTCTTAAGCACCCCACCCCCCCCCCACATGACCAACCAATGGGGAACACACACATACACACACTCATTCACACAATACAGGAAATTTGGGAATGCCAATTAGCCTAATCTCCAAGGTATGGGACTTCTCAAGCACCACTAATAACTTAATAGCGATGGGTCGTTCTTGAACGAATCTTAAGAGTGACTCTGGAAGAACGAGTCGTCTCTGGAATGATTCGTTCAGTCGCCAGTGCGGAATATTATAGGTTGTGTACAGGAGCGCGCGTGGGAGAGGGATCTTCAGCGTGCAAAAACGAGTCTAAACACGTCAAAACGCGTGCACGAAATATAAGTACATTTAAATTTAACTGATAATATACCAAGACTACCCTATTTTAAAAATTGTATTCTAATGTATACTTTCTGTACATTTGTACAATGATTATTTCGAGCATATTATTTAAAAATATACCAAAAGTACATTGAAAAACAAGTTTAAATAAGTAATTGGAAATTAAACAAACCTTTCACTTAAAGTATATTTTCCAATAATATATTTTTGTAAAGTGTACTATAATACAATTATTTTTAAGTATATTTAAAGTATAATTCCAAAATTTGGTAAAAGCATGATGTTAGTATACTTTCTATATAGTAACTGATGGTACTTTTTTTTTTTAGTATATTTGCAATGTACTATCGAGAATTTCAATATACTTGTAATACACTAAAGTGTATATTTTTTTCACTGGGGAGCTCATATCTCATATCTTCCAGTCTGACTCGTTCAATCTTTTAAATCTGTTGCACTGCATATCGTATATGGGAGTCACATGACAAAGGAACGAACGACTTGGGACTTGAAGACACATTGAAAAAGAGCCACTCAATTATCTTTCATGTGTACTGAACTGCATAGCGTCAATAGGAGTCACTTGACAAAAGAACGAACAACTCGGAGTAGAAGAGTCATTGAGAACAAATCGCTTACACACTAACAATGCAAGTGCTCGTCGACATGCGCTCACAGCCACTTAACACATGCACGCTTTTGCCAAAAACTTTTTCCAAGTTTTGAGGAAGTAAAAATTGCTGTTTCTTTCTAATCCTACAGGTGGCACACTCTGAACTATTTCCATATTGGCATCCCATGTGATAGAAAGGAATTAATGGCTAAGTTGGTTTAGAAATAATACTTATATTGAAGGTAAATAGAGACTCACCCTCACACAAGTACGCGAGTGTGTTACTCTATTCAGTAAACACACACATACAAACACAAAAAAAAGGATGCTTTAAGCGGTCACAGTGTTATAGTAAACAGTACAAGCGTGCACTGTGCCCAAGCATGGGAGACGATTACCCACAATTCCGCAACACGCGAGAGAGAAATGAACCATTGTCTCAGTTGTGATGAAGCTTCTTATCAAAACAGGGCCTCCGAGTGGAGCAGTGGTAAAGTGCTTGCCCTATTATCTGGAGATCGCTGGTTTGATTGCCAGGTGATGCTGTAACCTCTCGCAGCCGGAGGTCTAGAGAAAGCTAATTGGCCGAGCTCTCTCAGAGGGGAGGGATAAAAGGTACTTGGTGCTAACACATTAATCAGGACTCTACAGTCAATCAGGGGCATCTGTGAGCTCATGCAAGTGGAAGGAGCGGATAGCACTGTCCTCTGAGTGTGTTACGCTTCCCCCAACGGAGCGAGTTTGAAAAGATGTGGATGGCTGGCATCACATGGTTTGGAGGAAACACGTGATAGTCTTCAGCCCTTCCAACTGAGTGGTAGTAGTAGCTTAATGTGGGCGCCCCCTAATGACGGGGAGAAATTAGACACAAATAAATCAGGGAGAAAATCTGGAATAAATCCCCCCCAAAAAAGGTTCTTCTCAAAACAAGAAGCGCATGTGTGCCACATGATACTCAATGATACTCTTTTTGGGTAATCCTGTTACAAAAATACAGTAGACCCTTAGCATACAAATTTATTAATACCCTTAAGGTCTGCAGGAGTTTTGAAGCCCTAAAGAATTGTAATTTGGAGAAAATAACAGTTATGCATGTTTTTTTTAAAACAACAACAAAGAAAACAAGTCACTCAAATAAGGTCACAAACCACATTTATAACATTTGTGTAAAGGACTTTTGTGAACTGGATCATGTGGTCTAGAGTTTTTACTTTAAAATTATGTGATAATCATCCTGCTCACTCATTCACAGAAAACAATATCTTCATTAAAATGTTTAAAGACTCTTTTTGTTTAGAAAGGCCATGTGTGAAAAGGTGTGAATGGTCATGAATAATAGAAAGAAAGAAAAGTATTTTAATAGTAAAAGACCTATGCACAGTTCGGTCAATAGTTCACTAAGCTCAGCATACAGTATGTGTCCTTATCCAGCATAACAACTTGAACAGCATAACGACTTCTTTTCTTCCCTGAAAACAAATCTGACTGCACATTTACTTGACAGTCCCTAATATTGAATATTTTTATGCTCTAAAAATGTTTCAAATCTAGCCAAAGTAGCTATTTTTTTTGCCATCAGGGAGAATATGTGTCTGTGTGTGCGTGTGTGCTACACATTTGACCACATGACACCCAGACAATTAATGCCCTTTAATATTTGACCTTGCTGTCAATTAAAAAATTAGTTATGCAGATTCTGTAAGCCTTTTCCCCTTAATAAACAAAGACATAATTTAAAAGCTCTTTTGTATTTACTATTTAAAAAAAAGAAGATTAAAATGACTTTGAAAAAAAAATCCGGAAAAGACTTTTTCACCATGTTGTATCTTACTCTAAACAGTGCTAAACGCGAAGTCCATACTCAAGTTGACCAGTAGGTGGCAGTAACTGTATGATTTTTGTGTGCAGGGTAACACCTGTCATACACGCTATACAGTGAGTTGGATAAACCTTCAGCACTTTGTTGCACACTTTGTAAAAGAGAATTAAAGCTGGGGCTTTAGTACAGTAACATGATTTTAATAATAATAAAAAACTTAAAAAGTAATATACTGTATAGTGTTAAACAATGAGGTGTGTGTGTGTCATCAAGCCCTGTTTTGGAACAACCTTCCAGTTGGTACATTTTTGTAACAAATGACAACCATTTTAGTGCGTTACAGAATTTTTGTCAATATAGTTAGACCTTAAAAGATGTATTTACATTATGTTTTTTTTATTTTTATTGAAGCTGTCATATAATTATTTTAAAATTCAATGTAGCGCCTGTTAATAGCATTTAATTAGGATAAAAACTGACTTCCTCTAAGTTATTAGAAGAGACCCATCTTTGCTTTTTACCTAAATACAGTAAAGTAGTAATCCTGTTAATAAAATGTTCCTTAATGTTATGAAATGTAATATTTCATTAGAAATAAAATATTGTGTGAACAATTTACTAAAAGTAAAAAAATAAATAAATAAATAAACACTACAATTCCTACATGACAGACTTGTGTTGACGGACATTTCAGTTAGTTTGGGCGGCGGGCGGCACAAGGCGGTGTGTATGCAGGTAGAACAGGGCCAAAATTCCCCCAAAGCAAAATAGCATGTTGAACTACATGAATTAAAAAAAAAACAAAAAAAAACATCGTTGCAATATTTTTATTTTATTTTATGTACTGTCTATTGCTGCTGGATATCTGGGATTCATTCGGGATATTTACAACCACAATAAATTGTAAGTATTGTAAATGTTTATTGCACAAAGTTTTTTTTTTCAGTTCATGTAATTCAGCATGCTAGTTTGCTTTGGGGGATTTTGGCTCTGTTATATTCCATATTTTACGTTCACCTCTCCACTGTTACGTCATAGTTGACGCTGCGTAGGAAAAAAAATGCGCCGAAGCCTGGGCTTTATTTGCTTCTCGAAACTTCGCCAGACGGAGGTGTTTAATTCCTCGGTGAGAAGACGGTGATGTCTTTAACAGATGGTGCAGCACTGCGCTCTCTGCTGTGTGCGGCAGGAACTGCAGCCGCGGCTTACGGAGTGTATTATTATATTTCCACCGTGTCCACTGAAGGTAAGTTATATCACTTATTTTCTTTCTTTCCAGCTGTGACCAAGTAGGCTGTACCGCGGTGAAGTTAGTATGAACTTAGTACAGAGTTAGTATGTAGTTAGTATGAAGTTGGCCGTTATCGCGCTCTGGGCTCCTGGTTCTGATTAGTGGCGGATGTTCGCTACCGGAGTCCGGCGGCAGCACCGCGCCTACTAGAGTTAGGGACTGTCTAAATGTCCGATAAAAACACGGATAATGTTCTTATAAAGAAAGAAAAAATTACTGTTACTGTTAGTGTCAATGTCATGCTTGGTGGTGTATAATGACTGTGCATATTATTATACATATATACAATTTGCATATTTATTACTAATTTTTATAGATTTTATTTCAATAACGTCCAGGTCATGTGACCTATTGCCTCAAAATCTATTATATTATGTATGACCACCTGTTCTGCAGAGGGCACAACCGTTTTTATTCAATATTATCATTTGCATATTTATTAATATTTTCATTAGAAATATAAATCATTTCAATAACTTTCAGGTCATGTGATCTTTTGTCTCAAAATCTATGCTTAAATGTATGACCACATGTCATGCAGATGGCACAAACCCTTTTATTTAATATTATCACTTTACATGTTTATTGAAATTTTATTGGTACCAATATCGTTATATGATTTTAGAATGGCGGGGGGGATTTTATGTCAAGACCTTCAAAAAGCCCTGGATGCTGGAGAAAAGCGTCACACAATAATGTCACTCAATGTGATGTCACTCAATATAATGTCACACAGAAGGTTATTAACCACTTTAGGTTTAAGGCATCATCACGACTGAGCCGTTTGAGATGTCAAAAATCCCTCCGCAATTTTGTCTTTGTCCTCAAATGAGAGGAGGAAGGGTTACTGTGGTTGCTTTAGGAACGAATTATGATCGTAATCCAAGATTCCACTGTATATCAAATTCCAAAATAACCGACTTCCTGTAGAGTAGAGCCTAGAAAGGCAATGCTAAAGTTAATGCTCAATGAGATCTAAATGTGTACCGGGTTTTACATGTATAGATGCACGTGTGCATGAGCTATGCAGCAAAATCTCGTGTAAGGACCACGGGCGTGGCATCCTAATGGCAGCAGGTTCCAACCTGTCAGCCGATTTTCATGACATTTAGAGCATGTTAGGAAAGCCACAAATCATTGGATGCTGGAAAAAAAATCCTTTGAAAAACAAGAGGGCCCTTCATACACTATGATGTAATAGGGCTGATGTCATAGTGCTCGGTCTTTGAAAAATAATAATCCTTATACTAATAATTCGTTCCGGAAGTGGGCTTGTATTTCAAAACACTTGTAAACTAAATAAAAAATTTCCATAAGAAATAATGGAAACTCAAATTATTTGTTCCACAGCCCAAAAAATTAAATACATAAAAATAATTAACACAAAATATTAAGTAAAAATAAAACAAATTAAAAAGATTCGTCCTACACAGCAGGACGAATCCCTTGTCTGCAAGCAAGTGTCCGTGTGTGTGTGTGTGTGTGTGTGTTAAGTGAGAGTCTTTGTCGGTAAACTGGTGTGTGTGCGTGTGTGTGCGCACGTGTAAAAGTCATCCTACATAGAGCCCCCTTCCCACTCTTTCTCCTCTTCTCTCTCTGGTCAGGGAGTCGCACACACCTGGCACAGCGCCCCCTAGAACATCTTGCCTCATAGCTCATACACACTTGCACGTATACTTATATAAACCCTGTGTACATTTAGATCTCATCGAGCTGAACAAGATTTGCGCTGCATGTCATCAGGTCTAATCCGCAGGAAGTGAGTTATTTTGAATTGTTATTTTCGAATAACTTCTGTGTACATTAAGATATCTTCAAGGAACCATAGTATTATGTTAAGAGTAGAAAGCTGATCACATTCCATGAGAACCATGAGTCTATGTCATAGCGCCACCAACTGGCAGCAGGAAGTGTGTCACTTTTGGAAATCACTCATATTTTGTCCTTTACTTTCACCTGATTTGGTTTAAAATCAGTCAGAATAATCTAAAGACATGGGTGATTTAAAACCATAAAGGAGTTTTTAAATAATTTGAATCGTGTTGCTATGGCGAGGACTTAACTAAAGACAAAACTCATATCTTACGAGTGAAAAGACCTACGGTTCCAACATTTTATGGGTGTAGACTGAAACTGATTATGAGGAAGGCTTGAGTGCCTGGACACCGGGCGTGGCACAGGGCCTTTACAGCGCCCCCTGGAACTTTGTCAAAATTTTGCTGCATAACTCATATTCACTTGCACATATACGCATAAGGCCTGGTAGACATTTAGATCTCATTGAGGTGAACAACTAGCATACCCCATGTCATGGAATCTGCTGAACAGGAAGTCAAGTTATTTTGCGTTGTATGAAAAACGCACCCACTGGAATGTGAAATACTACTCTTACGGGATTCATCTGATTTTGATCAAACAGGGTCCAATATAATCTTAAGACATTGAGGATCTAGCATTGTGAAGGGCTGTTTGATATCTTAAAAGCATCAGCTTTGGCGAGCCCTTAAACCTACGGCGAATAATAGGAAACAGGAAGTGGCTAATAACTTTTTTAGTTTTATATAAAGAGAAGAAAGCTGCTCACAATGACATGGGTACAGTGAGTCTCAGTCATAGCGCCACCAACTGGCAGCAGAAAGTGTCAAATTTTTTCAATCCTAAATATTTTGACTACTTTTCAGCTAATTGGCTTCAAAATGAGGCACAATAATTTGAAGACAGCTGATTTGAAACTGTAAAGGACTTTTTGATATTTTGATAAGGTACTTATTTCTAACAAGTGGAAAGTCAAAACATTTTATGTAGAAAGAACAGCTGGTTGTGAATAAATTTGTTTAGTTTTATGATTTTGTGATGCTCATATGGCTCACAACAATATTTTACATTTATGAGTCCATTTCCTAGACATGGTTTTGGCCTGACTCCTTCAGTACTAAACTATTTCCACTAGATGACACTAGCATTTCATGCTTTATTTTAATATGGCTTCATGTTTAAAATTTAAACATATGCAGAAATAAAAGATATAAACATTACAAACATTCAATCTGGTGTACAAGGGCGGCGTTATACACACCACACACACCACACCACACCTACATACATATTACACATTTTACACACACACACACAGACACTACACACACTACACATTCTACACTGACTACACATCGTTAACACACTACACACATTACACATCCTATACACACACACTGCACATCCTACACACACTACACATCTCGCAAAAACAGTGACCGGCCCAAGCACCTGCACCATTATCATCTTCACCAAACCGGGCCCATATAATCTCAAAAAATTGAGTATGCAAAATTGCAATGGGATTTATAATATCTCAAACAGTTTAGCCATGGTGATGCCTCATGCTGAAAACTGGCTGTTAATGTCATACAAAAACACACACACACACACACACTGTCCGAATCTGCCCACCTCCAGTTTCTATTAGGGCTGGGTAAAAAATCGATTTAATCTATTTATCGATTTTGTAGTTTACAACGATTTTTATTTTGCAAACTCGAGTTTTTTGACACAATAGTTTTTTCGTACTTTTCCGCGTTTCGTCCTTGTTGGTTGCCGTAGCGCGATATGAGCCAGCCGCCGCCCCGCCTACACAGTCAAAACAACATGGCAGCGTGTAGCAGAGAACTACTTCCAAAGAAAGGCACAAGTAATTCCGTAATTTGGAACTGGTTTGGTTTTGATGCAGCAGACGAAACACAGACGAAGCCTTGCTGCAAAATATGTTTCAAGGCTGTTGCTACTGGAAGCAGCAGTACAACAAATCTTTTCCAGCACCTGAGGAATAAACATCCCGAAGAATGGGAGAAGTGCAGCCGGCTCCGTAGCGAAAGCGGCTCCTCTAGCACACCTGTTATAAAGCAAACTACACTTCCCGAGAGCTTTACAAACTGTGTACCGTATGACAAGAACGGAGCGCGATGGAAAGCGATTACTCAGGCGATCACGTTTTATATTGCCACAGACATGCTGCCAATTTATTCTGTTGAAAAGCGAGGCTTTAATCACATGCTGAAAGTGTTAGATGCGAGATACGTTGTCCCCAGTCGCAAGTATTTCGCCGATGTAGCGCTGCCTCATAGCATCATAAATCATAGCAATAAAGTTGCACTTTTAACACTATATCTGATGTCTGCAGCCATTTTTTAAGTGCATTGGAAAAAAAATCGAAAATCGAATCGAAACTCGAATTTTTCTTTAAAAATCGAAGATTTTTTTTTTAGGCAAAATCGCCCAGCCCTAGTTTCTATACACACAGACTAGACATCAGAGTTTAGATACTGTGTCTCTTTTGACATTAGTGGACATTGTTATAATTCATTAGACCAAACTGTCACGTTTGTCCTTTACGCATTCCACTTTAAGTGCACGTGCATTCTTTGCCCACCATCTTACTGGTGTGCCCGGGTGGCGGTGGCGCCGAGCTTGGGCCCGTCATCGTTGCTTGCAACTATATTTTGTTTTATTTTTACTTTATATTTTGTATTAATTATTTTTATATTAATATTTTTGGTTTGTGGAACGAATCATCAGTGTTTCTATTATTTCTAATGGAGAAACTCACTTTGATATACGAGTGTTTTAATATACAAGCACACTTCTGGAACGAATTATGCACGCAATCCACTGTATTTAATTACAAACTACCTATCAAAAACCATGAAATTTACCTCATGCCGATTAATAAAATAACGATATGAACTAACACATGCAGCTTACAGCTCTGAATTCAAACTTGAAGCGGAGGACTGGGAAGCCAATCAGTCCGAATCTGCCCGCCTCCAGTTTAGTCTAGTTGGCTGGAATAGTGGAAGAGTTCTAACGCTGTTACAGTTCAAGCAAGTGTTGCTTTATGATATTGAGCGCACGGAAGAGACAGAGTTCAAACACATAAATGAGCTTGAATGCGCAAAAGTAAGTTTCAGCATTTGCAAAAATGAGTTTGTGAGAGTGTCCGTGAGAGAGAAACTCAGCATGCAAAAACGAGTTTGAAAAAGCATGAAAGCATGAATAAGAAAATGATGTTACTTATTAGTAATTCAAATGTTGCTATTAATCAAAATCTACTGAAGATTCAAATAAAATATAATTATTAATAAAATAATTATTACTATTAGTAGCAAGGCACCCTTGCTATTAGAGGGTGAGCGACACCAATAACTACCTGGTCCAACAAACCTTTACACTTTCACAATACAAACAATAACAAACAATACACTTTTTTCACCTGCTTCTTTATTGCGCTTTAAACCTCCATAACCCCCAGACAGTCCAGGAATAGGCCACTTTCAGCATTTTGCCCAAAGGCATGCATCCACTTGCCCCAACTTCACAATTTCAGTGCATTCTAAAGTGTGGGAGATACAGCCACCTAGTCCTGAATCAAAGAAACCAGAATGTGGGAAGTCAGTCCGATTCCTTAGAAAAGTAATAGCACACCATTCCTGGTGGGAAGGAAGAGATTGGGCCCCACCCACATTATGTGACAAGGTTTTTCGTGTTTAGAAAAATACAATAATAATAGTAGGGGGCACCCTTTGTGTAGGGAAATTTGCCCAGTACAATAAGGTGAGTTTCTGGTTGGAATGTTTCTAATGCTAACATTTTTAAAGAGTGTATAATATAAATATTATACACTCTTTAAAAATTTTAGCATTAGAAACAATCCAACCAGAAATGAATTTTTATTTTAATTTTATTTAATGCTTAATTTTTAAGCATTTACACTCAGATGAATGTCAGCTCATTATGATTTTTTTTCATTTAGACCCAGTGCAGAGAGTTTCTGAAACCATTTCTTCGATTGAGGATGCTCTTCAGGATCAGGTCAGGGAACCTGCTTATGTTTACTCGAATGTTACTGGAGTAAAACTAAACACATTTCTTACGCTCCTAACTCTAACCCTATAGTGTACATTTACTGTACCTTACTGGCTGTGGAGTTCCTGGTTATTTCACATCAGTTAATGCACAGTGTACTGTATTTTAAAATACTCTAAATATCATGAGTTACAGTTTTGCTGCTTTTATTGCCAAATAGAAATAAGAGTCAAATAATCTGGAAACAATTATCCATGTGCATTTTTCTGGATTACGGTTTAGGTGCAGTTTGTAACATGACTTTAGCTCATTATAATTCAGAGCAATATAATTCAATTTGCGTTAATATAGCGCCTGATTGGCATTTTTCTTACCCCCAGCTTAAATAGTATTGGACCAACCCCCAATAGGACAATCAATTAAGAACACAGCCAACCAAAGACAGGTAGGAAGAATTTTACTCATCCTGCCACAACCTACCCCACCCTGCTGCATCGTCGTCCCGACGATGGACAAAACACTCCCTCAACTCCCGGGTCAGAGGCTGTCTCGAAAGGGCATCAGTGTTCCCATTACTCTTACCTGGTTTATACCAAATTCCAAAATCAACCGCCACAAGTTGGGCGTCCCAACACTATTCTGTAGCCCCCCCGTTTGGCAGAGGATGAATGACTCCAATGGTTGTTATTGGTAAAAACACCACATTTATGCTCCAGCAAATATTCACAAAATTTCTGTCATGGGCCACTTGAGCGCCAGAAACTCCCGCCTCATTAACCTAGAGTTAACCGGATTGCACTCTGTGGGTCACCAATTACGGCTGGCAAAAACGACGCAACTTTACATCCCGCTGACCAGTGTCCACCTCAAGGATAAAAGGCAGGGAAGAACCGGCGTATGCAAGAATCGGAAAAGTTGTGAGCTTTTCCTTCAAAGTGTCAAACCTCGTTTGGCACTGCTCAGTCCATGCACTGACAAAGCTTAGACCTACCAGTTTTGTACGCCTACCACCCACAAAGCGGCTCTCCGTAATGGACACCATAGAACCGGTAGCGCTTAGACAAGCAACCGAAATACCACCAATATTGACCATCAACGGTGGGCCACCTGACCTTAACCGAGACAGTAGACAACTACCCATTATCACATTCGAGCCCCTAGTTTTCCCATCCGAGCTACGGCTCAAAAGCTCGGTGGGCACTAGTTTCCCGAAAGCTGGCTTGACCGACGCTGCCCCTCCGCAGGCAATGACACCACAGGCACAGGGGATAACAGGCCCGGCGCTGAAACATTACATTCCCTGGCAAAGTCACCAGACGGCGGGCACCACCTACAAACCACCGGCCCATACCGGAAAGGACGACTCCGCGGGTGCACCTCCTGAAACGGAGCAACACTTTCAATTGACTGGCTCAACCGCTGCGGAACCCTTAACATCTTCCTTAATTCACTCAGCTCAGAGGACAAGGATCCACTCACATATGAACGCTGTTCCCCCTGAACACCGTACTGAATCCCATATACTACTGGGACTAACTGACTACGAGCTCCCACACCACCCGATAGGCCCTCCCGCTCCCACCTGATTGCCGCGCTACGCACATCTAACAAGGAGGCATGTGGCTGGCGGCGAACAAATTGCTTGAGCTCACGCCGAAGTGCATTATCCATTACGTGTTCCACGAACTGATCGCGCAATAAAACTGAGAAATGGCGAACTCGAAGACATGCCCGCACCTCCTTACTCCAATCATCAATGCTAATCCCTGACTTGCCGTTATACTTAGGACATTTATAGTCCCTCGGTACAAACACCAATCTCTCCGGCTGGCTAGCACCCACAACAACCGGAGGGGGCGTAACAGGCACGACCTCAGTCGCCTCCACAAATGCTGCACTAGGGCCAGACAGCACAAGGAGACGCTCTTGACGCAGCCTCTCGTTGTCTGCTTTTAACTGGGCCACAAGTTTCTTTAGTTCACGAATTTCCTCCTCCATTTATAAATCACCACTTACCACCTGATAGCACCACGGCCGGATCCCCCCCCCCAAAATAGGGGATATATCCGCCGCAACTCGGATGGACGCTGCTGTTTTGCCTCAACTCTTAGGAAAACCAAAGTTACTAAAAGAAACCAAAAACAAAATAACAGAAAAATAAAATCTGGATAACCCTGTCTCCGCCTAGTTACCGTGGTCCTGCCGATTACGCCAGAATGTGGCGGAGCGCAGAGGCAAGAAAAGGTTTATTAGAATTGAAATTCCGATTACGCCACCCTGGATAAAGGCCAGGGACCCTAATTAAGTAAGTTTCGTCTAAAGGCACACAGGTCAGTTCACGGGAGAAAGCAGGAGACAAGGATATCCAAGAGTATCAAATTTTATTACACATACTATTTAAAACAACTTAATTATAACAAATAAACACAAAGGAAATCAATAACAATTACTGGGACCAGTGGTTCACATAAAATGCACTCATGGACAACTTGAATATCCAGAGCCTCAAGTTCAGGAACCGAGGCCGGGCGGCGGGGCCTAAGGGCGCAATCGGCCTACACAGCACAGCAACTTGCAATCACACAAGTGACTCACCACACACACACACACACACACACGTGCTCGTATTCCAACCACTCAAATAGGAAAAACTAGAATCCCACCGCTGCCATAAGCACCCGGCTCCTGTACAAAAAGAATCTGATGAAAGTACTAGACAAATACAGTCACACAAATAGTGAACAAAGGTTGCCCACACTCACAGCTGGCCCAGGATTAAATACATTAATCTAAACAAAAAAATAAATTTACATACAAAGACCTACAAGAAAATCTCCTTGGCAAAGGCCAATAAGGTTTCCCCACGGTCTTATTCGGAATGCGTTTTCTCTACACACACATCCAACATAACAACCCGATACTCACTCACACTTATTCACAAAAACAAAAAGGAAAAAAAAAAATGCACATACGCGCACACACCCACAGTGTCTTACAACCCAAAGGCTGTAAATTCCGGCCCAGAAAGTAACAATTAAGCCCCAATTCAGAGCCTGGAAGCACACAAGACAAGAGAAACGCACCCAAAAGAAAAACACAAAAACCAAATACTTTAAACAATGGAAATAAACTTGAACAAAAAAGCAAATTAATAAATAAAAAGTTGCAACCGCCGCTACTACCAAGCGACACGGCTAACAATGTTAGCAAACAAATTGTAACAAACAAACATAAAACAAAATAAAACAGTCTAAAACAAAACAGCAGCGCCCGCCGATAATGCTCTTTGCGTTGCAGCACCTCAGGAAGCTAGCACACGTCGCGCCACCCCAACCTGTTGCATGAAAATGACAATTAAGACCATTACCGGCAAAGCATACTGCATAAACATAAGCAACTTAATTACATACCGTGCAATGTGGCACCAAGTCTCACCAGAAGGGCATTTAAGCCAGGTTCCAGGAAGCTGAAAGCTCAATCAGTTCTACAGGAAGACTGCCAGTTTGTTGGGAGGAACAATCACTTCCACAACAGGTGAATGCCCGTACCCGCTGACTTAAATCAGGCTTGCTGAACTGTGTAAATACCACAGACAGAACACCGCTATAATATACAAAACCCACCACCAAAAACATACACCGCAACTGACACCCTTACCTGCAACACAATCACCTCTGACTTCCTGGTTCTGTTCTGGGTGTGACGACATACAATGAAAGCTAGGGGGCGGGACCTGTAAGCCCAGGCCACCTTACCCCCAGCTTAAATAGTATTGGACCAACCCCCAATAGGACAATCAATTAAGAACACAGCCAACCAAAGACAGGTAGGAAGAATTTTACTCATCCTGCCACACTTTGTTTGATTTAAGAAAGAGGTGCACAGATTTACACATCTAAATTCACCTAGCTGAAAAAGTTGCTGGCTGAACTGATCAGGCAGTTTCTCATTGCATGACTCTGGATGTACAGTACATGAAATATTAACACCATGTGGACTTTTTAAAAAGTGAACACAGACCTGGATACCCAGTCCCCAGTCTTACTGCGAGACTTCTTGATTTATCCCCCTGTTCAGTATGGTTCCACTAAGGCTCTTCCTGGTTTCTCTGGTTGCCAAAATTGGAAAATTTCCTGACTTAGCTCAGGACCTTGTCAATACAATCACAGAAAAAACCTTTATTATGTCACCTCACTGAAAGTTTATCACGCCAATAATGTGCTAGTTGGGTCATTTATTGTTTTGCTGCAGGATACACATGTGTGTCAAACTGTGTGAAATTATATCCAGAGAAGAATCGCCCTCTTAAAATAATCATATTTTGTTGAAGATATTTTGTTAAAATGAAGATTGACATTTTTTGTTTTGTCCAGCTGTATTTACTTAGTGGTACTTTTAACATCTGAGTGAAAGATATAAGACAAACAGGTCAGGAAAAAAAAAAAAAAAGAATCACTGATTTGAAAAGGATCACCCCCTCATAAAGGTGACTTATAAATTAGGTGAAGCTATTTCCCTTCTTAATGGCACACAAAGCCATTTGACTTTCAACTGTGATCAGCTGCGGTCATTTTGATTAGCTCAGCAAGAAAAACTGGAGCATTTCTGTCCCTGGTAGTGCAACTGAGGCAAACAATCAATTATGGGTGGCAAGGCACTGTCGAAAGATCTCTGGGATTAAGTTGTGGACAGGTTCAAGTCAGGTGATGGATACAAAAAATTCCAAGTCCTTACTACTGCCTAGCAGCAGTAGACGAAAGTGGAAGGCATTTGGTACAGCTCAGACCCTCCCTGGATCAGGACGTTGCTCCAAACTGGCTTTAGTTATTTTTTAACTAAATTTAAAATTGTATAAAAATTTAGTTATTTGCCCACAACACTCAACAATATGTCTGGCAGAAATCCAGTACAGCTTACCATCCAAATAACACCATTCCTACAGTAAAGCGTGGAGGTGATAATATCCTGTTATGGGCGTGTTTCTCTGCTCTGGAGCACTTGCCAGGATAGAAGGAAAAATAGGTGGAGCAAAGTACCGTCAAATTCTTTAGGAAAATTTGCTGCCCACTACCAGAAAGTTGTTAATGGGAAGAAGGTTTCCATTCCAATATGACAATAACCCTAAGCACACCACAAAAAGCTTGTCCTAGTCAGAGCTTGGACTAAAACCCCATTAAAATTTTGTAAAATGACTTGAAGACTGAAGTTCACAAACGGTCACCATCAAATTTAACTCACCAAAGGAGGTCTGCAAGGAAGAGTGGGCAAATATTTCAAAGTCTAGATGTGCAAAGCTTTGTGTTTCATTGAGAAGGTATTATCTTTCCATACAAGTCATTTTTAGGATGGAGTGATTTTTTTCCTTCTATTCTGTTTTTTTTTTTTTTCAGTTTTTTCTAACATTAAATTTAATTCAATTACATTTTATTTGTATCCCGCTTTTAACAATTATGATGGTTGCAAAGCAGCTTTACACAATCAAAAGAAAATTATGGAAGTTTGTATAAAATGTGATTGTTTATGAATCAAAATGATTAGAAGTCCCTGAAGAGCAAGCCGAGGGCGATGATGGCAAGGAAAAACTCCCTGAGTTTGGTTGTTACATGTTGGTGTTATGTCTTTCACTTGGACGTTAAAAGTTGCATTGAGTAAATACAGCTGAATAAAATAAAAACTGTCTTCATGCGTTTAATTTTGTTTCTTTACCTACTGTATGTAAGCTATGTAAGAAACATAAGTTGTATACTAGCCTGTTTCATTACATGCATATTATAATATAATATAGGTGAAAAGACAACATACAGTAATTACACATTATTTATCCTCTGCCTGTTTTTCCTAATTTATTTTACTGCTTTGACCTTTTTTTTATTGATTGACTTGGTGAGCATCAGTAAGTCAATCATATGTCTATATATATATACACACATACAGTCGTGGACAAAAAGTTTAGAGAATGACAGTTTTTACAAAGTTTGCTGCTAAACTGCTTTTAGATCTTTGTTTTAGTTGTTTCTGTGATTTACTGAAATATAATTACAAGCACTTCATACGTTTCAAAGGCTTTTATCGACAATTACATGACATTTATGCAAAGAGTCAGTATTTGCAGTGTTGGCCCTTCTTTTTCAGGACCTCTGCAATTCAACTGGGCTCTCATTTAACTTCTGGGCTAAATCCTGACTGAGAGCAACTCATTCTTTCATAATCACTTCTTGGAGTTTGTCAGAATTAGTGGGTATTTGTTTGTCGACCCGCCTCTTGAGGATTGACCACATGTTCTCAATGGGATTAAGACTGCATGACACAGGACTTATGGTAGCGCTCACCTTTTCTTCTCCGGACAAGCCTTTTTCCAGCTGCCCCAAACATTCGGAAAGAGGCTTCATCAGAGAATATGACTTTGCCCCAGTCCTCAGCAGTCCATTCACCATACTTTCTGCAGAAGATCAATCTGTCCCTGATGGTTCTTTTGGAGAGAAGTGGCTTTTTTGCTGCCTTTCTTGACACCAGGCCATCTACCAAAAGTCTTCGCCTCACTGTGCGTGCCGATGCGCTCACCATGGTTAACAATGGAAGAACAATGATTTTAGGCATCACCCCCCTTTTAACATGTCAAGTCTGCCATTCTAACCCAATCAGCCTGACATAATGATCAGCCTTGTGCTCGTCAACATTCTCACCTGAGTTAACAGGACGTTTACTGAAATGATCTCAGCAGGTCCTTTAATGACAGCAATGAAATGCCGTGGAAAGGTTTTTTTGGGATTAAGTTAATTTCCTGGCAAAGAAGGACTATGCAATTCATCTGAACACTTTTCATAACATTTTGGAGTATATGCAAATTGCTTTTATAAAAACTTAAGCAGCAACTTTTCCAATATTTATGTAATTCTCAAAACTTTTCAAAACCGTTGTCAGGATTTTGCAGTGCATACAAGACACTTGTTAATTGTCTTGTTTTTGCCAGTTAAGAAGTAAATGACTACTTCTTACCTTTCAGGCTTTTACATGGTGACGCTCCTGATTATATTTATGATTTTTTTTTCCGCATTATGCAGGTGACTGGACTTATTATTTCTATCTGTTGCTGGCAGTCATGTGTGCAAAAATGCTATAAAACTCAAGTTTTACTTAGTTACAGTGGTGTGAAAAAGCACCACTGTTTTTGCATGTTTGTCAAACTTTAATGTTTCAGATCATCAAGCAAATTTACATATTAGTTAAAGATGACAAGTAAAAACATCATGCAGTTTTTAAATTAAGGTTTTTATTATTAAGGGAAAACAAAATCCAAAACTACATAGCCCTGTGTGAAAAAGTGTTTTCCCCCTAAACCTGTCCGTTACAGCTCTGTTTTAAAGCTACAGCTTTGAATACTGCATGATGTGCTTACTTGAGTTATCTTTGACTAACATTTAAATTTGTTTGATGATCTGAAACATTAAAGTGTGACAAACATGCAAAAAAATAAGAAATCAGTAAGGGGGCAAACACTTTTTTACACCACTGTATATACTTACTATACTTATACTAAATATTAAATTCTTCATTTAACAGAAGCAGACTATTTAACATCAATATTTAAACTTCCTTGTAAACTTGCTTTTGCTTTTGTGTTTTAGTTGTATAAGAAAGAGTGTGAGGATAACAAAACACTGCAGGAGAATTATGAGAGGGCATTGGAGTCCAATTTTCAGGGGAAGCTAAAGATTACTGAGCTGAAGGATCAAATCACCAAAATACAATGCTTAGTGCAGGAGCTAAAGGAACAGAACTGTGAGACAGACACAAAGTGTGATGCGATTAATCAGGTGAGTGGAAAAATCATTCTACCAAGTAGTTCTTCCTAACGATAAGATTGATAATGTTTGTACCATATGATAAGCTGTATTATAGGATATATGTGCAGCAAAATGTGGTCAAATTATCAGGAAACACAAGAAATGCAAGATTTTTTTATTGCTTGAATTTTTTATTTATCAGGCCCTTAAAACGATTGTTGGGTTCTCACCAATTTCTTTAACACATCAACTATAAACCCAGGTGATAACAAAAAAAAAATAAATACAAAATAACAAATTGTACAGTTAAACTTTGGATTGTGAATAACTTAGTCTGCGAATATTTAGCAAGATGAGCATATTGTTTTTAAGAAATTTTAACTTGATAAACAAGCGAGGTCTTGCAATACGAGCAGTACATATACACATTGTCTGCCGAGCATCAAGTGATCGCTACTGAGCCACTGATCACAGTTTCTTCTCTCTCTCGCTGCCGGATTGTGGGTAATCATCTTCCATGCTTTGTCTTAGTGCTGATGTGTCACTCATATAGTCAACATCTGTGCGTGCGTATACAGTTTACTATAACATTGTGACCACTTGTGTGTGAGCGTAAAGCATTTTGAAAATTTTGTTTCCTACTAACTGTTCTGTTTCCTGTAACTGTACTGCAACAATAGTCCTAAAAAAGCTGTAGAAGTGCAGGAGATTAATCTGTTAAACGACAATGCAATGTCACATTTCCGCAAAATTCTCAAAAGGATGCAGAAGCCTCAAAATGAGGCAAAAGTAGCCCGCTTTTTCAGGAGGTCGGACAGGTGTGCTGCCAAAGAAGAGAAGAAAGGCACAAATCTCTGATAATAGTTTGCTAGCTGAAGAATCTCTACATTCTGCTCCTGCGGCTTCAGCACGTCCAATTTAATACCCAAGGTACTGTGCCTCAGTCAGCAAATGATCACGCCGGCCGGTGTCTTGATATCGTGGTGCACGAGATAACCGAGCCCCGGTCCGGTGGAAAACACTTCCACCAGTTCACTCAGCTCTTGGTTTTGTGTGGGTGTCAGAATCTCTTCTCGCTGGATTAAATCGTGGCTGTGTTCGGTAGCGGAAAGAGAGGCAAGAGCTGAAGTGTGCATGGTGTGGGTTTTATCCACTGTTTCAACAGAGTTATATGGTACCGCTCAGTGCATTCACGCTTACCTGGCTGTTGCAGTCGATAGTTCACTTAGAACTTATATGTAGCACTGGACAGGAGGAGCAGCACACAGTCGCCCAACTGAAACTCATAAAAATATATATTATATATTCTACTATGAATAAATTATTGGTTTTTGTGATTTGATTATCTTTTGGTTTTCATTTTATTAAAATTTTAAAAAACGTTCCAACATTGAGGTTGTTGTATAACTGACCATAATGGAGAGGGCTGCTCCTCCCAGGCTTCTTTGGCGAAGTCGAGCAGTCTGCAAAGCCGACAGGCAAAGAGCAGCTGGAATGGCAAGAATGGGCAGTGTGCGCAGGCGTGTGGCATTCACAGACTACAAACAGGACATGTGGGATCATCTGGTCCCAGTTGCGGCCTCGATCATCCACCACTTTATGCAGCATCTGCTTCAGCAAGATCTTTACAAGCTCTCTTGCGATGTTTTTGAAGTTGCTTTACGCATGGGATAGCCTGTAGGTAATGCGTAGCATAGTCGACATTTGGCGAGGATGTACTCGTCCTTTCGCCGACTTGGACAATAGCCCAACCAAGTCCATCCCAATTCTCTCAAACAGCATGCTGATTAGGGTATTAGATGGTTAGGTAGTGCTGTTTTGGGGACATAGAGACAAGGTATAGAGAAATAGAGGGCATTAGAGAGATCATGAGCCTAATGTTTAGTTTCAGCGTCGCCGGCATTAGTAGGCGGTTGCACCAACCATGCTGGCTGCATCTCTGCTGCTTTTCTCCACTGCACTTTGCCGCTGCTGCGCTTTCTTTAACCACGGTGCTGCATCTGGGAGAGCTTAGCCGCTGTAGCCTTGCGAAAGCTGTTAGGAATGCTTGTTGTGAATGCTCATTTATACTGTGTTCCAAATTATTATGCAAATTAGATGTAAGTGTTATAAACATTAAATGTTTAGTTTTTAAATTAAACTCATGGATGGTATTGCATCTCAGGGCTCTTTGGGTCACTGAAATGAATCTCAGTCACGTGTGATAATTAGTTTGCCAAATGAGCCCAATTAAAGAAAAAGCACTGAAGAAGGTGGCTTCACATTATTAATCAGGTCACAGGTTTCAAGCAATATGGGAAAGAAAAAGGATCTCTCTTCTGCTGAAAAGCGTCAAATTAGACAAGGTATGAAAACATTAGATATTTCACGAAAACTCATCATACTGTGGAGACATTCGTGGCTGATTCAGAGCACAGACAGGTTCGTGCAGATAAAGGCAAAATGAGGAAGGTTTCTGCCAGACAAATTCATCAGATTAATAGAGCAGCTGCTGAAATGCCGTTACAAAGCAGCAAACAGGTATTTGAAGCTGCTGGTGCCTCTGGAGTCCCGCGAACCTCAAGGTGTAGGATCCTTTAGAAGCTTGCAGTTGTGCATAAACCTACTATTCGGCCACCCCTATCCAATGCTCACAAGCAGGAACGGTTGCAGTGGGCCCAGGCATACATGAAGACTAATTCTCAAACAGTATTGTTTACTGATGAGTGTTGTGCAACCCTGGATGGTCCAGATGAATGGAGTAGTGGATGGTTGGTGGGTGGCCACCATGTCCCAACAAGGCTGCGATGTCAACAAGGAGGTGCCGGAGTCATGTTTTGTTCCAGAATCATTGGGAGAGAGCTGGTAGGCCCCAGTAGGGTCCTTGAAGGTGTAAAAATGACCTCTGCAAAGTATATTGACTGACCACTTTCTTCCATGGTACAAAAAGAAGAACCCTGCCTTTCGTGGCAAAATCTTCATGCACGACAATGCACCATCTCATGTGGCAAAGAATACCTCTGTGTCATTGGCTGCTATGGGCATAAAAGGTTAGAAACTCATGGTGTGGCCACCATCGTCCCCTGACCTCAACTTAATTGAGAACCTTTGGAGAATCCTCAAAAGATCTACAGATGGTATTCTGGTTTTACCGCCATGCCTCACAGTGGCAGCATTTGGGTTTGTGCGTTTGCTGGCTTCTACCGCTGAGTGACGCTATAACTATAGATTGACGCCTCGGGCATCAGTTCATTCTTTCAAGGATTAATGAGATGCGCTCCTTTAGAGCTGCACATAGTAGCGGATAAAATCAAGTGAAACATTGTAGTTAAACGAATTCATAATCACAGTATTAAAATTACAGTACAAATTTAAATTAAATTAAATCTTATTAGCATCGAATTTAAGCAAAGTAAACGTTAACACAGTGAGCCTTTAGATTTTATCATGTGTAATTAGAAAAGCTACGCATGTATGTTTTTTGTCATCTTATATTTTGTGTTCTTTAAATGTGTAGTAGATTTATTAACTGAAATAAACGAAAATAAATGACCATAAGAATTACAACATTGTCAGGACGTGCTACTGCGTCAGCAGATGTCGATGTGTTTTTGCGTTATTATAAGAAATAAATGCAGTAGGCTGTTATGATCATTATTTAATAAATAATGAAAACATTTTAACAAATTACATTTTTACATCCTAGCACCCCCGTTGCGCTGTATCACCGCCGGCAAAAACCGTATAAAATACAATTGAAACATTAAACGAATTTACAATTACAGTTTTAAAATTACAGTACAAATTTAGAACTTAAATTAAATATAGGCATTTCTTAGTTCCATCGAATTTAAGCAAAGTAAATGTTAACACAGTGAGCCTTTATATTTTATCATGTGTAACACTCGCGTAGCCAAAAAAACTCTGGGTGTGTGTATCAGAAAACGTGGTGTCACAGATGTTGCCAGATTAATGGGCAAAAACTATATAATAAACCTATATAAGCTACTTAGCCTTTCTAAGACTTATAAAACAGGGATACAGCACTATTCTGTATCGGTTTCTGTGAACTTGAGCACATCAGAAAATGAACCAAAACTTTGTGTATACTCACCTCACAGGCGTGAAAAATATATACTTACAGAAAGCAAAATGTCTGCTTTTATATAAACTATTGGGGAAAAAATCAGCTTATGTAATTCGTATAAAACGTGGATTACTACAGCGCATCCACTCACACCCGACGCATTTATAATCATTAGTCTACTTCTGCCAGTGCGGTGTTTCTTATCCCCACCCCCGTTAAAACGGCGTATTCAGAGAAAGGCTCGCCCGCGAGAGGTTGTGCGCGCGCGGTTCACTACACAGCAAAAACATATTTGTATCTTACGACTGAGATAGGAAGGCGGCTCGCATCGGCGTGCGCTTCGCACAGCGCCGCAAAGATAGCGCTTACTTAACACGTATAAATTTGTGTTTGTTATATTTCTGAGAAAGAGAAATCTCTTATAAATCTCTCATATCGGCGCGCACATTCATCTGACCCGGCAAAGTGAAAGAGTTCACACGAACATATTACATTCACTAAAAGGCTTATTCACAACCACATTTCAGCCATTCACACACATGCATTGTGCTATGTTGTTGGTACACACTTTCACTTTTCATCTCCCCTTTGATCAAAATTCTCCCGATATGAGCCGACACGAGCAGCTTTGTTTCAGTCATAATATTCATCTATCATAAAGAGAGGTGACATATACTTGCTGTTTAAACACTGCATTTTTTGTTTTAAGTGAAAGCGCACGCGATGTGAGCAGCTATAATTATTCAATGCTGAACATAAACCGCTAAAATCAAGATGATTATTATTCTTTTGATTATTATTTTCATGTTCTTTTGCTGTTTGGGTTCAGTGTTAAATGATTATTTGAAACTGAAGCACTTCGTGAAGATTAATGCCACGAGTCATTTTATCATACAAAGATTATTACGTTGTGCACCACTGACTCCAAAATTGCCATTTTTAACGTTAAAAATAAAAATGTTTTTACAAGCCCTTGAGCTGTTGTTTGTGCTGTTTTCTTTAATAATAACAGTAGACAGATAGAAACAGAGTCTGTCTAAACAAAATTAATTGCAGCCGTTTTGCAAATTACATAGACATAGTCATAGACATAGTAACCACTGTATGAGGGTGGGAGTCAGTTTGATTCAAAACAGCAGCTCTGGGAGGCTATGCTGACATCCCGCAAAGAAATTCAGGCAGAAACTGTCCAACAACTCACAAGTTCAATGGATGCAAGAATTGTGAAGGTGATATCAAAGAAGGGGATATCAAAGAAGGGGTCCTATGTTAAGATGTAACATGTCCTGTTAGGATGTTTTTGATTGAAATAGTTTTTGATTTCAGTAAATATGACCTCCCAATGCTGCAAATTCAACAAAAGCCTATTTCCAGTTCTTTACAACCTATAAAATGTTTAACTCTGTTGTGCATAATAATTTGGAACAGTGCGTTTTCAGTTTTTTTATTTTTTAAATAAATATTGTTATCATTAGGAGGTTTTTTCAATAAAATTCTAATTATACCCTAATAGTTGATGACTAGAAAATTATACTGACTGTCATTTGCATTTACTAATTATGAAAATCAGAGAAAGATATCATTTGCGTAATAATTTGGAACGCAGAGCAGGTATCCCGAGTATTCCTCAGAGGACTTTTGTGGGCCCGGTTCCAATCCATGTGCCTGCATTCTCGTCTGTGTAACAGGTCTAGCACACTGAAGAAACACACAGGAAGCAGATGTTAAAGTCACACAAAACGAGCTTATTTAATAAGCACATATAAACCATTTATAATCTCGCAGTCTGTATATAGAAGTTACGCTCTGTATAAGCAATGTAGCTCTGTAGAATAAAGAAGGCTGAATGAATGCTCCAAGTAAGCACAAGGCTTCATCCAGGAGTCTCAGGGACTGCTACACGAAACATCAGGGAAATAATGACAAATTAATTCCATTAAGCCATTAGAAATCATCCCGTTTTGTGTCTTACACTACAGGTTAACATATGTATGTGAGTAATCTATGCTTTTCTAATTGAATGAAATTTAAACATTCAGTTTGATGTTCTGTTGTTATATGGCCAGGAGAGTGCACCTGAACGGTAGGCTGACAGCAATGAGTATGCTGAGATGAAAGAAACTACGCATTGATGAGTTACTAAAGGTAAAATTTATGACTGTTACAGTTAACCACATGTCAGTTATAGATTAGAAATGTAAATACAGTACCACAGGTAATCTACTCTCTGTTACAGTATTTCAGACATGCATATTTAGAAGTATTAGTCAAGGCTTTTCACAGCGGATCTGTTCTACTTATTTCATTTGGCACAGGAT